>NC_142037.1:19056899-19691899 GCF_982192425.1 Myodes glareolus | reverse complement strand
AGTGTATTAACTGTTCAAAAATAGGCATCAGATCCTCTGGAACTGAAGTTACAAATGGTTGTAAACTACCATGCTTGGTGCTGGGAACTTAATCCCAGGGCCTCTGAAAGAGCATTCAGTGGTCTTAACCACTGAGACATCTCTCCAGCTCCAGGATCTAAATTTCTAACGTTCTTTTTTGTTTCTTCCTCTATATCTTTTCTAAACTGAAAGACATGCCAAAGGTAGGAGCATGCAACTAGCCACAAACTACATGGGCATGAAAAATAAATGGGAAAAAACAGTTTTCAATAATTTGGATAGTTAGGTCAGTAAGCACTCCAACATTGTGAAACAAAAAGCTGCTGTTACTAAAAGGATGATTGACAGACTGAAGAAGGACAAGTGTGCGGAGAAACGGCAAATCTAGTGCAGGCACCTGAAAACCCAGTGCTGTAGTGCACCATAGAAAATGTCAAAAGCCCACTTGAGAATCAGGACTGCCAGGGATTTAGTGTGCCAGGAGGAATTACAAGCATTGCCTAACCCCTCATTACAACTGCCTTGCTGTGTAATTTCACACCATCTCTTAAGACAATCACATCTCATGAAATGAATAAGAATATAAAATAAATAACATTCCAACAATAAATTGTTATTTAAAATAAATCTTCCACAAATGCAATAAAATTATTATTATAATTTTTAATCTGAAGGCATATGGGACTGGCAGATAGAATTCATAAAAATATGCAGAACAAAATTTTACACACATCTAACTTTACAAGTGTGTTCAGCAAACACTTCTGGAATAATAGAGGGTTTAAAGAAGGATGCGTGAGCAGCAAGGTAAAGTAAGGCCTCTGGTTAAAATATTCAAAAATGTAAGACTTCATAATAGCATCTGAGAAGACAAGAGTCAAAGTCATGAAAATGTGACAGGAACCCAAAAGTTTGTGTTCTGCATGATCAAAGAACAGCTGCACAGGCGATAAAACAATAGCAGCTGTTTTAAAATGTCACAGCTTCAGAAACTGAAGCCAAAAAAGACTGTTTAATGTCTCTTTCAGTTACAAAGATTTCAAGGATACAGAAAAGTAAAGAAATCAATCTCTTCTAAGAGAGGGGGGAAGGTATATGGGACAAACACCAACTAACATTCAAAGGCAGAAAAATAAAAAGAACATAAACTCATAAGAATCCAGAAAAGCACAGGATGGTATAGTCTAAGTCCTTAGAGTTAACCAAGATTGTTGCAGTTGGCAAAGTTATTTCACATCCCATGAGAAGAGCAGATAAAAGAAGAGAGCTCATGGGGGCTTACATCATGTCTAAGAAGCAAATCCTAAAATCCCCAATTTGAACAGGGAAGGAAGGAAATAACAATAGGCCAACCAACCAAATAATAATCACAAAACCATGATTATTATTTAATTATAACATTAAAAGTAAGTGGCCTCCAGAAAGATAGAGGGTACCAGGAGAACAGGGCCCACAGAATTAGCTAAGTAGGGTTCATAGGGGTCTCACAGGGACTGAAGCAGCAAACCCAGAGCCTGTGTGGGTCTATGCTAGCTCCAGCTACAGGCAAGAGACATGATGCCTGTCTCTGCAATGTGTAAATCTGAAAATGATTCAAATGAGTAATACATTAAACGTTTATAAAATCAGCAAGAAAAGAAATAATCATGGTAGAGCTTAGCTACTTCACAAATGATACCCACAAAGTAAGCATTTAAAAACACACAACACATTTTTCATCAAGGGAATGAAAGTCAAGCTCCATTTCTGTATGCCATTTGTGTTCTCAGCATCATGAATACATTACTGCAGCCAGAAAGAAATGACCCTAAGAAGATAAGGGAAAACAACAACTTTTCCTAATTAATGGATGCTTAAGTTTTCTAGACACCTCTATCATCAAATCCATATGGAAAGAAGATTAAACAGAAATGAACCACAGACCTGGAGATTGAAGAAAGAAATATTTTACTAAGAGAAAGGAAGTTGGTATGGTTACCATAAATATGCATGAGAGTACAATACATATTTCAGAATCTGTTAAATTAAGATGCCAAAAATTCAGTAAGGCAGCTCTTATTTTTCTGTTTTGCTGTTTAGGATTTGAGACATAGCTTTCTCTAACTTTGAGTAGCATCCCAGTATTGTCAACAGAGTGTATCACCCAGGGCTCCTAAAATGCTGAACACAGTGCCCAGGGATCAGCAGATCTAACATCACTAACTCACCTGTTAGCAGTTCTGAGTGTCCCAGGAGCTCTTTCTGTAGACCTGTGCTGTGCAGCCAGAGGGAAAGGTATCCCAGGAGCACACGGGCACATTTCCCTACCAGGACCTCTGCCCCTTGCCTTTGCCTTGCCTCCCCACAGTGCTGTCCATCAAATTCCAGCATGGTGACACTCTGACTTCCTGTAAGTCTTAGCTCAAATGCAGCTGCCTGTGATAACTTTCTCTAAATCTTCCCATGTTCCTTCCCTGAAAACCAGGCTCTAGTATACTCCAAGTGTGGAAGGAAAAAAGTAGTTCTTTTTAAGTTTTTATTTCCATGTTGAATACTTGAATTAGTTTTAAAAATCAGTGTCCAAGGTAATGAGGTTGTTATGAATTTTTCATTCATTTGCGTTGCTCATTTCCCACTTTCCTTCCCCTGTCCCCTGTGCCACGCCTCCTGGTTCCCTGACTCCCTCTACTCCTTCTGCTTCATGTCATTTGTAGTCTAGTACTCTTATGATTTCCTGCTTCTAGTTTTCATTTCCCAACTCTCCTCTAATATTTATTTTTCTTTCCTAGTGGTCTTTTTCTAGTTCTTTGACCTATACCTTACATACACACTCACGCGCCTACACTTAAAAATGTAATTCAAGGAGTCACATATGAGAGAAAACATGCAAGAATTGTCTTTCTGAGACTCAAAAGGAAACAGTTCATGTCCACTTCTGCCACTTGTCTGACTGAAGTGCTGAGCTCCTTGCTGGTCCTTGATGCTCATGATTTAAATTGTGAGAACACATAGTGGCAGCAGCAACAACCCTTGCTGAGCTGAAGTTAGAACTTTGTGATAATCATGCCAGGCAAGATTCAGGCAGATCGTTTTGCTATTTGATCTACTGCTGTCAGATGCAAGGGCAGTTCATGTAGGAGTGCCAAATAGATGCTTATGTGTTTTTGGGAGGGAGAGCAGGAGAGTGCTTTAGACACAGAGCTTATTGCCACAGGTGAAGTATTTTTCCTTGTTAAGTGAAATTTGTATTTATACTCTGACCAGTTTTATACTACAAGAATACCCTGAGATGTGGGAACAAGTCGTTGATGGAGAAGAAGCCACCGGAAGTAGCACAACCTAGTGAGCTCTTGTCATCTTCCACTCTGCCTTCCACCCTCCCTACGTAATACATGGTTGTGCTATTGGCAGTAAGACATGACAGACCACAAATGCCTGTGAGAATCCGTGAAGGCTGTCATTAGGATGCACTGCCAAGTAGACCTCAAACACTACAACCGTAGCATGTGCCTGTTCTTCTTTAATGGAGGATATGGTAAACAGATCCAGCAAGTGTCTGAGTTTGGAAGCTACTGTGATGTGTGATTTCCATGTGTTTTCTTGTTTTGTACTTAGTGGGCATGCCAAGGTTCTTGAATCCTCCCCCCCTTGAACAGCATAGCAACATTCCAGAGACTAGGACTTGGGTTGAAGTTTTGGACCTACCACTTATTAATTGAGGGATTGATTAATAATATCACTTATTAGTCTTTGAGGAAGATTGCTTCACAATTTTCTTGCTTAATTTCCTCATTCCTGCATGTGATTGATGCTAATATCTACTAAAATGGTTTTTATGAGAAATAATTGAAATGATGGCTGCATTTATTACACAGACACTTTTTAATTCTATGCAATCTCATTAGTCAATTGTTATTATCATTACTCTGCTTGTGGGAAGGCACCTGTGCCTCAGTGCACATGCTCACATGGAAAGCAAACAACATCGTGGCACAGTTTCTCTCCTTCCACATTTACATGGGTTGTGAAGATCAAGCTTTATCACCAGGCTTATACAGCTTGCACCTTTACTGGTCAATCTCCCATTCTTGTTAATTCTTGGAATTGTTTACTCAACTATTGAAGTACTTTAGAAAGTCCTTGTCCATGTCTATCCTTGAAGAGATTTATCTGTTTTTCTCTAACACTTCTAGAATTTCATCCTATATTGATTGAGTTTGAATTAATTTCACACCAGATAAAATACCTAGCTTTATTCTTCTACATATGGATATCTTTGTCTTGGCACCATTGTTGAAGGTGTCTTCTCATCAGTGTGTTTTGAAACCTTTGCCAAGTTACATAGCTGTAGTTCCATTGTTTGTTCCTGTGTTCTCAATGCTATGCAGTTGGTCTGCAGACCTCTTTTGTGTCAGTAATATGCTGCTTTTGTTCCTAGGACTCTGTCTTCTACTTTGAGATCAGATATTGTGAGACTGCCTGCCTTGCTATTTTTACTCAGAATCACATTGCCCACACTTTGGCATGATTCTGTATGAATTTTAGGATTGTTTTTTTTCTAGTTCTTTGAATAAAAACATTGGCATTTTGGTGGTGATTTTCAGACTGTAGATCCTCTCAATAATATAGACATTTTCACAATATTGATTCTACTATACAAGTATTGGGGGTCTGGATATTTTCTAGTGTCACCTTCAATTTCTTTATCCAGTGTGTTAAAGTTTTGTTGCAGAAACTATTTACCCTCTTAGTTCAATTGATTCTTGACTGTATATTTTTAAATGCTTGTGAATGTTATTTGTTTCATTATTTTCAGAGTATTCATTTTGGTGTATAAAAGAACCACTGATTACATACGTTGAATTTTCTAACCTGCTACTATGCTGTAAGTGCTTATCAAATATGAGTTTTTATAAAGTCTTGGGACCTGTTAAGACTATAGCATACCATTCGTGAATGGGGATATTTAACATCAACCATTTCCACTTCATTCTCTCTGCTTAGTGCTTGCAGTTTGAGACGTGATCTCTAAGCTTCCTGCTCCTGCCATAATGTATGTCTCTTGCTGACCTATAGTCTCACCATGATGGACTCTTATGCCTCTGGAAACAAAAGTCAATTAAATTCTTGCTTTTGAAAGTTGCCTAGTTATGGTGGTTTATCATAGCCGAAAAAGGGGGGGGGGATAATTAATACACCAACTTTTTCTTGTCCCAGATTTTAGAAGAAATATTTTTAGTTTTTTCTCATTTGTTATAATGATGGATAAAGTTTAGTCATGCATAGTCTTTATTTCATTAAGGATGCTTCCTCTAGTCTCTTCAGAGATTTTTATCAAGAAGGGGTGATAGATTTTGTCAAAAATCTTTTTCTTCATCTATTGAGATAATCATGTGATATCTGTCTCTAAGTCTATTTATTACATAAACAGACTTTGATCTGCTTATAGGTATATATTGACTCATACTTAAGCCCGTGGAATGAGAACAAGTTGATCATGATATGTATTTTTTAAATATATTGTTGGATACTATTTCTAAGCATTTTGCTGAGAATTATTCCATCTTTATTCATTAGGAAAGCCAATCTATGCTTCTCACATTATGCACTGTCATTATCTGATTTTGGTATCAAGGTAATAATGACTTCATAGAATAGTTTAATAGAGTTCCTTCAATTTCTACTTCTTGAGGCATTTTGAAGAGCATTAATGTCAATGTCAGCTCTTCCTTAAATGTAGAATTGGACATTGAAATCTGTCATCCTAGGCTTCTCTTATTTGGAGATTCATGTTTTAGTACCTCAGTCTCACTACTTATTGTGTATCTGTTTATGTTATTTATATATTCTCAATTTAAATTAGACAATTCATACGTATCTGAGAATCTATTGACTTGAATGCGTATAATTAACAACAGACTATTTGATAACTATAATTTTATTTATTATTTTATAGGTATATTGGTTTCTATTGTCTCAGAATAGTACATTTTAATGTTATTACCTTAAATGTGTGCTGGCTAGTTTACTTGTCAAGTTGATATAAACTTGTCACCTAGGAAGAGAAAACCTCAACAGAGGAATTTTCTCCATCAGATAGAACTGTGGTCATGTTGGTGTTGATTTTCTTATTTAATGATTGATGTGGCAAGGCTTAATTCACTGTGGAAGGTGCTAGCCATGGGCATGTGGTCCTGGACTGTATAGAAAAGCAAGTTGAACAAACCATGGAAGCAAGTCAGTAAGTGGTATTCCTCCACGGTCTGTGCTTCAATTCTTGCCTCCAGGTTCCTCCCACTGCCTCCTGCCCTAGCTTTCATAGGTGAAGGACTACAATGTGGAATTGTAAACCAGATAAACCCTTTCTTCTCAGATTTTGGTCAGTGTCTAGCACACCAGAAAATAGAATAGAACCAATTATTTTAACTTCTTTAATATTGTATATTTAATTTGATATAATATGTCATTATATTCTACATATTGTATCTATACCATATGCTTGACAAGTTTTACTAGCTCTTTGAATTTTTTACAATGTATTTTAATCATTTTTACTCCCTCTCCATACTCCTTCCAGATTCACCCACACTTCCCTACCCACCAAACTTTCTGTATCTTCCCCTCCTCCTTCTCTTCCTCCTTCTCTTCCTCCTTCTTATTCTATTCATCAAGTCATATTTATGCTGCCCATTTACTTTTGGATGCATGTCCTTCCACGGACTATGGTAAAACTACCAAATGGCTAGACTCTTAAAGAAAACTGACTCTCCTTCATTGCTACTCTATTTGCAGTAGGCAAGAAATAGAAACACCCTAGATACTCATCAACTGATAAATAGATAATGAAATTATTGGATACTTCTGCAGTGAAATATGACTTACCTATTAAGAAAAATGAAATTAGGAAATTATCAGGTGAGTAGATAGAACTGAAAAGAATAATTCTGCATAAGACAACTCAGAACCAGAAAGATAAACACCACATGTTTTCTCTCATTTATTAGCTTTGAGTCTTAAGATATGTGTGTTTCATTTGGGAAACCAATAGAAGCCAGAAGATTAATAAAGAATAATGATGAATAGAATTCAGCAGTCCAAAGATTAATGGGGAATAATGTAGCAGGAAGGGTTAAATTGGAGTAAGGTGTGGAAGGTAAGATAGAGATTGTGGGGAGGGATAAACAGCACTAATGGTCTTTCAAGCAACTCATAAGGAAACTTACCATTGTAGAATCTTCCTAAATTGCATATCTACACATGTACAAAAAAAGTTAAAATGGATTTTTAGTTACCCTGTGATAGGGTGATAAAGTTACTACTAGATACTATGGGCTACTAAACAAAAACCCAGAGATCAGAAAAAGTTAACTTTTTTGGAGTTGTTGGCAATGGAGATTTTAAAGGCACCTGACTACAGGATATTGCCAATGTTCTTTCTTGCCCTCCAGGACTCGGTAAGAGGCAGAGGTGATAGATGATTGTGGGGACACAATGTTTTCCAGACACACCAGGGAAGTCACAGCAGTTTTGACAGAACGTACAGAACTGCCCACACTCAGTGTAGACAAAAATCTCAACAATAAGGGGGTGCAGGCACAAATACTGCCCCACCCCTAGTTGATGAGTCATTGACAGATTTTTTTGGAGAGAGAGTTAGCTGTCTGATTTTCTAACAAAAGCATTTAAAACTTCAAAGAGTTCTATTAGAATGTATTTTTAATTGTTTGCATATTTCAAATGCACGCATTTTGTTCTGTGTTTGTCATAAATATGGCATCTGTACGGATGTCATAGGAGAAATTGTGGGTGTCAGTTCTTCCCTACCACCATGAAAGTACTGGGGATTGAATTCAGGTTGTCAGGCATGGCAATCATTGTCTTTACCCATGGAGTCAACTGGTCATCCTAGAACTGTTTTTGATGTACCTCAGAGGTGGTTATAGTGCATGTTCTCATTTTTCATTAGGGTCTGTGAAAATTTAATGTTCTCCCATGTTTCTTTTTCAGTGAGTCTGGTCTTTTTTTCTATATTCATGCAACTGTGTAGTTTCTGTAGTTTTTTTTTTTTTTTTGGCCATTAGCTCTAATTTCTTATTGGCCAACTCTTAGATCTTGATCTAACCCATTTTTATTAACCTGTGTTCACCATAAGGTCATGGCTTACCAGGAAAGATTCTAACCAGCATCACTCTCAGGCAGGAGAATCATGGCGCCTGCCACACTGCCCTTCTTCCCAGAATACAGTTCTGTCTTCCCTGCCTATCTAAATTCTGTCCCACCAAAATACCAAGGCAGTTTATTTTTTCAACCAATGAAAGAAACACAAATACCGAAGGATCTCCTACACCATTTCCCCTTTTCTGTTTAAACAAAAAAGAAGGCTTTAACATAGTAAAATTACATATAATAAAACATTTATCAAGCAAGAATTACAGTTATAATATTTAGATCTATTTTATCTTTTTACCATAATTAAAGAAAACTATAACTATCTATCTCTTCTTCAACTCCATCAAAGACTCCAGAAGGATGTAATATTACATAAGTAAACAAGAAGTAAGCAACTTCTAAAACTCTAGAAATGACAGAGACATCCTGCTGGCTGGACAGTCACCCAAAGTTTTCCTGTACCATTGGGGCATCAATCTTCAACCTACAGGCCCATAGTATCCAGAAGACATTTCCATGAAGCAGGAAATTTCAAAGACAGTTTAGTCACTTTCTTCTATGTTCTACAGAATGTCTAGCTGACTCTTTCATGAATCAGGAACCCTGAAGGGCCATCTCACCTTTAGGCAAGTTCAGCAGTCCTCTCTCTGCGGGTTCTTTGTGTCCAGTTTATGCAACAGTCCAGGCAAGAGAAGTTTCTTGTCTGAATGTCTAACCAACTCCATAAGAAGTCTCTTCAATGCCCATTTTCCTCTTGAAATAGATTGGTGCTGTCAGGAGCAGAAGTGTCTCATTGTCATGAAAAGCCTTAAGTTATTAAAATATTTGAAATGCCCTATTCTGTAGTCCTTGAAAGATATGAAGAATGCCTATCTAACTGAAATGTATCTCTATATAATCTAGAGAATTTAATTAACATGACTACAAGTTTGACTATTATCAATGATTATTCATTAACAACCTATATTTCCTAATTATACATTTTATTTTTGAATGAACTACACAATCACAATACCTTAATCAAGATCAGAAATACACATACATATAACAAAATTGACCTTAAAATTATATCAACAAACCAAGATTCATACAAATGCAAATTAGTTATATCTATGTCATATCCCCTTTTAAATGTAAAAAATCATTTATAAACAAAATTTGGGAATATGGGCACAGTTTTTTCTTTTTAAACTGCTTTGTGCTATATGGGGACACTGTCAATCAGGTCTTTCATGGTGTATCCTATATGCTAGTTTCATCTCAGGCAGCAGTTGAGCAAGATAAGTTTTTGAGAGTGTTTACAGCAACATTTCAGGAGGGTGTGGTCTATTTTACCATATTGGTCTAGAAGGAATCCACAGGTTCTCATCCTCTGTGAAAACAAAAGAAGAACCTCTTTTCAAAAGCATCATATCCTTAGACACAAATTCTGAAGTCACGATATCTTTATAATACACATGCTGGATTACCTTAGCCCATATAATGAAATGTCTCTTTGTACTTAGCGCCTTCACAATCAAAAAATTGAAAGAAAACACAATAACACATACAATCTAGACTGTCTGTTAATTTTCTATTTTTACATGGCTTTATTTTTTATCTACGACTATCTGTACTCTGTCTCTTTAAAGACTTTACCCTTCTTTAAGCATTAACTTTATTTAATGACTGTCTATACTCCTTTTATTTTCTCTTTCAAGCCTACATATGTTTATTTAACACTATGGCCCATTTAGAGGTCTTTTGTGTCTGAATCTGTCCTATTGCATTGTTTTTAATTCTCTACTATCTTGAAGAGCTTTTAAAATGTTAAGCAGCTCGATTGCAGCTGCTCTGGATGTTGGCTCTGTCTTTCTCCAATTTCCAAATAGTGGACACACCATTTCTGCTAGCTCTGGAACTGCGAGGCAGGAGCTGCGCTCAACAGTCCAACCCAGAGAATGAGCGTGCAACACATAAACACTTTTTTATCTGAGTTATAGCCAAATCTGCCACACAGAGTACTGTGCAGCCTGGAAACATATCTCTGTATGGTGGCAGAAATCCACCATGCTCTTCCACCTGCCTAAGCCTGATACCGCATCTGCCCAGGCAGGAAGAGCTGAGATACAGGCATACTCTCAGATACTTTGTTACCAATCCCAAGTGGGCATACAAACATTTGGGCCCAGAAATGCCCCATAGCTGGGAGTTTGCACTGGTGGCTGGGTCCAGGAAGCCTTGTTTTAAAATGGCACAGCTTTTTTTTTAATGGCTGCTGAATCAGGAAATACTTTCTGCAGCAGAGTGCCAGCAAACAGTAAAAACTCTGTTAAGCTCTGTATTCTTTTTGAAGTTCTCTCAGATTTTATGTGGAGTCAGTTTACCACATTGGGTACCACTCTATTGTAAGGAGGAACAGGCTGTGTCCAGTTCCATACTGGCTTACACTTGGGCTGGTGGCCTGCTTGTTGTCTCAACCATCTGGCTAGCTTATACCTGAAATAACCACACAGAAAACTGTATTGATTAAATTACTGCCTGGTCATTAGCTCTAAATTTTTATTGGCCAACTCTTATATCTTGATCTAACCCATTTCTATTAATCTGTGTTCACCATGAGGTTGTAACTTTCTGAGAAAGATTCTAACCAGTGTCAGTCTCAGGCACAAGAATCATGGTGTCTGCCCCACTGCCCTTCTTCCCAGAATCCAGTTCTGTCTTCCCCACCTATCTAAGTTCTGCCCCATCAAAATACCAAGGCAGTTTCTTTATTCAACCAATGAAAGCAACACAAATACAGAAGGACCTCCTACACCACTCTGTGTGCTGTAGAGACTGTATACTCCACAGTTCTAGAGTAGAATGTTCTGTAATGGTTGGCAAAGCCCATTTGACACACCATGGATTTTAATTCTGAAAATTTTTGCTGTTTTGTTGCTAGTTTTGTTTTGTTTTGTTTTAGAATTTCTGTGAGTTGGGGTTTGGTGGCATGGAGGTCATAAATACCTTCAAAAGAAGAGTGAGCACTGAAGTCACCAAGTATTATTCACCAGAACCTATCTGTCCTTCTCGTGGCCATGGGTCAGTTGCTCAAAAATATTAGTACTGTTAGGGGATTCCTTTCTTCACATACTTAGGCATGGCACAGATAACTTGTTTCGGTGGTGCTTTTCCAGCAGATTAACCTTAGCTCCAGAAACTCCCCAATTTTCACACCTTGGATGGCAAATGTCTAAATGAGGCAATGTCTCCTGAGCATTTTGCATGTGTCAGGGCAACAGGAGAGCACTGAAATATGTTACTGCAGGATCCATCTCAATGTTTCCTAGTCCTGCTCAGTGCTGAATAACCTGCAAAATGGTTGAGTTGTCATGAATGTCCCAGAAATATTTATTCTAAAATTATAGCAGATATGTGGAAGTGTGTGCTACAGGTAGATAATATTTGAACACTTCTCAATCATGCATTTTATTTTCTAAAGGATAATTTTGACTAAAGGCTTTAAAGTAGCACATAAAAAATAATAATGTAAAAGAGGATTGGAGGGTGCGGCAGACAGGATCTGTCCACAAGGTGGCAGGGCATCTCCATTGCTGCAAACTTATAAAGGGACTTTTGGCTGACTTCTGAAAGGGCAGCTACAGTCAGCAGCCATCTGTGCAGACAACTGAGGAACCTGCAGTGCTGTGGAGGACAGAGGAGGGGAGCTGAACACAGAAACATCTTGCGTGATTGAAGTCCACTCTCCCCAAGGAAAGCAATGAAGACACTGACTGAACCTTTTGTCCTGTGCTTGTGGCTGCAGCTGAACTGTGAGTGAGAGCTTATGGGAAACAAGGCTTTTGGCAATGTTCATTATCAGTCTGAGGAGCAGACTGGTTCCTCCAGGGTTCCTGAAATCACCATGGGAAGAGAAAGAAAGTCTGGGAAGTGGTGTCCTGATGGTCTTCCTGATGTTTCCTTTTGCACAGGTGTGAGCAGAGGAGAGCAGCTGGAGCAGCAGCCCTATCTCCTGAGTGTCCAGGAGGGAGACAGTGCCGTTATCAACTGCACCTACACAGACAGTTATTACTTCTACTGGTACAAGCAAGAGCCTGGAACAGGTCTCCAGTTCCTTATGAATGTTCTTTCAAATGTGGACAGAAAAGAACAAAGACTCACTGTCCTTCTGAATAAGGAGGACAAACGTCTCTCCCTGAACATCACAGTTGCCCATCCTGGGGACTCAGCCACATACTTCTGTGCAGCAAGTGCACAGTGCTCCGCAGGCACCTGCTGCCTGCACACAAACCTGAGACCACAAAGACAGACAGTTTTCCACCTTTTATACGAAAATATTTCTGAATTATATTAATAGTGGGACATTTTTTAACAACCTGAAATTCTGTTTCCAAAAGATACAATGTGTGTTAAAATATTTTGTGTTAATACCAGATGAAAACGAATTCTTAGTTGTGGAGGCTCTAGAACCAACTTTTAGGTTAGGAACTCAGTGTCATTAGCAGAGAATACTGTACTCATTTTGATGAAAAGGCTCTTAACTTTTAATAACTATTAATTGTTTCTTATTAGAAAATAGTAGGCAAAAAACTAAAATATTAAATGGAAAATTTAATCCTCTAATTCTATCATACAGACAAATCATTGTTTGTGTGTGTGTGTATGTGTGTGTGTTTATAAAAACAGCATATACCACATTAGGTTCAGCCATCCACTAGGAGTTTGGGGACACACCACCTGCTGACAGTGTCTACCATAGAATTAAAGACGATGATAGAGGAGACTTTGGTGCAGTTTGCATAGAAACCACCAGAGATCAGCGCTGTCTGATATGTGGTTTCACTTGCACTGGGGGCACCTTAGTTGAATACACCTATTTCCTCTTTAGTAACACACACACAAAAGACTCCTGTTTTGCAGAGCTTTTGCTTGTGAGAGAACAGTTTTGAGAAAATCTTTCTGGAGCCCAGCCCTGTAAAATAGGGTGTACTGCATGAAGCAAGAAGCATTTATTTTTACCAGCATGTTTCCTGTCATTTGTTCCAAGATCATGATCCTCTTGATGTTCAGTAACACTGTCTTCTAAGTATTAATGACCATCCATTTTTTCTAAAGTTAAAATGAATTCATCCATCTTACCCTGTAACAAAGCAATCTTCTTTATAGAGAAGAGTAATGGAGAATCCATAACTCAGACAGATGGTCCAGTGACTCTCACAGTAGGGGAATCTCTGATCCTGAGCTGCAACTATCAGACTCTTTATTTAGATCCTCTGCTTTTATGGTACGTGTAATATCTCAACAAAGCCCCTCATCTACTCCTGAAGAACTCCACAGACAACAAGAAGACAGAGCACCAAGGGATTCACGCCACTCTCCATGAGAGCAGCAGCTCCTTCCACCTGCAGAAGTCCTCAGGGCAGCTGTGGGACTCTGCCCTGTACTACTGTGCTCTGAGTGGCACAGGGAGGGAGACTGTAGGTGAAGCTGCACACAAACCAAGGGGACAGGAGGGCTGAGGGGAGCGGTCCTATGAAGGAGGGCTGTGGGCCTTCTCTCAGCGGTGCTGCCTTAGCTTTCACAAGAACAGAAACAAATCACAGACACCTGGAAGGCCATGCACTGAATTATTCTGAAGCACAGTATGGTGGAAGTCAGTGTATGATAGAACCAACATTGAGATCAATAAACTCAGTACTCAGTAAAAAAGGCTCATCAGCCCTTCAGAGTTCAGGAACTCTCACAGCAAACAAGTCCAGGGAAACCCTGATTACAATTAATCATCACCAAGATGTTTTACAAAACTAGATTTTTTAAATCCTCATGGATTTTGTTTCTCTCTCACACAACTAGGACCCAAGTAAAGACATACATTTTATCTATGAATCCACTCCAGCCTTCACAGTTGAGGCTCTTCTTGGTTCATGTTGCAGAGTTCATTCAACCTAACTCCCACCAACCTTCACTTCATGAGGCTGCTGAAGAGGCTGAGATGTGAGAAGACTCCCGGTGAGGTCCTGAGAGTCACTCCTTCCATGTCCTCAGTACATACTGCATGAGGATGCAATCCCAGTTAGGAAATGCCTTGTCCACGATGTCCTTCCTCTTCCTGGAAATTCTCCCCTGCCATCATCTGACCTTGAACCCAAGGATGTGTCTGCTGTCATCTCTCACCTTGTGTTATACTTGGGTTCTCTGATAATTCTGAACAAGGAAGAATGACCAGTATTTTGATAAAGCCCAGGTTTAAACAAAACATTAAGATAAAATATATCAGCATTCTATATTTTCACTACTATATAAGAAAGATAGTGTGAGGAGAAGGATGCCTCTCATAAGAGAAAAAGTTTGTCTGTATGCACACAGAGCCTTAAGACAAACACTGTCTTATAATGGGGGAACCAAATGGAACAACAAACCCTATTTCTGAGTCAACAATAAATATTAGCTTGTGTTCTTATCATTGACCTCCTAAGTCTAGCTGAGTGATGCATTAAGGAACCCACTGAGACAAGAATGAACATATTGACTGACCCTCCACCTTTCTTCCTTTGCAGGTTATTTTGGGTTCTATTCTTTCCCTACAAATCTGTGTTTCCTCCTTAACTGTGCTACCCTGCACAACAGTTATTCAATCCCAGGAAACTGCATCATCCAGGTTCATTCTTTTCATAACCTTACTAGAGCCAGGCTCTGCATAGAAACTGGAGAGACCAGCAGACCAGAATGGGAACTGAGCATTTCTTCTTTCCCTGCATGTCCAACTCTGGTGGTCCTGATATTGGCGACATCCTTCTCGACTAGGGAATATATGAGGAAACATTTTTCACAGTCTAGTCAAGTTGATACAAGATTAAGCATTATGACATCCAATTCTGAGAATTTATCACTTATGAAAAACCTCTATTCTTCCTTTGTTTTATCATTATATAACTCTAAATTTGTCTTAAACAACATGAACTGTGCCAGGCATGGTGGCACACTCATTTAATCCCAGCACTCAGAAGATACAGGCAGGAGGATGACCAACCAATCTACATAGCAAGTTCTAGGCCAGTCAGAGCTACATAGTGAGATCCTTTCTCAAAGAAAAACAAATAATATAACCTTTGAGACCAGGGTTCTTAGTCAGTAAACATGAACTTCTGAGTTTGTACCAACATAAAAAGGCTGTGACTAGTGGTGGATACTTGTGAAGTAAAATTCACATGAAAAACACACACATACGTAAGCCTTCACACATGTGCACACACAGCATGCATACAAATATACATAAACATACATATTTGTATAAAAGAAGGATATGAGATATAGTATGGAATACTACCCATAATCATAATTCATCAGCTAAATATTTGATACTAATACATCCCTAACATATATCCCCAAACTAAATTATTACAACTCTGCTTTACATCAAGTATTAACATATTGATAAATTCCAAGATTTATAAGCAATGTTGTTTTTAATAAGAGATGGGTTAACTCAAAATACAAAGTTTGAAATCTTTATAGGGTAATACACATTTCCTTTTATTAACACATTTATTGGCATATTAATGATACAAAGTAAGGGCTTTTATTATGATGTTCTGCATATGCATTTAATGTGATTTGATCTAATTTATACATCTGTTACTATTATTATTTCCCTTTCCATTTTTTCTTTTTCATATTCCTAAATGTCCTACTTTTAATTTCATGTGTTTTCCCATAGATGATGCATGAAAGAAAAAGACATACAAAAAGTTTTGTAGTTAGATTATAGAAAGTTCAAGAAACAATCACTCTCACCTTAAAATCTAACATAGCAGTGAGAAGCTACAATATTTAAAAAACCCTCTGGGGAAACTGGCACTAAATAGAAATGCAAATCAATTCGTTCCAGGGAGTAGTTGATGTTGTCACTTGAGAAACAGTAAAAACTAGAAGGGAGCATCTATTCAGGAAGATCAGGGAAAATGAGTCAAAGGTTTAAAAAGTTTTCTATTTTAGGCTCTTTAAAATTTTAATTTTAAAGTTTTTCATACAATGCATTTTGTTCATGATCATTTTCCTCCTTCAACTCCTCCCAGAAAACTCCACTTCCTACCATCCCATTTCATATTCTTTCTCTCTCTCAAAAGAAAAAATAAACAGATCCCAAATAAAACAAACAAACAAAAAGCATTAAAAAAGCAGAACAAAAGAAAACCAGCTGGAGTTTACTTTGTGTTGAACATGCAGCCTGCCCTGATGTAGTTAAGCACCCAGTATTACTTCAATGAAGGAATCTGATTCCCCTCTCCCAGAAGCTACCAATTGCAAATAATTTCTAGGTTAGAGGTGGTACTTTGTGCCTACTTCCCCTTCCCCATGCTGGTATTGAGTCTGATTTGAATGTGTGTAGGTCTTCTCAATGCTGTCAGAGACTCTGTGAGTCTGCATGTGCACCAGCCCTACTGTGACTGAAAACTCTGTCTCCTTGGCATCATCTACCACCTCTGCTACAGAAATGGATACTTTGCATTGGTAGGGATCTTGGTTTATTAATACAAATTTCAGTTCATTTTTGTTATACTGTGTATATCTGTTTCTGATCTTGATTAAGGTATTGTGTTTGTCCAGGACATTTAAAAAAGTAATGTATAATTAAGAAATATTATAAGAATTGTGACGCGCTTCCTGACCAGCAGGAATGGACGATCACAAAATCAAGAATCCTTCTCAATCACAATTTATTAGAGCTCCTTGATTGAAAGGGGGAATGGGGAACAGGGATGACGAGAGAGAGCGAAAAACCCAAAGACAGCCGCTTTTCTAGGGTGAGAGAGCTCGAATGCTGATTGGTTGATGCCATTCTACTAGGACCCAAGGCCACAGGACAGGTCAGGAGACCGAGTCTCTTGAAATGCAAAACAAGGCTCCGAGCACACCGGCCTAAGGCGGCAACATCAAAGGATATGTATACCTCCAGGCTGTAGGACTGCTGGCACTATCTGGCCAAGGCCACATCCTGGTGGCTCCCTACAGCTCCTCCTTTTATTGTCTTTAAGAGCAATAAGGCAAAACTATTTTCCAATCTGGTCCCCACCTCATGATGTGTGGACTGATTAACGAAAAGAAAAGCAAGACACACCCTTCCCGTGCAATGGGACAACTACTTTCCTGGGAGTGCTAGGGCTGTGTCTGCACACCCTCCGCCTATGCATACCTTCCTCTGTGCCGTGGGACTATCTGGTTCCCTAGAGGGTGCAAAGGCTATGCATGGCTAATTGCCTATGAGCTCTTTTGAGGCTGAGAGCCAAACTTGGGGTGAGGATACACATTCCAAGGCTGCCAAGGCCTGTGCCACAAAGACCTTGTCCCTCCTCACTTGGGCTAGCAGGTAGCACACCAATCAAAGACATACAGCACTTCCACCTAGACACAGCATGCCAAGAATATCTCTGCTCCCACCCATTCCCAAGGAAGGAAAAGGCAGAATAGAGTCAGTCAGAAAATTGTTAAGAGATAAGAGGTTGCACAGGGTGCTGCTCAAGGTGATAATGTGAACAGTTACTCTTGACACCGCCCAGGGTGTCATCTCTGCTGCCTCTGCATGAATCTTCCACAGCAGGACACTCAGCATCCACTGGATCATCTTTCTTCTTTATTTCTCTTGTCAGTCTCGCTGGCACCCAGATTGGATCTTCACGATTCTGAGGGAAAATGCAAATTGCTCCCCTGGATCTGGTAATTACCTGATCCGGTCCACACCATTTATTAATCAATACATCCTTCCACATGACCAAATCTCGCTCTGTAGAGCTTTCAAACAGGGCATGCCTGTCTGCTGCTGTTTTTCCAGCAATATTTTGAATTAAAAAATTAAGTGTAAAGAGTGCAAGAGAAATCCTTTCTCTGGGGGAAGCTGCTACAGCTATTCCCCCTTTTTGCTTTTGCAAAATTTCCTTTAAATTTATATTTGCTCTTTCTACGATACCCTGGCTTTGAGGATTGTATGGTAGGCCAGTGGTATGTTCAACTTGTAATTGCTTGCAAAAGGCTTTAAAGCCCTGTGAGGCATATGCCGGACCATTGTCGGTTTTTAAACGACTTGGCTTTCCCCAAGCTGCCCAGGCCTCAAAGCAATGCATTTTTACATGAGTTACCTTTTCCCCTGCCAGTGGGGTGGCATGAATTATTCCAGAGCATGTGTCCACCGACACATGAACATACTTTTGTCTGCCAAACTCCGAGATGTGAGTCACATCCATTTGCCAGAGTGAGTTTGGCTTTAACCCCCTGGGATTTACCCCAACATGTGGGGGATGTAACATGGTCACGCAGGAGGGACAGGCTTTTACTATCCTCCTGGCATTTTCCCTAGAGATCCTAAACTTTAAGCGAAGTGTATTCGCTGGAACATGATAAAGCTGATGGAAATCTCTAGCTAGCTGGAGTGAATCTGTAGCCACAAGGGCGAGTGCTCGAGTAGCACCATCAGCTTGAGCATTGGCCTCTGCCATAGGTCCTGGCAAGAGAGAATGGGCTCGAATATGAGCAACATAAAAGGGATTTTCTCTTTTTAAAATATGCTTTTGTATTTGTAAAAGAATATTAGACACTGTACTTGAGCTGCGAATTGAGGCTGCAACCTCAAGAGAGGCCACAGCATTGACCACATATTGTGAATCTGAAATTAAATTAAATGGCTCAAGAAATCTCTGAAACACCTCCAAAACCACCAAACACTCAGTGACTTGGGGGGAATCAGGCCAAAATTGAAAGACCACAGGTTTAGCATTTCCTGCCACCAGAGCCCCTTTTCCGGTCGTTGAGCCATCTGTATAGATAGTTAAGGCTCCTTCTAATGGGTGGGGCGAGGTAATCCTGGGAAAATACACCAAATTTTTCTCCACAAAATTTATTAAGGGGTGCCTTGGCACATGATTGTCAATAACATTAGGGAATGCACAAAGCAGGATAGCCCAGCCATCTACTGTGGCTGTCAAAACTTCTACCTGTTCCCTTGTATAGGGAATTATCAACTTGTCAGGCATTCTCGCAAAGTGGGCTAAGCAAAGCTTTATTCCCATTAATGCTTGGCCAGCCACCAATTCTGAATAATATTGAACAGATCTTGCTCCTATGGAATTTCCATGCATCCACCAGAGGGGTCCATCTTGCCATAACACTCCAGTGGGATAATTCTTTGTTTTGAGAATGCATAGCAAAATTGGTAAGGATGGATTCACCTGCTGTAATTGAGCTATAGTAATAGCAGATTCTACCGTCTTAAGGGCCTGCATTGCAGCCGGGGTCATGGCTCTAGGTGAACAGATATCAGGATTGCCTTCTAAGATGGAAAACAAAGGCAAGAACTCAGATCGAGGTATATTTAAATATCCTCTTATCCAGTTTATATCTCCCAGCAACTGCTGGAAATCATTAAGAGTTTTAAGGTGATGGGTGCGAACAAGCACTTTCTGAGGCCTGATGCTTTCAGGGGTGATTATAGTCCCCAAAAATTTCACCATGGAAGATGTTTGTACTTTATTTGAGGCTATGTGGAGTCCTTGCTCCTCCAAAAGGGATGTAACCTTTTGGAAAACTTCCTTTAGGGTTTCCTGATGAGATTGGCCATTCCCTGGGGCAAAGTTTTCCATTGAAATCGAGCATTGGGTTGCTCATTGTTAACAGATGGAAGAGTAAATGCAAACCTTTCCTGGTCCTGAGGGCACACGGGAATTGAAAAGAAACAGTCCTTGATGTCCAAGGAAATTACAGGCCAATTCTTTGGTATTGCTGAAAGCAATGGGAGGCCCTGCTGGGCTGGGCCCATGACCTGCATCTGAGCATTGACTGCCCTAAGGTCATGCAGTAACCTCCAACCTCCAGAAGCCTTTTTAATCACAAAAATAGGCATATTCCAACGTGATACAGAATGTTCTAAATGTCCTAGTTCTAACTGTTCTTGTACTAATTGTCTTGCAGCTTCCAGCTTTTCCAAGGAAAGGGACCACTGAGGGACCCATACCGGCTTATCTACTAGCCAAGGGATGGGCATTGTCTTTTGTGTGGAAGCTACAGCTTCAGTGGCCCCTATGAAAAACCCAAGCCTTTTCTATCTAACTTGGAGACAGTCTCAATAGGATTCTGTCTACCTTGGAGACATTTACCAAGTCCCTTATTGGGAACATAGCCCTGACATGCCATCATTTGCTTACTGGTATCAGAATAATCATTTGTAAGTCTCAATCTCATTTGAGACTGCACATCCCTGCCCCATAGGTTGATGGGCAAATCAACCACAAAAGGCTGAAAAGTCCCTCTCTGATCTTCTGTTCTCCAGACTAACTCCTTAGCACTTATATGCGGTGTTTGTGCATACCCCAGCCCTTGAAGGGACTGGGAGGCCTGTTGTAAGGGCCAGCGTTTTGGCCATGCTTGGGATCTGATGATACTTTTATCTGCTCCAGTATCCACCAGGCCTGAAAAAATCTTTCCTTCTATTTCTAAATTTAAGATTGGTCGCTGATCAAGCTCCAAGGATAAACAAGCCAAATCTACTCCCATGGGAGCAAGGCTTTTGTCCTTTAAGACAAGCCCATCAGCTGGAAGCTTATTACGCCCTGAAGGCAGAACTAAGAGTTGAGCTATTCTGTCTCCTGGGGCGATGGAAACTACCCCATATGGAGAATGGCAAAGAATTTTAATGCAGCCTTCATAGGCAGGGTCTATGACTCCAGGATGGACTATCAGGCCTTTCATAATTGAGGATGAATGTCCCAAGACTATGCCAACAGTATCTTTTTCTAATGGCCCAGACACGTCTGTTTCTATGACCTGAACTCCCATATCCTGAGTCAATAGCAGTTCGGAGGTGGCACAGAAGTCCAGCCCTCCGGAACCTTTGGCTGCCCTTCTTGTTGGGACGATGGAGTCATCTCAGGGACTGCCATCGTGTTCTGAATTGCCCCAAATATTTTTGGGCCCTGGGTGCATGGGCCCCTCAATCTGTTTTTTGACAATGACTGAACAGGCATAGGAATAAGTTGTCCACTTATATCCCTAACTGATCTGCACTCATTAGCCCAATGTTTCCCTTTCTTGCATCTGGGACAAGTGTCTGGCTGCCTCTGCGATGTTGCAGCTGAGAGCCCTGAAGAATCTGAGGCATTATGACTATTGGGACATTGTTTTTTGAAATGCCTCAACTGTCCACATTTAAAGCATGCCTTTCCCTTATCTCCTCTGACACCTCTGGCAGCAGCAAGCACAGCAGCCGCCAGCCCTGCATTGGTTAGAGGCCCCCCAACTTCACGGCAGGCTTTGATCCAGGCCTCTAATCCCTTTCCCTTTACTGGACCTATTGCTCTTTGACATTCCTTGGTGCTCTGCTCAAATATTATTTGCTGGACAAAAGGCAATGAAATATCTAAATTCCCAAACATTCTTTCAGCTGCCTCTGTCATCCTAGCCACATAATCAGAGAATGGCTCTGCAGCACCTTGAATAATCTTGGTTAAGTTACCAGCTGTTTCTCCTTTATTAGGGAGTGATTTCCATGCTCTATAATGAATCTCACTAACCTGCCTATAAACCTCCCAAGGATAATGATTCTGATTTCCAGCAAATGCCCCCTGTCCAAGAAGCATATCAGCCGTCCACTCTGGGTGGCCGCCTTGTATGTTAATGCGCTCTTGGGTCTGAGCCTTGTCCTGGACTATAGATTTAAAATCCAGGAACTGTCCTGCTGGAAGAGCTGCTCTTGCAATCTCCTGCCAGTCTGTAGGAGTCAGCGCTACTGTAACAATCCTTCTCAATAATGCGATTGTATAACTGGCATTTGCTCCATAATTTCTCGCAGCTTCAACCAAGTCCTTCAGCTGTCTGTATGGGATTGGTTCATACCACCTATTATAATTCTGTGGCTCCTCAAAAACAGGAAAGGCAGCAGCCAGTTGCGACCAAGTTTGCCTTCCTATGAAGCTGTGACCTTCTGTAGCTACCTGCTGGTACATGGGTGGAGGGGCGGATGGGGGTGGGGCAGAAGGTACTGGCGCCTCGTCTCTTCTGCCTTTTGTAGTAAACACATCAACATCGCCCCGCCTTAGGCTACCTCGCTGCTCTTTCTCAGATTTAGCAGCCGCTTCCTCTAGTTGTTCTTCCTCCTCTGATAAATCTAAATCTACAAATTCTTTCACTACTAAAGCTATGGGGCTTCTCTTCCCCTTTTCTCCTTTTTCTATTTCCGGATCCTTATCTTTTAATTTTTCCTTTTTCTTTCTAGGCCTACACTCTTGTTCCTCCTTCTGATCTGATTCTGAAAAGCTGTCCTGATGTTTCTGTAATGCCTTGCGACCTTGTTTTAATATCTCTATATTACGTTCTTCCTTCAAGCAGTCCCGCACCATCCTCCAAAAAGGAAGTGTGCCTCTCCCAATATTTCCTTCTGCTTGTTCCAAATCCCTGCCTAGCTTATTCCAAGATGGCAAAGTTAGGTCACCTGAAGCTGCAAACCAAGGTGAGACATCAACAATGTCTTTTATGATGTTAGCGACAGTGCTAGAAGAGATCTTTAAATCACGCTGTCGCAAAAATGCCTGGATTGAACGATAAATCTCCCTGGGGTTCGAGCTGGCTCCATAAGAATTGCCCATGATGCGCCCTTACCCCCTGGGCTAAAGAAAAAACCTCCTTTTTACTTACAAGGAAGTCCTTTTAGAAAAATGCCGCTTGATCTACTGCGGACTTAGTTTTACTTTTGACTAGAGCTGCAGTTGCAGCAGCAAAGGCACTCACCACCTGGTTAATCGCAGCGCAACCCAAAGCAACAGAAAAGAACAAATGCAAACATTACCACTCTGGACCAGCCTTAGCAATCAGCATACATCTGGAGGATTTCCTGACGTCAGTCACCGCTCTTTGCATTGAGTTCTGAATTCTGCTCCCTCCTTGGCTTGTTCAAATCCGGCGTCCCGGGTTTCAGCACCAAAATGTGACGCGCTTCCTGACCAGCAGGAATGGACGATCACAAAATCAAGAATCCTTCTCAATCACAATTTATTAGAGCTCCTTGATTGAAAGGGGGAATGGGGAACAGGGATGACGAGAGAGAGCGAAAAACCCAAAGACAGCCACTTTTCTAGGGTGAGAGAGCTTGAATGCTGATTGGTTGATGCCATTCTACTAGGACCCAAGGCCACAGGACAGGTCAGGAGACCGAGTCTCTTGAAATGCAAAACAAGGCTCCGAGCACACTGGCCTAAGGCGGCAACATCAAAGGATATGTATACCTCCAGGCTGTAGGACTGCTGGCACTATCTGGCCAAGGCCACATCCTGGCGGCTCCCTACAAAGAATAACAGATAATCATCTATAATAGTCAAACTCATAGTCATGTTAGTTTGATTTTCTAGACATACAGAGACATATTTCATTTAGATAAGCATTCTTCAAATCTTTCAGAGACCTTCAAAATATGGCATTTAAATGTTTTAATACCTTAGGACCTTTCATGGCAATAAGACACAACTGCTCCTGGCAGCACCAATAACTTCAAGAGAAAAATGGGCATTGAAGAGGCTCCTTATAGAGTTTTTTAGCCATTTCAGCAAGAAACTGTTCTTGCTTGGATTGTTTGATGGTATGTTGGATGAACTAGACATGCAGGACCCACAAAGAAATGACTGCTGAACTTACCTAAAAATAAAATGATCCTTCAAGGTTCCTGCTTCATGAAAGAGTCTGCTAGACATTCTACAGGACACAGAAGAAAGCGAGTGACAAACTGTCAATAGAGGTGGAACTATCTTTGAAATTTTCTGCTTCATGGTAAAGTCTGCCAGATACTATGGGCCTGTAGGCTGAAGATGGATGTCTCAACAATACAGAAGAACTTTGGGTGACTGTCCAGGCAGTCTCTGTCAATTCTAGAGTCTTTTGGAAGTTGCTTACAATGAACTTATTGTTTACTTAGGTGATATTATATACGTCTGCAGTCTTTGATAGAGTTGAAGAATCAATAGTTATAGTTTTCCTTAGTTATGATAACAGATAAAGTAGATATAAATATTGTAACTATAATTCTTGCTTGATACCTGTTTTGTTATATGTAATTTTACAATTTTAAAGTTAAAACCTTCCTTTTAAATTAAACAAAAAAGGGGAGGTACTGTGGGATTCCCCTCTGTATGCTATGAATATGATTAGTTAATTAATAAAGAAAACTGTCTTGGACTGTTGATAGGGCAGAACTTAGGTAGGGAGGGAATGCTGGGAGAGAGGAGGCAGAGTGAGAGAGAAGTCATGTGGCCTCACTGGAGACAGACGCCAGAACTTAAGCCTGTAAGCCACAGCCACGTGAAAATACATAAATTAATAGAAATGGGTTAAATTAAAATATAAGAGTTAGCCAATAAAAAACTAGAGCAAATGGACCAAGCAGTGATTTAAATAATATGATTTCTGTGTGATTATTTTGGGTCTAAGTGGCTGGGAACAAATGAGCAGCCTCCTGCAATACACCTCAGACTTACAATCTCTCCATCTCCTATTCCACATAGATCCAGGTATCCCCAGTCTCTCCAGTACATTTGTCATGAAAAGCTTTTGGATTTTGTCAAATGCCTTTTCTGCATCAGTACTGTTCTTATTACCATAACTCTGCAGTATGTCTTGAAATCAGGAATGGTAATTCTCTTAAGAAATGTGTTTGTTTGTTTCTTAGAAATGCTTTCACTATCCGGGGCCTTTTGTGGTTCTATATGTATTTTAGATTTTTTTTCTATTTCTATGAAGACTTTGATGAGGATTTTAACTAGGTTTTCTTTGAATCTGTAAATTTCTTTTGGTTGAATGGTCATTTTGACAATTTTAATTCTCTCAATCTATAAGCATGAGATGTGTTTTCATTTTCTAGTGTCCTCCTCAGTCTTTCTCTTCAGCAATTTAAAGTTTTAGTTATATAAGTCTTTCACCTCCTTGGTTAGGTCCAATTCCATATGTTTCATTTTATTTGAAGTTACTGAGTTTCATGATACTATTCTCAATGCAGGTTGGTATAAAGAAAGGCTATTGATTTTTTTTCCAAGGTGATTATATATCCTACTTACTGAAATTGTTGTTTCTATAACTCTTGCAGTGGAATTCCTGGGATCTCTTATGTATAATATCTTATCATCTGCACATAGAGATAATTTGGCTTACTTTTCCTGTTTGTATCCATTAAGTTTCATACTCTTGCTTTATTCTTCTAATACTTCAAGCATTGTATTAAAAAGGAGCAGGGAACATGAACATTCCTGTCTCATTCCTGATTTTAATGGGATAAAAAAAAATTTTCTCAAGATACATCCTTGTTCCTAAAATTCCTTCTCAAGGGCAACAACTTCTACTGTCCTATCACGTCCCAACAATAAATGGAGGCAGGATTCCACCAAAGGTCACACTGGAGAAACAATGAATGTACTAGGATTTAGTTATTTTATTTTATTTTGCTTTATAAATAATACAATTCAAAATTTCCACTTCCTCTCCACCTCCCATTTCTCTCCTGCACCACCATTCCCCCTCCCACTCGGTCCTAAGAGAGGTCAGAGTACCATGACCTGTGGGAAGTCCAAGGCCCTCCCCTCTCCATCTAGGCCTAGGACAGTGTGCATCCAAACACACTAGGATCCCAAACAGTACATGCAGTAGAAACAAATCCAAGTGTGCTTACCATTGGCTTCTCAGTCAGCCCCCATTGTCAGCCACATTCAGAGAGTTGAGTTTGATCACATGCTCATTCAGTCCCAGTCCAGCTGGCTTTGGTGAGTTCCCAATAGATTAGGCACACTGTCTCAGTGGGAGGACCAAAACCTCGTGGTCCTGACTTCCTTGCTCATCTTCTCCCTCCTTCTGCTCCACGAAGATTCTATGATGATATTCAAGATATTCATCAGTGTGACTATGGGACAAGGCCAGTTCAGGCACGCTCTCCTCTACTGCCCAGGGACCTATCTGGGGGCATCCCCTTGGACACTTGGGATCCCCTCTAGAGTCAAGACTCTTGTCAAACCTAAAATGCCTCCCTTAATTAAGATATCTTCTTCCCTGCTCCCATATCTGCCCTTCCTCCATCTCAATCATAACACACCCCCAAGTTCTCCCCAATCCTCCCCTTCTCCCTTCTCCCCTGTCCTCTTCCCACCACCCCACCCCCACCCCCGTGCTCCCAACTATTGCCCTGTGATCTTGTCTGATTCCAATTTCCAGGGGTATCTGTATATGTTTTTCTTTGGGTTCACCTTATTATTTGACTTCTCTAGGATCATGAACTATAGGTTCAATGTCTTTTGTTTATGGCTAGAGTCCACTAATGAGTGAGTACATACCATATTCATCTTTTTCTGGGTTATCTCACTCAGGATAGTGTTTTCTATTTCCATCAATTTGTATGCAAAATTCAAGATATCATTGTTTTTTTACTGCTGAGTAGAACTCTAAAGTGTATATATTCCACATTTTCTTTATCCATTCTTTCATTGAGGGGCATCTAGGTTGTTTCCAGGCTCTGGATATTACAAATAGTGCTGCTATGTACATAGTTGAACAGATGCTTTTGTAGTATGATTGGGCATCTCTTGGGTATATTCCCAAGAGTGATATTGCTGGATCCTGAGGGAGGTTGACTCCCAGTTTCCTGAGAAACTGCAACAGTGATTTCCAAAGTGGTTGTACAAGTTTGCATTCCCACCAGCAATGGATGAGTGTTACTTACTCCACAACCTCTCCAGCATAGATTATCACTGGTCTTTTTGATTTTAGCCATTCTGACTGGGGTAAGATGGTGTCTCAAAGTTGTTTTTATTTGCATTTTCCTGATCGCTAAGAAAGCTGAACATGACCTTAAGTATCTTAATCATTTGAACTTCTTCTGTTCAGTTCAGTACCCCATTTTTAATTGGGTTACTTAAAATTTTAATGTCTAGTTTCTTGAGTTCTTTATATATTTTGGAGATCAGACCTTTGTCTGATGTGAGGTTGGTAAAGATCTTCTCCCAATCAATAGGTTGCCTTTTTGTCTTAATGACAGTGTCCTTTGCTTTACAGAAGCTTCTCAGTTTCAGAGGTCCCATTTATTCATTGTCGCTGTTATTGTCTGTGCTACTGGGTTATACGTAGGAAGTGGTCTCCTGTATCCATGTGTTGCAGTCTACTTTGCACTTTCTCTTCTATCAGGTTCAGTGTGGTCAGATTAATATTGAGGTCTTTAATTCATTTGGATTGGTGTTTTGTGCATGGTGATAGATATGGATCTATTTTCATTCTTCTACAGGTTGAGATCCAGTTATTCCAGCACCATTTTTAACGATGCTTTCTTTCTTCCATTGTATAATTTTAGTTCCTTTGTCAAAAATCAGATGTTCATAGGTTTGTGGATTAATACCTTGTTCTTCGATTCAATTCCATTGGTCAACGTCTCTGTTTTTATGCTAATACCAAGCTGTTTTCATTACTGTAGCTCTGTAATAGAGTTGAAGGTCAGGGATAGCAATGCCTCCGGAAGTACCTGTATTGTATAAGATTGTTTTGGCTAACCTGAGTTTTTTATTTTTCCATAGAAAGTTGATTATTGTTTTCTCAAGGTCTGTGAAGAATTTTGTTGGGATTTTGATGGGGATTGCATTGAATCTATAGATTACCTTTGGTAGAACTGCTATTTTTACTATGTTGATCTTACCAATCCAAGAGCTTGGTATGTCCTTCCATTTTCTTGTGTCCTCTTCAATTTCTTTCTTCAAAGCCTTAAAGTTCTTGTCAAATAGATCTTTCACTTCCTTGGTTAGAGTTACCCCAAGATACTTTATGCTATTTGTGACTATTGTGAAAAGTGATATTTCTCTGACTTCCCTCTCCACTTCTTTATCCTTTGTGTATAGTAGGGCATCTGATTTTTTTGGAGTTGATCTTGTAGCCTGCCACATTACTAAAGGTGTTTATCAGCTGTAGGAGTTCTTTGGTAGAGTTTTTGGGGCTACTAATGTATACTATCATATCATTTGCAAATAATGAAAATTTGACTTCTTCCTTTCCAATTTGAATTCCCTTGATCCCCTTATGTTGTCTTATTGCTATTGTTAGAACTTTAAGCACTATATTGAAGAGGTGTGGAGAGAGTGACAGCCTTGTCTTGCTGCTGATTTTAGTGGAATGGCTTTGAGTTTCTCTCCATTTAATTTGATGTTAGCTGTTGGCTTGCTGTGTATTGCTTTTATTATATTTAGGTATGATCCTTGTATCCCTAATCTCTCCAAGACCTTTATTATAAAGGGGTGTTGAATTTTGTCAAATGCTATTTCAGCATCTAATGAAATGATCATATTGCTTATTTCTTTCAGTTTATTTATATGATAGATTACATTGATAGATTTTCTTATGTTGAACCAGCCCTGCATCTCTGGGATAAGGCCTATTTGATCATAATGGATAATTTTTTTGATGTGTTCTTGGATTTTATTTGCCAGTATTTTATTGAGAATTTTTGCATCTATGTTCATGAATTATATTGGTCTGTAATTCTCATTCTTGGTTGAGTGTTTGTGTAGTTTTGTATCAGGGTAAATGTAGCTTAAAAAAAGAGTTTGCTAATGACTCTTCTGTTTCTATCATGTGAAACAAGTTAAGGAGTATAGGTATCAGCTCTTTTTGGAAGTTCTGGTAGAATTCTGCATTATACATACGCATCTATTTCTGGGCTTTTTTTGGTTGGGAGGTTTTTGATGACAGATTCTATTTCCTCACAACTTACAGGTCTATTTAAATTGTTCACCTGTTCTTGATTTAATTTTGGTATATGGTACTTATCTAAAGAAAAATGTCCATTTCTTTTACATTTTCTAATTTTGTGGCATACAGCCTTTTGTAGTAAGACCTAATGATTCTCTGAATTTCCTCAGTTTCTGTTGTTGTGTCCCCCTTTTCATTTCTGATCTTGCTAATTTGTGTGTTTTCTGCCTGTTGATTAGTTTGGATAGGGGTTTGTCAATTTTGTTGATTTTCTCAAAGAAGCTGCTCTTTGTTTCATTGATTCTTTGGATTGTTTTCCGTGTTTCTATTTTGTTGATTTCAGCCCTCAGTTTGATTGTTTCCAGTCTTCTACTCCTCCTGGGTGAGTCTTCTTTTTTTTTCTAGACTTTTCAGGTGTGTGGTTAAGTCTCTAATGTGAGCTTTCTCCATTTTCTTTATATGGGCCCTTAGTGTTTTCTTCATTGCCTCCATTTCAGTTTTCAAGTCTTGAACTGTTTTCAGTACCTGTTTGATTGCTTTTTCTTGGTTTTCTTGGATATCTTTGAGGGATTTATTAATTTCTTCTAACTTTTTGTTGGTCTTCTCATCTATTTCTTTAAGGGAGTTTTTCACATCCTGTTTAATGGTCTCTATCACTTTCATAATGTTGTCTTATGTTTAAAGTCGATTTCTTCTACTTCTTCTTGATTAGGGTGTTCAAGTCTTCCTGTTGCATGGATTTTGGTGTTATCATGTTCTTTTCAGGTTGTTGCAAGAATTCTTGCATTGGCAACTGCCCATCTCTTTCATGAATCTCTCTGGCCTGAGACAGACCCACTTCTTTAGTGTAGCAAAGTAGCACTAAACAGCCTTCCATTCTCAGCAGGCTCCTTTCTTTTTTTTCTTTTTTTTTTATTCTTTTTTAATTTTTTTTATTTTTCCATTTCCGCCCCCCCTCCCAACACCCTCCCACTCCCCCCACTCCCCCCCTCCTTCCCCTCCGTCCCCCAGGGCAGTCAGGGTTTCCTGCCCTGTGGGAAGCTCCAGCTCCCTCCCCCTCCCTCCAGGTCCAGGAAGGTGAGCGTCCAAACAGACTGGATCCCCAAAATCCAGCATATGCAGAGGAAACAGGTCCCAGTGTCATAGCCAATGGCTTTTCAGAAAGACCCCGGGCCAGCCACAGTCAGAGAATCCGGCCAAATTCCGAGAATCTGGCTAGATCACGTCCTCGTTCAGTCCCAGTCCGACTGGCCCTGGTAAATTCTCATCAGATCCGTTCCCTTGTATCAGTGGGTGATAGCATCCCTCGCAGTACTGATTTCGTCTTTCATGTTCCTCCTCCTTTCGCTCCCCCTCCGGACCTCGGGGGGCTCAATCCATTGCTCCAATGTGGGCCTCCGACTGCATAGCCGTCCTTCGCCAGACGAAGGATCTATGGTGATAAGCAAAACATACATCAGTATGGTCATGGGCCACGGCCGATTCAGGCACCCCCTCCTCTGTCCAGAGAGCAATCTGGGGAATCTCTCCTTGGACCTGGGATCCCATATATAACCAAGTCTCCTGCAAACCCCAAAATGGCTCCCTTAGTTGAAATATATTGTTCCCTGATCCCATATTCATCCCACCTCCCTCCCCCCCCATCCCCGGCCACCAAGCTTTCCCTGTTCCTCCCCCACTCCCTTCTCTCCAGCCCTCTCCCCCTCCATCGACCCTCCCACCCCCCCATGCACCCGAGGTTACCTGGGACTCTTGTCTATTTCCTACCTCCTGGTGGATAGCTAAATAATCTTCATCAGGTTCATCTTCTTATTTAGCTTCTCTAGGATCACGAATAATAGGCTCAAAGACCTTTAATTATGGTTAGAATCCACTTATGAGTGAATACATACCGTGTTCCTCTTTTTGGGTCTGGCTTACCTCACTCAGTAAAGCGTTTTCTATTTCCATCCATTTGCATGCAAAATTCAAGATGTCATTGTTTTTAACCGCCGAGTAAAACTCTAATGTATATATGTTCCACACCTTTTTAACCATTCTTCTATTGAGGGGCACCTAGGTTGTTTCCATGATCTGGCTATTACAAATAGTGCAGCTATGAACATAGTTGAACAAATGCTTTTGTAGTATGTTAGGGAATCTTTAGGGTATATTCCCAAGAGTGGTATTGCTGGGTCCTGAGGGAGGTTGACTCCCAGTTTCCTGAGAAACCGCCACACTGATTTCCACAGTGGCTGCACGAGTTTGCATTCCCACCAACAATGGATGAGTGTTCCCCTCACCCCACATCCTCTCCAGCATAGGCTATCGTTGGTGTTTTTGACTTTAGCTATTCTGACAGGTGTAAGATGGTATCTCAAAGTGGTTTTGATTTGCATTTCCCTGATCGCTAAGGAGGTTGAGCATGACCTTAAGTGTCTTCTGGCCATTCGAAGTTCATCTGTTGTGAATTCTCTGTTAAGTTCAGTACCCCATTTTTTAATTGGGTTAATTAGAGTTTTAGTGCCTAGTTTCTTGAGTTCTTTGTATATTTTGGAGATCAGACCTTTGTCTGATGAGGGGTTGGTGAAGATCTTCTCCCAGTCAGAAGGCAGCCTTTTTGTCCTACTGACAGTGTCCTTTGCTTTACAGAAGCTTCCCAGTTTCAGTAGATCCCATTTATTCATTGTTTCTCTTATTGTCTGTGCTGCTGGGGTCCTACTTAGGAAGAGGCCTCCTGTGCCTAAATCTTGTAGACTACTTCCCACTTTCTCTTCTATCAGGTTCAAAGTGGACGGATTAATGTTGATGTCTTTAATCCATTTGGACTTGATTTTTGTGCATGGTGATAGATATGGATCTACTTTCATTTTTTTACAGGTTGACATCCAGTTATGCCAGCACCATTTGTTAAAGATGCTTTCCTTCTTCCATTGTATACCTTTAGCTCCCTTGTCGAAAATTAGGTGTTCATAAGTTTGTGGGTTAATATCTGGGTCTTCTATTCGATTCCATAGGTCGACTTCTCTGTTCTTATGCCAATACCAAGCTGTTTTCAATACTGTAGCTCTATAATAGAGTTTGAAGTCAGGGATGGTAATGCCTCCAGAAGTTCTTTTATTGTATAAGATTGTTTTGGCTATCCTGGGTTTTTTGTTTTGCCATATAAACTTGATTATTGTTCTCTCAAGGTCTGTGAAGAAGTTTGATGGGATTTGGATGGGGATTGCATTGAATCTATAGATTGCTTTTGGTAGAATTGCCATTTTTACTATGTTGATTCTCCCAATCCAAGAGCAGGGGAGGTCTTTCCATTTTCTGGTATCCTCCTCAATTTCTTTCTTCAAAGACTTAAAGTTTTTGTCAAATAGGTCTTTCACTTCCTTGGTTAGAGTAACCCCAAGATATTTTATGCTATTTGTGGCTATCATGAAAGGTGATGCTTCTCTGATTTCCCTCTCTGCTTCTTTATCCTTTGTGTATAGGAGGGCCACTGATTTTTTGGAGTTGATCTTGTATCCTGCCATGTTACTAAAGGTGTTTATCAGCTGTAGGAGTTCTTTGGTAGAGTTTTTGGGGTCGCTTATGTACACTATCATATCGTCAGCAAATAACTAAAGTTTAACTTCATCCTTTCCAATTCGAATCCCCTTGATCCCCTTATGTTGTCTTATTGCTATTGCTAGAACTTCAAGCACTATATTGAAGAGGTATGGAGAGAGTGGACAGCCTTGTCGCGTTCCTGATTTTAGTGGAAAGGCTTTGAGTTTCTCTCCATTCAGTTTGATGTTAGCTGTCGGCTTGCTGTATATTGCTTTTATTATATTTAGGTATGATCCTTGTATCCCCAGTCTCTCCAACACCTTTATCATGAATGGGTGTTGAATTTTGTCAAATGCTTTTTCAGCATCTAGTGAGATGATCATATGGTTTTTTTCTTTCAGTTTATTTATATGATGGATTACATTGATAGATTTGCGTATGTTGAACCAGTCCTGCATCTCTGGAATGAAGCCGACTTGATCATAATGGATAATTTTTCTAATGTGCTCTTGGATTCAGTTTGCCAGTATTTTATTGAGAATTTTCGCGTCGATGTTCATGAGTGAGATTGGCCTGTAATTCTCTTTCTTGGTTGTGTCTTTGTGTGGTTTTGGTATTATGGTAACTGTAGCTTCATAAAAGGAGTTAGGCAGTGACTCTTCTGTTTCTATATTGTGGAATACGTTAAGGAGTATAGGTATTAGCTCTTCCTGGAAGTTCTGGTAGAATTCTGCATTGAAACCATCTGGTCCTGGGCTTTTTTTGGTAGGGAGATTTTTGATAACAGCTTCTAACTCTTCGCGACTAACAGGTCTATTTAGATTGTTCACCTGTTCTTGGTTCAACTTTGGTATATGGTATTTATCTAAAAAATGTCCATTTCTTTTACATTTTCCAACTTTGTGGCATATAAACTTTCATAGTAAGATCTAATGATTCTCTGACTTTCCTCTGTGTCTGTGGTTATGTCCCCCTTTTCATTTCTGATCTTATTAATTTGCATGTTCTCTCTCTGCCGTTTGATTAACTTGGATAGGGGTTTGTCAATCTTGTTGATTTTCTCCAAGAACCAGCTTTTTGATTCATTGATTCTTTGGATTGTTTTCTCTGTTTCTATTTTGTTGATTTCAGCCCTCAGTTTGATTATTTCCAGTCTTCTAGACCTCCTGGGTGAATCAGCTTCTTTTTTTTCTAGATCTTTCAAGTGTGCTGTTAAGTCTCCAATGTGTGCTTTCTCCGCTTTCTTTAATTGGGCACTTAGTGCTATGAACTTTCCTCTTAGCACTGCTTTCATAGTGTCCCATAGGTTTGAGTATGTTGTGTCTTTGTTTTCATTAAATTCAAGGAAGAGATTAATTTCTTTCTTTATTTCTTCCTTGACCCAGGGGTGATTTAGTAGTTGACTGTTCAGTTTCCATGAGTTTGTTGGCTTCCTGGGGGGAGCATTGTTGTTGAATTCTAATTTTAGTCCATGGTGATCTGACAAGACACAGGTAGTTACTAATATTTTTCTGTATCTGTGGAAGTTTGCTTTGTTACCTAGTATGTGGTCAATTTTCGAGAAGGTTCCATGAGCTGCAGAGAAAAAGGTATATTCTTTCCTATTTGGGTGGAGTGTTCTATAGATGTCTGTTAAGTCCATTTGATTCAATACCTCCAATAGTTCTCTCAATTCTCTGTTTGGTTTCTGTCTGATTGACCTGTCCATTGGTGAGAGAGGAGTGTTGAAGTCTCCTACTATTAGTGTGTGTGGTTTGATGACCGCCTTGAGTTCTAGAAGAGTTTCTTTTACATATGTGGGTGCCTTTATATTGGGAGCATAGATATTCATGATTGAGACTTCCTCCTGATGAATTGTTCCAGTTATGAGTATGAAATGTCCATCTCCATTTCTTCTGATTGATTTTAGTTTGAAGTCGATTTTGTTAGATATTAGAATGGCCACGCCCGCTTGTTTCTTAGGTCCATTTGCTTGGAAAACCTTTTCCCAACCCTTTACTCTGAGTAAGTGTCTGTCTTTGTGGTTGAGGTGTGTTTCTTGTAAACAGCAGAATGTTGGATCCTGTTTTCGTATCCAATCTCTAAGTCTGTGCCTCTTTATAGGTGAATTGAGTCCATTGATATTAAGTGATATTAATGACCAGTGGTTGTTGACTCCGGTCATTTTTTTTTTAAGTAGTAGAGTGTATGTGTTTTTCTTCTTTGATTTGTGCTTGTGAATGGTCGCTAGATGTTCGAGTTATTGTAGATCGTGTTGGGAATGTTGGATTCCTTCGGTAGTGATTTTCCTTCTAATATTCTCTGTAAGGCTGGATTAGTAGCTACGTATTGTTTAAATTTGTTTTTATCCTGGAATATTTTGTTTTCTCCGTTGATAGTGAACAATAGCTTGGCTGGGTATAGTAGTCTGGGTTTGCATCCATGGTCTCTTAGTTTCTGCAGTACCTCTATCCAGGATCTTCTGGCTTTCATGGTTTCCATAGAGAAATCCGGTGTAAGCCTGATAGGTTTACCTTTATAAGTTACTTGACCTTTTTCCTTTGCAGCTCTTAAAATTTTTTCTTTAATATTTATGTTTTGTGTTTTGATTATTATATGACGCGGGGATGTTTTTTTCTGATCCAATCTATTCGGTGTTCTGTATGCTTCTTGAACCTTCATAGGAATATCGTTCTTTAGGTTTGGAAAGTTTTCTTCTATAATTTTGTTGAATATATTTTCTGGGCCTTTGATCTGCAGTTCTTCTCCTTCTTCAATCCCTATTATTCTTAGATTTGGTTTTTTTATTGTGTCCCAGATTTCCTGAATGTTTTGTGAAGAGAATTTGTTGGATTTGCCGTTTTCTCTGACCAGAGCATTTATTTTCTCTATGGTATCTTCAGAATCTGAGATTCGTTCTTCTATCTCTTGTATTCTATTGGTTATGCTTGATTCTGTAGTCTCCGCTCGTTTACCTAGGTTTTCCATATCCAGCCGGTTCTCGTTTTGTGTTTTCTTCATTGCCTCCATTTCAGTTTTCAATTCTTGGACTGTTTCCTTTACTTGTTTGATTGTTTTTTCTTGGTTTCTCAGGGTATCACTCACGGATTTACTTATTTCTTCAAACTTTTTGTTATATTTCACATCCATTTCTATACTCATTTCTTCAAACTTTTTGTTATACTTCTCGACCAGTTCCTTAAGGGAGTTATTCATATCCTGTTTAAGGGACTCTATTGCTTTCATAATGGCACTTTTTTCCACTTCATCTGGGTTAGAGTGTTCAAATCCTTCTGTTGTAGGGTCATTGGGATCTGATATTTTCATGTTGTTTTTCAGATTGTTGGAGGAGGTCTTGCCTTGGCGTCTGCCCATCTCTTCGATCAAATGCTCACTATTGGAACTTCTGGTATCGGGTCAGGTTCCCTTGTTGGGCAGGGAGTTCACTGATAGAATGCCTACCTTTCCCCAAGCAGGGTATTGAACCACAGGCACTGCCTCTTTCCGGGATGCCCCTATAGAGCAGGCCCAGTGTGCAAGGCAGCTGAGCTGGGGAAATTTTATGGGCTCAGTGGGAGGGGAGAAATATAGAAATTTGTACCTGGATGGAAGCTGGGATGGCAGGTGGGAGAGCCTAGCAGGGTGGAAACAGCACTGCAGGCTGACCTGGGAGTCTATGGGGTCGGGGAGAGTCCTAGCTCCCCCTCGCCGGGCCCCTGACGTGGGCCCGAATCAACTCACCACTCCGAAGGCCCTCTGGATGGAAGCTGGGATGGCTGGCGGGGAAGCTAGCAGGGTGGAGCCAGCAGAGCAGGCTGACCTGGGAGTCTATGGGGTCGGGGAGAGTCCTAGCTCCCCCTCGCCGGGCCCCTGTCGTGGGCCCGAATCAACTCACCACTCCGAAGGCCCTCTGGATAGAAGCTGGGATGGCTGGCGGGGAAGCTAGCATGGTGGAGCCAGCAGAGCAGGCTGACCTGGGAGTCTATGGGGTCGGGGAGAGTCCTAGCTCCCCCTCGCTGGGCCCGCGGGGCCCGAATCAACTCACCACTCCGAAGGCCCTCTGGATGGAAGCTGGGATGGCTGGTGGGGAAGCTAGCAGGGTGGAGCCAGCAGAGCAGGCTGACCTGGGAGTCTATGGGGACAGGGAGAGTCCTAGCTCCCCCTCGCTGGGCCCGCGGGGACCCGAATCAGCTCACCACTCCGAAGGCCTTCTGGATAGAAGCTGGGATGGCTGGCGGGGAAGCTAGCAGGGTGGAGCCAGCAGAGCAGGCTGACCTGGGAGTCTATGGGTTCGGGGAGAGTCCTAGCTCCCCCTCGCTGGGCCCGCGGGGCCCGAATCAACTCACCACTCCGAAGGCCCTCTGGATGGAAGCTGGGATGGCTGGCGGGGAAGCTAGCAGGGTGGAGCCAGCAGAGCAGGCTGACCTGGGAGTCTATGGGGTCGGGGAGAATCCTAGCTCCCCCTCGCTGGGCCCGCGGGGACCCGAATCAACTCACCACTCCGAAGGCCCTCTGGATAGAAGCTGGGATGGCTGGCGGGGAAGCTAGCAGGGTGGAGCCAGCAGAGCAGGCTGACCTGGGAGTCTATGGGGTCGGGGAGAGTCCTAGCTCCCCCTCGCTGGGCCCGCGGGGGCCCGAATCAACTCACCACTCCGAAGGCCCTCTGGATGGAAGCTGGGATGGCTGGCGGGGAAGCTAGCAGGGTGGAGCCAGCAGAGCAGGCTGACCTGGGAGTCTATGGGGACAGGGAGAGTCCTAGCTCCCCCTCGCTGGGCCCGCGGGGACCCGAATCAGCTCACCACTCCGAAGGCCTTCTGGATAGAAGCTGGGATGGCTGGCGGGGAAGCTAGCAGGGTGGAGCCAGCAGAGCAGGCTGACCTGGGAGTCTATGGGGTCGGGGAGAGTCCTAGCTCCCCCTCGCTGGGCCCGCGGGGACCCGAATCAACTCACCACTCCGAAGGCCCTCTGGATAGAAGCTGGGATGGCTGGCGGGGAAGCTAGCAGGGTGGAGCCAGCAGAGCAGGCTGACCTGGGAGTCTATGGGGTAGGGGAGAGTCCTAGCTCCCCCTCGCCGGGCCCGCGGGGGCCCGAATCAACTCACCACTCCGAAGGCCCTCTGGATGGAAGCTGGGCCAGGCTCCTTTCTTAAATCAATAACATTTACCAGAAAGTGTGGCTATTCCAGGACTGTCCCAATCCGCATATTTGTCATACTAATAAACTAAAAGATCATTGACTACATAACATTTCCATTCTAGTTCATTTGTAAGTGTGGGATGACTTTACAAAATTAATTTAAAGACCAGTAAAAATTTAGTCTGAACACATGTCTTTGTCTTGATTTAAGCATGTGCATATTCTGCCTATAGGTTCTAGTTAGTGCAGCTATGTTCCTCTTCCCCAGAGAACCTCATACTCCACCCAACCCCAGGGTCATCTCAAAATGCCCTCTCCCCTTGTCCACTATGCTCCACCCAGACTCTCAGCCAGGTCTTGTTTTGGAGGAGCTTAAGGATCAGAAGGCTGGGAGGAGGGAGTCTTCAACAGTCATCCTCACACCACAGCCTAGGAGTTGGTTCCTTGCTTTTTTCTCCAGCAGTCAGACAAACATCATGTGCTCTCTGTCGGGGCTGCTGTGCTCTCTACTGGGGCTGCTGTATACCCAGGTTTGCTATGAGTCTGGCTGTTTACATTCAGGGGACATAGAGGATTCTTCTCAGTACATGGAGGGGTAGGAAAGCAGTTTCAGGGGTCCTGCAAAGCTCCCACCTTCTCAAAGAATATGGGGGAGAGTTTCAGGGCTCTGTGGATACTCAGTGACCTCCACCTGTGTCTCTTTTTCTGTTTCTAATCAGGGGTGAAAGGGCAGCAAGTGAAGCAGAGGCCTGTGTCCTTGGTGCTGCAGGAGGGAGAGAGTGCAGAGCTGCGGTGCAACTTTTCCACCTCTGCAAACCAAGTGCAGTGGTTTTACCAAAGTCCTGGGGGACACCTCATCAGCCTGTTTTACAGTACTTCTCAAACAAAGCAGAGTAGACTGACATCCAAGACAGTAACTAGGAAGTATCAAAGCTCTTTGTACATTTCCTCCTGCCAGACCACAGACTCAGGCACTTATTTCTGTGCTGTGAGAACACTGTGCTCCCCACATACCTGCAGCCAGTACATAAACCTTCAGCTGGCTGGGTGTGGCCCTTCCCAGTCACAAGACACCAGGAAGCCCCATACTATCATTTGCATAATTTAATATTCCTTTTCTACAGCCACTTTTATTCATAGGTTTATTTATTTATTTATTTTTACTTCATTTTATTTTTTTGCCTCTTGAGTTTGGGATTTTGATCTTTATTTTTCTCTTGGAATTTTTGCTGGTTGTGTACTACAGATTTCTAGTTTAGAGTGAGCAGAGGGACAAACAAGAGGGCTGGAGTGTAATAAATATTCAGTTGCAAAGTCCTGGCTCACCAGGAAGCAAACACAAACAGATTGAAAAGCAAAGAAATTGGTTCATCTCAGTTGCGAGTCTCAGACATGTTCAACATGTTCATGTCTGCCTCACAGAAGTGTCCCCAAGGGTAAGTATCACGTGTATGGCAGTGCAGGTGTGTGGGTTCACAGGGGTCCCTGAAATGAAGACTAGAGGCACTTTGAGAATGAACTTAGCTTTTGCAGCTGCAGGGGGCTCGGGCTCTGGGGACTGAAACACTTCCCTTAGTCCTTCCTCATTTTTATTTTTCCCCATGTTTACACTTTAGTTAGTAGATTTCTATATTTCAAAACAAACCGAATGAAGTTTCCAAATGTACAATAACAAATGCAAATACCTGATTCATAAGGTACCACAGTTTTCCATATTTCCTCTGTCCAAGTTTTGCTGAGGTCTTGTATCTGTGGGAAACTCTCAGACAAGATTTGCTGAGAACAACAAAAGCTTCCTGTAACACAAAGGATGGATGAAGGCTACATGCTAACTCTGGAGCCAGGCCAGGTGTGGCCCAGTGGGGGTTTGTGGTTAGTGGAGGTTGCTTGTAATCCCTCTGGCACCAGGTCAGCAGGCCATTCTGCCACAGGTAAGGGTCAATTCAACATGTGTAGCCAGACCTGCCAAAATCTCACATGTGACAACTCAGTAGGACTTGGCAATTAACCTGCATGTCCTTCCAAGTTTTATCATGCTCTTGAGCCATTGTGTGTGTCTAATAGCGGGTCTATCCTGAAAAATGTGTCATGCATGCTTTAGAAATGTGCTCAGTTGCTACACAGGTAAGACAGACACAGTTGCCTTGTGTTGGTGCTCATCCCAGGCTTTCTTGTTATTCTGTTAAGTTGTTATTGAAGGCAAAGTGACTATTCCTCTCCAAAATTCAATTAACTTTTGGCTTTATATGTCTTTGGGTTTTCTGTTGTTGCATATATGTTTATAACTTTAATAATTTCCTAGGAATTTAACATTTTTCTAGTATTAAAGAGTCCCTCTTATTTATTCTGACACTGATTTTCAGTACATTCTGCACAATGACAAACGGCATGCCATAACAATGTATCTTATGTCACTGGGAGCAAAGGGGTCATGATGGGTTTAAAGTGCTTGTTGTAAAAACTTTAAGACCCGAATCCAGATCTCCAGAGCCCATGTAAAAGAGGAATGGTGGTACACGCCTATAACCCAATAGCAGAGGGGAGGGTCAAGACAGGTAGACCCAAAGACTTGCCTGCCAGCCAGGGTAGCTGAAATGGTAAACTCCGGGTTTAATGAGAAACCCTGTCTCAAAAAACAAGGTGAAAAAAGATTGTGGAAAATATTCATGGTTGATCTCCTGTCTCCGTATGTGCATGCACAGATAGGCATGGGCACACACATACAAACAGGGAGGGTGGGAGAAGACTGACACATATCAGCCTACCAACCTCTTCTGCTTCCTGGCAGAGGTGAGCAGGTTTTCTGCCTTGTGTCCCTGACATGACACACTGTCTTACCCAAGACCCAACAGCAATAAAACTGATCTGTCATAGACCAAATTTTCTTAACTGTGAACCAAAATAAGCTTTCTCTACTCAAGTTTGATTACACAAGATATCTTCTTACCATGACTAAAACTGTCACAGAAAGCCGTCAAAATAAAGAATTCACAATATCAAAACACGGTTTGATTTTGTCTCCTCCCTCCACAATTCTAACATGAATCCAATGAAACAAGGCTATATTCAAGAGGATAAGTAATTTATAGATTTGAATTATCAATAGATAAAACATTTCCTTCCTCAAAAATCTTTCCTCCTTTCTAAAATCCTTCTTTACATTCCCAAAGCACTGGGTAATGGATTGGATGGTACCCGTATTGGAAAGGTAGACCCAGGAAGTAAGTACCAGAAAGACCTGAATGACAGGCAGAGTATCTTGAAGTTTATTTCTCTCCCTCAAGAAACATTTTCTGGAGCCTTAGCTGCAGTTCTGGGCATGAGACTGCTGATGCCTGGGGCAGCAAAACTCTGCTGTTGGGTTGAGCCTGGCAGAGATGTGGCACTTTTATTTGCACAACTGTGTGCAGACATATACAAACTCACCAGTGCAGTAGTACCAGAGTGTGATCAGTAGAGTAAATAACGCTGCATAACTGTGTGCAGACGTATGCAAACTCACCAGGGTGGTAGTACCAGAGTGTGATCAGTAGAATAAATAAAGGAAGCTTAACTTAAGGAGTCAACTACTTCTGATTCATTTTCTGTTTATGGTAAATCATGCTGTGAACAGCTGATCATACATTGGTGATAAAATACAGAGTCATATGGATGGCCTCACTGAGAGTTGTCGGCAAATTTCTATAACTAGACTCACAGGTATTCACAAAAAAATCAAAAGATAGTAGTATACACAAATGCTTTTTATGTTAAATTTCATTTAATTATTTATATTATTTGAAACTTAATGCATGTGTACAATTTATTTTGCTCACAACCCCCTCACTCCCTCTCTCCTCCTTCCAATTGCCATCAGGGCTTTTCAATACAAGACTCTCCCATCTTAGGATGTTTTTAAATAACTCACTGAGTCCAGTCAATACCACTTATACTTGCATGGGTGTGTAGTAGCCACCTCCCCACAAAGAACAGCCACTCTCCTTTTCTTGGGTATCATTAGCTGCCAATAGCTCCTCAACAAGTCTAGTGCAAGTAGCCACATCTCCTGCAAGTCCATGTGTGCAACAGTCATATCACATCCAGAGGACAGCGTGTTACCACCAGCGTCTGTTCCTACATTCTTTCTGTCCCCTCCCCTCATAATGCTCCTTGAGTCTTCAAAGGGGAAGGATTGATACAGAATTCCAAACTGCAGCTGATCACTTACAGTCCCTTATTCAGCATTATTCAGTTAATGTCTCTACCTTAACTGGCTGCAGTAAGAAGTTTCTCCAAATGAAGCTGGGAGCAGCAAAAATCTGTGATTGGAAATATTAATATTTAGAAGGTAGTTTGATAACCTCAACGTTTAGCAAAACAATATCAATGGGTTCTTTCTTGTGCCTATGACCTTCCTAGTCATGCCTTTTGGGTATTATTAAAGAACCAGGCATGAATTCTGCCCTGTGGAGCAGGCTTTGAATTCAATCAAGAGAGAAATTTGTAGTCCCCATAAATCAGAGCATCAGTGGGCACATCATTCTTGATAGTCAGTTTTCTTAGTCAGTGTTCTAGTGCTACGAAGAGACACCATGGCTATGGCAATTCACTTCAGTACTGTTTAAAAGTGGTAAATGCAGTGATTCGATGGGATGTAAAGTAGCAGCTTGTTCATACAGTAGAAATAAAGTAGCTATGACAAGCAGAAAAGAAGGCGGGTCTGAACATATTTTAATAGAAAAGAACCTTAGAAGTAAAATGTTGAGATTAAACACAGATGATTCACATGCAGTTAGAGAAGGAGTGTCTCACATGTGCATGCCAGACTTCATAAGAACCGGGCAGGGAAAGGAAGCAGAGAAAAGCAAACAAACTGATTCCGGCTTGATTTCCATTGGTTTGTTAGGGTCTTAAATTGATCCAATTCTAACAATATTTTTATTCTTTATAACAGAAAACCATCTGTGTTTCCTGTTTGTTCCAACAGAATCCAGAGTGGTCCAGAAAGTAACTCAACTCCCACCAGACACATCCAGGCAAGAAGGGGATACGGTGACATGGGGTTGCTCATAGGAAACAAAACAAATCAGTGTCCATGTGATAATCTTGGTACAAGGACTTTCCCAGAGGAGAGATTGTTTTCCTTATTTGCTGGAGTTTTTATGACCAGAGCACTAGAATAGCCATTCCTCAGACTACTTCCAGGAAGCAACTAAAGCTGTCAGCCTCACAGGTGATCTCAGCCTTACAGCTGCAGGATCCACTGAAGTACTCAGCGCTGTCTGGGAACTGACTCACTGTGCTTAGCCCATAGTGTGAACTGAACAAACATCAGGTGCTGCCTAAGAAAAAGCCTCTTGCTGTAAGAGTCAGATGAGAGACACACCGGCAGGCACCACAAGGAATGTAGCAGCTGTGACAATGTGGCCTCTGGTATGGATCTGATGACAGAATTTTTATTTAGTTCCAATATGAGTTTCTAATGTTTTACAGAGGAAACAGAGAGATAATGAGAATTATTTACCTTAGAATAATTTGGCTACTGAAATTTGAGTTGCTCCAAAGACTGGTCAAACAAAAATAACTTTGAAATTTGGGGTAGTCCTGTGTTTTAAAAGCCTGCCTGAGGACAGGTGGGCCCTGTGTCAGCTCAGTGACATTCCTGACCAGCAAGGGGCATTGACTTCTAGCAGACAGCCATCAGAGGGGTGAGTTTGCTTCTGGCCAGCGGCAGGAGCCCAGCGAGGAAGAGTTCAGGCTTTCCCCGACCCCCTAGAATCTCAGGGCACCCTGCAGTGGTGGCTCCACCCTGCTAAGCTCTCCCGCCTACCATCCCAGCTTCCATCCAGGAACACCTTCCTATATTTCTCCCTTCCCCCTGGGGCCATAAAATTTCCCCAGCTCAGCTGCCTTGCGCGGGCTGTAGGCGCATCCCGGCAGGAGGAAGCTCCTGTGTTTTAAAAGCCTGCCTGAGGACAGGTGGGCCCTGTGTCAGCTCAGCAACATTTCTGACCAGCAAGGGGCACTGACTGCGAGCAGACAGCCATTGGAGGGGGGGCATAAAATTTCCCCAGCTCAGTTGTCTTGCGCACTGGGCCTGGTCTGTAGGTGAAACCTGGAAGGAGGGAGTGCCTGTGTTTCAATAGCCTACCTGAGGAAAGGTAGGCCTTCTGTCAGTGAAGTCCCTGCCCAACAAGGGAACCTGACCCGGTACCAAAAGATCCAATAGAAAGCATTTGAAGGAAAAGACGGACAGACACCAAGGCAAGACCTCTTCCAACAATCTGAAAAACAACACGAAAACACCAGATCCCAACGACCCTACAATAGAAGGACTTGAACACTTTAATCCAGAAGAAGTGGAAAAAAGTGCCATTAAGAAATCATTAGAGTCCCTTAAACAAGAAATGAATAACTCCCTTAAAGAATTGGATGAGAAGTATAACAAAAAGTTTGAAGAAATGAGTAAATCCGTGAATGATACCCTGGGAAACCAAGAAAAAACAATCAAACAGGTAAAGGAAACAGTTCAAGAATTGAAAACTGAAATGGAGGCAATGAAGAAAACACAAATTGAGAACTGGCTGGATATGGAAAACCTAGGTAAAAGAATGGAGACTACAAAATCAAGCATAACCAATAGAATACAAGAGATAGACGAATGAATCTCAGATTCTGAAGATACCATAGAGAAAATAAATGCTCTGATCAAAGAAAATGGCAAATCCAACAAATTCTCTTCACAAAACATTCAAGAAATCTGGGACACGATAAAAAAAAAACTAAATCTAAGAATAATAGAGATTGAAGAAGGAGAAGAATTGCAGATCAAAGACTCAGAAAATATATTCAACAAAATTATAGAAGAAAACTTTCCCAACCTAAAGAATGACATTCCTATGAAGGTTCAAGAAGCATACAGAACACCAAATAGACTGGATCAAAAAAAAATCCCTTCGCCATATAATAATCAAAACACAAAACACAGATTAAAGAAAAAATATTAAGAGCTACAAAGGAAAAAGGTTAAGTAACTTATAAAAGTAAACCTATTAGGCATATACCAGACTTCTCTATGGAAACCATGAAAGCCAGAAGGTCCTGGATAGAGGTACTGCAGAAACTAAGAGACCATGGATGGAAACCCAGACTACTATACCCAGCCAAGCTATCATTCACTATCAACGGAGAAAACAAAACTTTCCAGGATAAAAATATATTTGAACAATTCGTAGCCACAAATCCAGCCTTACAGAAAGTAATAGAAGGAAAATTGCAACCCAAGGAATCCAACATTGTCATCACTGCCTACAATAACCCAGACATCTAGTGACCCTTCACAACCACAACTCAAAGAAGAGAAACACACAAACTCCACTACACACACACACACACAAAAAAAAAATAATAACCAGAATCAACACCCACTGGTCATTAATATCACTTAATATTAATGGACTCAATTCACCTATAAAAAGGCTATGGATATATAACTGGATATGAAAACAGGATCCAACATTCTGCTGTTTACAAGAAACACACTTCAACCACAAAGATAGACATCTACTCAGAGTAAAGGGTTGGGAAAAGGTTTTCCAAGCAAACAGACCTAAGAAACAAACGGAGCATCTGTGGCATCGTCCTGCATTCCTGCACAAGGAAGTATCTGGAACCTGACGGACAGATTAAGAAACGGTTCCCAGCAGGCCTTCTGTTCATCGCCTCTGTACAACTTCGCCCAAACATGACGTTTTGGTCTGTTTTGCTTCTGTGGGAATCGGACTATAGCACCACGCTAGGGGAAAGGAAGGAAGTAGATCTTCACTGAAGCACTCAGCCGACGTCCATTGTGACTTTACGCTGACTTTTCTGCCCTCTAGTGGTCATAGGTTAAACTGATTTGAAGCCTGGTGTGATAGGCGCTGTGTTTGGAGAAACTGCAGTTTTCTGGGACAGACAGCAACAGGAGAAGGCTCAAAGGGATAGGCAGGCTGATGACATAGTGCCCTGTTACATGGTGAATTTTGGTGGAAAGAAGTGGTATGTCCTGCAAATAAGTCTTAGCAGGATTCCGCAAGGCAGAAAACATGTTTGGGTTTGTCTTTGGTTCTCTCTCTCTCTCTCTCTCTCTCTCTCTCTCTCTCTCTCTCTCTCTCCCACTTCTTCCCTTACTCTCTCTCTTCTTCACCTTTTCTCTGTTAATAATTTATGCCTATTGTTCTTCCTGTTGTAAAAATATCCTTATAAATGGAAGCAAGAGTAACTGTGGATAGAGAAAAATAAGCAACTGTAGGGAGCGCTGTATAATACACCTTCTAACAGGCACACAGATTATAGTACGGCTCCAGACCTTAGCACAAGTATTACAGAATTATAGTATTTAAAGGCATCATTTTTTAAAAAAGTGATACTTTTTTGATATATTATTCACACAATTTATGCACTCACAGTATAATATTCCTTTCTAAAACTTTCAGAATTACATCTACACATATCCATGTTGTATAGTTAAATACACACACACACACACATGAAATGTGTAATGATCAAATAGTGAAAATAAACACTTGTAACTCCTCAGCATTTTATCATCTCTTTGGACTGCAGTCTGCAGTGTCTTGTCTTCTAATCTTGAGATGTTTCATGAGCCCTGCAAGCTGTAGGCAGCTCCTGCAGAGCATCAGAACCAGTCCTTCCTATTTACTGTTTTCTGACACCTGTTATCTCACCACTTCAACCCTCCCCCTCCCCAGTCTCAAATAAACACGGTTCTATTGAGTTATTCTGAAATCAGATTTTAGCACCTCCAAATAATGAAAAATAACCAATTTTTGCCTTTTTGTGTCTGGTTATTTCACATACTGTGACCCCCAAATTCAATTCATATTGGTACAAATGACAGGATTCATTCACTCTTTCTTTTTAAAAATTTTTTATTTTTTAATAAAATAAAACATTTTTAATTTTTATTTTTCCATTCAAAAATTTACACTTCCTCCCCTCTGGTACAGGATCAGGGCCACTTGCTGGCCAGGGACCTCGCAGACAAAAGGGCGGACTTGCTGGGTGCAGGCTCAGCGGGACAAAGAAACTCCTGTGCAGTTGCACTCACCACTTTGTCCCCAGACCCTCAGCCCCGAAGCAGGCTAAGTTGGGGGATTCTATAACCCGGCAGATGGAAAGGGGTGCTTGGGGGCAAGCTGGGATGGGTTAGGAAGAGAAAGGCAGTAGCCGGGGAGAGAAGCCCCAGGCGAATGGCCAGAAAGTTAGGGGAACAGAGGGTGCCTGTGCTCCCTTTCCGGGGGTCCAGCCGGTCGGTCGGGCACCCACTCACCCCTACGGATGAATCTTCTGGTCTCATTCACTCTTTCTATGGATTAATAATGTTCCATTTTGTGTATCTACCAAAATTTATTTACCCATTAATGCATCAAGGGGCACCTTGGCTGTGTCCATTTCTTGGCTGTTGTGAAGAGCACCACATATCCCTGTCCGTGCGGATTTGGTATATTTTATCTCCCCAGAATGTGTGCTCAGTGGTTGGGTTCCTAGATCATGCTTCTCTCCTCCCATGGCTCACTGCACTCTGTCCTTCTCAAAATGTGTTTTCCTTTGTCTTGAGTATTCGTCCCACTTAGATTTTCCTCCCTTCTCTTCTTCATTTCATAACTTTGTATGTTTAGTAGTACAAATCACTCCACTATAAAAGATAAATTAGCAAAATTATAAGCATTAGGAAATGGAAATGAGTTCTTAACAGCTTTAGAAATAATACTGGTAAGCTCAAAGACTTGCTTGTATATTTAGGAAAATAAATTATTTCATTCCCCAAAGCACCTAAAAAATAATTAATCACTCCTGATTTAAAAAAAAAAATCACTATCTTTAGGCTCTAGTTTGGAGTTTTCTCAACTCTAAGCAGAGTCCTATCTGTCTGATATTTTATGATCCTTCACCAATTATTTTGCTCTTTCTTCATTGTTTCCTTAATAAATATCAGTGTATCTTTTAATTAAATACAGTAGTGTATTCTCATGCTCTGACTATCATTTCCTTCCTAGGAGATACTGTCTGCTGAAACAAGCCTTTGACTGACAGTTTTGTCTTGACTGTCGTACTAGTGGTTCTGTTCTCCTCTGGGACTCTAGTACTGGTGGTTCTGTCCTCCTCCTCCCTGAATCTGGTACTGGTGGCTTTGTCCTGCTCCTCCATGACTCTGGTATCAATAGTTTTGCCTTTCTCCCAAAGATCTTCATTTGGAAACACTTGCCAGGGCTTCCCCATTCAACTGCTGTTTAAAAGCAAATTCTTTTAAAATTAATTTAATTTTAAAATTAAATTAATTAATTCTAAGTAAAATTAATTTACTTAGAACCTTACACAGAAGGCAATTAATCCTGTTCCCTTTGTCCGTCACATCAGTAGGCTTCTCCTCCTGTGCAGAGAGATTATCTCATGATTTTTACCAAGGTTAGCTTCACTGTCGACATTACTTCTTTTCTCACTCTTAAGACATGCAATAGAAAGAAATAACAGTAGTGCCATTTTAGGAAATGAATTGGGAGAAGAACTGGGAGAGAGCCCGAATACCCACGTGTGCATACAAAGACTATTTAGCCCATAAAGGCTCGTTTTCCCATCTGTTGTATCAGGACAACTGACGCTGCGAGAGAGGCGGTAATAGACATGCGCAGTCATCAGTCGGTGCTGATGGAGCTTCTTGGTCACAGTCATGAGAGAAACTCCAGACCTGTTGTTTACTGTGACACAGACTTCCTTCCGTTCTTCAGCTTCCCCGTTTATAAAATGGGAATAATAACATTCTCTAGCTCATAAGATTAAATACTACTACTTAATACTTAATTCATAAAGTTCAATTATCTTATTAATTTTCGCTAGATTTTACTGCTTAAGAAAACAAACCCTCTGGGCTGTGGTGGCACATGTCTTTAATGCCAGCACTTGGGAGGCAAAGGCAAGTGGATCTCTGTGAGTTTGAGGCCAGACCGGTCTACAAGAGCTAGATCCAGGACAGCCTTCAAAGCTACAGAGAAACCCTGTCTCGAAAGACCAAAATGAAAAAAAAAAAAATAAGACAATTTATTTCCACTTTTTATTTCCACTTTTGGCCTCCAGAGGGCAGCAATGTTGCATAGACTGAAGGTCGACACTGAACACTATCTTGGGTGAGAGTCTTTTTATCTCACAGCTCTCAGAGGTGCAGTTGTGAGGAGAAAGGGCGCTACAGCAGTCGTTAACAAGGGAACATCTCTCGATTAATAGTCTCCAGGCCTTGACCACAAGAGCTCTTCAACCCATGTTCTACTCATTCTTGCTCAAGGGGATTTTGCAGAATACATCTTCCTGACTTCTCCTGCCTAGCCATGTTCCCACTGACCATTCTGCTGCTGAGCATGTTCCTCTCATTGAGTAAGTATTATTTCATTCCCTGCCTTGTTTCCACGAAAGGAACATTTTTCTAGCCAGGATCTACACAAGGGGCATACTCCCCTTACAGGTGGGTCTGTCCTGGTCTTACTGATGCTGCTTTGGTGTTTCAGGAGGAAACAGAGCCCAGTCAGTGGTCCAGCCTGATGCTCACCTCACCGTCTCTGAAGGAGCCTCACTAGAGCTCAAATGCAGCTATTCTTATGGTGCAACACCCTACCTCTTTTGGTACGTCCAGTATCCTGGCCAGAGCCTCCAGCTTCTCCTCAAATACGTCGCAAGAGACACTCTCATTAAAGGCATCAATGGCTTTCAGGCAGAGTTTGGAAAAAATAACTCCTCCTTCAACCTGAGGAAAAACCCAGCCCACTGGAGCGACTCGGCCAAGTACTTCTGTGCTTTGAGTGACACAGCGCCTGAGGCTGCAGGGGGAGCTCAGCGCAAACCTCCGGAGACTTTCTGTGACTTGAAAGCACACCATGAATGATTCATACCAACGTCACTAGTAATGAAAATGGAGGATCAGGGATGAGGAGAATGTTTGACTCCTAAAAGTAAACAGAAATTTAGTGTATTTCTTATTTTACTATGGAGTCGTACCTCAGGTGGATGCTCTTCTGCATGGAGACAATGCATGCTAGGAACACTGCACTCAAGACCACAGTAAAGTGTGACAGGCTTGATGTCCTGACTTCTCCCAGCCCCCTACCAAATGCTCCTTAGATCACCAACATTTGTGTTTCAACTGTAGTAACAATAGTATTTTTGGCTATAGCATGAGTTATCAGAGATTTCACCCCTCACATATAATTCACTGAGAAATCAGTTTGACCCTACCTTAAAAAACTGATGTACTCTTCAGCCACCACTGCCTTCTTGATCAACCTTTGGTGGATTTCTAAATGTTTTTGCTTCATGTTCTACTACAGTCTATTCTGAATGCAACAACCAATGAGATTCCTTCCAATAGTGTCTTGCTTTTCACAGAATAAAATCAAAGTCCTCATAGTAGTCTGGTGTAGTCCCTGCAGTAGACAAAATCATGCCCCATTATATTTTAAAGGCTTCTTGAAAAAATGTCAATCCTCATTTCTAAAGGCAAATGAAAATATGTAGGCAGTCCCTCCATATATTTCTTTTGTTTTTCAGGTGACTGCTCTGTTTGTTTTTCCTTTTCATTGTTGTTGTTTGGGTAATTTTTTATTTCTACAGAGGATATAGATTATATTTATCTATTTTTGAAACTTTCAAAGGATTAATAAATCATTTACTTACAAAGATAACTTATTACTTCTATTATTTTATTTTACATAGTATGTAAATCATATCTATTTAAATATTTATATTAATTAAATTGAATTAGTATATTTAAAAAAAAAGAAAGAAACTACAGTAAACTATGGCCATTTTCAAATGGTGGGAATTTATCCTCAGACTTCTAAAATAAACAGTTTCACAAATATCCTGCTATGTCTTTTTCTCTTGCTTCCTTCTTGCCTGTGATTTCTTCCTCCCTGATATGGTCCTGTCTGAATCTATGACACACCCACAACCTATACATGTGCAATTGACAGCAAGACACATCTGCTCCTGGCAACACCTGTTACTTCAAGAGGAAGAGGGGCATCAAAGAGGCTTCTTATGGAGTTTGCTAGCCATTTGGGCAAGAAACTGCTCTTGCCTGGACTCCTTAACTGGACATTGAGAACCCACAGAGAAATGACTGCTGAACTTGCCTAAAGGTGAGATGATCCTTTGGTGTTCCTGATTCATGAAAGAGTCTGCAAGACATTCCTTAGGACACAGAAGAAAGTGACTGGCAAACTGCCAATATAGGCAGAACTGTCTTTGAAATTTCCTGCTTCATGGAAAAGTCTGTTGGGTACTATGGGCCTATAGGCTGAAGATGAATGCCCCAATGGTACAGAAGAACTTTGGGTGACTAGACAGGCAGTGAGATGTCTCTGTCAATTCTAGAGTTTTGAAAGTTGGTTACAATGCACTTCCTGTTTACTTAGGTAATATTATATCCTCTGGAGTTTTTGATGAAGTTGAAGAATTGATAGTAATAGTTTTCCTTAGTTATGATAAAAGAAAATAGATATAAATAATGTAACTGCAATGCTTGCTAGATACCTGTTATATGTAAGTTTACTATGTTAAAGCCTTCCTTTTAGTTTAAACAGAGAAGGGGAAATGGTGTGGGAAGTGCTTCTATCTATGTGTTGATTTCATTAGTTAAAAAAGGAACTGCTTTGGGCCTATAGCAGAGCTGTAAAGGAACAGAGCTAGACAGAGAAAACTAAACAGAATGCTGGAAAGAAGAGGTGAAGAAAGATGTCATAGAGCCACTGGAGAAAGATGGTGGGAATTTCACCTGGTAAGCCACTGTCACGTGGCAATATACAGATTAATAGAAATGGGTTAAACTAAGATGTAACGGTTAGCCAATAAGAAGTTAGAGCTAACGGGCAAGCAGTGTTTTAATTAATACAGTTTCTGTGTGATTATTTTGGTTCTGGGCAGCCGGAATGAACAAGCAGCCTTCTTCGACACATGTGCACACATACATACACATGCGCACACACACATATCTATTTCCCATATGAGAAAAATCCTAGAGTGTCTGTCTTTCTGAATTTGGCTTGTTCTTAGTATAACAACTCCCAGGAGTGAGGAAGAAGGCTGGCAAGAGATAGGCAGGCGAATGGGAGCATGCAGTGGAACAGGAGTGTGAATAAGAACAAAATACAATGATGTGTGTGCTTGAAAATACCATTGTTACATAGCAAGAGCCCATGCTTTCTATCCGAACTATAAATAAACAAAATGAATATCATAATTTTTAAAAGAAATCATAAAGGCAGCTCCTAGCTGAGGGGAGAGGCTATCCAAGGAGATTGGAACCTTAAAAATGAAGAGGGAGTGGCAGAAACAGCAAATGCAGTAAAACACAAAAACTTCCCTTTGTAACATGGGCATATTAACATACAATGATGCACAAAACTGCCCATATTTAATACACAATTTGATGAGTTTGAACACACATACACACCCTTGAAGCCATTTTCACAGTATTATTTTGGGGACTTAATTGCTGATGTTGTTGCCATTTCTAAACATCTCACATGCAGTCTGCTGCTTGGGACTTAAGTTCATGTTGGATGGTATGTTGCTGACTCAGCATTTGGCTGCTCATTCTCTAGAGCCGACTCAGGCAAAACTGAAATATTGTAAACATTGCATGGTAAGTTCCCACTTGTCCCTCTCTATCCCCCCCTTGGAAAGTACTATTCTATTTTGTGTCCATAAATATGACTGTTTTTAGATGTTCATGTCAGTGGACTCAATAAGGATTTGCTCTACTCTGACTGACTTATTTCATTTAATATAACACCATCTATATCCATCCACTTCATCACAAATACCAGAATGCAAAAGACACCATCATTCTGGCAAAGTACAGGCTAAAATATGGGGAAAGATCTTTACACATACATTTAATAGGAGCAGAGTATTTAACATATATAAAGAACAACAACAAACCCTGAATATCAAGAAAACAATTAACCAAATAAAATCTGGACACAGCACTAATAGAGAGCTCTCATGAGATGAAACACAAATGGCTGAGAAGCACAAAGAAATGTTCAGTAGCCTTGGTCATCAGGGACCATCACAAGTTCTTTGAGAATTCATCTTGTACAAGACAGAATGTTCATGATGATGGCTCGTGCTGGTGAGGATGTGGGGTAAGAGACACTCAAACTTACACAGCTTCTATAGAAGTCATTGCAGCCATCCCTCAGGAGGCTGGAAAAAGATCTGTCTCAAGATCCAGCTATCTTGGGCATATACTCAAAAGATGCTTCATTATAATGTGTGTGTGTGTGTGTGTGTGTGTGTGTGTGTGTGTGTGTGTGTGTGTTTCGTCATCCATGTCATTTTGTTCTTGGGCATGTATTCAAAAGACACTTCATTCTAATATATAGACACTTGTTCATCCATGTTCATTCTGCTCTTGGGCATGTACTCAAAAGATACTTCATTTAAATATATAGATACTTACTCATCCATGTTCATTGATTTTTTGTTCATAATAAACAGGAACTAGATGCAGCCTAGATGTCCATCAGCTGATGAATGGATAATTTAAAAAAGGAACATTTGCACAATAGAATGCAATTTGGCTCTTAAAAAATTAGATTATGAAATCCACATGGAAATGGATGGAGTTAGAACAGAATCATCTATAATGAAGTAGTCCAGACTCCAAAAGACAAATGTTGTATGCTTTCTCTTATATGTAGATATTAGCTTTTATGTCTCTGATATGCATGCTGCAATCTGTATAACTATAGACGTGTGTTTCTTTGGGACTGAACAGCTGTGGGACTGGGTGGGACAGAAACTTCTGTCTACAAATGATACCCAACATTTGGCAACTACATCCGCATAATACCTAAGAAAGTTTGAGAAAGTATTCTAGACACAAAAGAACAGAGTTAAGCATGCTTGGTAGCAACATTTCTCGGGTGGACTCTGTTCGCTAGAAGCAAGCAAAGGCACAGTTCCTTTAAGAGAGGTTTCTTGACTCAGAGTTAGTGGTTCTTTTAGTGGTCCCTCTCACCAAACACTTAAATGGTGTTTATGAGCAACTGGAAGCATGTTTCTTGGTAATGACATGAATGTAAAATTTTCACAGAGTTGTGGCAATAAATGTGGCTCCCTCTTGTACCTCCACCATGAAGTTAGACTCTCACAAAACTAAGAAAAAAGGCAGAGTTTGTCACCAATGCTGCAGCTCTAATCCTAGCCATTCTGCTTAGCAAATTAAAGAGACATACTCAGAAAAAGATATATACAGTAAAAATAGATTCAGATGGGGGAACCTCTAAATGGTTTAAAATGTGTCTAAAAATATACCTAGGCTTGGGAGAAAAAAAGAAAAAGCATAGAGAAAGTCCTTTAAAAAAATAGAGCAAACAGGCATAGTGGCACACATCTTTAATTCCAGCACTGCAGATGCACAGGCAGGCAGAACTCTATGAGTTCTGATCTACAGAGTGAGATCCAGGACAGCCAAAGATACACAGAGAAACCCTGTCTCAAAAAACAAAAAAAAATATAAAAATAAAAAGATAGAATTTAACGAGCCATAAAGATGGAAAATACACAGAGAATCTGAATACTACATGTTATTGTGTTGTCTTTGAATTGTTTGACTGTTGAGGAAGGCACAACAGCTGCTAAAAATATTTGATTATAAATGCTGCTGGATTAATGCAACCTATATATTTTAAAAATGCCTTGACTTCAAAAGTTAAGTCAAATTGTCTCTTTGGAGAGGAGGTTTTGCTTTTCTTTCCACGGAAAACAAGAGGCTGTGAATTCACTCTTGGTTAAGAAAAAAAAAAGGTTTGTTCAAGGAAGATCTCCTGAAAAATCTCCAATGGGAATGGATGGCCCAGATGATCTATTTTAGAGTACCTCTGTTGCAGTTTCTTCTGAGTTCTGCTTCTAGATCATCTTCAAGGCTGCTGGTTGAGATGATCAAGTCTCACAGAACACTCCAGTCAGGACGTGACCATAATCCTAAATTTTCTCTGGGTCCCCATAAGTTTACCAGTGTCCCCAAACAGTCAGAAATAGCCTAGGAAACTATGCCCACATTTCCAAAAATGCATTATAGATGTTTGTCTTTGTTTGGAGTGTTGGTTACAAGTTGCTATGGATAATGATCAGGAAAAAAGCTAAACAAAAAAGATTGGATTTGGGGCTTTTGTTATAAAAAGAAGAAAAGGAAAAATGCTATGGTATAATGCACTTATATACTGTAAACATTTGTCCCTCATATTGATTTAATAAAATTCTGATTGGCCAGTAGCCAGGCAGGATATTTAGGTGGCGCAACCAGACTAGGTGAATTCTGGGGAGAGAAAAGAGAGAGAGTCAGTCACCAGATAGACATAGAGCATGCCTTACTGAGAGAAGCCACATAAACATACACAAAAATTATGGGTGAATTTAAGTAATAAGAGCTAGTTAGTAATAAGGCTGAGCAATAAGCCAAACAGTTTATAATTAATATAAACCTCTGTGTGTTTCTTTGAGACTGAATGGCTGTGGGACTGGGTGTACAGAAACTTCTGTCTACGTGTGTACATGCATGTGTGCGTGCATGTGTGCATGCATGTGTCTGTGTCAGTGTGTATGCATGTTTCTTGGCATTTTTGCTTGTTTTCTTTAAAGAAGGAGAGAAAGAAAGGGCATGGAATTAGATGATAAGGACATGGGGAGAATCTGGGAAGAGTTGGGGAAGGGAAAAGCAAACTCAGAATCTATTTTATGAGAATAATTTTTTAATTAAAAAAGAAGTCAATACTGGGTATGAAGGAGGATTTAATAAAGGGATATGAGTACTGAAAAATCTTATTGAAATATTGGAAATAAAAAGATCAATAAGTCAAATAAAGGACCCTCAGCTCTTACTGTCAAAAGAGAGGGTCAGCAGGAGAATAGATCAAAAGCAAGAGAACTTATCAGGGATTGAAGACAAATAGATGAATTAGAACAGACAATTGCAAAGATTAAACAATAAGAGTGTCCGAACAGAACATGAGAGATGAGGGTTAGGGACATAGCAAACAGTATTATAAACAACAGAACAAAGTGAGTTAGAACAGAGCATGGGAGATGGAGGTCAATGACACAACAAAGAGTATTATAAATAACAAAATGACAGGAACAAATAGAGTTTTGAATAACAATTCCCAATGTCAATGATCCCAACTCTCTAATCCAAAGACACAGAAGAGCAAACCAGCAAGAAGGCAGCACCGGTTGCCATAGATGAGGAAAATCTCACAAGATCATATACCTAGATAAGAATGACAAGAAATTAAATTAATGGTTGCTGACAGAGGGAGAATCAGTCTTCTCCAGAGATAAGCCCTAATGGATTTCCAAATCCTTAGGGATCAGTCCTAGTCAGATACCTATATTAAGTGGTATTAACATTATATGTACCCATTAAGTAGCATTAAATGGACCCAGCAAATATGCAAAAATAATATATCTAAAAATAATAATTAAAAAAGAGTTCATGAATTTGATAAGGAGCGATATGAAGCACAGAAAAAATGGAAGACAGGGAGGTGGAACTGATGTAATGCAGTACTCACATATGAAAGTCTCAAAATTAATTTTAAGTTTTAGAAAAGCTATCAGCTGAATAATACTAAAATCTGACAAAAATAGACCTCAAAATCATTCAGGAATAAACTAAAGGTCACTTAATGTTCATTAGGTAAACAATCCAGCAATAGGTTACTACCATCCTAAACATACAATCACAGAACATTGGGAAACCAAGTTTCACACAACATGGATGGAAAGACACAAACTGTCCTCAACACAATGATAGTGAATACAGCAATGCCCTACTTTAATCAACAGACAAGCCACAAAGACAGAAAACAATAAAGAAATGAATATTAAATATCATTACCGAGGAAATATTTGCAACAGACATCCTTGAATAAAGAAATGAGTATTAAATATTATTACAGAGGGAATGGTTTTAATAGACATCCACAAAATATTCTACCCAAGCATTGTAGAGTACATATTCTTCTCAGGAGACCTTGGAACTTTCTCTAAAAAAAGACCACATTTTGGGACACAAGACAAATTATAACAAAATAATATAAATGAAATAGCTTTTTATAATTAATTACTATGAAATAAAACTAGAAAATAATGACAAAAGAAAATAGAGAATTCATACAAACTTATGGAGAAAAAATACTCTAAACTTACTGAAGGAATAACTTACTGAAGGAATCAAAACAAATTTTAAAATCCCTACAGAACCTGATACATAAACTTAAACAATAAGAAAAAAATCAATAAATAATTATACACCTTAAGGACTTGGTGGGGACAAGAAAAATCCAGACCTCAAATGAGTAGATGGAAAGAAATGATGAAGAACGGGGGGGGGGGGGGGAATTAATGAAATGGAAATGAATGACACAAAGAACAAATGAAAACAAAAGCTGATTTCTTGAAAAGTGAAACAAAATTGACAAACACTTAGTCAAACTGACCAAAATAAAACAGAAAAGACACGTATGAATACAATTAGTGACTAAAAGAGAGATTCCTACAGGAGCCAGTGAAATCCGGGGGATTAATTATTTGGACACACTTTGAAAATCTACATTCTAATACACTGAAAAATGTACAAGAAATTAATCAATTTTTCAACACAGAAGTATTCCAAAATTAAATCAAGACATATAAACAACTAAATCAGAGCTTCTCTGAGTTACTTTTCTGTTTCTATGTTTAAGAACCATGACCAAGGCAGCTTATAAAAGAGTGCATTTAATTTGGTTTTCTGTTTCAGATGGTTAAAATTCATGATGTTGGAGCAAGGGCATGGTATCATGAACAGCTGTGAGTTCATGTTTTGACCCACAAGTATCAGACAAACAGACGAATGAATGGACAGGGACACACAATCACACAGATGCACACACACACACACACACACACACACACACACACACACCTCCTCTAACAAGGCCATGCCTCCTAATGATTCCCAAACTGTCCCACCAATTGAGAACCCAGTGTTCAAATATATGAGCCTATGGGGGACTGTAAGGAGCTGTGTAGTTCCGCACCTTAAAGATGGCGCTGATTTCCGCTTTCCACCCCCCAAGGGTGAGCACTCCCTGGCACAAACAACTCCATATAAGGCTAAGGCTAGAGATCTGGCTTGCTTCTGCGTATCTGGACCTATCTGCATTCCCCACATAGCATGCCAGGGTTGGCTACCCAGAGGACATTTAAGCTATGGGCTGGCTTTCCCCGGGGCGAGAGGGTCAGAAGATTGTTCAAGGTTCCTGAAAAAAACCGCAGTGAGAAGAGTGTGGTTTGCATCTTCCTTGCTGGCGAGGTGGTCACTACAAATGGTGGCCTGTTTGGGGATGACAAAAGGAGCGTACGGGGAGAACAAAAGGAGCATACATGGAACCCTCTTGTCAGAACTCAGAACTCTCTGTGGGCAGGGTAAGTGACTGCAACCAAAGCAGGGTTAGTGACCGTGTCAAGAGCGGGGTTAAAGTTTCGCAACAAAAGCAGATAGTCTAGAGCCCTGCTGCAGTGCTGAGAAGTTCTATCTAGAGAGGTGAGTGGGTGCTTGTCTGGGCTCGCTGTCCCAGAAGAGAGCACAACCCCTCCCCCCTCAGATTCTGAGGCAGGGTCTTCGGTGTCCCACGGGACCCATTCCTGCTCCCACTGCTGCCGCCCTTTTGTCTCCTGGGTTCTGGAAATACCAGCTATCCCTGCTGCAGTGCTGAGGAGTTCTATCCAGAGAGTGCTGAGGAGTTCTATCCAGAGAGTGCTGAGGAGTTTCATCCAGAGAGGAGGAGATGGGCAGGCGCCAATGCAAGAATTCCTCCAACAACCTGAAAGGCAACATGACATCTCCAGAATCCAGGGATCACGAAACTAGAAGAATTGAACACCCTACTCCAGAAGAAAGAGAAGAAATTGACTCTAAGCGGATCTTTATGAAAATAATAGAGGAACTTAAACAGGAGGTGAAAATCTGCCATAAAGAAATGGAAGATAAGTATAACAAAAAGATTGAGGAAATGAGTAAAGAAATGGAAGAGAAATATACCAAAAGGTTTGAATAAATGAGTAAATCCATAAATGAAATTCTGGGAAACCAAGAAAAAACAATAATACAGGTAATGGAAACAGTTCAAGATTTGAAAACTGAAATGGAGTCAATGAAGAAATCACAAGCCGAGGGCCGGCTGGCTATGGAAAATCTAGGTAAACGAACAGAAACTTCAGAAACAAGCATAACCAACAGAATACAAGAGATAGAAGAAAGAATCTCAGACTCTGAGGACACCATAGAGAAATTAAACGCTCTGATCAAAGAAAACAGCAAATCCAACAAATTCTCATAACAAAACATTCAGAAAATGTGGGACACAATAAAAAAAAAACCAAATCTAAGAATAATAGGGGTAGAAGAAGGAGAAGAATTGCAGATCAAAGGTCCAGAAAATATATTCAACAAAATTATAGAAGAAAACTTCCCCAACCTAAAGAACAATATCCCTATGAAGGTTCAAGAAGCATACAGAACACCGAATAGGCTGGATCAAAAAAAAAAAATCCCCTCGCCATATAATAATCAAAACACAAAACATTCAGATTAAAGAGAGAATATTAAGAGCTGCAAAGGAAAAAGATGAAGTAACTTATAAAGGTAAACCTATCAGACTTACACCAGACTTCTCTATGGAAACCATGAAAGCCAGAAGGTCCTGGATAGAGGTACTGCAGAAACTAAGAGACCATGGATGCAAGCCCAGACTACTTTACCCAGCCAAGCTATCATTCACTATCAACGGAGAAAACAAAATATTCCAGGATAAAAACAAATTTAAACAATACGTCGCTACAAATCCAGCCTAACAGAAAGTATTAGAAGTCAAATCACAACCCAAGGAATCCAACATTCCTAACACCACCTACAATAACTCAGGCATCTAGTGACCCTTCACAAGCAGAACTCAAAGAAGGGAAAAACATACACTCTACTACCCCCCCCCCCAAAATAACCGGAGTCAACAACCACTGGTCATTATTATCACTTAATATCAATGGACTCAATTCACCTATAAAAAGGCACAGAGTTAGAGATTGGATATGAAAACAGGATCCAACATTCTTCTGTTTACAAGAAACACACCTCAACCACAAAGACAGACATCTACTCAGAGTAAAGGGCTGGGAAAAGGATTTCCAAACAAACGGACCTAAGAAACAAGCAGGTGTGGCCATTCTAATATCTAACAAAATTGACTTCAAACTAAAATCAATCAGAAGAGATGGAGATGGACATTTCATACTCATAACAGGAACAATTCATCAGGAGGAAGTCTCAATCCTGAATATCTATGCCCCTAATATAAAGGCACCCACTTATGTAAAAGAAACACTTCTAGAACTCAAGGCAGTCATCAAACCACACACACTAAGAGTAGGAGACTTCAACACACCTCTCTCACCAATGGACAGATCAATCAGACAGAAACCCAACAGAGAAATAAGAGAATTATTGGAGGTATTGAATCAAATGGACTTAACAGATATCTATAGAACATTCCACCCAAATAGGAAAGAATATACCTTCTTCTCTGCTGCCCATGGAACATTCTCAAAAATTGACCACATACTTGGTAACAAAGCAAACTTCCACAGATAAAAAAAAATATTAGTAACCACCTGTGTCTTGTCAGATCACCATGAATTAAAGTTAGATTTCAACAACAATGCTACACCCAGAAAGCCAACAAACTCATGGAAGTTGAACTGTCAACTATTAAATCACCCCTGGGTCAAGGAAGAAATAAAGAAAGAAATTAAAGTCTTCCTTGAATTTAATGAAAATAAAGACACAACATACTCAAACCTAGGGACACTATGAAAGCAGTGCTAAGAGGAAAGTTCATAGCACTAAGTGCCCAATTAAAGAAAACGGAGAAAGCACACATTGGAAACTTAACAGCACACTTGAAGACACTAGAAAAAAAAGAAGCTGATTCACCCAGGAGGAGTAGAAGACTGGAAATAATCAAACTGAGGGCTCAAATCAACAAAATAGTCACACAGAAAACAATCCAAAGAATCAATGAAACAAAAAGCTGGTTCTTGGAGAAAATCAACAAGATCGACAAACCCCTATCCAAACTAATCAAACGGCAGAGAGAGAACATGCAAATTAATAAGATCAGAAATGAAAAGGGGGGCATAACCACAGACACAGAGGAAAATCAGAGAATCATCAGATCTTACTATGAAAGCTTATATGCCACAAAGTTGGAAAATGTAAAAGAAATGGACATTTTTTAAGATAAGTACCATATACCAAAGTTGAACCAAGAACAGGTGAACAATCTAAATAGACCTGTTAGTCGTGAAGAATTAGAAGCTGTTATCAAAAATCTCCCTACCAAAAAAATGCCCAGGACCAGATGGTTTCAATGTAGAATTCTACCAGAACTTCCAGGAGGAGCTAATACCTATACTCCTTAATGTATTCCACAATATAGAAACAGAAGAATCATTGTCAAACTCCTTTTGTGAAGCTACAGTTACCCTAATACCAAAACCACACAAAGACACAACCAAGAAAGAGAATTACAGGCCAATCTCACTCATGAACATCAACGCGAAAATTCTCAATAAAGTACTGGCAAACCAAATCCAAGAACACATTAGAAAAATTATCCATTATGATCAAGTAGGCTTCATCCCAGAGATGCAGGGCTGGTTCAACATATGCAAATCTATCAATGTAATCCATCATATAAATAAACTGAAAGAAAAAAAAAACCATATGATCATTTCATTGGATGCTGAAAAAGCATTTGACAAAATTCAACACCCATTTATTTTTTTTCACACTCAATTCAAACTTTATTATTTGTTCCTCCTCTTTAAATATCATGTACTTAATTGTTGTGAGGCAGCTATTCGGTATTCAATAACCACATTTAGGGATACATTCATAGGACTACTCAGATAGTCCAAGTGAAATGGTTATAGAAATAGAGGCAGTGTCATCTCAGAAAACTCTTTTTTATATCAAAATCTATTTTGCTATCTGGAAGTTTACAAAATGGTTGACTTCTTCAAACTAATTATGATCTCTATCATCTATGCCCTCTTCTCTGGGCAAGAGCAAGCTGAAGCTTATCCATGAAAGTAAAGGTGCTTAACACTAAACTGTTTTTCTGGGCTTAGATTTGGACTGTCTAGGAAATCGATACCCAAGAAACAAGCATGGTACTTCTACAATTTCACTACCTATACATACATACATACATACATACATCCACCACACCCTGTATTTTTCTTGGCACTCAAGACTACTGAAGTCCACTTTATGTACTTTCACATTCTCAAATAAAAACTAAAAGTGTTATAAAGTGTGCATAAGCATCTTGTGAGATAATTTTACCATTTAACCTAATTGGAAAAAAGACTTCCTTACCACAATTTTCCTAAGAGGAAGTATTAAACTTCCTTTTAAAGTTAAATGAAAGGAAACATACACTCTACACTGTTCTAAAGTCTAATGAGAACATTTCTTGAGCCACTGATGACTACTGACAATCTAAGAAATGCCATGTATCTTTGAGATGAGGAAAAGTCTCCACATTACAATTCTCAACCCATCAGAGCCACTCCCAATGTGCCTGAAAATGATCTGGACTTAACCAAACCTGTTAGTTGGAGGTCACAGTGATATTTGTATTAAGACTTTATACTTCTATTGTTTCAAGATTAGAAGGAATTTGTCTTGATTCCTCTTATTTCAAATCTTTAAACTCAACATTATAGGCACAGAGTGTAAGCAAATCTGGGATGTTCTTCAACAGATAAGCAATAGCATAACAATGTTATTTTCAAAAATACTGTCTAGAAATTCTTTCATATATTATCAACGCTCAATGGTCACACTTAACAATCTGTATTAGTTGACATTAAATACACTTAAAGTGTTACAAGTCCATCTAAACTGTTTATGTAATTTTGTATGTCCAAGAGAAAACACTTGCTTCAGGTTTATTTAGGGGTACTGGCTTATAAGGACATAACTTCATTTATAAGGTTACACTATTATTGGGCTTACTGAAACACAAGAGAAGAAAACCAATTATAACAATTTTCTTTAGGTCAGTTAAAGGCCATATTTCTAGCTGGGATATTGAAACAGTTCATTTCACCAGCCCATACTCTACAAGTTAATGCCTCTAGTAACAAGATTAACAGCATGAAAGAAGGAAAAAAATAAAAAACCAAACCAAAACAAAGAACATCTGCTAACAAGCAACCCACTCATCAGTTAAATAGCAGTTTAACTCAAATACTTTGATCAAAGTCTTATACTACCTACACAAACTGCCCCAGGAATCAGCAAATAGAGAGAAAAACTGCTTTTAATAAATAAGTTTTTTAGTGTTTTCTCACAAGGGTAACAACGGTCCAACTCCTGGGAGTGCTTGAAGGACGAAAGGTAGAGTGAAGGCAATGTCAGGGATTAGCATCCCACAGATAGTCTTTAATACTCAAAGTACCACAAATACACTAAGCTTGTCTATGAATTAGAGAACAAGATATTGCTGCTGCTTCTTTTTGCCTTTTGAAATAAACAATATTGTAGGCTCTGCCCTTCACTGTGAAAGCAAGATGATAAAAATATAGCTAAAAATTGCAAACATCTGACACCCAATTTTGGGTGTCTTAACTGTATACATCTTAACAGTTAAGATGTTGTATACATCTTAACTGTATACAAACCTATCTTCTCCTGCCTTCAACCTAACCACCTCACAAAAATAAGAGAACTAAACAATCCAAACATGATCGTGTTTAAGAGTTCTTGAAATTATTAAAAACTTTAAGAGGAGAGAAAGGAAGAATAACAAGGGAGGAAAGCTGAAGAAAAGGGGTAGGGGAATCAATGGGTCTTTCTTTATTTGGCGACAAGCAAGTGCAAGAAAGTTCATTTGTAATTTGTTCAGTTGTCTGTCTTTTGTGTCTCTGCATTCTGACCAGATGGGACTTTGAGGTTTTTCTGAAGCACATGAGCATCTACAGGTTCTATCCTCTTACAGTAGTTCTTCTTTGTCTCAATAATCTCAAAGCCAAACTTCCTGTAGAAGTCAATCGCTGACTCATTGCTGATCTGGACATGCAGATAGATGTTGTCAAAAGTGCCATCTTTCTCACAGATGTGTAGGACATGATTTAGCATTTTAGTTCCTATTCCTAGTCTTCGGTAGGGTGCAAGGCATCCTAGTGTCATGATGTAAAGTCTCTTTTGATTCTGTGAATGATCCACCCTGCAGCACACCGCACCTATAGCTATATCGTTGAAATATGCAAGTTTTGCTAGCTCGCCAACCTCTAGCACATCCTTGTAGAATTTATCATTATAGCTGACTGGAAAGATGACCTGGTTCAATCTCTTCAACTGTTTAATATTGTGTGGTGTCACAGCCCCCAATTCGATCCGGCTACCTTTCACCTTCCCCGCCTGCTGAGGCCGTCATTACAGCCGCGACCAACGCATTGTCCTCGACACCTGGAGCACTCCACGCCCTGCACTCAGGCCACTCGACCCCACACGCCGGCCTCTCGGCGGAGGGAAAGGGCACCGAGGGGCCGAGGAGGCCACAGAAGCCAAGCCGGGCCCCAAAGCTCCGGGTAGACACGGGAAGGTCCTCCGCCACGCTGCTACCATCACTCCGCCACACATGTACACGGGACACTCGGTTCCCACCCTCAGCTGCCGCCAGCCAGACCCGCCGCCGCCTCGACACCCATTTATGATAAAGGTGTTGGAGAGACTGGGGATACAAGGATCATACCTAAATATAATAAAAGCAATATACAGCAAGCCGACAGCTAACATCAAATTGAATGGAGAGAAACTCAAAGCCTTTCCACTAAAATCAGGAACACGACGAGGCTGTCCACTCTCTCCATACCTCTTCAATATAGTGCTTGAAGTTCTAGCAATAGCAATAAGACAACAGAAGGAGATCAAGGGGATTCGAATTGGAAAGGATGAAGTTAAACTTTCGTTATTTGCTGACGATATGATAGTGTACATAAGCGACCCCAAAAACTCTACCAAAGAACTCCTACAGCTGATAAACACCTTTAGTAATGGGGCAGGATACAAGATCAACTCCAAAAAATCAGTTGCCCTCCTTTACACAAAGGATAACAAAGCAGAGAGAGAAATCAGAGAAGCATCACCTTTCACGATAGTCACAAATAGCATAAAGTATCTTGGGGTTACTCTAACCAAGGAAGTGAAAGACCTATTTGACAAAAACTTTAAGTCTTTGAAGAAAGAAATTGAGGAGGATACCAGAAAATGGAAAGACCTCCCCTGCTCTTGGATTGGGAGAATCAACATAGTAAAAATGGCAATTCTACCAAAAGCAATCTATAGATTCAATGCAATCCCCATCAAAATCCCATCAAACTTCTTCACAGACCTTGAGAGAACAATAATCAAGTTTATATGGCAAAACAAAAAACCCAGGATAGCCAAAACAATCTTATACAATAAAGGAACTTCAGGAGGCATTACCATCCCTGACTTCAAACTCTATTACAGAGCTACAGTATTGAAAACAGCTTGGTATTGGCATAAGAACAGAGAAGTAGACCTATGGAATCGAGTAGAAGACCCGGATATTAACCCACAAACTTATGAACACCTAATTTTCGACAAGGGAGCTAAAGGTATACAATGGAAGAAGGAAAGCATCTTCAACAAATGGTGCTGGCATAACTGGATGTCAACCTGTAGAAGAATGAAAGTAGATCCATATCTATCACCATGCACAAAACTCAAGTACAAATGGATTAAAGACATCGACATTAATCTGTCCACTTTGAACCTGATAGAAAAGAAAGTGGGAAGTAGTCTACAAGATATAGGCACAGGAGGCCACTTCCTAAGTAGGACCCCAGTAGCACAGACAATAAAAGAAACAATGAATAAATGGGACCTCCTGAAACTGAGAAGCTTCTGTAAAGCAAAGGACACTGTCAGTGAGACAAAAAGGCTGCCTTCTGACTGGGAGAAGATCTTCACAAACCCCTCATCAGACAAAGGTCTGATCTCCAAAAACTCAAGAAACTAGACACTAAAACACTAATTAACCCAATTAAAAAATGGGGTACTGAACTGAACAGAGAATTCACAACAGATGAACTTCGAATGGCCAGAAGACACTTAAGGTCATGCTCAACCTCCTTAGCGATCAGGGAAATGCAAATCAAAACTACTTTGAGATACCATCTTATACCTGTCAGAATAGCTAAAGTCAAAAACACCAATGATAGCCTATGCTGGAGAGGATGTGGAATGAGGGAAACACTCATCCATTGTTGGTGGCAATGCAAACTTGTGCAGCCACTGTGAAAATCAGTGTGGCGGTTTCTCAGGAAACTGGGAGTCAACCTCCCTCAAGACCCAGCAATTCCACTCTTGGGAATATACCCAAGAGATGCCCTATCATACTACAAAAGTATTTGTTCAACTATGTTCATAGCTGCACTATTTGTAATAGCCAGAACCTGGAAACAACCTAGGTGCCCCTCAATAGAAGAATGGTTAAAGAAGGTGTGGAACATATATACATTAGAGTTTTACTCAGCGGTAAAAAACAATGACATCTTGAATTTTGCATGCAAATGGATGGACATAGAAAACGCTTTACTGAGTGAGGTAAGCCAGACCCAAAAAGAGGAATATGGTATGTACTCACTCATAAGTGGGTTCTAGTCATAGTTAAAGGTCTTTGAGTCTATAATTTGTGATCCTAGAGAAGCTAAATAAGAAGGTGAACCTGAAGAAAATCATATAGCTATCCTCCTGGATAGTGGAACTAGGCAAGATTGCCAGGCAAACTCAGATGCATGGCGGTTGAGGGGGTGGAAGTAAGGGAAGATGGTCAGGGAGAGGGGAGAGGGGGAGGATTGGGGAAGGCTTGGGGGAATGGGAGGGGGGAGGGAAGAAGGATGGTTGGGGGAGCAGGGAGGTTTATATCTCAGCTAAGGGATCCATTTTAGGGTTTGCAAGAGACTTGATTCTGGAGGGGTTCCCAGTAAAAATAAATAAAAAATAAAAAATAAATTTAAAAATTTTAAAAAATTAAAAAAAATTAAAAAATAATAATAAAAAAAGAAAAGAAAACACTTTTCTGAGTCAGGTAAGCCAGACCCAAAAAGAGGAATATGGTATGTATTCACTCATACTTGAATTCTAGCCATAATTAAAGGTCTTTGAGCCTATTATTCGTGATCCTAGAGAAGCTGGATAGGAGGGTGAACCTGAAGAAAATTCAGGTAGTTTTCCTTCTGGAGATTGGAAATAGACAAGAGTCCCAGGTAACCTCGGGTGCATGGGGGTGTAGGAGGGTTGTTGGGAGGGGAGAGGGCTAGAGAGAAGGGAGCAGGGGAGGAATGGGGAATGCTTGGGGGACTGGGAGGGGGGGAGGGAGGAAGGATAGATATGGGATCAGGGAAGAATATGTCTCAACTAAGGGAGTCAGTTTAGGGTTTACTAGAGACTTGATTATAAATAGGATCCCAGGTCCAAGGAGAGATCCCCAGATTGTTCTCTGGACAGAGGAGAGGGTGCCTGAACCGGCCTTGGCCCATAACCATACTGATGAATATTTTGCTTATCACCATAGATCCTTCATCTGGCGATGGATGGAGATGGAGACGGAGACTCACATTGGAACACTGGACTTAATTCCTTAGGTCCAAACGAGAAGCAGAAGGAAAGAGAACATGAGCAAGGAAGGCATGATCAGAGAGAACCTTCATGCAACGATGGATGGCGATACAGATGGAGACCCACATTGGAATACCAGACGGAGTCCCCCAAGGTCCAAATGAAGAGCAGAAGGAGGAAGAACATGAAAAAGGAAATCAGGACCGCAAGGGGTGAGATCACCCACTGATACAAGGGGACTGATCTAATGAGAATTCACCAAGGCCAGTTGACTGGGACTGAGCGAGCACGTGATTCAGCCAGATTCTCTGAATGAGGCCAGATTCTCTGAATGTGGCTGGCCCGGAGTCTTTCTGAAAAGCCATTGACAATGACACTGGGACTTGTTTCCTCTGCATACACTGGATTTTTGGGATCCAGTCTGTTTGGATGCTCACCTTCTTTGGACCTGGAGGGAGGGGGGAGGAGCTTGAACTACCCACAGGGCAGGAGACCCTGACTGCTCTTGTGGATGGAGAGGGAGGAAGGGAGGGAGTGGGGGGAGTGGGAGGGGGTTGAGAGGAGGGGCGGAAATGGAGACTTTTGTATTTTAATAAACTTTGAGGAAAAAAAAACAAAAGAAACCAAAACAAACAGAAAAAACAGAACAAAGCAGCAAAAAAAAAAAAGCAGACAGTCTAGGTAGAGAGTGAGCAGGCGAAGTTAACAGAGCAGTAAAACCAAAAGCGAAAGCGGCATCACAGGCCATAAAGCCAGAAGTAAGAGCGGTGCCCAGAGATGTAAATCCGAAGGTATGAGTGGTTTCGCGAGCTGTCAAACCGAAAGTAGCAGCTTCTCAAGCTGTCAAACTGAAGGTAGCGGTTCCACAAGTAGATGAACCGAAAGAAAAAAAAAGGGAGATAGTTCAAATATGAACACATCGCAGTCGCACCCAATTTTTCTGGTTCTGAATGAGCTGCTACAATCAAGGAATTTAAAGATAAGACAAGATACCCTAGAGAGGTTTCTGAACGAGTGAGATGCCATTGCACCTTGGTTTGCGGTTTCAGGAAATCTCTCAATGTCATCTTGAGAGAAGTTAGAGAGGGACATAGACGTTGCCTTTGAACAAGGCACCCTTAATAGTGGAGTCAGGCCAGTTTGGAAGCTAGTCAAAGGCTGTCTTGAGGACCAGCACTGCAGTAAAGTGGTAAAAAATGAACAGGCAGCACTGGAGATGTTGCAAGAGGAAAGGTTGGAAAAGTCAGAGAAGGCAAGCAGAGAAAGGAACCATCAGAAGCAGGGAAAGTTATACCCGGACTTTTCTGAGTTAGAAGAGTCAGAGGAAGGAGATCCAGCATCGACTGAGTCAGATGAGGAGCTGCAGGCGCTCATAAAAAAAATAAAATTGGAGAAGGCAAAACTGAGAAAAAGGGAGAGAAAAGGGGGGTCCAAAAGTCCCAATGCCTCGCCCCAGGACTTTGTTTAGACAGAAAAGAGATTTTGGAATTACCGTTGCTATCATTGCTGCCATTTCCTTGGTGGCAGCTGGAGCTGCCACTGTGGCAATTGCCATGAGTCATACTGTGCAGACTGCGCAGACTTTGAATAATCTTTTGGCCAACGTTGCATTGGCTTTGGATGTTCAGAAAGGAATCAATGCACAACTGAAAGGAGGACTAATGGTGGTTAATCAAAGAATTGATTTAATACAGGAACAAATCTATGTCCTCTGGCAAATTGCTCAACTTGGCTGTCAATGGAAATATGCTAGGCTTTGTATGACTAGCATACAATGTGAGAACTTTAACCATACTGCAAACTTGTCTAAGCAATTGTCTAGTTATCTTTTATGTAATTGGACTGGAGAATTTGACACCATGATGGGACAGCTGAGGATGGCCATTGTTACAGTGAACCCTACCCGAGTAGATGCTGGAATGGTCGAAGCAATCATCTGAAGAAGTGGGCAGGCTTGGGAGTGTTAGCTGGCCTTCTGGTGTTGGTCTCCCTGGTTTGCCTGTGGTGTATATGCAAGATCAGGTTTTTTCAGCAACACGATGCAGCCATGATTATGCAAGCCTTTATGGCCATGGAAGCAGGAGAGTCCCCCTGTGTATCGTTGGCGAGATTGTTACACTCAGGATGCAAGGCTAAGTACTGCACTCAAGGTCAGCCACCTTGGGCCCAAAGAAGAGCATGCCTGGTTGCATGTGGGTTGATACCCTAGATCCCACCTCTGAAAAAAGGTATCGGACTGGTCTGATACTCTTCGAGTGGATGACGCCTGAATGAGGGTCAGTACAAGGTCCCATTGTCACTCTATGTTCCAAAATCAGGCCTCTACTCTTGCCTGTTGCTTTTAAAACAAAAAGGGGGAACTGTAGGGAGCTGCGTAGTTCCGCGCCTTAAAGATGGCGCCGATTTCTGCTTTCCACCCCCCGAAGGTGAGCACTCCCTGGCACAAACAACTCCATATAAGGCTAAGGCTAGAGATCTGGCTTGCTTCCGCGTATCTGGACCTATCTGCATTCCCCACGTAGCTTGCCAGGGTTGGCTATCCAGAGGGTATTTAAGCTATGGGCTGGCTTTTCCCGGGGCGAGAGGGTCAGAAGAATGTCCAAGGTTCCTGAATCAACCACAGAAAGAAGAGTCCAGTGTTGCATCTTCCTTGCTGCTGGCAAGGTGGTCGCCACAGGGGACCCTGTCATTCAAACCACCACACACCTATACTGAACAATACAGTTGAAACAGCTATAAACGTTCTCCCAGTAAATGAAGGCCAGGACCAGATGGAGTCACTGTTGAAGTCTACTAGATCTTTAATGAAAAAATTAATATCAGTGCTTCTAAAATTATTCTGTAAACCTAAAGTGAAATAACTCCATTAAGCTAATTTTACCATGATACCAATACCATTTAAGAATGCAATCAAATTAAAAAAAATTACAGGTCACCAATAGGAGTTAAGGCCCTCTCAGTAAAAGGAAATTCGTGTCTAGTACTGTAAAACTAGTTAATTACTTGTAGCTGATGAGATCATGTACCATAGGGGATAATCTGCTATTATCACTTTGCCAAGCCATAATAATTCCTAACTGCATTCTTGTATCCACCAATAGGTGCACCTCTCACTCCTTATCAAAGAACCCTATTTCTGCAGTAGACACAATCTATCAAAGAAACCCAGACCTGATCAAATACAGAGAACTGACCCTGAAGTGCCCATCTCCAGCGGTTCTACCATAACATAACCCCAACACCTAAAGCTCAGGAGCATCACAGAAGGGGCAGGAAGTTTGCAAGAGCTGAAGAACCAGGATATCTTCTGTAAGATCGTGTCTTCTATATGACAGGAAGACTCCACCTGTGAAATCTCAACAAGATGGTTGCCTAAACAAGACCTGCATAATGACACCACCAGTTGACATGCCAGTATTGATGGGAGCAATAGCACAAGGTTCTAACCCTAGATAAAACTGTAAAAGAAGGAAATGACTACTGAGAGAGGGAGAATCAGTTTTCTTCTAGAAACGAGACCCCTGATAAATTATCCAGTTTCAAGTCGTCAGCCTTAATCTAAGACTCAGCAGGTTGTATTTATATTTACATATAAATATATAAATACTAAATATAAATGTTATATAGCATGGGGACCTTGGGGGATGGTTGAAGGAAGGGGAGAGGTAGGGAGGAGAGCAGAGAAAATGTAGAGCTCAATAAAAATCAATAGAAAATGTTATACACAAAACAATAAAAAATCAAAGGTGAAGATGACATGAATTTGAGAAGAGTTGGAGAGGGGACATAGGAGGACCTGGTGGGGGAAGATTTTGTTGAAAATGATATAAATACAGCACAGTATGAAGTACTCAAAATAAAATAAATGTAAAAGCATATTTGCTAACTAAATTCAACTACATATCAAAATATCATTTACCCTGACCAAGTAAGCTTTATTCCAGGAATTTGAGTATGATTCAACATGCATATGTCAATAAATGTAATTGTGATAGCTAATAAAAATTGGTTATCAACTTGACTATTGAGATCAATTAAAACCTAAACAGCTGACCACATCTGCAAAGAAATTTTTTATTGGATTATTTGAGGTCAGAAGACCCACTCTAAATCTTGGGTATATTTAATGGTGGCAGCCTATATAAAGGGATGTGGAAGAAGGAAGTGTTTTACCTTTTGCCTGCTCATCTTCACTCTCTCTGGAAAGTTGAGCTATCTTGCCTCTAAAGTATTCCTTCATTGGTATTAGAGTCTGCTTCTTAGGAATTCCAGTGAAAACTGAAGACAGACTGAGACATCCAGAATTATATATTGAATGAACAGCTACTGGATTCTTAACTTTTCCATAATGAGACAGCCATTGTTGGACTAACAGACATTAAGCAACTCTGATAAATCCTTTTTCAATATACATAGATTTATTCTACCAGTTCTGCTTCTCTAGATAACCATGACTAATGCAGTAATAAATCTTTTCAATAGATTTAAGGATAGAAATCACAGATGATCATCTTTGTATACATAGAAAGGACAGTTGACAAACCTAACATCCTTTTATGACTGAAAGAAACTATCTCCACATAATATGTACCACATATGGCAAACCTATATCCAGTATCATAGTTAGTAGTGAAAACTCAAAACATTACAATTAAATTAAGAAACAAGGCAAAACTACCCCCTTGCTCTACTCCTAGTTAACCTAAAAAAATCCAAGCTAGAGCAGCAGGAGGAAAAAATAAAATGTATACACACAAGAAGGGCAAAAAAATCAAACTATCTTATTTGCATACAATATGATTTATACATAAGAGATCCTAAAGATCCCTCTAGATAACTCTTTTAGCTGATAATTTCAGCAAAGTAAATGGACATAAAACAAACACACAAAAATCAGTATTTTCTATGCACCAATAATGAATATACTAATAAGTCAAGAAATAGTTTCTATTGGAATAGTTTTAAAATAAGTAAATACTATAAATTGCTTTTAGTAAGACTGCCATTTTTACTATGTTAATTTTGTCTACCCAAGAGCATGGGAGATCTTTCCACTTTCTGGTGCCTTCTTCAATTTCTTTCTTCAAAGATTTAAAGTTCGTGTCATACAAGAGTTCCACTTGTTTGGTTAGAGTCACTCCTAGATATTTTTTATGCTATTTGTGGCTATTGCAAAGAGTGTTGTTTCTCTGATTTCTTTCCTAGCCCCTTTATCATCTGTGTACAGGAGGGCTACTGATTTTTTTGAGTTAATCTTGTATCCTGCTACATTACTGAAAATGTTTATGAGTTGTTGACATTCCTTAGTAGAACTTTTGAGATTGCTTATGTAAGCTATCATATCATCAGCAGACAGTGAGAGTTTGACTTCTTTTCTGATTTGTATCCCCTTGATCTCTTTTTGGTGTCTTATTGCTCTAGCTAGGACCTCAAGAACTGAATGGAATAGATATGGATACAGTGGACAACCTTGTCTTGTTCCTGACAGATTCAATGAAATGCCCAGCAAAATCCCAGCAAAATTCTTCACAGACCTCAAAAGAATGGTACTCAACTTCATATGGGGGGAAAAACCCAGGATAGCCAAAACAATCCTGTACAATGAAAGAACTTCTGGAGGCATCACAATCCCTGACTTCAAACTCTACTACAGAGCTACAATACTGAAAACAGCCTGGTATTGGCATAAGAATAGACAGGAGGACCATTGGAACCAAAGAGAAGACCTGGGTATTAATCCACACACTTTCCACAATTGATTTTTGACAAGGAAGCAAAAAATATCAAAGGGAAAAAATGAAGTATATTTAACAAGTGGTGCTGGCATAACTGGATATCAACATGTAGAAGAATAAAAATATACTCATATCTTTCACCATGCACAAAACTCAAGCCCAAATGGGTCAAAGACCTCAACATAAAGCCAGTCATACTGAATCTTACAGAAGAGAAAGTGGGAAGTACACTTGAATGCATTAGCACAGGAGTCTACTTCCTAAATATAGCCCCAGCAGCACAGGTCACTGAGAGAAACAACTAATAAATGGGACCTCCTGAAACTGAAAAGCTTCTGTAAAGCAAAGGACATGGTCAACAAGACAAAACGACAGCCTACAGAATGGGAAAAGATCTTCACTAACAGAGGTCTGGTCTCAAAAATATACAAAGAACTCAAGAAATTAGTCATCAAAAGAACAAATAATCCAATAAAAAATGGAGTACAGACCTAAAGAGAAAACTCTCAACAGAGGAATCTAAAATGGCTGAAAGACACTTTAGGAAATGCTCAACATCTTTAGTCATCAGAGACATGCAAATCAAAACAACTCTGAGATTCCATCCTGTAAGAATGACAAAGATCAAAAACACTGATGACAATGTATGCTGGAAAGGTTGTAGGGGAAAGGGAACACTTCTGCTTTGCTGGTGGGAATGCAAACTGGTATAGACCCTTTGGATGTCAGTGTGGTGATTTCTCAAAAAATTAGAAAACAACCTTCCTGAAGATCAGTAATATCACTTTTGGGTATATATTCAAATGTTGCTCAATTGTGACACAAGGACATGTGCTCAACTATGTTCATAGCAGCATTATTTGTCATAGCCAGAAGCTGGAAACAACCTAAATGCCCTTCAACCGAAGAATTGATAAGAAAAATGTGCTACATTTACACAATGGAATACTACACAGCAGAAAATAATGACCTCTTGAATTTTGCAGGCAAATTGATGGAGCTAAAAGACATCATTTTGAGTGAGGTAATCCAGACATGTACTCATTCATAAGTGGTTTTTAAACATAAAGCAAAGAAAACCTGTAACATGAGGGCTGGCTTGTTGGGGTTTCTGTCCCACCCAGTACCCCAACAAGCCAGTAAATCCCAGAGAAAATCACACACAGGACTCCATAAGGTTATAAACTGATTGGCCCATTAGGTCAGGCTTCTTGTTAACTCTTATAACTTATATTAACCCATTATTCTCATCTATATTAGCCATAATGGCTCCGTGTACCTTTCTCAGCTGGGCAAGTTACATGCTGCCTCTTGGGTGGTCTGCGCAGGAATGCTGAGGGAGCTCTGCTTCCAGAATACTCCCAGTCTCTTTGCTCCACCCCTACTTCCTGTCTGGCTTTCCCGCCTATACTGCCTGCCTGGCCAATCAGCGTTTTATTAAAATGATTAACAGAATACAGACAATTTTCCCGTATCATTTCCCTCTTTTTTTTTAAAACAAAGGAAAATACCCATAGTCCATTTGTTGGGAATGTGGGCGTAGTATTTTAGGCTACTTCCTGCTGGTTGGGGGCGCTGATAATCTTATGGGGACCTAAAGAAAACTTAGAGTTATAATCAAGACATGACTGGAATATCCTGTGAGTCTTGATCATCTCAGGCAGCAGTCTTGAACCTGTTCTGGATGAAGAACTCAGACATCTGGGCCATCTGTTCCTACCAGAGACTTCTCAGGTGGTCTCCCTTGATCAAAGCTGATTTTTTTTTAACTCAGAATGAATCCATAGCCTCTCATTTTCTGTGGAAACAAAAGCAAAATCTCTTCTCCAAAGTAACATACCTTTTGACTTCAGTTTTGAAGCCAAGGTACTTTCAAAATGCCTATCTTGGGTTAGTTCAGCAGCATTTATAAACAAAAGTCTTTTAGCAGCTGTTGCTCCTTTCTCAGCATTCAAACAATTCAAAGAGAGAATAATAGCATACAGTATCAAGATTCTCTGTTTATTTTTCATCTTTATGTAGCTTTATTTTAACTTCTATTTCTCTTATTTTTACTTTTACTTTTTGAGACAGGTTTTCTATATATCTTTGTCCTGGAATAACTCTGTAGACCAGACTGTCCTTGAACTCACAGACATCTGCCTGTCTCTACCTCCCCAGTGCTGGGATTAAAGGTGTTTGCTACCACACCTTGAACTCACAGAGATCTGTCTGTCTCTGCCTCCCAGGTATTGGGATTAAAGGCGTGTGCTACCACACCTTGAAGTCACAGAGGTCAATCTCTACCTCTGTCCCTTGAAGTTACAGAGGTCAATATGCCTCTGCCTCCCAGGCATTGGGATTAAAGGTGTGTACCACCACACCCTATATCTCCCTTTCTTTCTTTTTTATTTTTAATGACTTTAACCTTTTAGCCTACAAACCACTATCCCAGAGAACTTGGAAAACAATGAGGACACAAAGAGAAACTTACTATGAACATAGTTGAACAAATGCTTTTGTAGAATGATGGGGCATCTCTTGGGTATATTCCCAAGAGTGGAATTGCTGGGTCCTGAGGGAGGTTGACTCCCAGTTTCCTGAGAAACTGCCACACTGATTTCCACAGTGGCTGCACAAGTTTGCATTGCCACCAACAATGGATGAGTGTTGCCCTCATTCCACATCCTCTCCAGCATAGGCTATCATTGGTGTTTTTGAGTTTAGCTATTCTGACAGGTGTAAGATGGTATCTCAAAGTTGTTTTGATTTTCATTTCCCTGATCGTTAAGGAGGTTGAGCATGACCTTAAGTGTCGTTTGGTCATTCGAAGTCCTTCTGTTGAGAATTCTCTGTTCAGTTCAGTACCCCATTTTTTCATTGGGTTAATTAGAGTTTTAGTGTCAAGTTTCTTGAGTTCTTTGTATATTTTGGAGATCAGTCCTTTGTCTGATGAGGGGTTGGTGAAGATCTTCTCCCAGTCGGAAGGTAGACTTTTTGTTTTACTGACAGTGTTCTTTGCTTTACAGAAGCTTCTCAGTTTCAAGCCATTTTAGGATTTGCAAGAAACTTGATTCTAGAGGGGTTCCCAGGTCCAAGGAGAGATCCCCAGATTGTTTCCTGGACAGCAGAGGAGAGGGTGCCTTAACTGGCCTTGGCCCATAACCATACTGATGAATATTTTGCATATCACCATAGAACCTTCATCTGGCGATGGATGGAGATAGAGACAGAGACCCACATTGGAACACAGGACTTAACTCCCTAGGTCCAAATGAGAAGCAGAAGGAGGGAGAACGTGAGCATGGAAGTCAGGATCAGAGGGAACCTTCATCCAACGATGGATGGAGATAGAGACAGAGACCCACATTGGAGCACTGGACTGAGCCCCCAAGGTCCAAATGAGGAGCAGAAGGAGGGAGAACATGAACAAGAAAGTCAGGACCACGAGGGGTGCGTTCACCCACTGATACAAGTGGATTGGTCTAATGAGAGCTCACCAAGGCCAGTTGAACTGGGACTGAACGAGTATGTGATCAAATCAGATTCTCTGAATGTGGCTGACATGGGGGCTGACTGAGAAGCCATTGATAATGGCACTGGGACTTGTTTCGTTTGCATGTACTGGCTTTTTGGGATCCTAGTCTGTTTGGATGCTCACTTTCCTAGACCTGGAGGGAATGGGGAGGAACTTGAACTTTCCACAGGGCAGAAAACCCTGACTGCTCTTAGGACAGGAGAGGGAGGAGGAGAGGGAGTGGGGGGAGTGGGAGAGTGTTGGGAGGAGGGGCGGAAGTGGAATTTTTTATAAATTAATAAAAATATCTAAGAAAAACTTACATAGGTCTAATCTACATGGGAAGTAGAAAAAAGACAAGCTCTCCTGAATAAATTGAGAGCATGGGGACCTTGGGGGAGGATTGAAGGGAGTAGGGAAGAGGCAGGGAGGGGAGCAGAGAAAAATGTAGAGCTCAATAAAAAACAATAAAAAATAAATGCATATATTCATAAGAATAAATCTACCAACAAATAGAAGAAAAACCACAATGAAAAATTTAAAACAGCAAAGGAATATCTGGAGAAGACTCTAGAAGATGTAAAGTTTTTCCATGATGTCCATAGTAGCAAAACCTATACAGAGAGCATGTTTATACTGTCAAAATGGACCCACAGAGTAAACACAGTCACTGTAACACTTGAATTCCTCACAGAAATACGAAAACAAACAAACAAACAAACAAACAAACACAAAAGCCAATCCTAAAGTTCATTTGGAAACACAAATGATGCCAAATCACCAAAGCAATGCTGACCAAAAGGAAAACTGGTAGCGGAGTCACAGTAACTGATGTCAGGTTATACCTTAAAACCACAGAAGAAAAACAGCCTGGTACTAACACCAAAACTTGTGCAAAGATCATATAAAATAGATGACCCAGAAAGAAACTCACCCAGATACAGTCACCTGGTATTTGAAAATGTCAAAAACATATATTGGGAAAAGGGCAACTTCTGCAAATAAAACTTCTAAGAATAATGGAAACCTACTCATAGGAGAGTGAAATCAGATCCCTAGGTTTCACTCTGAACATAATTTCTGGTTTGAGAAGAATCTCTGAAAATTTTAGTACTTTAGACTAGAAAAAAAATGTTGAACATTAAAAGCAGAGCCGGCATGGGATTGACCTAGGCCCTCTGCATATATGCTAGAGTTGTGTAGCTTGGTCCTCTTGTGGGACTCCCAACACTGAGAACAAGGTCTGTCTCTGACTCGCATACAGTCTTTTGGTTCCCTACTCCTCATTCTGGGTCACCTTGCCCAGCCTTAATAAATGGGGAGGTGCTTAGTCTTACATCAACTTGTTATGCCATGTCTTCTTGATACTCATGGAGACCTGCTCTTTTCTAAGCAGAAACAGAGAAGCTGATTGGGGGTGGGAACAGAGAGGGGAGGGATTGTGAGGAGAGGAGAGAAGGAAAACTGAGGACAGAATGTAAAATAGCTAAATTCATATAAAAATAAAATGAATATAAATAGCTTCAAATATTAAAAACACAACTAAAGAAGATATTCAAGTTCATCATATTCAACAAAATTATATTTAGAAAGATAGATGTCACATTTCATTTTAATTGTAGGATCCTATATTTAATATAGATACACAAAACTAGTGGGGTTAGGGAGAGGGAGGAGGGAAAAGAGGAGGGAGACAGGTGATAAATAAAATAAAGAATAAGGAGGGAGAAGTAAATGGATACATTTTAATAGAATATTAAGAAGAAAAATGATAGCCTAAAAACAGGGAGTAGGTAATAAAATTGTGGACACAGATCAATAACATTGACAAGGGCAGTAAATGTACAATTCCTGGGCAGGTTGTGGGCTTTTTCATGGAATCGTGGACTCAGATAAGGTATAGAACTTGGCTTTTTCATTTGTTTTAAACTACCAGTTATGGAGACAATCTTCCACAAATGATAACTTTCATATACATGATGAATTACACAAGGCAGAGGAGTCAGGGAACATGGTTCATCTGCCTGTTGTCACACAAGGTGGGGCCTCATTAATTGCTATTGGAACAGATGAGCTCAAGACCACTCAAGCACACAGTGGGTCAAGCCTAAGAACAATGGTGAGGTTGATTGAACCATACTTGAGACCAGCTTGTGAATGAGTTGGAGATGTAGAAAAGAAGCATGTAAGGGGTGTGTAGCTCTTCCCATTTCAATGTCCTCATTGTCCCTTAACTTCATTGAAACTCAGCGTGACAATGTAAGGACATGGTGACTTCTCTGCAACTGTCAGCAGCATTAAGATGTGACAGCAAAGTGCTCGGCTTCTTTTATCTTGTTTAATCTGGGTGTAAAAATCAATTGCTATGTTTGAGTAGGGAGGGAGTGCATCAGAACTCCCTCTACTTTGAGCTTAAATTTTCTGCTAAACTAAATTTGCTCTAAAAGTAGCCTATTATTTCTGAAAAAATATACATAAGTTTTAAAAAAGAAAGATCAGTTCTAAACTTTATCTTATAGAAAGTATTTACTTCAATCATCTCTCATAATTTCTTGCTTTCCTATAGTCTCTCACTTTTTGTGTCTACTGTGTTCTTACCATACATTTACTATGAAGCATGTATTATGAAATAATTTTCACATTGCAGTACTATTAAATTATGCCAAGAAAAGAAGAAGTAACTCCTGGGAAATAAAGTGCTATGAGTCTCCTAAGAAAATATGTTTATGCATGAATAGACACTACATCCAACCCTCAGTTCTGTTAACTGAACTACAGTAGAAGCTATTGAAAAGTTCAAACCTTAGAATTCCACTCACATACTGGGACCTATTATCATGACTCTGCCCTATCAGCAGTAACTTTCAAAGATCTGACATGGAAATATGATTTCAGCACCTAGTTTCTATCCTAGCTTAATGTAAACATCTAATAAATTCTTATAGATAAAGAAGCAGAAGCTCATGATAACACACCCAGTACGTTAGGAAGAGAGAACTGAGGATTTTTATCCATGGGAAGACAATTTAATCCCAGTGTTCTCAATTTTTGATGTCGCTGAGGTGTTTGTTGTCTTTCACACATGTACTGGGAGTAAGGATGGGCAGAATGGAAGAATAATTCAGGAAAACAGGAACCTGGAGACCTTTGTGAAGCCTCAGAACACAAATTATCTCAGGTATACAATTCCAAGGCTAGATGCATTCCCTGCTGTCTGTGGAGTCTGGGCTGCAAATCTGCTAGAAGGGAGCCTGGAACAGAACATTCTAAACTTTGATTGATTTGTTCCTCAGACCTGGTCCACATCCCTCTGCAAGGTTGTAAAAGTCATGTGCTTTACAGTTGCTTCTTCTCAGGCTGATGAAACAGGAAATCATTTCTCTTCCGTCCTGACACATCCCTGATCACAAACTGCAGTCACGTCCTTGATCCTATACAATCTTGGTGCAGTTTTCTCTTTAGTCTCAAGAAGGTATTCAAGTCAAGTGCCATGAGAGGATGGGGGGAATAAATGTTCCCAATACTCAGCAGGCAAGCCTCTACATAAATGAAAGGTGACAGAGGCAGTTTATTCTTGTACTCTTGAATTTCCATTCATTCAGACCTCCGACTGAATAGCTTCTGGGGACTTATCTTCCTAATGGTCACTTTCTGTAGCAGCAGGCTCTTCCCTGGTAAGCTGTAATGCCAGAATGAGAAAAGGACTGTTGTGTACCATATATCATCAAAGACATTTTTACAGGGCCAGACAAGAAAGGACTTTAGAGAAAATTCAGTGATAGAAGAAAAAGTCAGGATGGAAATTGAGCTCACTCAGGGGATGATAGCAGTTAAGAAAGGGAAACAGAGACCAGATGCCTGGAAATGTCCTGTGTCTATGTAAAACTCCATGAGTGCAGGGAATATGTGAAGCCCTTAGGAGACATGGATGGGGTAACAGAGACCAGATGCCTGGAAATGCCCTGTGTCTATACAAAGCTCCGTGAGTGCAGGGAATATGTGAAGTCCTTAGGAGACATGGATGGGGTACTGGAGACTGAAATACTTGCTTCTTTCAGATGTCCCTTTGTCCTAAAGGGATACCCTGGAACACTTGAATGCAGATGTCCCTTCTCACATTCTGCTTTCCTTAACGTGTCAGATTTTAGGATATACATAAGTGTGTGTGTGTGTGAGTGTGAGAGAGAGAGAGTGTGTGTGTGAGTGTGTGTGTGTGAGTGTGTGTGTGTGTGTGCGTATGAGAGAGAGTGTGTGTGTGAGTGTGTGTGTGTGTGTGTGCGTGTGAGAGAGAGTGTGTGAGTGTGTGTGTGTGTGAGTGTGCGTGTGTGTATGTGTGTGTGTGTGTGTGTGTGTGGTGAGATTATATATGACATAAAGGACAAGTCTCAATATTCCAATGCAGTTTCTACCCCAGGAAGAATCAAAATCAAACCTACTGTGTTCCTCCCCTGGGATGGTATATTCATAGCTCTGTTCTTTCCATGACCCACCTCTGTAATTACCTACACAGCTGCACAAACCTGTGAGAGACTGGGTTCTTGAACATTCCATCGTGGATGTGGACGGGGTCCATAAGGCTCCACCCTTTCCCTGGGAGCTATTGGTAGATGACAGATATCTAGGGAGGGGAGAGTGGCACTTTCTCAAGTGGTAAAATCACTAGCAAGTTGCCCTTGCTACATTAAATAGCTGCTTTAAACATGCTCATGCAAACAACTTCATTAAATTCACTGGCTCAAAAAAAAAGGAGATAAGTATGGGGAGCTAGGAGGGCAACTCTTTGGGAAGAAGCAACAGTCAATAGGAGTGGGAGAGGATAATTGATACTGACAGGTGAATATGATCTCAATAAGTTATACATAAGTATGAAATTGTCAATACATATAAATAAATAAATTCTAAAAGCTGGGATTTTTCAACTCAAGGATACAAAAACACTATGGCAAAGGATATAAACAGCTTCTCAAATATTCCAGGCACAAAGTCCAGGAAGTCGAGCCTGCCTCAGGTGAACCAGAGAGATGCAGCCATGTATGGCTGTGTTCTGAGAGACCCAGAGTGATGAATGAGGCTGTCTGTGTGTAATGCTCCCATGATAAAAATGGATGGCAGGGTGGGAAGAGCGTGAAAGAATATAAAAAAGTTATCTTCTCGAAGCCAGAATGCTAAGAAAGTCCATCTGGGGCATATTTCCTTAGTGGCCAGTTAATAAACATAAGGAAAATGAAATAGATCATTTAGTTTCATTTTCACTGGCAGTAAAAAACACAGCCAAGTGTGGTGGCACAAAACCATGTAAGAACTGTCCAGATTGAGTGGTGAGACCCTGTCTCAAAAAGAATAATGTATATTAAGCATATAATTTAATAAATGAGAATAAAAACAGAATACATATTTGAAAAAAATCCTGAAATTATATTGATAAATGTGAAAATTATACAATTTATATTATATTTATATTTATAATTATATATTATAATTGTTATTTACATTAACAATTATATTGAAAATTAGAATTAGATTCACTGAATGCTTAAAAATGGTTCACAAAGTTATATGAGTGGTTAACACTGAGTTAACTTATTAAAAAGAAGCAAAGACATAAATTAATATAATTGAAAATAAAACTGAAAATGTTTGAAAGAAAATTTATGTGCAATATTGTTTGAACATTAATAGATAAAAATTTGACTTTATATAATAGAAAGTCATATGTATATTGATATACATAAACAGGAATACATACATATACTAACTTGTTTTAAATTTTACCACATAAATTTGTATTTATTTCTTCTTGTTTCTCTTTCCCACACCTTTTCCTGCAAACAGTGTCCCTGTGCTTCATATGTAATGGTGTCTGTCCAGACAGAAAGCTATGTCCAGGGCTCCTACTCCAGGTGGAGCACTTGGCTGACATGCAAGGATCTGGGTTTAACTCAGAGCGAGAAGCAAAGGAAAGAAACAGGAGAAGAGGGAGAGAGACTGAATTCATCCTGTGGGGTCTGCAGCTTCTTTTGTAATGCTCTTCTCAGTCAAGAATGTGTAAAGTTTGTAGACACAGTAGAAGTGCAAACTGGTTTGGGTGTATTATAGGAAAGAAAAAACAACTTCTTGAGAAGAAGACAGACAGATGTCCCTTAGGAGCTGGGATCATGTCATAGTTTTTGGCAGTTCTCTAAGAGTAAGACCCAAGAGTGGGAAGTCTAATGATTAGGAAGGGTTCCCAGCTTTGTAAACCTCAAAACAGAATCATAAGCATGGCATTGTCAATTGAATGATTTAGACATTTATGAATTCTGCTAAGAAGATGATATTTCACTCAGAAACCCTAATGATAATTTATAAATTATAGTAATAATTTATAAGACTCTGTAAATTGGTGTAGGATGTCCTTCTTCTCTTTGTGTGTTGTTTTCATTGGTTAAATAAAGAGATTGCCCTGGCCTTTTGATAGGGCAGCACTTCGTGGGCAGAATAGACAGAACAGAATACTGGGAGAAAGAAAGCAGAGTCAGGCAGACACCATGGCTCTCCTCTCCGAGATGGATGCTGGTTAGACTCATGCTGGTTAGCCACAGTCAAGTGGCAATACACGTTAATGGAGATGGGTTAAACTAATATGTGAGAGTTAGCCAATAAGAGGCTAGATATAATGTGTCAGCCAGTGTTTAAATGAATATAATTTGTGTGTTGTTATTTCAGGGTATAAGCTAGCCAGGTGGCTGGGAGTCCGGTGGCAGGAAGCAGCCACTGCTCCTTTTACAACAGAGGCGCCTACCTGGTGGCCCCAGAGCTAGCAGAAAATGGTACGTCCTCCATTTTGACCTAGAAATGTCACAGCTTAGATTCTTCAGTGCTTAGTGATTTAAAAGCGCAAAGCAAAAATGTTCCTGGACAGCAAAGAGCTACAGACAGTGCAATAGAACAGATTCAGACATAAAAGACCTCTAAATGGGTCATAGTGTTAGACAGACATATGTAGGCTTGGGAGAGAGAAGAAAAAGAATATAGAGAATAAAGTTAATGCTTTAGAAAAAAGAGTAAAGTCTTTAAAGATGCAGAGTATACATAGTTATAGATTAAAAGAAATAAAGAAAAATAAGCTGCATAAAAATGGAAAATTCACAGAGAGTCTGGATTATGTTTATTGTGTTTCCTTTGAATTTTTTGACTGCAAAAAAGCTAAATACAGAGAGACATTTTATTGTGTGGTCTGCTAAGCTGAACCAGCATATATGTTCTAAAGGTATCGTGACTTACAAATTTGAACCTAAGGATATGAAGCTTTGAAAAAGAGGTTCTTCCTTTATTTTTACAGAGGATGAGACCCTGTGGATTACTTCTATCCCAGTATGGTATGATAGACCACACCCTTCTGAAAGGTTGCTGTAAATACCCTCAAAAACTTACTTTGCTCAACTGCTGACTGAGAGGAACCTAGCACACAGGTTATACCATGAAAGACCTAAATAACAGCACCCCCATACAGCACAAAGCAGTTTGGAGAGAAATAATTGTGCCCATATTCCCAAATATTGTTCACAAATGTTCTTTTACTTTTAAAGGGGGATATGATATAGATATGAATAATTTACATTGGTATAAATCTTGCCTTATTGATAGAAACTTAAGGTCAATTTTGTTACATGTATATATATTTCTGATCTTGATTAAGGTACTGTGATTGTGTAGTTCATTTAAAAATATAATGTATAATTAAGAAATATAGGCTAATAGATAATCATCTATAATAGTCAAGTTTGTAGTCATGTTAGTTAGACTTTCTAGATGTGCATAGATATATTTCAGATAGGCATTCTTCATATCTTTCAAAGACTATAGACTATGGCATTTAATGTTTTAATAACTTAGGGCTTTTCATGACAATGAGACAAGTCTGCTCCTGGCAGCACCAATCTACTTCAAGAGGAAGATGGGCATCAAAGAGGCTACTACTTAGGAAGTTTGTTAGTCATTTGGGCAAGAAACTGCACTTGCCTGGACCGTTGCATAAACTGGACATGAAGAACCCACAGAGAGAGGACTGCTGAACTTGCCTAAAGGTGAAATGGTCTTTCAAGGTTCCTGATTCATGAAAGAGACATTCTGCAGGATACAAAAGAAAGTGACTGAACTGTCTGTGAAATTTCCTGCTTCATAGAAATGTCTGCTGGATACAATGGGCCTGAAGGCCAAAGATGAATGCCCCAACGGTACAGAAAAATTTGGGGTGACTGTACAGGCAGCGAGATGTCTCTGTCATTTCCAGAGTTTGGAAGTTGCTTACTTTTTGTTTACTTTGGTAATATTTTATACTTCTGGAGTCTTTGATGGAGTTGAAAAATAGATAGATAGCTATAGTTTTCCCTTGCTGTAATAAAAGATAAAATAGATAAAAATATTATGACTGTAATCCTTGCTTGATAACTGTTTTATTATATGTAATTTTACTATGTTAAAGTTAAAGCCTTTCTTTTTGTTTAAACAGAAAAGGGGAAATGTTGTAGGAGGTCCTTCTCTTTGTGTGTTGCTTTCATTGGTTGAATAGAGAGACTGCCTTGGCCTTTTGATAGGGCAGCCCTTACGTGGGCAGAATAGACAGAACAGAACACTGGGAGAAAGCAAGCAGAGTCAGGCAGATAACCATGGCTCTCCTTTCTGAGATGGATGCTAGTTAGACTCCTGCTGGTATGCCACAGTGAAGTGGCAATACACGTTAATGGAGATGGATTAAACTAATATGTGAGAGTTAGCCAATAAGAGGCTAGATACAATGTGTCAGCCAGTGTTTAAATGAATACAATTTGTGTGTTGTTATTTCAGGGTATAAGCTAGCCAGTCAGCCGGGAACCTGGTGGTGGGAAGTGGCCACTGCTCCTTTTACAACAATAAGTGACTATGGGACAGGCATTATGTTGTCTCAGATTGTCTTTGCACCCAAATACCTTATACTGTTTCCAGAAGCATGAGAGTGTAACAGTTATCAACTCTGAGTTCTTGAGCTGTATAGTTGGTCTCAGGTTCTCAGTTCTACCCTTTAGTCTTACATTAGGCATGTACACAGAGGCTATCAAAGACTTCCCAAACAGGCTGGGGACTTGGTACATAGCCACATTGGTTTAGGGTGATATGACACCAGAAATCTTCCCAGCCAATACTTGCTGTAGCAATATCTTCGTGTTTAATGACCCTGTTCCCTAAGTGTTGGTTTATTATATTATCTGTTGCACAAATGGATGCTGAAATATGGGAATTCTTCTTTCAATTCTATACTATGTATTTTGATTATATTCATTACTTTCCAACTTCTCCCAGATCGACTTCAACTCCCTACTCACACAACTTTGGGTGTGCATGTGTGTGCATGTGTATGTATGTGAGTGTATGTGTGTGTATGCATGTGTGCAACTTATCAACTACAATTGTGCTGTCAAAATACTATTTGGTATGGAACTTTCCCTGGAGGGTAGAGAAAAGCACAAAGTTTCAGCACTAGCAGAGGAGATATTGAAAATCTAAGCATTCTTCACTTCTCACACTTAGACTTAAATTTCAGTAATTACTACCAAAAAATATACACTGATTTTTATAGTTTTTAAATGTAGTATTTACATTAACCATATGAGAATTCCACCTAATTGTGTAATACATATGAATTATATTCACCCCCATTCCTCTCCATAACTCATCTAGAATCCACCCTCGAAGTCTTCTCCCAATTTCATGTCTTCTCTATCTACATATATTTATAAGATAGATAGATAGACAGACAGACAGACAGACAGACATCCCACTTTGTCCAATATGTGATTCTCAGATACTTATGGGGCCATCCATACTCATGAATGGAACTACTCCCTTAAAGAAAACTGACTCTTCCTTAGGAGCCATCAGTTGTCAACAGCTCCTCAGCTAGGCATTGGAGCTGTCAGCTCTTCCAGTCCCCATGCTGGAATTCAAATGACTTGGTCTGCAGAAAATAAAGCACAACTTCTGTGAAATTAGGAGTGTGGAAATACTACTATGTCTAAAAGACACTGCCTCACTCTGGTCCTCCCTGACCTCTGGCTTCTTTAGTCTTTCTTCACCCCACTTCTATGATGGTCCCTGAGCCTGGGGGGTAAGGAGTATGATACATCTCATTTACAGCAGAGCATTCCACAGACCCCTTTCTGCATTCAGACTAGTTATAAGTCTCTGCATTAATCACTGTCTCCTGCACCCCCCCCACAAGTTTCTCTGATGAGAATTAAGAGCTGTATAGGTATAGAAATAAATATTTAGAAGTGTCAGTTTGATATTATATCCATTTAGTTAATATAATAGTACTAAGTTTGATGACTTTTCTCCTTCAGCATCACACATAATACTTTCTAATTCTGTGAGAGCTATCCATCAGAGAAAGAGTTTCCAAGTCAGGAGTTTTTATTATTTTTAAATCATATATTTATATAAAATACTTCTATTTCTAATGTCATCTGACTGAAGTATGTGGTGTTTTCAACAATAAGTTCTTACCATTAAATCCTGGTGGGCAACCAAGAATCAAGGCAATAGCCTATATTGTTTGAAAAGTCTCCAGGCTACCTCTGACAGCTTGAGGGAAAATGTCCATTCCTGGCACTGGGCTATTTGTTAAGTGAGTTAAGGCTTCTGAAGGATTTTTTTTAGAATCTTTTATTTATCCTTTGATAGTTTCACACATGCAAACAATGTATCTTGACCATATTCACCTCCAAATTCCTCCTCCTCACCCTTAAATATCCCCCTAACACATAACCCTCTGTGGGTGGTTTGAATGAGAATTACCCTATAATACTTAATCATTGAATACTTGGTCTCTAATTGGTGAAACTGTTTGGGAAGGACTAGGAGATGTGGCCTTGTTAGAGGAGATGAATCATTGGAGGCAGACTTTAAAACTCATGCCATTCCCAGTTAGCTCTCTCTGCCTCATGCTTGAGGATCAACCTGTAAGTTCCCAGCTACTACTCCAGAACCACACATGCCCATCTACTGCCATGCTCCCTGTCATGATGGTCATAGACTCTAACTGATCTTCTGAAACTGTGAGTTCCAAATAGCTCCTTTATTTTGTAAGTTGCCTTGGCCAAAGGTTTCTTATCATGGCAATAGAAAAGTCACTAAGCCACCCTCCCATCTTCATGTTGTTTCCATTTTTTTTCTTTTTTTCTTGTTCTTTTTAACCCACTGAGTACAATTAATTCTGTTTGCTTAAATACTGAAATTTTGGTAGCTTGATATTGTGGAGGTCTTCTGCAGATGTGAGTTCATAGCTGTAACATCTCCAAAAAGCAGCATTTTACAGCCTTCCCCTCCTTCCTCTGGTTCCTATGTTTGTCCTATTACCTTTCTAGCTGAGCCTTAGAAGTAACAATGCAGTTGTTTCACCCACAGATAAGCAATATTCTCAGCACATTGGCAAATAATGAGTTACTGTATTAACCATACCTCTTTTGTAAAAGAAAGTTATCTTGCCAAGGCAACAAGTCACAAATCTGGAGGTAAAACCATAAATATATAGAAATTAATTTGACAATTTACTTAGCAAAACAATAGTAGCCTGCCCCCCACCCCAGCCTATGACCACTTAGCCACTGGATTTTGACCAAGTTTGCAGTACAAAGTATGACTTTTCTTTTGTGGAGTGAACTTCAAGTCCAATCAGAAAACAATTGACAACCCTATAACAGTCATGCCATTATTGCACCAGTAGGTGCATCCTCCTTGGCATGTTATTATGATAGCATTTAGGGAATGTCATTTTCCTGAGTACCCCACATAGCACTTTTGGCATTAGGAAAGTATATTATAACTACAACAATAACTTAGCATCTAACTCTAGTAGAAAACCAAGAGCAATGGCAACAACCTGTGTTTTGCAGGGATATCTCTGGGACCTCCCTGTCCAATAAGGAGCTATCCCACACTTAATACCATGATTTCACTTAATCACCCATGTCTTCTGGAGGAAGCATTGTCTATCCATGCATGGTACCTGTGCTCAAGTTACTTATTCTTCTTATATATACTTTAATTAGTGTCACAATTTTATTCTGGAATGTTATTAAAATACAAAAAGAAATTTAGAGGAGAAAGGGAATCACTTGACTTGCTGTTTTAGATTACAGTCTGTCCTATCAGGATAGTCACAGTAACATAGTCATAGTCACATAGCCATGTCCACAATGGAGAGCAGAGAGAAATTATAACATTCATGTTTAGTACTAACCTATCTTTCTCTATTCTTATGTAATCCAAAGCTCTAAGCCAGGGAATGGTGCAGCTCACAATGAGTTGAGACTTCATCCATCAAGTATGTATAATGAAAACAAGTCCCTACAAACATGCACACAGGTCAGCATGATCTACACAATCTCGCATTTAGGATCTTTTCCTCATTTATTATGTATTTTATAAAATAACATTTAGAGCTATCACAACACGAGTCCTAGTTAATCTGACACACAAACAAATTGCTTTTAAACCATAACCTTCCACCCCTTGTCCCCAGTGTCTATAGCTTTTTCTATAATATAAAACATAGTCCAATTCAAAAATACCCCCTTAAAATTTAAAAATCTCAACACTTTGAAAGCCCAAAGTCTCTTACTGCAAGCTTCTATAGTCTAATAGTTTTGTTTTATGAAACTGTGTGTGCCTGTGTTTGCACCATATGTTTGTAATTGCCATGTCCTCTTGATGGATTGTTACCTTAATCAATATGAAGTGACTATCTTTATCTTTGCTCAACAGTTTTGTAGTTTGTTTAGTCAAATATTACACAGCAGCATCTGCCTACATAATATATCCATTTGAAAGGAATACCTTTCTCCATCCTTACACTGTAAGATAGTGTCTGTCTTTTGCACTTGGGTGAATATCTTGGAGGCAAAAAAAAGGATGTTTCCTGGTTTTGCACCAAGTCTACTTGTCTGTGGTTTTTTGTTAGTGGACTGAGGCCATTAATATTCAGAGGTATTACTGAAAGTTGTATATGGATCTGTTTTAATATTCAACCTGAAAATTTCCTTCCAGGGTTTTCTGTAGCTGTCCTGGTGCTACTAAATTCCACTAGCTGATTTTTTTCATTTCAGGGTTTTCTATAGCTGTCCTTGTGTTACTAAATTCTTTAGCTACATTTTATCATGGAATGTTTTGTTTTTCCTTCAGTTATGACATGCAGCTTTGCTGGGTATAGTGGCATGGGTTGTTAGCTGTTGTCTTTCAGAACTTGAAATATATCTGCTCTGACCCTCCTGGCTTTTAAAGTTTCCGTTGGACGACCTGATGTTATTCCGATGACTCTGCTTTTATACGTGGCAATTCTTCAGTATGCTTTCGTTGTATTGTACATTTAGCATATTTATGAGGTGCAAGAAGTTTTGACAAATATGGATGACTTAGACCAACATGTATATTGGGTTCTTAGTGTGGGAGGTCCTTCTGTATATGGATTGATTTTATTGGTTAATGAATAAAGAAGCTGTCTTGGCCTATGGTAGGGCAGAGTAGAGCTAAGCAGGGAAAACTAAACAGAATGCTGGAAGAAAGATGGTAGAGTCGTGAGAAGACATGTAGCCACCACTGGAAACAGATGCATTGGAACCACAGTCACGTTGCAATACACAGATGAATAGAAATGGGTTAATCCAAGATCTAAGAGTTATGCATAAGCTAATAGGCCAAGAAGTGATTTAATAATCACAGTGATTTAATAATCAATTTCTGGGTGATTATTTCGGGTCTGGGAAGCTGGAAACAAACAAGCAGCCTTTTGCAACATGTTCTTTGTATCAGTTTAAAGATTATTTAAAGATAACCCCAGAGAACACTAAAATGTGGTGATGTCACATTAAGGATTGAAAACAAAACCACTTCCTCTTGGACTTATTTAACTAAGAGCAAACCCAAATTTGTATCCTCCACTTCTCTCTGTGTGTCTTCCATTACCTACACTTTTTGGTTACTGGTCTGTCTGCTGTGTGTATCTGTTTGATATCTGTGAGTTATGTTTCTTCCTGTGTCTGTCTCTAACAAGGGGCTTTGCTCTATATTATTGAGCAGCAGAGAAAACATAGCATGAGAAAGGAATGAGGAACTGGTTACACAAATCTTGTAACAGTTTTACAAGAAAAGAAGCCACTTCACTAAACCCAATAGACACTAAATAGAATTCTGTACCACAGACATATGAACCTGCATCTACATGTTGCTTCCAACATTTATGGCAGATATTTGTTTTAAGGTTGCTTCCAAACTATTAGCTCTTTTCAGCAAATGATTACAAAGTACATAGGCACATTGTTCTGGCTCAGAGGTATGGAAGAGTACAAAACTTAAGGTTAAAGCTATGCATTCATTTAGGTTATAAAAGATGGATGCATGGGAAATCTAAGACACAGTGAGATTGGTGGCAGTGTTCTCTTAACGGCAAGTTAAATAAGCAGGCTGGTATATGGTAGAACTGATAACAGTCTTAATAATCTAAAAACAAAGCATTAATTTGATGAGAAAACCTGGAAAACTTCATTTTCTTTGAAGACAAGAGTTATTTTCAGAAAATGTAGCATCATAGTTCACAAAGCATAAAAGCAATCAAAAGGGAGTAAAAGAACAGTGGAACACACAAAAAGGTCTCTCTGGGCCACTTAATGGCAGACAGGCAAAATCTGTGTCACACTGAAATTCCTAAGGACAAAACTAACAACTATCCAATGATGTGGTAGTGTACATTTGGAAGCCTTTAAAGATTAAGCAGCAGTTCATACATAAGTAATCAAGCAGGGCCAATAAAAATGATTAAGCTTGACCTAGATGTGGACAATTATCTCCCTACATTGTATGATGTAGAGTACACTGGGAATGGAGATGGTTTTCCCAGTCCCAGGTCTTTTCAGTACCCAGATGTAGCTGATGGAGAGATGCAGGCCATAGTGTTGACCCAAATCCTGGCAGAACCAGTGATCTAATGGCAGGCAAGTGTGGCCTTGCTCCTACTTGGGCTGAGACAGGCTAAGCTATATGAACTAGTCCTCCAAAGACTTTCAGTAGTAAATTGGAACATGCTGTACTCCAGCCACAGCCTGGGTTCAGGTCCTGAGAAAAGAAAGGGGCATCAGTGTGAAGAAATTAATTGTCTGACACCCAGATGAGTGGCTGGCCCCAAATAGCTCCAGTCATATTTATTCATACACCAGAAACAAGTGTTTTTCCATACTAGCAAAGAAGTTTTCATCCTCCAGTGCTAATATCCAGCAAAAACAACTATGCCAATATGTTTTCTCCCAACTTTTACATCAAAACGTCTTTAAATCAAAACGACACTTGTTAGCTTGGCCAAATATCAAGTCAGGTACTTCCTGTCTTTATAAAACTAAAGGTAGTAAACATAGGCACACATTCCCAAGAACAACAATCCTGTTCAAAATATATTTACAGAAATAGGAATGATCTGCCTCCAATCCTGTTATCACTGAATTAGAATAACTCCCAGGATCTGAAGTGACAGCTGGCATCTCCAGACAAGAAATCTGAGAAGCATCAGCTTCCAAAGAATTCTAGGGGAAGATATTCTCTTAGAAAGAAAAAAAGAAAGAAAGACAGAGTTCCAGAAATGATTATATCTGTCCCATTCGTGATTGACAAAATTACACTAAATTCTCTTTTAACGAAACAATTAATAGAGGTGATGAGATCCTTCATATTTCATTTGACGTTTCTAAAGTGTGTAGCAAAAGTATTTCTTTCCTACATTTAGCCTCTTAAAACAAACCTGTAATTACTTGGAATTGATGACCATGAGCCTTCAGACATATTGCCCACTCTCTGTAAAAAGATTTTGTTACATAATGTTGATCTTTAACTGTCCTCTGACTTGTACAAGCATCTTGAAAAACAGCAAAGAGAGCAGAAGAAGAGCATAGAGTAAGATGCCCTGCATGAGTGGGAGAGAATATCCCTGGGATCCAGAAGACTGATGGATGAAATTAGCAGTAATAGGGTTGCCCTGAACCAGCGACATTCTTCAGTGACAGGTTCCTCAGAAAGAAAGAATTAAGAGATGAGAAGATAGAAAAGTATGGGATTGAGAGGTCCTGCACAAGCTGTGCTTTGTGTCAAATAAACTTAAGAAGTATAGAAGCTTATATACAAGAAAGACCAATGTCCCAGGAAAGAAAACTTTAACTCATTTCATGTCCCACCACCACCTCAGGCCAGGCCTTGCCAAATCTGCCCCTGGAAAAGGACACAGAACTGAGTTCTCTTTGTCTTTTCATCAAGGCCTCTGAAAAAGTCTTGGATCAGCCTGGTTCTCAACACAAGGCCATGTTACCTTCCTGTGAGTTTTTGACCACAGGAGGCTCAACAAACCATAAAGTCTATTGTCACTGTTATTGGTTGCATACCCAGATTAAATAATAACTCTCTGTTGCTAAAGATACCACTCACATTGACTGCAGGATATGAAGGTTAAAAAAAAATCAAACTAAGACTTAACCAGCCCTCCCTGAAGTCTGGCTTTCATAATGCTGGAAGATATCATACAGATTGCCAGAGGAGGGTTGTCGCCAACATTTCTGCTCAGCTATAGACTCTACATGTTATAGTGCCAACATGCCAAGTAAGACACAGCCACTTGAGTAATAGTGGCATGACTATTATAGGTGCAGCCAACTGCTTTTCTGTTAGATTTAAGACTTATATCACATGAAGAAATTCGTGTCTAATACTTTAAACAAGAGCAATAATCTGTGAATAGGGAAATCATGGGCCTCAGTAAACAAACAGCTGTTATTGTTATGTTGAATTAATGTGCTGTGCCTCTCAAACTTTCTTCTAAACATTTCTGTTTATGCCCATAAATTGTTGTTGCCATCAGCTTAAGTCAAACACAGAAATACTTCTTGCAAAGGATAGTTTATCTTAGAGACTCATAACTATAGCTGACCCTCTGGAAATAGGTGACAGTTGCTAAGATATAGTGGCCCAATTATTAGTCAGAGATAGACATCTATATCACCAAGGTTCAGGGAACATTGCACAAGAGATGACAAAAAGAATGAAAAAAGCTTTCATTGGATGCTGAAAAAGCATTAGGGAAATTCAACACCCCTTTGTGATAAAGGTCATGGAGAGATTAGGGATACAAGATTCATCCCTAAATATTACAAAAGCTATATACAGCAATCTAACAGCTAACATCAAATTAAATGGAGAGAAACTCAAAGCCGTTCCACCAAAATCAGAAACAAGACAAGGCTGTCCACTCTCTCCATACCTCTTCAATATAGTGCTTGAAGTTCTAGTGATAGCAATAAGACAACAAAATGAAATCAAAGGGATTCAGATTGGAAAGGAAGAAGTCAAACTTTCATTATTTGCAGATGATATGATAGTGTACATAAGCGACCCCAAAAACTCTAACAAAGAACACCTACAGCTGATAAACACCTTTAGAAATGTGGCAGGATACAAGATCTACTCCAAAAAATCAGTTGCCCTCCTATACTCAAAGGATAAAGAAGCAGAGAAGGAAATCAGAGAAGCATCACCATTCACAATAGTCACAAATAGCATAAAGTATCCTGGGGTAACTATAACCAAGGAAGTGAAAGATCTATTTGACAAGAACTTTAAGTCTTTTAAGAAAGAAATTGAAGAGGATACCAGAAAATGGAAGGATCTCCCATGCTCTTGGATTGAGAGGATCAACATAGTAAAAATGGCAATTCTACCAAAAGCATTCTATAGAATCAATGCAATTCCCATCAAAATCCCAACAAAATTCTTCACAGACCTTGAAAGAACAATAATCAACTTTATATGGAAAAACAAAAAAACCAGGATAGCCAAAACAATCTTTTACAATAAAAGTACTTCTGGAGGCATTACCATCCCTGACTTCAAACTCTATTACAGAGCTACAGTAATGAAAACACCTTGGTATTGTCATAAAAACAGAAATGTTGACCAATGGAATCGAATCGAAGACCCAGATATTAACCCACAAACCTATGAACACTTGATTTTCAACAACAGAGCTAAAAGTATACAATGGAAGAAAGAAAGAATCTTTAACAAATGGTGCTGGCATAACTGGATATCAACATGTAGAAGAATGAAAATAGATCCATATCTATCACCATGCACAAAACTCAAGTCCAAATGGATTAAAGACATCAATATTAATCTGTCCACTTTGAACCTGATAGAAGAGAAAGTGGGAAGTAGTCTACAGCACATGGGCACAGGAGACCACTTCCTATGTATAACCCCAGTAGCACAGACAATAAGAGCAACAATGAGTAAATGGAACCTCCTGAAACTGAGAAGCTTCTGTAAATCAGAGGACACTTGTCATTAAAATAAAAAAGACAATCTATTGAATGGGAGAAGATATTCACCAACCCTACATCAGACAAAGGTCTGATCTCCAAAATATATAAAGATCTCAAGAAACTAGGCATTAAAACTCTAATTAACCCAATTAAAAAATGGGGTACTGATCTGACAGAGAATTCTCAACAGAAGAACTTCGAATGGCCAAAAGACACTTAAGGTCATGCTCAACCTTCTTAGCAATCAGGGAAGTGCAAATCAAAACAACTTTGAGATGCCATCCTACACCTGTCAGAATGGCTAAACTCAAAAACACCAATGATAGTCTATGCTGGAGAGGTTGTGGAGTAAGGGGAACACTCATCCGTGCAAACTTGTACAACAACTTTGAAAATCAGTGTGGCAGTTTCTCAGGAAACTGGGAGTCAACCTACTTCAGGATCCAGCAATTCCACTCTTGGAAATATACCCAAGAGATGTCCAATCATGCTACAAAAGCACTTGTTCAACTATGTTCATAGCAGCACTATTTGTAATAGCCAGAACCTGGAAACAACCTAGGTGCCCCTCAATAGAAGAATGGATAAAAGAGGTGTGGCATATATATACTTTAAAGTTCTACTCAGCGGTGAAAAAACAATGACATCTTGAATTTTGCATGCAAATAGATGGAAATAGAAAACACTTTACTGAGTGAGATAACCCAGATCCAAAAAGATGAATATGGTATATACTAACTCATAAGTGAATTCTAACCATAAACAAAGGACATTGAGCCTATAGTGCGTGATCCTAGAGAAGCTAAATGAGAAGGTGAACCCAAAGAAATGCATGCAGTTATCCTCCTTGGTATTGGAAGTAGATAAGATCGCAGGACAAAAGTCGGGAGCAGGGGAGCTGGGGTGGGTTGGGGAGAAGGGAAGATGGGGAGAGAGAAGGGAGAAGAGAAGGACTGGGGAAAGCTTGGGGGAATGGGATAATTGAGATGGAGGAAGGGTTGATATGGGAGCAGGGAAGAAGATATCTTAACTAAGGGAGCCATTTTAGGGTTGGCTAGAGTCTTGGCTCTAGAGGTGTTCCCAGGTGTCTAAGGGGATTTCCCCAACTAGATCCGTGGGCAGCAGAGGAGAGGGTGCCTGAACTGGCCTTCTCCCATAGACACACTATGAATATCCTGCTTATCACCATAGAACATTCATCTGGCGAGGGATGGAGATAGAGACAGAGACCCACATTGGAGCACTGGACTGAGTTCCCAAAGCCCAGATGAAGAGCAGAAGGAGGGAGAATATAAGAAAGGAAGGCAGGCCCACGAGGGGTGCGTCCACTCATGGAGACTCTGGAACTGATCTAGTGAGAGCTCACCAAGGCCAGCTGGACTGGGTCTGAAGGAGCATGTGATCAAACCGGACTCTCTGAATGTGGCTGACAATGAGGGCAGACTGAGAAGTCAATGATAATGACTGGATTTTGATTCTACTGCATGCACTGCCTTTTTGGGAGCCTAGTTTGTTTGGATGCACACCTTCCTAGGATGGCGAGGGGGGGGGCTTTTGACTTCCCACAAGGCAGGGTACCCTGACTTCTCTTAGGACTGGAGAGCAAAGGGGAGGGGGAGTAGGGGGAGGGGGAGGGAAATGGGAGGATGGGAGGAGGTGGAAATTTTAAATAAATAATTTTTTTAAAAAAAGAATGAAAAAAGCAATTGGACCACTGGAGAAATGATGACTCATGGATAAAAGGTGTTAGCTGCTCTTTCTGAAGACAGAAGTCCAGTTCCTGGCACCCATGTCAGGCACTCACAGCTGCCAGTAACCTCCAGGGAACACCTTCTTCTAGCCTCTGAGACATGTGCACACATGTGCATGCACAGATACGCATGCTCACTAATATACTAATGAAAATAAAATGAATCCCTTGAAAAAGTTTGTGTTTTATGTTTTTCTATAAGGGGCATGTTTGTTTCCTCTTTAAAGACCTCTATTATATTCATAAAGGTTGTATTCTCATGCTTCAGCTATGTTGCAAGATTTGAGGTCCGTTTTGGAAGAGTTACTGTGTTATAGTGGACAAGTTTTCCTGGCTGCTATAAATTGTGTTTTTATGCTGGTTTCTATGCATCTGGATTTGGGAAGATTGCAATTCTAGGTACTCACACCTTTTGTGGTCAATGCTGGGTGGATATTTCGTTCTTTGGTTTTTGTTTCAAATTTGGTTCTTAGGAGAGTAAGGTGTCTGTGTGTTGCCTGTTAGGAAATTCTTCTGATATCTTGATAGGTGTGGTCACTGAGTATCTTAGTTGGGTTTCTATTGCTGTTTCTAAAAGACACCATGATCATAGCAACTCTTATAAAGAAAAAACATTTAATTAGGGTGGCTTCCAGTTCAGAAGTTCAGTCCATTATTGTAATGGTGGGGAGCATTGCATCATGCAGGAAGATGTGGTGCTGGCTAAATCTTGATCAGAAAGCAACAGGAAGTGGACTAGATCACTAGGAGTGACTTGAGCATATGTAAAACCTCAAAGAATGCCTTCTTCCTCCAACAAGGCCATACCTACTCTAACAAAGCCACAACTCTTAAGAGTATCACTTTTGGGAGCCATTTTCTTCCAAGCAACCACACTAGGGGATCCGGGTAAATGTGTTTCTATGTATTGGGAACTGACATTTGAGAACAGGGATGGTCTAGGAAGAAGGTACTGAAAGGATTCACATGAGGGAGAAAAACAATGTGTTCCACCAGGATCTACTTAGTTCCCTGGGAATAGGGGCAGAGTGAGAAGAGATGGCCTGCTCTAGAACTGGGCATGAGACTGGAGGATTGGTCTTAGAGAAAACGAGGGAGAAGTGAAGATATGTAGTTAACTGTAGACAGACACTGCTTTTTTTCTGGCTGGATAATCACACAGAAACTATATTAATTCCAACACTGTTTGGCTGATGACTCAGGTGTATTTCTAGTTAGAACTTATGTCTTAAATTAACCCATTTTTATTAATCTATGTATCACCACTAGGCAGTGGCCCACAAGTAAGGTTCTGATGTCTTCCTCCTTTAGCAGCTACATGGCATCCCTTTGATTCTGCCTTCTTCCTCTCTATATTCAGATTAGTTTTCCTGCCTAGCTCTATTCTGTTCTGTCATGAAACAAAGCAGCTTCCTTATTAACCAGTGGTAATAAAACATATTCACAGCATACAGAGGGAAATCACATATCATCTTCCCCTTTCAGTCTAAATAAAAAGGAAGGTTTTAACTTGAACATAGCAAGATTGCATATAACAAAACAGCTATCAAGCAAGAATAATAATTATAACATTTAGTTTATTTATATCTGAAAAAATTAAAGAAAATATTATATCATCTATTTTATCTTTGTGAGTCTAAAGTTTCATATCCAAGTAAGGAAAACTATAGCCATAACTGTCTGTCTTAAACTCCATCAAAGATCCAAGAAGGAGATCTTACTTAAGTAAATAGGAAGCGCATTGCAAGCAACTTCCAAAACTCTAGAATTGACAGAGATGTCTTGATAATGGATAGTCATCCAAAGTTCTTCTGTAACATTGAGGCATCCATCTTCAGCCTACAAGACTATAGTATCTGGCCGACTTTTCCATGAAGCAGGAAATTTGAAACACTGTTTCGCCTATTGGCAGTCCCTTTCTTCTGCATCCTGCAGAATGCCTGGCAGACATTTTCACGAAGCAGGAACCTTTAAGGACTGTGTCACCTTCTTTAATCAAGTTCAGCAGTTATTTTCCTATGGGTGCTGCATGTCCAGTTCATACAGCATACCATCAAGCAGTCCAGGAAAGAGCAGTTTCTTGCCGAAATGGCTAACAAACTCTATAAGGAGCCTCTTCAATGTCCATAATCTTCTTGAAGTAGACTGGTGCTTCCAGAAACAGACATGTCTCACTGTTGAAAAAAGTCTAAATTCTTAAAACATTTTTAAATTCCATATTATGTTAGTCTTTGAAAGGTTTGAAGAATACTTATCCACCTGAAATATATCTCTGTACATCTAGAAAACCTAACCAGTGTGACTACAGGTTTGACTATTATAAATTACTATCTGTTAATCTGTAATTTTTAATTATCTGTTACATTTTAAATGAGATTATAAACAGAATACCTTAAACAAGAATAGAAATATACATATAACAAAATTGACCTTAAATTTGCATCAATAAACCAAGACCCATACCAATGCAAAGTACCCATCTCTATATCATATCCCCCTTATTTATTTTTTTTGAAATTGACTGTGACCATCAAACATTTATAATCAACCCTTTTAAAATGAAAATAAACATTTATAAGCATTCACTTTGGGAAATTGAGTGGTATTTTCTCCAAACTGCTTCCTGTTGTTGTTGGGCAAAGTATTTTTAGGATTCACAGAGACATTTTAGGGGGTCTTGTTCTATCAAACCACATTAGCCTGGAAGGAATCCACAGGTTCTCATCTTCTGTGAAAACAAAAGCAGAACTTTTTTTTCAAAGTAACATATCCTTAGACTCAAATTTTGAAGCCAAGATACTGATGTGGGATTCCCCTCTGTATGCTGTGAATACCATTGGTTAATAAAGAAACTGTCTTAGGCCTGTGCAGGACAGAATATGGGTAGGCGGGGAAAACTAAACTGAACACTGGGAGAAAGAAGGCAGAGTCAGGAGAAGCCATGTAGTCCCACTGAAGACAATTGCTGGAACTTTACTCGGTAAGTCACAGCCACGTGGTGATACACAGATTAATAGAAGTGGGTTAAATTAAGATGTAAATGCTGTAAAAGGAGCAGCAGGCTGTGTCCTGCCACCCATCTCCCAGCTAGCTTTATACTCGAAATAATTACACAGAAACTGTATTCTTTTAAACACTGCCTGGCCCATTATCTGTAGCATCTTATTGGCTAACTCTCTCATATTGATTCAACCAATTTTTTAATAATCTATGTCTCACCATGAACTTGTGGCTTACTGGGAAAGATTCAGCATGTCTGACCTGGCAGCTTCATGGCGGGCAGCTCTCCTGACCCTGCTTTCTTCCTCCCAGAATTCAGTTATGTCTTCCCTGCCTACCTATGTTCTGACCTATCAGGCCAGGCAGTTTTCTTTACTACTTAACCAATGAAAGCAACAGATAGAAGACTCTCCTACATCATGTAAGAATTAGCCAGTAAGAAGCTGGAGCTAATGGGCCAAACAGTGATTCAATTAATACAGTTTCTGTGTGGTTATTTTTGGAGTCTGGGCAGCCAGGAAACAAACAAGCAGCCTGCTACAACAAGATATCTTCAAAATATATGTTCTGGTTGTCAGGCAGTGGTGGCACATGCCTTTAATGCCAGTATTTGGGAGGCAAGGCAAGAAAATCTCTGTGAGTTCAAGACCAGCCTGGTCTACAAAGTGAGTTCCAGGAGAGGCATCAAAGTTAAACAGAGAAACCCTGTCTCCAAAATATATATTTGGTATGTATATATATATATATATATATGTGTGTGTGTGTGTGTGTGTGTGTGTGTGTGTGTGTGTACATATGTGTGTTGGTTTAGCTTAGCAGCCCCCAGAATCAAATGTCTCTCTGCAGGCAAAAAATTCAAAAAAAACATAATGATATATATAATAAGACTCTCTATATATATTCCACTTTTACACTGCTTGTTTTTTACTCTATTATTTTTACTGTCTCTTTAAAGACTTTGCTTTATTTTTTAATATTATTTATTTATTTTATAGCTGTCTATACTCTTTTTCCTCTCTCTCCTAATCCTACCTACATTTTCTAAGCATACTGTGACTAGTTTAGAGGCCTTTTATGTCTGAATCTGTCCTATTGTATACCTGAAATCCTTTTCTGATGAGGAGCATTTTAAAATGGTAAACAGTGTGATCTCTGCAGCCCTGCATGCTGACTTTGCCTCTCTTGGCCTTTCAATATGGTGGAGACACATTTACAACCAGCTCTGGGCCTGCTGGGTGGAAGCAGTGCTCATACCTCAACTCTGAGAAGCACTGCACAGCACGTAAACTTTTTTTTTAACTGAATGAAAGGTAAAACTGCCATGAAGCATGTTGTGCAGTCTGCAAATACCTCTGTGTATGGCATCAGGGATCTACCATGCTTTCCTGGCTCTGTATTCCTAGCAGACCCAATCCCGCTGCTTGTCCAGACTGGGAGTGTTGAGCCACACAGCCATTCTCTCAGCTATGTTCCTCCTGACCCTGAGTGGGCATACAAGCACCCAGACTAAAGTGAGAATCAGGCCATGCAGGTTAGTCCCAAATGCTTAGGTGCCATTTTGTAAAAGGAGACTGTGTGTTCGTTTTCCAGCTGTCCAGACCTGAATAATCACACAGAAAAAAATATTAGTTCCAATACTGGTTGGCTGATGGCTCAGGCATATTTCTAGCTAGCTCTTACATCTTAAATTAACCCATTTGTATTAATCTGTGTATCACCACAAGGCTATGGCCTACCAGTAAGTTTCCAACGTCTTCTTCCTTCAGCAGCTACATGGTATCTCTTGGTTTGCCTTTTTCCCCCTGCATTAAATTTAGTTTTTCCACCTATTTCTATTCTGCCCTGCCATAGGCCAAAACAGCTTCTTTATTAGCCAATGGTAATAAAACATATTCACAGCATACAGAGGGGAGTCTCATATGAGTTAGCCTACCTGCATCCCTGGATAGACTTGACTGCAGGTTCTCAGGGAATGTCTGCTGGAGTTGGTATTTGAGGCAAAGCAATGATTTGGGGAAGGATACTGGAAATAAGAGCGTGGGGGAAAGTAGGCCTCAGCAGGTGATCTGCTGTGAAGCTAGGGATAAGTCCAGGACATTGGATCTGGAAGAGAGGAGATAAAGGTGAGGATCTGCAGTTAGCCCACCTACTTCTCTGACTAGAGTGGCCTACGTGTACCCAGGGAGTGCCTTCTCAAAATGGGGGCTGCTTCCCTGGGCAGAATCTAATTTTAACTTTTTTTTATTGTGACTAACCCCATGATAAATATGTGAATGCAGGTATCATTATTTTAATCTGATTTGATTTCCACATACCACATACCTAGCTATTAATTTAATAGGTGATTAAACCAAAATATATAAATAACCTAAAAACTAAACATTGAAGGAACAAATAAATCATTAAGTCAGTGAGTATATGAAATGAATAGGCATGTTATCAAAAGTAACAATTGCCAAAAAAAATTCAACATTTTTGCCATCATGGAAATGTAAAACAAAACTATGTTGAAATTATATTTTGTCCCATTCAGAAAGTTATAATCAAGAGAACAATAAAAATGATATGGGTGGATGTTGAGAAAAAAGAAATCTAATATGCTAGGACAAGACAATGTGGAGGTTTTTCCATCTTGTATTCTTGCTAAGGCCATTTAAATTTTAACTAGAATTTAATCTCCTTCATGGGAAGTCTTGTGGAAATTTACTAAACTCTATTCTAAGACCCAAGCTCAAAATGTACCAGCTAATTTAGCTTCTGTTAAACACTAGCTTATGCAAAACCTTCCTCTCTAGCTAGCTGCTCATCTTAGCTTCTGTTAAACTGTTTGTTTCTACACACCTCCTCATGCAGCTGTAGAGTAAGATGCTAAAATGTGGTTTTGGCTTTAAAAACTCCTTACTCTAAATGCTGGATGCTATAGTTGGGTCCTGAATGCCTGAGTATAGACCAAGCCAGCTGGAATAAACACTTTAAATTGTCTATTGACTGTGTCTGGGTGGCCTTTTCTGGTGGGCTTCCTGAAACAGTTATACACTGTGGATAGAAGTGCAAATTAGTCTGGACACCACGGAAAATAGTGTGGAGGTTCTATAAATACCTTTCTATAATGAGAACATCTGTGAGACAACCAAGAAAACATTTTCTCAATGAACAAAGTCAATAGAAATTCTGTATCACCTCAGAATACAAATTGCTGCATAATGTAACAATTATTATACATTATAAATATTGAAGCTCATGGAGAATGGTAAGGCAGTCATTACAACTCAGCAGTACTCTTGAAACCCAATCATCCTGACACCCATACCAAATCCAACTTGTTTGGGGTCATTGCAATGTCTGTGTAACAGTAGTCAAATCTAGAGTGCAATGACTACTGCAAGATTCTACACCTGCTAACCAACAGTAGGATATTTCTAGGTTTTTGGTATTCTGTACAACTTCATTTGTGGATTCTACTGGGTCACATATTTTGATACTTGTTGGGGACCCTTCCCCAGCTCTCTCGTTTATGGATGATCCTGGGCAGTGCCGCAGAAATCAGAACACAGGGGATGCAGAGTAGGAGATACAACTGCATACTTTATTGCAAAGCCAGTGCTCTTTTATAATACTCAAATCACAATCCAAGCTAGGTTCCCATAATACTTAAAAATAGTTACATAAACTAATAACTTTGTAGCAAATAACTTCAAGAGCTTCATGCCCTAGTTAATCTAAACAAAAAGCCTGGCATTATGGTAATAACTTTTGCTGTTATATAATATGTAAAAACACCTCATCAGAAGACAAACCACAACCTAATCAGAGCCTTTGAACTACAGTGCACATCTGTGTTCTCAAGGACTGACTATTGGTAAGGCATTCAACTGATGGAAGAGGTTTGCCTCCTTCTGACTTGATTTGCCAAGCCTGTCAGCAAGACTGCTACCTCAAGTCATCACTGCACAGAGTTTCCATGATGTTCAAAGCTAGCCCTCCACAGACACTTTGGGTTATAATCATTTATTTCCATTTATTCTGTTGTCTTGCTGAGTTGAGAATATTAAACCAGAATAACAACTCATTAGGAAAGGTCATATGTATCTTGGTATCAGAACTTTCTGGTATATAACAGAACATTAAGGAGACATCGGTCCTTCACCACCAAAATAGAACCATCTGCTCTGAGAGAAGGAGACAGTCGTTTAAAGGACATTGCTGACAAGAACAGCTAGTTTATTGAGGACATGCCCTACAGGGCAAAAAGAAAGAGCAAGGAGAGAATAAAAATATATCATATCCTTGTTTTCTTCTAGGTTTTCACCAGGGTCCTTCTTCAAGATTCTAGAATCATCTTAATATGTCTTATTCTCAATAATGCCACTTTCAGCACAGTGTCAAGTAGATTAACAGGCTGAGATGTCAGTTGCTAACAGCCATACTTTAGTCCAAGCACATTTCCTGTTCTTGCTTTACTTGGCCACGTTACTAGCTTCGGGCAATGCTGTGAGTAGCTGCAGAGTATCCATCAAAGCAGAAAACAAATCTAATCACATGATTTGGTCCTGCACGTACCAGTCAATATTCTTTCAGATGTTAGCCCATAGCGTGCAGCAGATCCATAGTCTAAGAGCAGAGGCCCAGAAAGCAGAACTTAACTAACCCAAAATTAATGTACCAATATATAAATCACATGTAGTTCTGAGTCACTAAGTTCTAACTAATGTAGCACTGAGTGTTTCTGTAGTCAGAGTGGCTGGCACACCAAGTCAAATTACTGGTTTTCAAAAAGAAAAACAAAAAAGTCTTTCACATTCAGATGCTGGCTCTCAACTCTCCTATCAAGGATCTCACTATTCACTGATTGCTTAGACAAATTTCTTAATTGTATTACCTCCCTCTTAGTTTATACCCTTCCAATACACCACCACTCAGACTCAGTCTAAGCAAACACCTAACTTGATCATGTTGCTACTTCAGGACCTCTATAGCTCTCTGTTGTGCAAAGGAACACGTCTCCTCCCCTAGTCCCTGTGACTTTTCCTCCTCATGGCCATTTTCACTGCATGATCTCAGACCAATGAGCTCAGTCCAGCATCTTCTTTTACACGTCATTCTTCATAAACCTTGAAACCTCCACAAATGTCACATTCTTTCAAAAAGCTTTTTTCCAATATAAATGATATTACCAAATTATGAAATTGCATTTATAAATCAAAATTATAGGTGCTTGTCCTTTTTTTCTTTCAGCATTTTTCAGGCAGTTTTGCATTAGCGCATTTCATCAAATTATCCCCTTTGCTGGCTCTTACATCCTTATTAAATCACGTTCCTCAGGGATAGAGGACATTCCCTATCCATCTGGTTAAACTCAGCTCTAAATACCATTTCCATCACGTATGTAAAAAGCACTTAAAGCTAATCCCCATGCACCTTGACAAGGGATCCTTATTCAATGAGCACTGGTTTGTGCTGGATACATTGAAATTCAAGGATACTTGGAGGTGTCTCTGGTTCATTACATCTCTCAGGTCAACCCATAGTTTTGCTTCTCTCTCTTATAACTGCCAGTTCTTTCTTAGGTCATAACCTAAGCAGAAGGCAAGACTCCAGGCGCGCCCTTCTGGACACCATCCCCTGCGTAAGCTGTGGCGAGGCTTTTCTTCTGGGTGAATGTGTCAGCAGAATTGGGTGTTTGAAAAGGACAGTCTAGATTCCAAGTCAATACAATGGTCATGATGTTATTCTAATGTTGAGGAAAATTATTCTTATCTCTTTGAAGTTTAATAAGCTAGTCCACTGGAAAGAAATCCACATTGTCTTACAAGTAGCATGAGTTATGAGATATCTCAAAGAATAACCCAATAGTCTGTGATCCTTGAGTGTCCCTTTAACATTGTTATCATGAATCCCCCCATTGTTTTAATCTTATTTGAGGAATCTAGGTTGTGGCACACCTCACACAGAACAAAAGTATACAAAGAGAATGCATTTGCACTACTATTCCCATTTGAGAAACTAACAGCTGTTCCCAGGGCCAGGGCCCCACACCTTTATGATGTCTGTGGGCAGATACACCCTCACTCTGTTCCCACCACAGCCATACCCTCGAGTCACTGTGCTAGTCACCTATATGCACACCCATACATTTATCGAGTATTTGGAAACTGAATTCAAATTTTTCCTAATAATTTCCAGGGTCACTTAGGTGATGAAACATGATTTTTCCCTTGGAGTACTTGCCAGATTGGCCCAATGGACACAGTCTAGCGTGGTGTAGTCATGGCTTTGCTCTATGTAAACCAGAATCTGATGACAGAGCATTACAATATGCTACAAGTGAAGTATTTTAAATAAAATACCACACAACAGAAACACTCATCTTTAATTTGGTAAAAGGTGCACAACAAATTTTTAACTCATGTCTCATTGTCTTCTGTTTCTCTACTATTCTGACTTTAAAATTTTTTAAATTATCAATTGTAAAAAGAGATTTTTTTATTCATTTCTGAAGATTACTAGACTACATAAATCTTGATGGTGAACCACACCAAATAAAACTGAAGAACTGCGAGTATTCAAAGCAAATCACTTTCCTGTCTCTCCACTGGAGGGCAGCATTTCAAAAGGCAAAACTCTTTCCCAGTATCAAAGCAGAGTCATGCAAGATGGGGGAAGGTGGGGGATAATTAGTTCTTAGTGGCCCCAGTTTCTTGTTTGAAGTCAAAGTACTAGGAACACGAGTTGCAACCCAGAACAGCCTCTTGCAAGAGAACACTAAATTCAGTGACTCTGGCCACCCGTTGACAGGAAGAAAAGATGCTCCTGAAGCTCTCTGTGTTGCTCCTTTGGAATCAAGTGGCTCGTAAGTACAGGAAAGCTCCAGTTTACGTAACAGAAATTCATCAAGACAAAGGAAATCTCTGGAGACGTGTCATAAGTATGAAGGGAGATGGGAAAGGTAGATTGGGAGACAAATAATAGAAAGAAGACTCACCTCAACTTTGAAAGGAATCCCTCAGTCCCTTGTGCCTTTGGGGTTTTTGTCTATTAATATGTATGATCTTCACACTGTGGGATTCACACTGTCTTCCATCCAGTCTCCATTGGTCTTATCCATCCATCATCCTTCCACCCTACCCCATGCACTTCCTGGTCCTCTGTGAGCACCCGTCTACTTTTAGGGCCACGGTTTCGTTTGTAGTTTATACACAAGTCAAAAGCATTCAAATTTCTCTCTGTGTGTTTTGCTTTGTTTGGAAACAGGATTGAGCACCCAGCAGTTGGAGCAGAATCCTCAGTTTCTGAGTATTCAGGAGGGGCAAGATCTCACCATGTACTGCAACTCCTCAAGCACTTTCCCTCAATTTTACTGGTACAGACAGGAGCCCAGGGAAGGTCCTGTCTTCCTGATGACATTAGTCAAGGGTGGAGAAGTAAAGGAGCAGAAGAGAATGACGGCTAAGTTTGGTGAAGCAAGAAAAGAAAGCTCCCTGAGCATCATCAGAGCCCAACCTGGAGATACTGGCATCTACTTCTGTGCAGGAACACATTGCTCTTGGGGCTGCTGCTATCTGCCCCAAAACCCTGCAGCTGCAGACTCTTACCACAGTGCTTCCACAAGCCTCTAATTACTCCTCATTCAACTATGGCTATGAACAGTGTCAGCAACCAAACCCCCTCCTTGCCTCATAGACCCATTTTTGCTGCCATTCTATAAAACATAGACCACAGACACAGCCCTTCTGTGTGAGATGAGGCTGTGGATATGGGCAGCTTTTAAAAATCAATCACAATGTGGACAAACAGTCACCCAAGGTAAGTCTTGGTGGGGATCAACATTAGAGACCAAAGGAAGTTATCAAATAGAAAGTTCCATTATTTAAAAACCCAGTACTCATTTCATACTCTGTTATAACTTGAGCTTGCCTGTAAAAAGATTCTGACCAATGAGATGGGATCACAGACCTGCTTTCCATAGTGCTTTCACTTTGCGGCAAATCGTAATGTCTAGTTCCCTCTATCCTCTTTTCCTCCTGCAACACAACGTAACAGCTTTGCCATGAAGAAAAGTGCACGTGTAACTAAGACTCCAGCTCTACCCCAACAGAACCCAGTGTCACCCCAGACAGATCAGAGCACAAAGCATTTTAATTTCTTTCTTTATTTCTCCCTTGACCCACTGATAATTCAGTAGAGAGTTGTCCAGTTTCTATGAGTTTGTAAGCTTTCTATTTGTTTTCTGTTGTTAAAATCCAGCTTTAATCCACAGTGGCCTGAAAAGAATCAGAGGGTTATTTCAATTTTCTTGTATCTGTTGAGTCTTGCTTTGTTAACTGTGTATATGTTCAATTTTGGAAAACGTTCTATGAGGTGCTGAGAAGAAGGTACAGCACCTTTGTGTTAGCTTTAAGTGTTCTGTAGATGCCTGTTAAGTCTATCTGAGTCATAATATTTGTTAGTTCCATTATTTCTCTGTTTAGTTTCTGTCTAGACAACTTGTCCATTGGTGAGAGTTGAGTGTTGAAGTCATTTGCTACCAATGTGTGGGGTTCAATGTACATCTTAAGCTTTAGTGATGTTTCTTTTATAAAATTGGGTGCTCTTACATTTGGGGCATATATGTTCAGAATTGAGACATTATCTTGGTGGATTTTTCTTTTAATGAATATGTAATATCCTCTTCATCTCTTTTGATTAATTTTGGTTTGAAGTCTATTTTATTAGATATTAGGATAGCTACACCAGCTTGCTTCTTAGGTCCAATTGTTTGGAAAATATTTTTCCAACCCTTTACTCTAAGGTAATTTCTGTCTTTAATGTTGAACTATGTTTCTTGTATGCAGCAGAAGGATGGATCCTATTTTCATATCCATTCTACTAGCCTGTGTCTTTTTAATGGTGAATTGAGTTCATTAATACTGAGAGATATTAATGACCAGTGATTGTTAATTCCTGTTATTTTATTGGTAGTGGTTGTGTGGGGGAGGGGCATATGTGTGACTGTGTGTGATTCTTTGGATTTTGCTGGTGTGAGATTCTCTATTGCCTGGGTTTTTTTTTTTGGTTTTTTTTTTGGTTTTGGTTTGGTTTGGGTTTTTTTTTTTTTGTTTGTTTCTTTTTTTGTGGGTATACGTAACCTCCTTGGTTTGGAACTTTTCTTTAGTATCTTTTGTAGGACTGGATTTTTATGGACAGATCATGTTTAAATTTGATTTTGTCATGAAATATCTTGTTTTCTCCATCTATGGTGATTAATTAAGTTTTTCTGAATATAGTAGTCTGGGCTAGCATCCATGGGCTCTTAGGGTCTGTAACACATCTGTTGAGGACTTTTTGGCCTTTAGGGTCTCCATTGGTAAGTTGGGTGTGATTCTAATAAGTCCTCATTTTTCCCTTTCAGTTTTTAATACTCTTTCTTTGTTCTTTATGTTTGGTGTTTCGGTTAGTCTTATGGAGAGGGTACTTTCATTTCCAGAATTCTTTTGTGTGGGGGCCAACCATGATAAACTAAGTCTGGACAGGTCACCCAAAGGAAGTTCTTTATTTCCAATCATTATTACTTGCCAGAGTAGAACTCAGCCCTTGATAAATTTAATAAGAGACCCAGGGCTCAGTAGTTTACCCTGAGGCAACGCCTGTCTACAAGGGGAACCACAAGCTGAGTTACTCAACCTCCACTCAAGAACAGATCATTCAAAGGAAATGCCTGGCATTCCATGCCCTGTTGCTAGATAGGAACACCTGCTGTGAACTTTCACCAGGACACCCTAGACAAATGTCAGACAACCAGGGGTCTTAAAGCCTCAGAACCCCCCCCCCCCACTTTTACTACTATAAAACCCTATTCTAATTGAGCTCAGGGATCTCCGGTTATTCCAATATGTTGGACATGCAGAGACCGAGTTTGCAAACTTTATTAAAATAAATCAAGTTTTTACATATGGTGCTGCGGGAGCGCCTTCCGCTCCTTCAGCCAATAGCCACTGAAATACCAACCCACTGGGGCATGGTCTATTTCTCTTTTAAAAAGAGTGTCAGTCCTCTGCTCGCTCTCTTGCTTCTGGCTCTTGCTCCAGCGACTAGACTCCTTTCCTGACTGTTGGTGTTCTATAAGTTTTACTCCTAAAATAAATACCCCTTTAAATCCAAACTGGTGTGGAATTGTTTTGCACATTAATATGTGACTCGGTTTCCTTGTTGGCTTTTGTGGGGACTTTGTGGATTTGAACATTGTAACGTGGGGGCCTGCCACACAGAAGTCTACATTAGATATGTAAACTGATTGACCCATTAGCTCAGGCTTCTTGTTAGCTCTTATCACTTATATTAACAGATTATTCTAGTATATGTTAGCCACATGGCTCAGTACCTTTCCAGTGGGGCAGGTCACATCTTGTTTATTAGGTGGTTGAGACAGGACTGGGAGGAATGGGCTTCCTCTTTCCCAGAATTCTCCTGTTTTCATTGTGCCGCCTCTACTTCCTGTCTGATTGACCCACCTATACTTCCTGCCTGGCCAATCAGTGTTTATTCAAAACATGATTGACAGAATATAGACAATTCTCCTGCACCAGAACATAACACTTTGGTTTGTACTTTCTTTATTGCTTCCATTTAAAATTTTCAGATTTTAAATAGCTTTGTTCACTTGTTATTTTTTTCTTGGCTTTTTGGCATTCTTTAAGGGATTTATTGATTTCCTCCAATTTTTGGTTGTCTTTCCCTAAATTAGATTAAAGAAGTTTTTCATTTCTCTTTAAGGACCTCTATCATCTACATAAAGTTGTTTTTAAGGTCAATATTTAGTGTTTCAACTGTGTTGAAATATTTAGGTCTTGCTGTCATAAGGATAGCTGAAGTCTGGTAGTGTTATATTGCCCTGATGACTGTTGATTGTATTCTGACACTGATGTTTAGGTATCTGGGTTTGGGATGACTAGAGATCTAGGTGTTGACTTCTGAGCTTGTCTTTGTTGGGTGTCATCATTGTTTGGGTTTCCATTACTGTGGAGAGGCACCACTACATCAGCTCTAAGCTTTCCTTAATTCCTTTTCACAAGGTGGAAATTTAGCAGGATAGGATCTTATTCTGAAGTCAGCACTCCCTTTATTCCATTTCTTAATCTGTTTATCTCCATGAATACAGGATTTAGCTCTATCCTACTTCCTGGTGCCTCATTTTTCAATCTGTACAGTTTATACTTTTATTTGCTTAGCTTGCTCCTTTTCAATATAAATCTTAGAGTTACCACTAATAACCACACAACACAGTCTATACTGTGCTATTTTGAAATTACCTCTGCTAAAGAAATTAATCCAAAACTCTTCACTTTAGCCTTAGGCCCACTTTTCAGACAGGAGCAAAACCAGTGACATTCTTCACCAAAATAACACAAAACCAGTCCCTAGGCCGCATACTAATAATCCTTTCCTCTAAAACCTCTTGATCCTCACAGTTCATCAAATCACACCCAGCACCACTGTCTTCCATACTTCTGCTAGTATGGCCCATTAAGCAGAGCTTAAAGCATTCCACTGCTTTTCTAACCTGAAATACCAAAGTCTGAATTTCTCCAAATAAGAACATTGTCAGACTTATCACAACAATACCCCACTCCTGGTACCAACTTCTGTCTTAGTTAGGGTTTCTATTGCTATGAAGAAACACCATGGCCACAGCAACTCATATAAGGAAAACTTTTAATTGGGGTGGCTCACTTACAGTTTTAGAGGTTCTGTCCATCATTATCATGGCAGGAAACATGGAGGCATACAGGCAGACACAGTACTGACTACATCTTGATCAGTAGACAACAGGAAGTGGACTGAGACATCGGGCAGTATCTTGAGCATAGGAAATCTCAAATCGTGCTCCCACAATGACACACTTCCTCTAACAAGACCATGCCTACCACAACAAGGCCATTCCTCCTAATAGTGCCACTCCCTATGAGCTTATGGGGGTCACTTACCTTCAAACTACCACAGATGAATGTTTTATTCCTTGGTTTCTGTTTCCTCTTTAGTCTTCTAGTCTTTGTGGCCTGGATTTCTGGTGACCAGCTTGACCTCTGATTTAGTACAGGGTCTCTGGGAGGTGGCCTTCTGGCAATTACCTTGGCCTTTGGTGCAGCAGGGCATCTCTGTTCTTCTGATTAGTGTGGCCTGCATCCATTCTTCTGACTGGAGTGGCCTGTGCCTGTACTGACTGGTGTAGTCAACACCTGAGCATCAGGAGTCGCTGAGTTGGTGGCAGGGCTTGGTTTCTGGGCTGGCAATGAAGTGGGAGGGTCTTTGGGAACAGAATCCAGGGACTGGGGCAGTTCTGACTGGTGTGGCTTGCACCAGAGCAGCTGAAGTCTGCTAGAATTAGGAAGAAGGACTGTCCGCAAAAATGTTGATAAGGTGGGAGGGCTTGGGCAGTGGAATGGGTCTTATGGAACATACTTTAAGGAGTAGGGCATTTCCATTGATAGGGAGGTCATTCACATGTTCTTCTAACTGGTGTGTCCTGTACGCGAGCGCTGAAGACTTCCAGGCACAAACCCTTTAAAAAAAAAAAAAACATTATGCCACCAACTCTCTTGCTATTTTAGTCAAACACAATCCTAGAAATGATACTCATTATTCTCAAGTAATCTTTCACTCTCTTTCCCTTTCTTCCTTGCCCCTTTCCTTCCCCCACCTCTCTCTCTCTCTTTCTCTCTCACCCACACACACACACACACACACTCACACATACACTCACAAGCACATGTGCAGTATAGAAGTCAAACCATAGTTAAGAACTTGTCATAACTCTTAAAGGTCCAGGAGTGACAGCTGCTGAATGTGTTTCATGAAATTGAAATGCAACAGGTGTTGGGTCAAGGGGATTGTGCAAAGATGAGAATACCACCAAGTCTAATAAACCAGAAGCAAACTTTATTCCAGAAACCAGATTCCAGGAAAACCAGAAGCAAACTTAAAAATAAAAAATAAAAACACCACAGGGCACAGAAGCTTATCAGCTAGCTGAGACAACAGCCAGAGATGGTGTTTGTTAGGCTGCAGCAAAAGGGCGATTTCTGAACCCATCTTTTTGTAGTAGGGGCACCAAGCATTAGGTCTGAACAAAGGAATTTTTAGGATCTTGCCCCAGCCCATGGGTTAGTCAACGGAGACCCTAAGGGGTCGGGAGAGTGAGTTTTAATGTCAATAGGTAACATCTATCATGAAGTATGTTCCAGAGCCGAAAGTCACTAATTGCAAGAAAACAGATGTCTTTGCAATTAGTTAGAAAAAGGGACTGCTAGTAATATCAGAAGGTTAATCAATTAGAATAATTGGTTTTTAGGCTGGGAACTTAGAAGACAGAAGAAAGTTTTTTATACTATTTTAAGGTAAAACTTAGATACAGACTTCCCCCACTCCTGTCAGAATTGTCTAAGTCCAAACGTCCCATACTGAAGCCTCTCCCCATTAATTCAAGGGCATTCTGCTCCAAGGGTTGCTCTAAGACCGATGCGTTAGGTAAATGGAAGTGAACATAGTAGGACATCTTTGCCTTAGGAAATGTGTGCTAAGGTGCCTAGGTTATAAAAAGAGAAGAAGAAATGAATATTTCTTCAAGGAATTTAGTTAACATTAGAAATAGCAAAAAGAAACAAAAAGGCCTTATGTTACTATGAAATGAGGGATTTGAGAAGATAAATGTATCACCACGAGCAAATGTAGGAATAACACGTTTTTAGCAAAAATTGTCATTAGGAAAAATTACTTTCAATATAATTTTGAAATACCAACAAAATTCTGAGTTGTTACAATAAAAGTATTGAAAGATGAACTCCACGCTCCACAAATTCCTATAATGATTACCCAGCAGTCATTATTAGGAGGCAAGAATTTATTACATATTCTCATCTTTATAAATACTTAACACACATATATGCATGCACACACACACGCATGCACACACATGCACATCACAGCATAGTCTATATAGACAAAACTTTATACATACTCTTCCAGCAACCCATGTCCCAAGTTAAACAAATTTCCTGAATGGTGATGATTGAATCTCTGTGTTCAGTGATTCTACATAAAGAGTGTCAAAATAAAAAACAAACAAACAAGACTGATGTCCAGATTTTCAACATTTATTATTTATATCTGAACACAACTGCCAGCATTGATTTCAAAAACTTCATCCCAAATGAAGAACTCAGACTTCATGAGTCTATCTCAGAATCTTTCCACTTCCAAAATTGAAGTCTCCTGATCTTATGAGGTTATGCAAACATCAACTCCTGTAATGAACAGTCAGCATGGATGAAAGTTCCATCTCGTTCTCTAGCAGCTCTATGATTGCTTTAGCATCATTTTAATAACATATCAATACTACTACCTTCCTAAACAGTGTAATTCCTTACTGCATTATAAATATACATCTTTATAGTTGTAGATAAATGTGACCTCACCCTTTATCAAAGAAACATTTTTATCAGCAGCAGCAACCAGAGACTATTACAGAAAACCACAATTGGTCAAAATACAGAGAACAACTGTGTGATACCAAGTCCCAACTGATATATCTACAACATAATTCCTGCACTCAAGGCTCAGGGAAAATCATGGAAAAAAGGAGTGGAAATATTGTTAGAGCCAAAGTTTGTTGTGGGATTGTGACAGGGAAACTGTGTTCATGGAATTCCAACAACATGGCTACATAAGCAAAACTTGAGCAATTCCAATACCAGTTGACATCCCAATGTAGATGGGGAAATCTCACAGGGCCCCAACCCTAGAGAGAAGAAGAGCTACACAGAATTAAGAACTGATAAGGGGAGAGATGAGTCTTCCTCAGGGATGAGCCCCTGGTTGATTATCCAATAAGGAATGCACATCATACCGATCCAGGGTCAGCCATGGAGGAAACATGTGCATGAAGACAACACTAAACAAACTCAGCAGGTTGTATTTACATGTTTGCTCATTTATCAGTGTATGTAGCAACAATGGTTAGAGAAGAGGCTGAGTTTGACATGGTGAGGGTAGGAGGGAGGAAAGGGGGAATGGTGTAATCATATTTTTAATTCGCTTTCTATATTTCCATACAACGTATTTTGTTCACATCCTTTCTCCTCCCCCAGCTCCTCCTAGATCCTACCCACCTTTCTGTCCACCTAAATTCATGATCTTCCTTTCAAAGAAAATCACCTACAAAAAAATCATCAAACCAAAGCAAAAGATATCACACAAAAATGTATGGAGTCCATTTTGTGTTGGCCAAATGCTCCTGAGCATGATGCTTGCCCCAGACTGTGGTTGATATTCCAAGTGTCTCTCTGTCAGAACATGGTCCAATAATGGAGCCATGTCAGGAGAATTCTGAGTGCTTGTGAGAAAACAAGACAAGAGTCTTGTGACCTCAGTTTCTTCAAAACATAAAATTATTCTTGGAATGTGTTTTTGTTCTCCTCTCTGGTGTAGAGGATAGGAGTGGGTTTACTTTAGATTATTCATTACAACTCTGTGGAGCCTATTTCCACCTAGTCTATCAGTCAGAGAGTTTGGACTTCCTCTTGATAGATTTTTCCTGGTATTAATATGAAATGTCCTTCTTTGTCTCTTTTTATTGATTTTAGTTTGGAGTCTATTTTGTCATATATTAGGATAGCTATGCCAGCTTGATTCTTAGGGCCATTTGATTGAAAAAATTTTTGGATCAAAGACTCAACTTAAAACCAACTACACTGAATTTTATAGAAGAGAAAGTACAAGTACACTAGAATGCATTGACACAAGAGACTACTTCCTATATATAACCCCAGTAGCATAGACACTGAGAGAGAACCAATTAATAAATGGGACTTCCTGAAACTGAAAGCTTCTATAAAGCAAAGGACCCGGTCAAAAAGACAGAACTGAAGCCTACAAAATGGAAAAAGATCTTCACCAACACCACATTGAACAGAGGGCTAATCTCCAAAATATGCAAAAAACTCAAGAAATTGGTCACCAAAAGAACACATAATCCAATAAAAAGTGGAGTACAGACCTAAACAGAGAACTCTCAACAGAATTAATCAGGAATCCCTCCTCACCCCAAAATACAGACAACTCTACTTCAAACTGATATCATCAGAATGGAGAGATTTCTCACTCCTAACGCACCAGTGGGCATGACTTAAGGGTAGGACCAAAGAAAATGTTTGTATCTTTTACATTCTGACTTCTACTTTAAATTCATATGGCCACTGATAATTGTATTAATTGCTCACATTTTCCAATTGTTCAATATGAGTTAGAACAAAATGAAATCCGTTACCTCGCAGCCCAGGGGGCAATATAATTCCACACACCTCAAGCCTTTACTGGTCATTTCTTTGATGTTACACACACACACACACACACACACACACACACACACACACACGTGTGTGTGTGTGTGTGTGTGTGTGTGTGTGGAGAGAGAGAGAGAGATTAGTAATCCTGAATTTCTATCCACAATTTTTGTTCTGTATGCCTAGAATTGTTTATAATACCTTAAATACAGAATTACATTACAAGCTAAAACATTGCAACCATTAGAAGAAAATCAGCATGAATCACCATGACCTCTCCAAAAGAAACATCCCTTTAATAGGCACGTTTATGTGCATGCACATGCACATATTTATATTCACATAAGATTTATTAAGTAACTTTCTCATATTATTTCTTCACAAAAATGTGAATCTTTTTCAATAAGCCAAAGTCAAATGACAAAAGTTGCCTGTTTTGTGTGTGTGTGTGTGTGTGTGTGTGTGTGTTGTACATATTTATACGAGGAACACATATATGTATATGGGGGAACTATTTGGGAAGAAGGAAGCTGGTGGGAAGGCTAGAGGGTAAAAAGTGAGAAAGTTGGTAAATATGATCAAAGTACAGTACATGCACTTTGAAAATGTTACAGTGAAACCGTTACTGTAAAGTTATTAAAGCCTCACTAGGAATTGTGTCAGGCGGCCATCAGTTTCCGGTGTTTCAGAGCTAGGAAATGGAGACAAAGAGTTCTCTGTCCAGGGTTGGATCCATCAAGAGCCTGTCATGGAGATTCATCCAGTTCTCAACAGCAGTCCTGATTTTTATATTTCTCTCACTAAAGCTTATTCGCAAACTTTTCTAAACTGAGGGACAAGGTGTGGGTCAGTGCAGGGAGAACAGAGACAGAAAGACTTTGTTTCAATTGGACTTAGCAATAAGATCTAGAGCTGTGACCCGTCTACAGATCACTACGGAGACCCTGCCTCCTCCTGCTGAGTGCAGTGTGTTGCATTCTCCCTGGCCACAGCACACACCATTCAGTGAAGCTTACGTATTTGCTGCTGCTGAGCTAGCCATGGGACAGGCATGGTGCATAAACCCAAGTCTTTGTGTCAGTTTGCCAAAAATGTGTGGAATGATAGTTTAAAGTGAGCTCTGTCAATCGGCCCTGGGATTGACAGAGTTCTATCATTTCCGAGATCAATCAGCGGTTAGACCAGAAACTAAATACCCAACTCCAGCCAACCTTCTTCATCCTCCAGCGGTCACAGTCGGGCGCACTCTTGGTGCAGACACAGAGGGAAGGAAAGCGCTGAGACTGAGATCACGCCCCACAGCTTCTCTTCCATAATTTCTTATCCAAACTAGTTGAAGCAATTCTAATTCAGAATTGAGGAGGTTCTGCCACCAAAGGTTCTGTGAAACCCCCTATAAAGAACATGAGGCATGGGAAGAGGTGAAAAATGAGATCCACTTAATCAATTACTAAACTGGGTACTCAGTGCTGAGGAACTAGTGTTCAAACAGGGCTCTTCCTGTTCAAGTTGATCATAAGCCTGAGAGATAATGTTGCTTCAGGCTTGTGCAATTCCCGAACTCATCCACAAATCAGAAGGAAATGCTAGTAACTTAGTTCTAATAATAAGCTGTTATTTAAAAATTGAAACATAATTAGCCGAATGTATTAGTAATTCAGCTTAGACTTTCACTGTGCTGTGTTTGAAGCACATCCCAAGGAAACGCTTTGTGTCCTGGGGAAAATTAAGCTGAATCTTGCTGTGTTTGCCGCCTCACTTCTCATCTAGTTGGAGTCATGATGGATTTATCTGCTTTGCGCTTGGCATCTAAGTCAGTCTCTGAGTTCCAAACTGCCTTTTCCTTATATTATGGTTGGTTTCAACATCAGTTCGCCACAAATTGGAATCATCTGAGTGGGGAGCATCAGCTGAAGAAGTGACCTGACTGCCTTGACTGATTTGGGAAGTTGCAACAGCATCTGGTAGCAGCCCAGATGACAAAAGTATTTCGGAAGGAAGATCGCCTCACCCCTTGCTGGACAAGTGTTCTCTCCTGCCGCTAAGTTGAGTTATTCGTTGTCTCTTGCTGCCTCTTCGCTCATATCAGAACCAGTGTTTTAGAGCTTTCGTTTTGGTCTAGGGACCACAGGCTCTCGGGAACCTTCCTGGCTGTGAGAGTCAGACTGGGACTACTGAGAAACCCACCTGCCTTGTAGACTGAGAAACTACTGGTTGTCAACCCCAATGAGAGACCACTAGTGTGGAAATTATTAGTTCTGATACATATATTCTTCACCCTGGTTCTGCTCCTCTAGAGAACCCTGACTAAAACATTCTTATTGTTTTATTTATATCTTTAACTAATGGTTTTAATATTTTGACATTCTTCATTAAGGCTAATAACTTCTGTTCTATTTATTTCTACCTGTATCATTCATAGCAGGCCTTCTATGCACTCCGAATTCTTTAAAATTCTGCTCTCCTTTTGTCTGCTAATTGTTTCTGTTCATCTTGTTATATAATATGCTTCTTCCATTATACAGTGTATTTCCTTATATGAATAATCAATAGTGTGTGTTACCTTGTGAAATACACACATCGTCCACAATAGTAGGCTCTGAAGGGAGAGAAATGATAATTTAGTATAATGTAACATATGCTATATTGAATTATGTGTTTATATATTTAGACATTTACCTTGATACCATTGTGCTTATATTTTATTCATAGTGCTTTGTGTATTTTCTTTATTGTGCAATGTTTTATGTTATAGTAATTCAGTTTTAGAAGGCTAAATAACATTTTTTCACACAAAATGGCTTCTTAGAGTCAAAATTTATTGTAGTGCCAATAATAGAATAAGAATATTTTATTTACTGATAGCTTCTGGGCATATTCATGTTTGTATTCACTAACATTAAAATATGGTACAAATCATATTTCTATGAGCATACTTTCTTCTTAATAACTGTAAGATAAATTCTTAGCTATTCTCATGCAATATGTGAAAATATCCTGAATTCTCTTTCATTCTGCTAAGATTTTTAATGACTGAAAAGCTTTCAGTACTTTCTAAAGACACTTTGAAGATAACATTCCATTTTTCATGGCTGTTGAATTTCTCTCAAGAAATATTCCTTTGTATGTCATCATTCTGTATGTCTCTTGCCTCTGGTTTTCATTTTATTCTTTCCTCTTAACCACATATAACGACTTTGGATGCTAAGTGTGCAGTTTAATGAACTGCACCTAGGACCTTTGTAACCAGCACAATGATGAGGACACAGAACATTTTCAGCATCACAGAAAGCTCCTGTACCCATCCTCACTGCTTTCCACCCCTACAGCAGTACCTACTGTTCTGATTTAATTCACTACAGAATAGATTTCATGTCCTAGAACTCAAACACATTGGGTTGTTCAGAACGTACTTTGTGCTCTACCTTCTTTCATAGAAGACCACACCTGACAGATCTATTCACTTTGTTCTGTATATCAGTAAGGTTTTTATCAACTGACATATAAGTATTTCACAGATTAATGGGGTGCCATGTGATAACCAGATATACACGGATATGCTGTAGTGTTATTTCAGGATAAACATATTTCTCTCCTCAGAAACTGACAGTTTCTTTGTGATGAGAACTTTCAATGTCCTTTCTTTTAGTTTTTATGAAATATGTACAACAGTCTTGTTATCTCTAATCCCTAGTGTGCAGTAGGACACAGAACTTCCTATTCCTACCTAACAATAGCTCAGTTCTCATTGATCAGCCGTTCCCTGTATTCCCGGCTCCTCACAGCGGCCACTTCCTGCTCTCAACTGCTATTAAACCACAACAACCACCTGTTGGGTTTCACATGTGACTGGAATTGTGAGTCATTTGCCTTTTGTGTCTGGCTTATTTCACTTACTATCTTTAACCCCATATATTTTGTGGCAAATTACAGTACTTCTTCCTTTCATGTTATTCCATTATGTATATGTACCCCTCTTCCTCAGTTCATTGATCATTTACGAACACGCAGGTTCTTTCAATTTCTTGACTTGTTTCAACAAGCACAGGAGTACAGACCTCCTTCCTTTGGCTATGCACTCAGAAGTGGGTGCATCTGTTTTGAGACTTCATAAACAAAAGTCTAGTCATCCCAGATAGGAAAATGAGGACAGACAGACTGGATGCCATCAAAGTCAACGTTGGTGAACCAATGAGTTTTATTGGTGTTTATTCCAAAACTATGAGGTGAAAGACTACTTACAAGCATTGAAATAACTCAGACAACTTTAATACCAAAAGTGCACCCAGCATAGGTGTCAGTTCATGAAAGTCAAAAGTATGGAGCACAGTACACTACTTGCAAGCAGCACAACAGGTCTCCTTCAGGCAGCTCAGGTAGTCTGGGCGTCTTCCAGGTGGCTATGTTCCTTTTATCCAAGTGGGCCGATCTGCTTCCTCCAAGTAACTTAGCTGCTCTTTGTTTCTCCAGATGGTTTGCCTGGCCAGAGCCTCCATTAAGCAACTCAGCTTGTCTGAAACTGTTTTTTAGCCACCATTAAGGCTTATGTATGCTTGGGGAGGGAGAGACCTAGTGAATCTGATCGGTTTCAGGGACTTTCTGAAGACTGTGAGTTGTTTACTTTCTGAGATTAATAAATTTCCCTGTAGGATGAAAGCTTTCACCTCCTCTGAGAACATCCTGTATCTCAATGAGCTCTCCTCCTAGATGGAAAGTTTCATTCAGGAAGAAATTGTTATTTAACAATACATAATGAAATTTTATTCAACCATAAAAAAATAAAATAATAATGTTGTGGTGTGGGAGAATTGTCTGTAATCTGTCAATCATATTTTAAATAAATGCTGATTGGCCAGGCAGGAAGTATAGGCAGGAAAACCAGACAGGAAGTATAGGTAATGCAATGAGAACAGGAATATTCTGGGAAGCAGGAAGCTCCCTCCGCCATTCCTGCCCAGACCACCAAAGAAGCAACATGTGAGCTGACAGCTGAAAAAGGTACCAAACCATATGGCTAACATAGATCAGAATAATGGGTTAATATAAACTACAAGAGTTAACAAGAAGCCTGAGCTAATGGGCCAATCAGTTTTATAATCTTACGAAGTCCTCTGTATCATTTTCTTTGGGGTATACCAACTGTGGGGTGCTGGGCGGGACAGATACACCAACAAGCCAGCCCTCATGTTACAATGTTGTTTCCAGGAAAATAGATAAAATAAGCAAATAAAATAAAAGAATGAGCAAAATAAGCCAGACTTACAAAGACAAATTCCACATTTTGTCTCAAATGTGGATCCTAGATTTTATACATACTCATAAGTGATTCTGTATATACAAGAAGAAAGTTCAAATAAGATTATCAGGGGAAGAAAAGGAGAGCTATTTAAATGCATGCTTATCCCTACATAGATTATATGATGGAGGGTAAAATTAAATTACATAATTTTCTCTCACTGAATTTACAAATTGATATAGGCATAGGTACTTGATCAGAAACAATAAAGTTGAATGAAGGCTTGATCTGAAAAGTAAGGGAAGGTGAAAGCTTGTAGAGAAGGCCAGTCCCATACCAGCCTTGAAGGTGATATGGGAATTTAAGATCACATGTTACAGGCCTAAAGACTGAGTAGAAGTCCATTGGATAGAAACATAGAAATGATGAAGGACATAATCTTAAGAGAAGGAACAGCAGTTACAAAGCAACATAAATATGGAGGACTTGAGAATTAAAGGACAGCTATCATATATATATATATATATATATTCACATAAAATGTATAAACAAAATATTATACTATGTGTGGAAGCATATCTATCTATATCTATATGTATAGAATACAACTACAGATCAATCATATATGTGTATATGATTACATGTTATGAGTATATTTATTGGTCATGATGATGATCAAAAAACTGTCTAATCAGCTCTTCACTCTACAAGTGAGAATTCACACCTTAATGAAGTTTGCAAAGACATTCTCTATTTACTTGAGATTACATAATAATCTGAATTTGGTGACTAGTGTGTGCCTTAGATTTAAGTACAGGTGATACAGTGGATTAACAAGTATAATCTTTAAGCATCTTGTTATTCTGTAGAGTATATTCCAATACATGTAGTAATTAAAATCTAGCACAGAAGAAGAAAATGGAACCTAACAGAAGCATTTAACTGGAAACAGAATGAAGATAAAATGAATTTAAGGAGATAACATCTAAATTCAGAATTATAAAATGAATCCGCCAATAATAAAGCTAAAGAGCATTATAGAAAAACATAATGCACAAAGACATGAAGGCAACCTTCAGTTTGGGGGAATGACACCAAATGGTGATTCATACTTGGTGGGGGGAACCCCACTCAGAAACTTATGACAATTGAAAATTAAAAACAATAAGCTGAAATCACTTTGTGAAGAATTAAGGCTATTATAAGATGCTTGTACATTACATGTAGACAATAATGAATGTTGAAACAAATATGAGCAAACAAACGGTGTAATGAAATGTTTCTGTTTGAAAAATTGCTTTCATTTTACATCTGCCCACATATTTTATATATTTGTGCTTGCATATATGTAGATTTTTCTAATAATTTGTCTCTTTTTTCTTAACTAATCCTGGGATTGTGCTCTCTTCCACACTATATTAATTGATCTTTCTATACAGCAAAGAAAAGATTTATGGTGTGATTTATGTTATTCAAGAAGATTCAAAACCCATTTTGTTCCATTGCATTTTTAAATGTTTATTCTTTGACAATCCTAAGCATGTATACAATGAATTTTAATCATTTTTATTCCCTATTAAACCTGTCTCACCTCCTTTACTTCTCCACGGAAACCCATATCCTTTCCAACTTGCCCCACACATTGTAATTTTGAGTGTTGTTTTATGTGTATGGCTCACTGAGCCTGATCAGAGTCAGTTGCATACACATGGGTAGGAAGTTGCATGAAAAAATGTCAGTGACTACTCCAGCCACCCAGTAACTGTCAATGGTCTCTTGGAAATATGGGGCCCATTAGCCCCTTCCTTTCCTTGATGAAATGTTGATGGACCCAATCTTGTACAAGTCTTGTGCAAGGGACAACAGCTGCAATGCACTCTTGAGTGTAATAAATATGTCATATTAAAAAACATCTTTCCCATCTTGAATTTTGCATGCAAATGGATGGAAATAGAAAACGCTTTACTGAGTGAGGTCACCCAGACCCAAAAGGAGGAATATAGTATGTACTCACTCATAAGTGGATTCTAGCCATAGTTAAAGGTCTTTGAGCCTATAATTCGTGATCCTAGAGAAGCTAAATAAGAAGGTGAACCTGAAGAAAATCATATAATTATCCTCCTAGATACTGGAAGTAGACAAGATTGCCAGGCAAATTTGGGTGCACGGGGGGTGGGGGGTGGAAGTAAGGGGAGATGGTTAGGGAGAGGGGAGAGGGGGAGGATTGGGGATGCCTTGGGGGAATGGGATGGAGGGGTAGGGAGGAAGGATGGTCATGGTAACAGGGAAGTATATATCTCAACTAAGGGAGTCATTTTAGGGTTTGCAAGAGACTTGATTCTGGAGGGGTTCCCAGGCCCAAGGAGAGGTCCCCAGATTGTTCCCTGGGCAGGAGAGGAAAGGGTGCCTGAACTGGCCTTGGCCCATAACCATACTGATGAATATTTTGCATATCACCATAGAACCTTCATCTGGCAATGGATGGAGATAGAGATAGAGACACATATTGGAACACTGGACTTAACTCCCTAAGTCCTAATGAGAAGCAGAGGGAGGGAGAATGTGAGCAAGGAAGGCAGAAGCAGAGGGAACCTTCATCCGACGATGGATGGAGATAGAGACAGAGACCCACATTGGAGCACTGGACTGAGCCCCCAAGGTCCAAATAAGGAGCAGAAGGAAGGAGAACATGAAAAAGGAAGTCAGGACTGCGAGGGATGCGTTCACCCACTGATACAAGGGGACTGATCTAATGAGAGCTCACCAAGGCCAGCGGGACTGGGACTGAACGAGCATGTGATCAAACCGCATTCTCTGAAAGTGGCTGACATGGGGGCTGACTGAGAAGCCATTGACAATGGCACTGGGACTTGTTTCGTCTGCATGTACTGGCTTTTTGGGATTTTGGTCTGTTTGGATGCTCACCTTCCTGGACCTGAATAGGGGGGAGGAACTTGGACTTCCCACAGGGCTGGAAACCCTGACTGCTCTTGGAACTGGAGAGGGAGGAAGAGAGAGAGTTGGAGGAGCGGGAGGTTATTGGGAGGAGGGGAGGAAGTGGAAAATTTTATAAATAAATAAATAAGTAAATTTAAAAAATTAAAAATTAAAAAACGTCTTTCAGCAATCCACCTCCCCACGCTGGTGCCCTTTCATTCCTTCTGTTCAACCTTCCTTTGATGTTCTGAGAGCCTTATAGGGGGTGATACGGGCAATCCATTCAAATTCAGTTCCCCCATCATCCCTATTCTCAGCACTGAAAGTAGTTACATGAGTTTCCACCTTTACACCGGCGTCAGTAAGAAACATCTCTGGTGAAAACTGAGAGCAACACTAATCTATACTGGTGCAAAAACTACAGCTCTCATCATAAAGTGAATGAGATAATTTATTCTGGAGCCGTTTTGAGTTACCATGGCCCAGGAACACAGATTCAGGTTACCTCAAATTCCACGTTCTGACATGGAAGCAATTTCACAGAGTTTCTATAGTTTTCCAGAACAAAGGAAGTCATAAACCACAGCAAGTTTAAAATATATTGTTGGGTACACCAGAAAGGCAGGTACCACAAGATGGGGAAAGCATTCTATAGCCCTAAAATATTGTCTGATGACAGTCTTAGTTCTTCAATTGGTGGAAGCTAATGTTCCACTAAGTTAGTAGTTTCTATGGGGATTTTATTATCACAAGGTGTTAGTTCAGATACAGAGTGGGGCAAGGAATAAAATTAGCCCAAGATGAGGTAACGAGCCTCTGAACCTAGAAAATCTCAATCTCTCCACAGCACTGAAATTACATTCGGTCTCTGCAGACACAACAGCTTCTTCCAGGAGTGTTTTCTTCACAGACAGACACAGCTTCTTTTGGGAAATTTTCATTCACAGATAGAAATGAAGTATTTAGAAGGCAGCTTGGTCACCGGCCTCTGGAGCTTAGGGTCTCCCTAACCACCAGTAGTTAACCCAGCATGAGTTCTCCCCTGTTGAGTAGCAAAGCCCATGTTCTGAGTAACACCACCCACCTTAGCCGTAGGAAGGAACTGTTCTTGAAAATGCAGATAGTGTGTGCCCAGAATACCGTGCTATCCTGTCTGATCTTCTAAGGTCAAGCTCACTGCTTCTGAGGAAAGCTGACTTGGACCACTAGGTCTGTTGGAGAGACAGGAGTATGGATGGTTGAAAGTGATTTCAGGTACCCTGTTGTAAAAGTTGATCCGAGGACAGCCTGGAGGGCTTGTCAATAGAAACACAGGAAAAAATGTATTTTTATCTGCCTTCTTGTATGGTTTTGTGATAGTAGGTATTAAATTATTTAAGTGTCCTCTCATCTCAAGAAGTCACTAGCCACATTTCCTTTATGGTTTTGAATATCTACCTTTGGAGAATAGCACTGGGAAGCACTTATGGTTTTAAACTGACACCAGCTTTCTCTACTGATTTCTTCAGTACAGTTTGAGCTTTTTCAGACAGCACGTGCACTGTCTTACCTGTTTGCCCAAATACAACCATCAAGATTCCCTAACAGCAAAGCCAGTAGTGCACTGGGATGTAGTAAGAGCACAACAAGTTTTTATTAACTGATGTATTGATAAATACATCAATAACTTATAATTGATAAGAATTTAGTGCAGCAAAGAGAAATGGTCTTCTGTATTAGAGAAATTAAGATACATCACACTGGTAGATCATCACTGTACAACCAAAACCAACTAGAAAAATATGATTCATTGTCATGAAAAATTCCAACAACAAATAGAAAGTAACTGAGACATCTCAGTTTGATAGGTAAACATTTTAAATCATCTATAGTAAATCTGTGCAATAAACTATCAGAAATATATGTTCTTAATAAGTAAGCACAAATAAAATCTCAGCAGAAAATAGAAACCTTAAAAATAAACAAATAGAAATTTTAGAACTGCACAGTGTGATGTCTTAAAAGAAAAATTTATCACAATTCCAGAGAACCTAGACAACACGACCCTAAGAGAGACATACATAGAGCTAATCAACATGGAAAGTAGAAAAAGACAAGATCTCCTAAGTAAATTGGGAGCATGGGGACCTTAGAAGAGGGTTGAGGGGGAGGGGAGAGATAGGGAGGGGAGCAGAGAAAAATGTAGAGCTCAATAAAAATCAAGTGAAAGAAAGAAAAATTCATTACATGACTCAAAGCAGACTGCAGATGGTCAAAGAATGGGTCCATAATTCATCAAATAAACAGAGGTGTGCTCATTAAGTTCAATATTACTCAGAAACATGGGGAAATAAACTACTGGCCCACAAATGAGTATGGATGACTATTAAAAATATCTTCCTAAAAAATGAAACATGAAAAAGCATATATCATACAATCTCATGTATATGAAATGCTGAGAAGGGAAATCTACTCTTTGGTGTCAAAATTAGACCAAAGAAGGGAAGATAAAAGAAGCATTGACAACAACAGGTCACAAAGTAGCTTATCAAGTGATAAGAAATATTTGATAAAATATTAGAGTAGTGGTTATGCAGGTATATGCCCATTTGTCAGGATACATTTAAATAGAACACTTGAAATGTAACGTTTTACGCCACAGATTACAACCAATATAGTTAATTTTAACAGGAAAGTGACTGTACAGGCAGCCAGCAGTTTCTGCATTTCTCACATTTTGTGGAAGTCACTTGCTTGAACTTCCTGCTTACTCAGTTAATATTATTTCCTTCTTGGGTCTCTGAGGTAGTTGAAGAATAGATAGTTATAGTTTTCCTTATTTATGAGACTCAGAAAGAAATTCACTAAAGAAGTATAAAGTGTATAAAGTTGAGAGATATCAAAATACAATTGTGGATGGTACTATAATCTATGATAGAAAGTATATCAGGTACAAAACTTTGGACTCACCAAGATATGATAGATAATCGAGTATTTTCTCTGAATTTTTCAAATGCAAATGAACTAGACATTGTTGATGTACTTATCTCCTGTATATATTATTCATAATTATTGTACTTATTGTATATAGTTTTTCTTATATTAGTTATAGCCTTCTTTTTTATTTTAGACAGAAAAGATGAAATATTGTGAGTGATATTTTATTTGTGTTTAATAAATCAAGCTTGTCTGAAGATCAGAGTGCAAAGCTAGGTGGCATACACCTTAATCCCAGCAGTCACACTATTTAGCCGTATATGGCAGGTGGTGGTAGAACACGCTTTTAATCCCTGGTGGTGGTACATGATTTTAATCCTAGTACTAGAGAGGAATATAAGATGGGAGGAGACAGGAGTTCAAAAGCTCAGTCTGCAGTCTGAGGTTTGGTGGAGAACTTTGCAGTCTACAGTGACTCTGAGAACAGGATCGCCCCTTTGTCTGAGCCTTGGTAGAGGTAGGAACTCTCTAATGGCTTGGCTGCTTTGCTTTTCAGATCTTCATCTTGAAACCCAGTATCTGTCTCTAGGTTTTTTTATTAATCATGCTGCACACATAGCAACAATTTTTTTTTAAAAAAAAATATTTGTTGTCTGAGGTTTCTGTCCTGTCTGGTTCCCATAGTCATTAAGTCCCAAAGAAATCACAGAAAGGTCTACATTAGTTATAAACTGATTGGCTTAGTAGCTCAGACTTCTTATTCACTCTTATAACTTATATTAGCCTATTATTCTTGTCTATGTTATCCACGTGGCTCAGTACCTTAAAGTAATTCTATAAGACAACATCCCTCTCCCAACAATCTTTGTCCTCAGAGTTAGGGACATCATTGAGGGATTGATTATAATTGGTATAGGGTTGAAGGTTGGAGGAGAAATTTTGTAGGCTCAGGGATCTCTTTGAAAAAAAAGGGGAAAATTGGACAGGATAATAGATTAGTGTGAGCTTACTCACACTAAGAATAAAATGAGTAATAGAGTGAATACTTGTGAGCTATTATTTGTAGGCAATGTACACTGTTATAGATTCTTGTGTATTGATACAAACTTAAATTATATTAAATATGTTCCTATTTTTATCCACAATATTTGCATACCTAGGCAAAGTTATTTTGTCATATTGTGTGCATGCATGCTTCTACCTCTGCTTAAAACATGTTTTTGTATATTGATACAATTTTAGGATATATTTATCATATTGCAATGTACATTTCTACCTCTGATAAAGGTATTTATACATTGTTTGCATTTTGAGGTCATTGTCCTCATTTATTGCACAGTTGTTTATTGAATAATATTCTAATATGAAGTCTTAGTCTTTATATAGGTATTGAGAATTATAGATCAATAGTCATCTATGTTTGTCACACTTATATTTAGACAATCAGGTTCTTTAGATACATAGAGATTGTATTCTGCATAGATAGGTAATCTTCAACCCATTCAAAGAGCTGTAGAATATGACATTTAAATAACTTATGGTTCTGTGTAAGTGCTCCTGGCAGCACCGATCTATTTCAAGAGAATGTCGAGCACTGAAGACACTCCACTAGGAGCTTGTTTTCTTACTGTCAAAACTGGCCTTTGGCCAAAGAACTGCCCATGTCTTAACCACTGACAAGGTACATGGTATCCAGAAAAGGATAAGCAGGACACAAGGAAAAAGACTGTCAAATCTTGCCATGATAGGGTAAGACGGTTTTGAAATTTTTCCTGTCTCTGAAAATGGTCTGTCAGTTACTCTAGGCCTTAGCCAAAGTTGGTTGCTTCAATGTTGCAAATGAGACTTTGGGTTATTTTCCAGGTAGCCAGTTGTCTCTGTCATTTGTTGCACATTTTGGAAGTGGCTTGATTGCCTGCTTACTCAAGTAATACTATTGCCCTTCTCAGACATTCAATGGGGTTGAAGACTAGATATTTGTAGTTACTTTCCTCTCATGACTTGGCCAAGTTATTTATTATACAAGACCTAAACTCATTAGGATAGGATAATTATTAAATATATTTGTTTTTATTTTTATAATTTTGTGTTAGGCTTAGAACCCTCTTATTTAAACAAACAGGGAAGGTTGTGTAGGGAATCCTATAGCAAGTAGCCTGTAAGTTACCTGCCCGCGTGGGTGTAGCCTCTTATACTATTTATGCCCCATGTAAAGCGTGTGTCCAGCCTCTTTTCCAGCTGTGGGATTTCCTTGTTGTTCTCCGTTCCAGCAGAGGATTCTGATTTGTGAGTATACCCCTAAAAAATTAACCATCTATTATTTTCAATTCTGAGCTAGTGTGGGATATCTTTTAAGCTTCCTTCTTCAAGTATTTGCAAGGTCAAAGAAAAAAATAAATAAAGCATTACTAACAAGAATCAAATATCTAATAAGTGGGAAAATAAAACCATGTTGAAGAAGTACATGATGCAAAGACAGCACTAGCATTTCTATTCTTGACAACTCAGCAGTTTTCCTATCCCACTAATGTTTGATAGAACAGCATATGCATGTAGACCTTGGGGTATTACAAACATTTGCAGAGCGATGCTCTTCATTCTAGCCAAATATAAATGTAACATGGATCTCCAGTAGACAAAATAAACAACTGAATGTGATACAAAGTAAAAGCAAGGCTGACCTTACAGTGGAGATGTCTGCAGCCTCTCAAAACCGACATGAAGGGCTCACAGCTGGGTGTAAGACAGCCAAGCTGAGCAGGTGAGAGAAAAGACAGGACTCTGGGAAAACTGTGAGCAGCCAGTTGGCTCCTACTCCCAAAACCAGGCAAACAGGAACATTGTTTTTCACATATCCTTCCTTCTAATGTGGCTAATTATAACAGACTAAAGACTTCTATATAGCTTCCACCCATCAAGAAAGTGGACTACTGCAGACCATGGAAGAGTCAAGGGGCTTTACAGGGGAGACCAAGAGAAATTCAACCACATCTTAATAGCTGAAAAAAAAACTGCAATCAAGTCACATGAATTAGAGAGAAAACATAGATTGGAGATTAGCAGCACTTGCAAGATAAACAACCAGCAATGGAGGCCCAGGGTAGTAGTAAATAAACAGCCAAGGGGAACACCTGACGAAGTAAACAGACAGACAGACAGAGAGAGAGAGAGAGAGAGAGAGAGAGACTTTCAAAATGTCTGTTTTGAAATGTAACTGTTCCCTAATTAGGTGAACAGCATGCAAATGGAACATTGTCATCATCTCCCCAGTTGGGTCAGAAGAGGAGAAACCTAGTGTGAAAGGCCCTGTCTCAGTCTCAGTAAACACAGAGGAAAAACCAGTCTCTGTAGAAAAGACTTCAGCCTTTGTCCAGTGCCTGAAGTCTGTCATAAAAATGCCCAGATAAGCTGTTCCATGGATTTCCCTCTCAATACCCCTCCCATTCACAGGAGTTTCCCTTACTCTTACCTAACTTCTTTCCTGCCCTTAAATTTCCTTAATAAAGTTTGCCTTTACTTGTTTCCTTATGTATCTACATCTTTTATTATCAGCAGCTGAGATAATGTCACAGGGCATGTATTATGCAACTTCATTTCTATGAAATGCTCAGAAATTCTACAGAGACAAAAAGTAGATGAGGGGTTGCCTAGAGGGCACTGCATGGGCAGAAATCATCTGTGACTGCTCATGAGCAAAGCCTCCTTTAGAGCAATGGTTCTCAACCTGTGGGGCATGACTCCTCTGTAGGGGGAGGGTCGAATGACCATTTCACAGAGGTCGCCTAAGACCCCCACAGAATACATATATTTACACTACAATTTATAACATTAGCAAAATTACAGTTATGAAGTATCAAGGAAAATTCTATGGTTGAGAGTCACCACAACATGAGGAACCGTATTAAAGGGTCACAGCATTAGAAAGTTTGAGAATCACTGCTCTAGAGGGATGCTGAAAATATCTATGATTAATTGTGAAGATAGTTGTATACTTCTAAAACTAAAGCTCTGGAATTATACAGCTTATCTGAATAAATTATATAGTACATGATTCTCAACAGAGCTATCACATAAAACAGAAAATAGCAAATGATATCGGAATATTTATTGTTCTTTTAAATCAGTCTTGATTCTCTACACCATTTGAGCACAACAGTAATGGACACCAGATGAAAGGGTCTAACGTGGTCTGATCTCTGTTCTCAATCACAGCCTTTTCTTTTCATATGGACTTAATGACTGTCATCACCTGACTAACTGCACACAGTGGGAGCACAGTGAATATGTATTAAGTATGAATACATAGTTGCCATATCATACATTGTTACATTGTCACAACTAGGCTTTCCCTGTTCTAAATTTGTGATTTTGGATGATGAAGGATGAGAGTCAGTGTGGCATTTGAATTTTATATATATCTTTAGTGTTGAAGGGATTTATTCAAAATACCCTCTAGGAAAGTAGAAACATTGAATTGGAGTTATTTAGAATGACCACACGTAGCTTCTCTTGGTCCTGTGAAAAATAAGCATTAACTAATGCATCCACCTGTTAGATTATTGCTCAATGCTTAGACTGTCAAATCCTATGCCTTGTGACAAAGAGCATGGGCTTGAAGCTGCCCTCAAACCAAAAACAAGAAACAAAGGAGGACAAAATTAATTCAGTCCTTAAGAAAACATCAGAGAAACAATTACAGTTTCCCCAAACCTGCAAATAATTCAGTCTTTCTTTGAATACAGTGACAAGAAACTCTCCACTGAAACTTTTCAGTGGAAGGAGGGACCATATCAAAAACTCCATCCTGGGTTCCAGTTCTCAGGAAAGGAGTTCCTGTGAACAGTCACCAGAGGGGGCTACAAACCTAAGCTCCTTCTAGGCTGAGCCAAGGCTGTCAGTGGGTGTACAGAGGATTTGATCCCTTCTGTCACCTTATCATTTTATAAACACTTTGTGAATGCTCTGATAGATTCAAACACATGAGGAAGCTCATTGTAAAAGGCAAAGCAAATGAGTGAGCCCAGTCCTTACCCAGGGAAAGTGAGGGAGGAGCTAGGCATGGCAGTGCAGCCTCAGCTACTTGGAAACTAAGGTGTTGGTCTCTTGAGGGCATGAATTTTCTTATTTTCTTTTCTGTTTAATTTTTGGCAGTTTCATGCATATGTACACCGTGTTGTGATTCTATTCACCACCTCCTCCATTACCCTCTGTTGGCCCCTTTTTTTTTCCTCTGGACTTTTCTTCCCAATTAGCCCCCACTGGCTACATTACTGAAGAAAATGACACCCCCAAGCAACCACTAACAGTAATAGCTCTTCAGAAAAGTGGGTGTGGGAGTAGGGAGCATGTGCAACATATGTTTGAGAAAACCTGAACAATAGAGTGAGACTTAGTCTCAAAGAAAGAAAAAAGAAAAGAAAGAAGGAAGGAAAGGAAAGAAAGAAAAAGAGAGAGAGAGAGAGAGAGAGAGAGAGAGAGAGAGAAGAGGGAGGAAAGGAGGGAGAGAGGAGGGAGGGAGGGAGAGAAAAGAAAAGAAAAAGGGAAAAATGTCTACTTAGATTGGAGATGTAGTCCAGGGGTAGAGCATTTGTCTAACATTCAGAAAAACCAGTCTGACAAGGAATCAGTAAGACAGGTAATTAATATAAAGGTCAATTTTAAATAACCAAATATTTACTATTACAGAGTACCAAGAAGTTTAGGAGGAGAGAGGAAAGAATAATTTTTTTCCTTCCCATATTTCTGGTAATCACTTTTTGATAGAGGAAGTATTTCTACCTCCCTTGTCAAATGACATCATTTCATTTCCTTCTCCAAATCTTGTTTTCCTGCCCCTTATTTCTTTTCTTTCCTATTTATCATCTTCAAGGCATACCACTGCCAGGTGAGGCTAGAGATGAGGAGATTTGTGTTAGAGAGGGGTCCACAGAAGATTGTCATGGACAAGCAAGACACTGGTGTCTAGACAGTACCTCCAGTTAGAAGAAGTAGGAGACAGACTCTGTTGTGGGAGTCCACCTAGGAGGCTGAAACACCAGAGAACTTGACTTTTAGCATGGCTTTTCCTGACATACTGATCACGCACTGTTAGGCACTTAAGAAACTATTTTCATTATGTATGTTACAAATAGTTTATTCTACAGTGTTGCTTTATTTTTAACTTGGTTTATCAGATTTTTTAAGGGAAAAAGAAGTTGGTATTTCTAAAATAAAGAAGTTGGTATTTCTGTTCCTAATACTTGCATATTATCAATATGAATAGGAAGTCTTTCTTATCCTTAAAGTGCAGAGTTCAATAGGATTTCCAGAAAGAAAGATCAATTCCTAATAGTTCAATATCCTAAACTATCAATTGACACTGAGGTTGCCTGTCTCCTCAGCAAGGCTGTATGGTTTCCTTTGAAAGGTTTCATATATTCAGACACAGTCTTGTTGAGTTAGCCTTGAAATGATCACAGCAGAAACTCCAATTGGGGATTATGTAAGAAAAATACTTTCATCTTCTTTTAAACGTTATATTTAAACTTGGGAGGTAGAGATAGACCCAACCAAGACGCACTTTATTGGAACCACCCCCAAAGAAGGCTTCTTGAGGAGGGGCAATGCTGGCAAGAGCTGGCTTGTGGCTTGAGGCCTCACATCCTCCCATCAGACACAGATTCTGAGCTCAGAACCCCAGAACCTATTCTTAACTATGAGGTTCGTGAGTGGAATTGCCTTTCTCCTGACTTTGGGTAAGTGTTCTGGACCTACGGAAGAATGACTTTTGTGCCTAAAGACAAAAGATGTATCTGCTGCCTCTACTTCTCCCTCTGTGATTTTCCAAAGCGTTGGAGAGAATTGGTGTCTGTGTGATTCTTTAGTCTGGGCATCGTCATCGTGAACAGCTGCCTACCACACTCACAGACTTATATACAAGAACTCCAGGTTCATTAAGCTTGAGGAAAGTGGTTCATGGGCAACTTATCTTTGGCTGTGTGATTCTGCACAGCTAAGGAGTAATTTCAGCAATGTCCCCTGATCCTGAGTAATATACAGCACTCAACAGCAGAGCTCAGAAGAGTTCTGGGGCATCTGTGAGCCTCACATTTAGACCCTCCAATATTGAATGGTCCAAAGTTGATCTGTTGCTTCTTATATCCTTAGGCATTGTGGGTGATGCTAAAACTACACAGCCAGATTCAATGGAAAGTATTGAAGATGAAATTGTACACTTGCCTTGTAGCCACTCTTCCATCAGTGGGAGCGAGTACATTCACTGGTACCGACAGGTTCCTCTTCGTGGTCCAGAATATGTGATTCACGGTCTACAACAAAACACAAGCAATGGAATGGCCTTTCTAGCTATTTCTTCTGACAGAAAGTCAAGTACCTTGATCCTGCCTCGGGTCAGCCTGAGCGATGCTGCTGTGTATCACTGTATCCTGAAAGAAGCACACTGTGACAGACTGGGCTGCACCTGTGCAATATCTGCCTGGTGGGGGAGGGGAGCAGTGGCATCCTCTAAAGAGGTCTCTGTGATGGAATGAGCAGAAGCCCTACCGGGAAAGGGAAGACTGAGGAACCCAGCAGGGATGGGAAAGGAATGCTGAGCCTGGGCAAGAACAGCTGACAGCAGACAGACAGACATGCCTGCAGGGCAGCTGACAGCAGACAGACAGACATGCCTGCAGGGCAGCTGACAGCAGACAGACAGACATGCCTGCAGGGCAGCTGACAGCAGACAGACAGACATGCCTGCAGGGCAGCTGACAGCAGACAGACAGACATGCCTGCAGGGCAGCTGACAGCAGACAGACAGACATGCCTGCAGGGCAGCTGACAGCACAACTTCCAGTTCTGCAGAGAGAAGCGAATGAGAACTTCTGACTCCTCTTCATTTGAAAGAAAAAGTTTATTTCTGTGTAAACTGGAGTAAAATCTGATGAGAAAATCTTTTTGGAGCCAGGGAAGTGTCCAAGCTCTGGGACACATCATAATCACTATGTGCTTCTAACAAAACACAAAGAAGCCTCAGCTTTCTTCCATTTTCTCTTAAGAAAAATTAGGGATTTTTTCTGTTGCTCCCTGTGGCATACAGTCCAGATAAGTTTTTGAATGAACAGATAGTTATCTTCTCTTTAATCTTCATTGAAATATTTTTATTATTACATGAAAGAATAAAAATAATTTTCATTGTTTCTCAAGTAAAAATTGACCTTCCCATCTCCATCCATCTTCCTCTTTAACTCCTGCAATAACCAGTTTGATTATTTGAGGTTTACCCTGACAATCACATTTCTTTACATATTCGCACGAATACTCACAGTTACCCAACTTTATTACAGAAATCAGAGTATAACATATTTTCCATTGCTTAGTTTTATGTTTTAATTTATAATTATTTGAGGTGCACTCATGTGTACATTTCTTTTTTTTTAAAGTAAATTTTATTAAATTATAAAAGTTTCCATTTCCGCCCCTCTTCCCAACACCCTCCCACTCCCCCCACTCCCTCTCCTCCTCCCTCTTCGTCCCTTAGGGCAGTCAGGGTTTCCTGCCCTGTGGGAAGTTCAAGTTCCTCCCCCCTCCCTCCAGGACCAGGAAGGTGAGTGTCCAAACAGACTGGATCCCCAAAATCCAGTATATGCAGAGGAAACAGGTCCAGTATCATAGTCAATGGCTTTTCAGAAAGACTTCGGGCCAGCCACATTCAGAGAATCCGGCCAAATTCCGAGAATCTGGTTAGATCACCTCCTCGTTCAGTCCCAGTCCAACTGGCCTTGGTAAACTCTCATTAGATCCGTTCCCTTGTATCAGTGGGTGATAGCATCCCTCGCAGTACTGATTTCGTTTTTCATGTTCTTCCTCCTTCTGCTCCTCATTTGGACCTCGGGGGGCTCAGTCCGGTGCTCCAATGTGGGTCTCCAACTGTATCGCTGTCCTTCACCAGATGAAGGATCTATGGTGATAAGTAAAATATACATCAGTATGGTTATGGGCCACGGCCGATTCAGGCACCCTCTCCTCTGTCCAGAGAACAATCTGGGGGATCTCTCCTTGGATCTGGGATCCCATATATAATCAAGTCTCCTGTAAACCCTAAAATGACTCCCTTAGTTGAAATATATTCTTCCCTGATCCCATATTCATCCTTCCTCCCTCCCCCCCCCCATCCCGGGCCACCGAGCTTTCCCCATTCCTCCCCTACTCCCTTCTCTCTAACCCTCTCCCGTTCCATCAACCCTCCCACCCCCCCATGCACCCGAGGTTACCTGGGACTCTTGTCTATTTCCTACCTCCTGGTGGATAGCTAAATAATCTTCATCAGGTTCATCTTCTTATTTAGCTTCTCTAGGATCACGAATAATAGGCTCAAAGACCTTTAATTATGGTTAGAATCCACTTATGAGTGAATACATACCGTGTTCCTCTTTTTGGGTCTGGCTTACCTCACTCAGTAAAGCGTTTTCTATTTCCATCCATTTGCATGCAAAATTCAAGATGTCATTGTTTTTTACCGCTGAGTAAAACTCTAATGTGTATATGTTCCACACCTTTTTTACCCATTCTTCTATTGAGGGGCACCTAGGCTGTTTCCAGGTTCTGGCTATTACAAATAGTGCTGCTATGAACATAGTAGAACAAATGCTTTTGTAGTATGTTAGGGAATCTTTAGGGTATATTCCCAAGAGTGGAATTGCTGGGTCCTGAGGGAGGTTGACTCCCAGTTTCCTGAGAAACCGCCACACTGATTTCCACAGTGGCTGCACGAGTTTGCATTCCCACCAACAATGGATGAGTGTTCCCCTCACCCCACATCCTCTCCAGCATAGGCTATCGTTGGTGTTTTTGACTTTAGCTATTCTGACGGGTGTAAGATGGTATCTCAAAGTGGTTTTGATTTGCATTTCCCTGATCGCTAAGGAGGTTGAGCATGACCTTAAGTGTCTTCCGGCCATTCGAAGTTCATCTGTTGTGAATTCTCTGTTCAGTTCAGTACCCCATTTTTTAATTGGGTTAATTAGAGTTTTAGTGTCTAGTTTCTTGAGTTCTTTGTATATTTTGGAGATCAGACCTTTGTCTGATGAGGGGTTGGTGAAGATCTTCTCCCAGTCAGAAGGCAGCCTTTTTGTCCTACTGACAGTGTCCTTTGCTTTACAGAAGCTTCTCAGTTTCAGTAGATCCCATTTATTCATTGTTTCTCTTATTGTCTGTGCTGCTGGGGTCCTACTTAGGAAGTGGCCTCCTGTGCCTATATCTTGTAGACTACTTCCCACTTTTTCTTCTATCAGGTGCAAAGTGGACGGATTAATGTTGATGTCTTTAATCCATTTGGACCTGAGTTTTGTGCATGGTGATAGATATGGATCTACTTTCATTTTTTTACAGGTTGACATCCAGTTATGCCAGCACCATTTGTTAAAGATGCTTTCCTTCTTCCATTGTATACCTTTAGCTCCCTTGTCGAAAATTAGGTGTTCATAAGTTTGTGGGTTAATATCTGGGTCTTCTATTCGATTCCATAGGTCGACTTCTCTGTGCTTATGCCAATACCAAGCTGTTTTCAATACTGTAGCTCTATAATAGAGTTTGAAGTCAGGGATGGTAATGCCTCCAGAAGTTCTTTTATTGTATAAGATTGTTTTGGCTATCCTGGGTTTTTTGTTTTGCCATATAAACTTGATTATTGTTCTCTCAAGGTCTGTGAAGAAGTTTGATGGGATTTTGATGGGGATTGCATTGAATCTATAGATTGCTTTTGGTAGAATTGCCATTTTTACTATGTTGATTCTCCCAATCCAAGAGCAGGGGAGGTCTTTCCATTTTCTGGTATCCTCCTCAATTTCTTTCTTCAAAGACTTAAAGTTTTTGTCAAATAGGTCTTTCACTTACTTGGTTAGAGTAACCCCAAGATATTTTATGCTATTTGTGGCTATCATGAAAGGTGATGTTTCTCTGATTTCCCTCTCTGCTTCTTTATCCTTTGTGTATAGGAGGGCCACTGATTTTTTGGAGTTGATCTTGTATCCTGCCACGTTACTAAAGGTGTTTATCAGCTATAGGAGTTCTTTGGTAGAGTTTTTGGGGTCACTTACGTAAACTATCATATCGTCAGCAAATAACGAAAGTTTAACTTCATCCTTTCCAATAAGAATCCCCTTGATCTCCTTATGTTGTCTTATTGCTATTGCTAGAACTTCAAGCACTATATTGAAGAGGTATGGAGAGAGTGGACAGCCTTGTCGCGTTTCTGATTTTAGTGGAAAGGCTTTGAGTTTCTCTCCATTCAGTTTGATGTTAGCTGTCGGCTTGCTGTATATTACTTTTATTATATTTAGGTATGATCCTTGTATCCCCAGTCTCTCCAACACTTTTATCATAAATGGGTGTTGAATTTTGTCAAATGCTTTTTCAGCATCTAGTGAGATGATCATATGGTTTTTTTCTTTCAGTTTATTGATATGATGGATTACATTGATAGATTTGCGTATGTTGAACCAGCCCTGCATCTCTGGAATGAAGCCGACTTGATCATAATGGATAATTTTTCTAATGTGCTCTTGGATTCGGTTTGCCAGTACATTTCTTTTCAATATACAAAAAATGACTTCATAGTGTGGATGAATAATGGTTTCATTTGCTTGATTTAAATATTTATGTTTTCTCTTAGATATTGTACACAAAATTGTAATTTTACACACACACACACACACACACACACACAGAGAGAGAGAGAGAGAGAGAGAGAGAGAGAGAGACCCTTGATTTGTAGCTCAGACTACCCTCAAACTAGCAATGCTGCCTAGTCTCTCATGTGCTGCAATACAGGACTGCACCCCCACACCAGGCTGAAGTATTCTTTTATTATAGAGAGAAATTGAGGAGTTTAGGTAGGTATAGAATTTAAAAAACAATATAAGGCATTTTAAACAAGGAAAATGTCAGATATTCTCAACATATACAGGAAATCCTTGGCAAAATTCAGTGCTGATCATTTAAAATTTTTTCATAAATTAGGAATAGATGTGAAATTTCTTAACTTGTTAAAAGACTTCATAAAATCTACAATTTAGTTCAAATTTATAGGGGTGGGTCTGACGTCATCCCACCCAAGATCAGGAAGATGGTGAGGATGCCCGTCCTCACTGCTTCTATTCAGCAGTGTCCTGGAAGAATGATTCAATGTAACGAGACTAAAGGAAAGACGAACGCGTTTTATAGGATAAAGAAAGTGTTGTTTTGTGCACAGCACAAATGCCATTACTGATAGGAGAACATGGTAGAAGATACTCCTTGGTTCAGCCTTAAATAAAGAAGAAGAAGTCTGTGATCCACACTGCAAAGGGGGGCTTACAATCATCTGGTACAAGAAAGCATTGTAACAAGGAGACCCTCAGCACTTGAGCCGCTCCATTTGGGGAAGACTTTTAAGCAAGTAGTGAAAGAGCCTGCTATAGCCTGGCTCATGAGGCTGTGAGTTACGGATGTAGTCGGACTGCTGGGGAGGCAAGAAAACTGAGTCACATAACGATCCATCTCTCCTGAAGGCTAGGGCTACAGAACCTGAAACAATATGGGAAAAATCGTCCCTGATGGACTGGGTGTTAGAGCTTTAGGAACACTGCGATTCCTCCATCTGAAGGCCCCATTTTATGCCAGAATCAGAGGATACAGTGAACACAGGAACTGCGGATGGAACTGGGAATGAGAGGAGCTGTGTGTGACCCCTGCTTCACTGGACTGGATAGAACTGTGTTCACAGAGAGTCGATTCAGTGGGGACCTTGATACTGGTATGCTGCTTTTGTGGTTTTGTTGAGTTCTGTTACAGAATATGTTCTTTATAAAGTAGGAGAGGTTATAGCAGATCCGAGCTATGTAGATAAACATATGAATCAAGTTGGTGAAGTAATAACTCAGTTTAGGGAAGAGTTTAAAAATGTTCAAAGCCAAGACAGAGGTCCATCTGGGTCACTTGAAAATAGATGTGACAAGGCATGTGGCAAGTGGTGCTCTTGAGAAGAGAACTTCACAGAAAGCCAAATGCTGTGTTAGTGAGCTTCTGGAAGACTTGAAAGTCTCAGTTTCTGGAAGGCATTAATGAGAGCACAGATCAAATAAAAAGTCTAAGTCTGTCCCCGGGTGAGCCATGCCCTCAGCGTAAGCTGAACATTTCTCTCCTGGGGTAAAGATTGATATGGGTGGAGATGGTTCATCCAGTCTGGAGTTCTGACAAAAGCCAGGTTTGGCCGAGAGACTCAACAGGGCAGGATACAGCTGTGGCACCCATCCAGAGCCTGCAAGGAGAGGGGCTTCCGCAGCAGTGAGATGTGCCAGGGGGAAAGATAATGGGAGTGGTTATAGCAATAGTGCCAGCCCAGAGCCTGCAGGACCCAAGGCTCTCTCAACAGTCAGGTGTGGTTGAGATAGGGATAGTGTCTTCAGTCCAGAACCTGTCAGACCCAAGTAACCAAATCAATTGTCAAGCTCAAGACAGCTTTTGGGCATGGGTCTGAACAGTTTGAGACAGATACTCTAAACCTATTGGGGAAGAGATGTACAGAACCCCATTAAAGCACCTTAGGATAAGGAAGTAGAAAGTGCACAAAAAATGACTGTGGATTATGGAGAACCAGCTAAAGTAATATTTCCCATTCATGCTCCTGTGTGAACCTTTTCTAAAATTATTGATACACGTAATGGAATTATTTCAGACTGCCCACTCTCTCCATATCTATTCAACACAGTACTCGAAGTTCTAGCTAGAGCAATAAGACAACAAAAGGAAATAAAGATTGGAAAGGAAGAAACCAAACTTTAGTTGTTTGTAGGTGATACAACAGTATACAAAGTAACCCCAAAAAATCCAGGAGGAAACCCCTACAGCTAATAAATACCTTCAATAATGTGGCAGGATACAAAATCGACTAAAAAGTCAGTAACCTTCCTATGTACAAATGATAAAGGGTCTGAGAAAGAAATCAGAGAAACATCACCCTTTACAATAGACACAAATAACATAAAATACCATGGGTAATGCTAGCCAAAAAAGTGAAAGACCTGTACAACAAGAACTTTAAGTCTTTGAAGAAAGAAATTGAAGAAGATATCAAAAAATGGAAAGATCTTCCATGCGCTTGGATAGGTAGGACCAACATAATAAAAATGGCAAACCTACCAGAAACAACATAGAGATTCAATGTAATCACCATCAAAATCCCAATGCAATTCTTCACAGACCTCAAAAGAACAATATTCAACTTCATATGGAAAATCAAAAAACTCAGAATAGTCAAAACAATCCTGTACAATAAAGAAACTTCCAGAGGCATCACCATCCCTGGCATCAAGCTTTATTATAGAGCTACAGTAATTAGAACAGCTTGGTATTGACATAAAAACAGAGAGGGGGACCAATGGGATTGAATTGAAGACACTGATCTTAATCCACACACCTGTGAACACCTTAGTTTTGACAAAGAAACTAAAATTATACAATGGAAAAGAAGCATCTTTAACAAATGGTGCTGGCATAACTGGATGTCAACATGTAGAAGAATGCAAATAGATCCATATCTGTCTCCATGCACCAAACTCAAGTCCAAATAGATCAAAGACTACAATATAAATTCAGCCACAATAAACCTCTTAGAAAAAAAAGTGGAAAGTAGCCTGAACACATGGGCACAGGAGACCATTTTCTAAACATAACACCAGTAGCACAGACACTGAGAGCAACAACAAATAAATGGAACCTTCTGAAACTGAGAAGTTTCTACAGAGCAAAGGACACAGTCAATAAGACAAAACAGCAGCCTACTGAATGGGAAAAGATCTTCATTAATCCCACATCAGACTGATCTCCAAAATATATTTAAAAACTCAAGAAACTAGACATCAAAATACCAAATAATCCAATTTAAAAATGGGGTACAGATCTAAACAACAAAGAATTCTCAATAGAAGAATCACAGATGGCCAAAAGACATTTAAGGAATTGCTGAACATCCAAAATCATCAGGGCAAATCAAAATGACTCTGAGAAACCATCTTATGCTGAAGAGGATGCAGAGTAGGGGGAACTCTCCCCCATTGCTGGTGGGAGTGCAAACTTGTACAGCCACTTTGAAAATCAGTATGGTGATTTCTCAGAAAATTGGGAATCAACCTACCTCAAGACCCAGCAATATTCACTCTTAGGCATATACCCAAAGGATGCTCAATCATATTTCAAGGACATTAACTCAGCTATGTTCATAGCAACATTATTTGTCATAGCCAGAACATGGAAACAACCTAGAAAACCCTCAAACCAAAGAATGGATAAAGAAAATGTGGTAGAGATACACAATGGAGTATTGCTCAGTGGCAAAAAAAATACAACATTTTGAAATTTATATTCAAATAAATGGAACTAGATAAAACCATCCTGAGTGAGGTAACCAGACCCAGAAAGATGAATATATCATGTACTCACTCATAGTAGATATTAGACATAAAGCAAAGGATAACCAGCCTATAGTCCAAGACCCTAGAGAAGCTAAGTAACAAGGAGAGCCCTAACAGAGACAAACATGGATTTCCCCTGGGAAGGGGAAATAGACAAGATCTTCTGAGAAAATTTGGAGCATGAGGGTGGGGGGAGAAGGGAGGGTGAAATGGGTGGAGGAGGAGAGAAAGGGAGGAAGGAGGAGAACTTGAGGGAATGGGTTGTTCAAGGTAGGGGAAGGACAGAGAGGGAGAGCAAGGAAAGAGATATCTTGATTGAGGGAGTCATTATGGTGATAGCAAGGCACTAGGGAAATTACTAAGAATTACAAGGATGACCACAGTTAAGACTTTAATCAATAGTGGAGAGGGTGCCTGAACTGGCCTTTCCCTGAAATCAGCTTGACCTTAATTGTCTTCAAGGAACCTTCATCCAGCAACTGAGGGAAGCAGATGCAGAGATCCACAGTAAAGCACTGGGCTGAGCTCTGAAAGTCTAGTGGAAGAGAGGGAGGAATGATAATATAAGCAAATGTGTCAAGACCGTGATGGGGATACCCAGAGAAATAGTTGACCTGAGCTAATGGGAGCTCACTGACCCTAGACTAATTGCAGGGGAACCAGCATAGGACCAGACAAGGTCCTCTGAATGCGGGTGACTGGTGAATGGTTGGGACAGTCTATGGGGCCACTAGCCGTACAGCCAGGATTAATCTCTATTGCTTGAACTGTCTTTTTGAAGCCCATTATCATTGAAGGGATACCTTGCTCAGCCTAGACATAGTGGGGAGGGCATTGGTCCTGCTTGAAAGTGATGTGCTAGAGTTTGTTGACTCCCCATGGGAAGCCTTACCCTCTCTGGTGGGGGTGAGGTGGGAGGAAAGGGGAAGGAAGTGGGGGGAGGGGAGGGAGTGGGACTGGAATTGGTATGTAAAATTTCAATTAAATAATCAAAAAAGAAAATCCTATATTAACCAGTGCCTCTAAATGTAACCACATTATAAGTTTTTTTCAGGCTCTAGGGATATTGGCAGATTTTCATACCCTACCTTGTTCAATAACTTAATGAGGAGGGGTGTCATATTGGATTAAGATTGAAAAACTCAAGAGACTTTTTAACAAGTTAATACCTCTGTGGGACAAGACAAATGACTATGTGCCCATTAGCCCAGTGCTCCTTCAGGTTAGAAGTCACCAGAGGCCAAGAAGTCTGTAGCGGGGGGCTGTAAAAAAAAAAGGACCTAAGTAAATGTTTCCAATAGAGCATTGGCCTCACCCATGGGGAAGGGCAAAATCTTGATATAGAATGCTAGAATAGCAATTTCTGACTATATATAAAACATTACAACAGGTTGAACCCATCACTGGCCCTACTGCAGTAACTGTAAAAACAGCTTATCCAATTAAGGGCTGGGTCAAAGGATTTCTAGCCAAGCATCTGACTGGGGTGGCACAGGTGCCAGCTCTGTGGTGTGCATATTTACATCAATGTGGTGTCGTTTCTCTAAGCTGTCACCATTGCCACACAGGGTGTTCTAGGCCAGTGTCCTTTCAAGCCACTGAGCCCCTCCAATAACTATACTAACAGCTAAGCATGATACAGATGGACACAGACCCCCTGTGGTAGAGGTGGGTGGACAGGAAATGCTGGACAGGGGCCAAGTGAAGAACAGTGTTGATGATACTAACTCATAAGAGTAGGCTTGTGGCGATCTGTTTTGACAGCTGAGCTGTGTGTAGAGACCTCACTTTATGGTTGGTCTCGTGAGAGAAGATGTTGTCAGCCATTAGATTTAGCAGCACAGAATAAAGAGACCAAAACCAGAAAGGGACCAGAGTCTGACCGCAGCATATGAGATGGTCTGTTGCAAACAGTGAGGGTCAGAACTTGCCCTAGGGAACGGCGGTTTTGCAAGAGGGAAAAACTGGCTGGGACCCTTTATTGGGGCAGATGAGGGGCTTGGAAATGAAGTTGATGCTGTTGTAGGAGGCTACATGTGGGTCTCTTCTTCCTGGAATCACCTTCTTGGAAGGGTAGATCAGATAGGCTGTCCCAGCAAACATTCTTCTCTGGGTTGTGGCTGACTGGTAAGTTTGAGCCAGGTCAGCTAGAATCTCATAGGAATCCAGCTTTAACAGCAAAGGCACTCTATGAGCAGGTGTCAGGTCAGCCACTGTGAGAAAAACATAACAGAGCTCATCAGAAGTCAGAACCCTGATTAGCATAATCTGGAAATGACAGGTGCTGAGGAATTGAAATCAAATTCGAAATTCCACAGAACCATGGAACTCTAGGTGATGCTGTTCTAGAGTGTATTTACTAGGCTTCTGTGAAACTTTTATTTCAGATAGGTCAGAGTTCAAAGCAGGGGTACAGGAAACAATGAGAAACATTCAGAGTATTTCCTATCACATTCACTAGAAATACTCGGGAAGCAAAAGGTCCTATAGCCTAATGGGGGCTTTTTGCACAATGCCTTTGAGCTTGCTAAACTGCATTGCTGAGAGCCAGGAGGAAACATCTTGTCCATTGTATTCCACAGGCAAGCAGAGGCATTCCTCCCAGAGGAATAAACAACATTTTATGGGAACAGAGTTCACACAGCAAGGTAGTGTAAGAAAGTGTATTATATGCAGAATGCACCTGATAGTTTCCCATAAGGCAGCCCTTAGCCAGTTAAGTCCTCCAGGTAATCAGGAAGCAGATGCCCTTACCAAAATGCAGGTCATCAGTTCCCAGTTGCCACTGGAGGTTGCTCACCGGGTTCATGTAAATTCTAGTCACAGATGAGCCAGCTTGGATTGGAAGATAGAGAAAGCCTCTGGGATTCCTGTAAAATATTCTAATAGTATATATGCTGTCCAGTCATGTGAAGCCTGCCTATGCCCAGTTGTGGCCTTGGCAGGTGGATATATGGTAGGGCAGATAGATACATAAGCTGAATTGTCTCATAAGGGACTGCCAAGTAGAACCCACCTGTCAGTGCGGGATGCAACATTCCTGTTAGTAACCACATTAAAAGTCCATTGGTTCATCAACTTGGACTTCACAATCATTATTTTCCATATGATGGGTTCACTTTCTAAGGCCAATAGATATATTCATGTTGTGTGCTATCATGGATCCACTTTCTAAGTCCTATAGATATTCATGTTGTGTGCTATCATGGGTTCACTTCCTAAGGTCGACAGATATATTCATGTTGTGTGCCACCCCTAAGAAAAATCTCTCACACAAGAGCAGTTTGTTGTTAAATAGCTGCAAATCTACATAATGCTTTGAAAGTCAACTGAGATGTAATAGATGTATCTAATTGAAATATAGAACCTCTACTACTTTCAATGTGTAGCAAAAAGAAGCAATTTAAATATGTAAGCAGTCTGTAGTAATAGGGACACTAGTTCATTTCCCAGCAACCCAGACTTCTGAAATGACCACACAGAAATTATATTAATAAAATAAATGCTTGAACTATTAGCTCTAGCTTCTTATTGGCTAACACTTACATCTTAATTTATTCTATTTCTATTAATCTGTGTATTTCCATTGGAAATTGCTGCATGCTTTAAGAAGTATCTCTGTATATGTGCATTCATTTAATACTTTATGTGAAATAATTGCATATTTATTGTTATCTGATTCTGACTAAATATTACAGAAGAAACACAAAACTTGAAGCTTTGTATTCATATCTTCCTTATTAAAATCAATTTGATTCTAATTTATGAACTCTTTAAATTCTGTGTATAGCTATTGTTAAATATGATATGCAAAATTAAGATAATTTATCATTCCCATGTGTGCCTTCATTATGTTATTAGAGTATCTATATATTTGCATTACATACTTGCTTAAGTTATTTGCAACAAATAATACTTGTTATCATCCTTTACTAAAGTAATTTTCTATGTTTGCTATGTATGTTTGATAATTTAGTAATACATGTAATTGTTATTTAATCATATTCCTGCTATTTTAGGAGCCTAATAAGCTAATTACATGAATGTCATTGCAAATCTTAATTGCATTTTATAATGTTTGGCTGTGCTTTGGTATCTAACATGCTTATTTCTTCATACATCTTCTTAAACAGACATTTTCTTTTCTATTCTTCTAGATCAATTGGGATGATTTGTAGCCAATATTGAGACGCCTTTGAATGTTATTGTTTGATTTAATAACCTTTATGAGAAGTTTAAGCATAGTGACAAGAACTGGTCAAAATAAGATTCTTGCGTTAAAACACAAACTGTGACTTCTTAGTATTCAGAGGATTCTTTAGGACCTCTGGTACTCTGAGTGCATTTACACTGATTGCATGACGATATAAATGCAGTGTAATATAAAACAATATACAACACCAACCATGTGTTTTACCTCTATCGTGCATTCTTAACATGCCGCTCTGCCTATAGGATTTGTAAACATGCCAGGTCTGTTCACTTATGCTTTATAATTTGAACTACTGACAAGCACTGACCAACTCAGAGGGAAACACCTGTGTATTTCAGTGATTAATTTATTTTCCACTTGGGAATTAAAATAAAAGAGAGAAGTCCTTTATTTAGAGAGTACTACTGGTGTGAAGAATTGTCTGCTTGAATAAGATAAGGCTCAAAAATAAGAAAACCATAGAGTGTCAGAAAAAGAGAACATGTGCAAGCAGATTAAACCTTATCATGAAGGTAGACATACATAGAAAATAAGTTCACATAACCATATTCCCAGAAAGAAAAGGGAGATGACATAATATATTGAGAAAATGCTAAAAAAAATTCATCATCCAGAAGTGATGCTTTTTCTTTCTTTTGTTTGAGAATGATATCTAATGAATTGGGTTTAACCTCAATTATTATTCACTGTAAGAAGCTTTAATATATTACCCCTTCTCAGAATCAGAAACTTGTACATTTATGAGAATGTCTTAGTTTGATTTTAATTTTTGAAATAAAACATTGAGAAAAAAAAGAGCAGATCTTGCGCAGGCAACTACCATTGCTGTGAGGTGATGAGTGTAGCTGTCCGTCATTAGAAGAAGCATTTTGCAGCACTTGCCCCATCCTCCAGCTCCTACACTCTTCCCACAATGCTCCCTGAGCTTCGGATGAGGGGAGATTGACATAGATGACCCATTAACAGCTGAGCACTTAGACTCACTCATTCCCATTACTTTGAGCAGTTATAGATCTCTGCACTAGCCATAACCTGTTGCAAAAAGAAACTTCTCTGACTATGGTTAAGAGCAGTGTAAATCTATGAGTATAAACATAAATATTAAGCAAGATGTAGTTTGACAGTATGATCATTTAGTGAAATGTCCTCAATAGGGTCACATTCACCCACCCAGGGTCTGAATCTCTCCATTTGTGGGCCTTTAACAAGGTTTACAGTGCCAGAGATGAAATCCCTCCTGTGGAAAAGAAAGTCAGCAGGGAGTTTCCTAACCAATGTCCAACTAAAATGGATAATATTTTCCAAAATAGAGTATTAACATTTAGATAAATTGGGAAACCAAGAGCAACAGTGACAGCCTGTGTTGTTTTGGATGCTCTGGGACTTCCCTGACCCCATTCATAACAGAGTATCCATGCCTGGCACTGAGATTTTATTAACTCACATCTTCTGAGAGCAACCTTGTCCACCAATTTAGAGAACTTCTAACCAAACTCACTTCCTATGTTATGTGAACACATATTAGCTGACAAACAGTAGACCCACATAAGACTTATTCACACACCCTGAGTTTGGCTATCCCTGCCCCGCCCTGCCTTAGCTCCTTGTCCCAAGCACAACTTAAATTTTTATTCCTGGGTATCCCCTTTTCCTTCAGGCCTCCTGTTCTATCCCCTCTAGTTATATTTTTTTTTACTTGAGTTGCTAGAATATAGAATATATCACATAAATTAAATATACAAAGTCTTCATTACTCAGCATTGTTCAGTTTAGTCAAAGGGTGGCAGTATTTGAAAAGTATCTGAATGATGTTCATATGTGCTGAACAAATAGAAAGTCAGTGGGGTCTCTGACTGAGGCACTCTCCTTCCTGAGCTCAGGAGCCACCCTGGGGACGCCCATTCAGAGAAATCCAACTCTGCTGCACTCACCAGTGCCAAGTGATGAGGATGCTCCTTCAAGTACTTGTTTGGGTATTAAGGCTTCAGACCTCCTGTGAGTACATATCTTATTTGGGGAACTGGTGAGGTGATGGGGGCTTCCAGGGGACCTTTTCTTCTGTCCTGGGTTGGAGGCTTTTTCAGTGTCAATATATTTAACAAAATAGACCACATAGTGTGCCGATGTAGTGATGCTGTTATTTGGGAGACAGGGACAGGGGAGAATCACCATCTCTACTACAGCCACTAAGATCTTATTACTGCCTCTTGTGTTTCCTTATGTTGTCTTTTTGAACAGTGGTCAATACCCAGAAGTTGCAACAGAGCCCTCAGTCTCTGGTAATCCAAGAAGGAGATGAACTCACCATCAGCTGCAATTCCTCAGAATCTTTATATGTCTTACACTGGTATTGGCAAGGGAATGATGGAGGCCCCATCTTCTTGGTGACATTACAGAAAGGTGGAGACAAGAAAAGTAATGACAAAATAACTGCCAAGCTGGATGAGAAAATGCAACGAAGTTCCCTGCATATTCGAGCCTCCCAGCCCAGTCACTCGGGCACTTACCTCTGTGGAACAGTGCACAGTGGTCTGTAGACCTCCACAGGCTGTCTCCAAACCTACAGCTGGGCCACAGGGGCTCTGCTGACATAGGGCTCTGAGACAGAACTAGAACACTCGCAAAACAAGGCACATGAGGGTCCAATTGTCTCATCACATAAGAGTGGAGATGATGCAATGGGAAGCTATGTCTTTAACATTTACAATTACTTTTTCCTAGTAATGTTACTTTTTAGTGGGTAAAATCTTAAATTGTGCAAATTTACAAATATACAAATGGTACAAATTTCAGTAATTTAAACAATAATGTGGGTGCAACCTCCCACAGTCCAGCCTGGGTCCTCAAGATCTGGGATGGTGGGAAGGCACTGGGTGGGTGGATCTGTTTATGATGAGCAGGCATGTGGTGGAGAAATGAAGGAGAAAGAGAAGCAGAATGGTTCGTGTGCTGTGGAAAGAGACAGAATGGAGGAGGTAGAGTCAGCAGTGAGAAGTAGATGGGCGATGCTTTCTTGCCTTCATGCCCCACACCCATACTGTCTCCCAGGCCTGGGATGCTGGCAAGGGCTATGTCTGGTTCCATGGGTCTGTGTGGCCATTCATGGCCTATGTTGCCACCAAAGGCCACAAGGATGCCCACTGTCTGAGCTATACTGGTGGCCATGTAGGTGTCTAACCCATGTAGGATGATCTGGGTGGCCTGTGCTGCCATCTGAAACCATGCTGTCATCCAGACCCAAGTTATTGCCAAGGGCCATGTCTGGGTCTATGACTCCAGCATCCAGGGTCTGAATCTGTATCTACGGGGGTTGTTGCAACTGAAGGTTGTGTAGTTGTCTGATCAGTCACATGGGACTATATTGATGCCCAAGGACCATGCTGCATCCAGAGCCATACAGACAGACCTAAGTGGTATGTACTGCTTTCTGGTATCATGGTGAACCTCCAGGACAGGTCTACAGCTGGGGTCCAGGTCTGGGTGCCCTACTGTAGCCAATATCTGTGTTGAAGTTTGTGGCTCCTGTTGCCATGGTGGTCAGGCAGATTTCTGGAATCTAGGCTGCCACCTGGGGCAATAGAGGTGTCAAAGGACCATGTTGCTGCTGGGGCCATGGTGTTCTGAGTGTCTAGAGCTGCCACCTGGAGTCATGGTAATATCCAGACCCGCCAACCTCCGAGGATCATGTCTGGGACCGTGTTCCTACCACAGGCGGGGTATGTGTTGAAATCCATGGCCTATGTTGTCACGGTATAGATGCCCAGGGCCCAGTAAACCACTTGAGTCTATGCTGGTGGCCAAAGGAAATGTTACATCTGGGACCATACAGATCTGAGTGGCCTGTACTGCTACCCAGTGCCATGATGGGCCATGAGTTACAACTGAGGGCTGTGTCTGGGTCCGTGGTTTTACTGAAGCTAAGGTCAGTGTTGATGTCAGAGATTCCTATTACCACCAAAAGCCACATGGATGCCTGAGAACTGGGGCCAAATTTGAGTCTAAAGGCCATGCTACCACTGGATCCATATCCATCTGCATGGACTACAGTGCCACCTGGGGCAATGGTGACATTCATACTCGGCTGCTGCCAGGGATCGGGTATGGATCCATGTTCCTACGACAGCAAGGGTCATGTTGCCACCAAAGATTAAATGGAAATCTGATGTTGGGACTATAACCTGGGGCCTTGTTGGTATCTAGGAGTTGTGCCACTACCAGAGCCATCCTGATCTGAGTGGCCTGTGCTTCTACCCAGAGCCAGGATGTCATCTAGACTCAAGCTGCTGCCAAGCTGTTCTTTTCCTGTTGCTGTCTGGCTCTGTGGTCCTGTTGCAGCTGGGGTCTGTATTGAGGGAGCCATAGGAACCATGATTCCATCAGAGGACCATGCTGAGCCAACCCTGTCCTTCAGTAGCCCTAAGATGCCTGGCCCTGCCCCACTAAATGCTGCCCCAAGAGAGCTTACCTGAAGCTTCATGAGAGCTGGCCCTTGCACTCAGGAGAGATGACCCATCCCTCACCTCAGGCAGTGAAGAGCTGACCCTGATGGCATGGGCACAGGGGAGCTGGTTCTACCCCCGTGGCCTGGACCAACTCAACTACCACCCAGACCCACAGTCAGTTATGACATTGGCCCACCCTAACATTTATGCCATCTAGGACCTGCTGGAGCTTGTGAAGAGACTGGTCCTGGGTAATAATAACCATAGGGTGAAGGCATAAGTCACAAACAATCCCACACCAGTTTTGAATTATGATTAATAGAATGGTTATTTATTCAAAGGGGAAAAAAACTTACAGATTACCGTCCCAAAGAACAGCTCCTCTGCGCGATCTGGAAAGGAGTCTAGGAGCCAGAAGCGGAACTGGAAGCCAGAGAGAGAGTGAAGGACAGCCGCTGCTTTTTTAAAGAGAGAGAGACCATGCCCCAGTGGGCTGGTATCTCAGTGGCTATTGGCTAAAGGAGCCGAAGGAGTTCCCGCAGCAACAGGGTCTCCATGACTCGGGACAGCTATGATAGATCTGAGAGGAATTTCCATGAGGATCCAGTGAGGACGGTGTACCAGACACCAGAGGCCTTGAACCAGATCAGTGACTCATTGCAATGTACTTACTTAGTAAAGCTGATTGGACAAAGGGCACTGGGTGCCACACCGGCTCCCACGGCCACCAGGACAGATGAAGAGGTGTTGGAGAGGTGGGAACGGTGGAGAAGCTAAGAGGTTTGCTGTTGCTGCTATTGCTTTGTTTCTGTTTCTTGTTTTTTTTTTTCTCTTTGTGTTTATTGGTTTGCTTGCTTGCTTTGTTTTGATTTCATTTTAAATTTTCGTTGGGGGGGCTGTTTAAGAGGGAGGGAATATGGAGAGACTGAGAGGTGAGCAGCATTGGGGTACATGATCTGAAATTCCCAAAGATTCAATAAAAAAATTATGTTGAAAAGAAAAAAAATAATGCACAAATCTCATGCCTCATTGATCTAAGAAATATGTTTCCCTCCTGTTATTTGCCTACCTAACCCCACGCCATTCCCTGAGCCTCCGGGAGCAAATTAAGACTGAAGGCCTTTGGGGGCATATGAAGACCATCTCATGACACTTGGCAAAGCAATACCGTTGGACACAAGCATCATTACAGGTCGAATATTCTTTCAACATTTATATTATAAATACAGAGATAAACTAATTGATAGACAGACAGAAGAATAGGGAACTAACCCAGTCTTAGCCTGGCCTCTAATTCTCATTGTGCTTTCGTTCACATTCCATTCTCTGTGTTTCTCTGCACACACTGAACTGAAAGATCTTCACCCACTTTGCTTCAAAATGAAATGATCAACAGCTTACCTTTGTCTGCTCCCTCCACATGAGGGAAATACATGGATCTAATCTACAGAAAAGTAGAAAAGGACAAGATCTCCTGAGCAAATTTGGAACATGGGGACCATGGGTAAGGACTGAAGGGGAAGGGAGAGAAATGACGAAAACAGAGAAAAACGTATAGTTCAATAAAATCAATAAAAGTTAAAAAAAATACCAAAGTCGAAAGTTGGGAGGGGCACATGGTAGGGGCAATGGGGAAGATGAGGGGGAGAATAGAACTCATATGGTGATGTGGGATTTTCCTCTATGTATGCTGTGATTACCATTAATGAATAAAGAAACTGCTTTGGACATATAACAGAGCAGAAGTTAGGTAGGTAGCAGAACTGAATGCTGGGAGAAAGGAGGCAGAGGCAGAGAGAAGCCATGCAGCCCCACCAGAGACAGACACCAGTTGGAATCTTGCCAGTAAGCCACTGCCACGTGGCAATATACAGATTACTAGAAATGGGTTAAATTAAGATGTCAGAGTTAGCAAATAAAAAGTTGGTTTTCTAGATTTTTTTTCTCTCAGGCTTTCTGGAGGGAGCCAGGAACAACAATTTCAAGGTAACAAACTATCTATGGGGCTGTTACATGTCAGGGTCTCATATCTGTGTCTGACAGCTTCTAGGAGTTTGCTTTTCTTAACACTCAAGAGCACATATTGATGTTAACAACTTCTTCTGGGGTTCTGAGGCTTAGCTCCAATACCACTGTGTTCAAATACAGAAGTTACACTAACAGACAGTAAAGACTGTCTGTCTGGATTATGTGCTTGTCTTTGTATAAACAGTGTATAGATAGCATCATTGGATAACATTCTTTGTGTCTGCATGCTAGTCTAGATTATGATTAAAGTATGGTTTTACTTTTCATTGACTATTTTCTCCTTTGTTTCCAGTCTCATAAGGAATAACTATACAATGAGAAATAAAAGGCAAAGTCTGCAATACAGTCACTAGAAACACTTGTTCCACTTGTGTAGCAAGAGGGGTTTCTAGGTAGCAAGCAGCTATGACAGCTCTCCTTCGAAAGACACAATGTCTGAATATTCTGCACACTTCAGTAGAAGTCAGAATTACAAACAAGGTGGCAGCCCTTCATTTAACATGCAAAGAAAAGGTGGATCCTCTCAGTTCAACCCAGTATTTGTGGGCAGAGAAGTTTTCTATTTGCTCAGAGTTGAGATAAGAAAAAAATAGAACAATCATTTATAGAAATGTACCTTCCCAGGAAGTATAGATCACTGTTTATTTGAACAGGAAGAATGCAAAAGTCCATTGACAACTGGACAATGCACAGAGAGAAAGAGACAGAAGAAAAGGATGATTCCATGAAGACAGTGTTCCCTGAACACAAGAACTAATGCACAAATAATTCAGAGACCATAGCTATACATACAGACCTCCACGAGTTCAAGACAGTCAGGGTCCCAAAAAGCTGTTTGCAATTGACACCAGTTTGAAAATGAAAATTAGTTTTTTCTAAGGAAATTTCACTGCAAATATTAACCACACTTCAGAATCAGCCTTCTGTCAAAACACAAAATGAACTCAATGATATTTTCGTGGATATTTTGTCTCAAATCTCTTTTTTTGATGATCATTTTTGTGTTATTGGTCTTTTGCTAGTATATTTTGTTTTCTGAATTCTGTTTTTGTGGGTTTTATCTGTCTAAATTTTATGTTTTTTTTCCAAAGGGAAAAAGGAGGGTGGGTAAGAAGGTAAGGAGGAAGAGGAGGGTTCTGAAGGAGTTGGGAGAAAGAGGAAGTGTGATCAGAATATATTGTATGATAAAATAGATAAAACATTTACACCAAAAAATAAAAATAAACTCTAAATAAATCAAATAACCTCCACCAATAAAATCATAGTGCAGTCATCTCAATAGTTACCCAAAAGTGTTTAAGTGATGATCATCATTTATTTACAACAAAGAAATAATTTTTTAATTAATTGAGAATAGAAGAAGGCTGTAAGAATTCCAACATCCAGTAGCCTTTGGGTTGCCTGTCAACTTAGGCATGGCCTGTTGTACTGTATAAGCTGATGTGAAGCATGTGTTCACCCTGTCTTCTGTCTGTGGGATTCAGTTGCTGTTCTGTTTGAGCAGAGGCCTGTAATCTTTGAGTCTACCCCTAAATAAATAAGCCTCTATTATATTCAATTCTGAGAGAGTGTAGGATTTCTTTTAAGCATCCTTCTTCATCTGTTGCCCACATGGGACTAAGTTCCACACCTACTGGGTGGACTAGCTTAAAGGCCTAACCAGTCCACAGCCCAGAAAGTCTCCCACCCCAGTTTCCTTGGCTTGATTTTACCTACTAAGCATTTTTTTTGTAAAACACCCACCACCAGAAAGCTAAGCGTATGTGGTGGCTTGGAAATTTCCCAACCTCACGCATATACTCCCCCATTGCTGTGTTCCCTGTCATATGGTGACTTGCACAGCTTCCAGTTTGTGCTCCCTGCCCTTGAGTTCTGGGCTTCTTGCTCCATGTACAGAATTTATTTAATTGCTTTTAATTTGTCATGCAAAACATATTTCTCAGTATTTAACTGGCACCAAGGAAAAACAAACAAACAAACAAAAAACAAAGAAGCTCAGGAATGTTTGCAGCACCAGGTTGTACCACTAATTGTGACTCTGCAACCATGACACCTGCAGGACAATAAAGATTATTACGTCTAAAACAATTTACCAGACCTCATAACAGGTAATTAATAGATCATTATATGATGGCAGACAACATTACCATGGAAAATTTTAGTAACTTTTTTGCTAATACTATAGATTGTATTCTGCAAGGTTTATATGGTTATTGTGATGCATCCATTTATTAGATATTGGAACTCAGTTTTTTCTTCATATTATATCCTTAAGAAAAAGGTTTGATAAGAGAGCCAAGAATGACGCACTTTTAGAAATGATACAGTCCTTACAGAATAATAATGAACAGCTAGATGACAGGATTAAGACAATCTAAAATCAAAATTATCTGAAAAAAAATAGTACTACTAAAAGGGTAACAATTTGACAGGCAAAATTGAATCCATGTCAAAGGATACTGAAAAATCACCTGAAAGACTTCATACTGTTGAACTTGACAATCAAAACTTGTTTATAAAGTTACAATAGGTTAGCAGATAGAGTACCTCTCCAGAAAGGCAATGTGCATATTTTTCAAATAATGTCCAAGGATAGGATGTTATCTTTAAAGGAAAAACTTCAGATGTTAGAATCTCATATGCAGCATGAAGACAAGAGTCTAGGTACTTCAGTGAAATCACTAGGGATATATACAGGCCAGAAGATTCAGGCTTTACAAAAGGCAGTAGTAAAAAGATTTGAAATGATTGAGGAAATTATTGGAGCTGATAAGCAGGGAAAGAAGGTACAAGGACAGGATCTAACATTGCCAGTTGCTGTCAGAGATGACTTACACAGAATTTTAGATTTCTACCCTGTAATCTACTCTGACAAAGCCTCAAGTTTGAAAGACCCTAAAGGATCTAAAGAAGGTAGATGGATACCTATAGGAATGAATGATCTAAAAGAAATTCAGCAAGAAATAGTAACTTATGGCTTGCATTCTGCATATGTAATGGAGGTGGTAAAGACATGGGCTTCTAGCATTAAAGCTATGCCACATGACTGGCATCATTTAGTTTCAGCAGTCCTGGATGATGGGATTCACCAAATGTTTAAAGGTTATTTCAAGGAAGACGTTATAATTTTAGAACAATAGGAAGAAACAAAAGGATTTCAGACTTCCCAAGATCAAATTCTTGGTGAGGGCACTTATGCTGACCCACAGGCACAAGCTCTGTATGATTGACAAATCTTGTCCCTGTGCCACAAAGCAGCCTTAAATGCTTGGGACAGGATTCAAGAACTAGGAAAACAAATTGAATCATATACCAGGTTTAAACAGGACCAGAGAGAACTCTTTAGTTACTTTTTACAAAGATTAATTAAGGCTGTAGAAATAGGAGTAAAAGACACAGATGGTAGACGATACTTATTGAATCTCTGGCTATTGAAAATGCCAACTTAGAATGCAAAATGATTCTTGGGCCTTAAAAGGTTAGATCAGGCATCCTCTCCTCTGCTGCCCAGGGAACAATCTGGGGACCTGGGAGAACATGAAAAAGGATGTCAGAACTGCAAGGAGTGCGTTCACCCACTGATACATGGGGACTGATCTAATGAGAGCTCACCAAGGCCAGCTGGACTGGGACTGAACGAGCATGTGATCAAACCGGATTCTCTGAACGTGGCTGACATGGGGGCTGATTGAGAAGCCATTGACGATGGCACTGGGTCTTGTTTCATCTGCATGGACTGGCTTTTTGGGATCCTACTCTGTTTGGATGCTCACCTTCCTAGACCTGGAGGGAGGGGGAAGGAACTTGAACTTCCCACAAGACAGGAAACCCTGACTGCTCTTTGGACTGGAGAGGGAGGAGGAGAGGGAGTGGGGGAAATGGGAAGGTATGGGAGGAGGGGAGAAAGTGGAAATTTTTATAAATAAATAAATAAGTAAATTTAAAAAAAAGGTTAGATCAGCACTAATGAATGAATGGACTCTGCAGACAATGAACATTGAGACATTTGACTATAATGCTGAATTTTGGGTAGGAAAAACAATTTCCAAAGGTATGAGGAGACATCAAAATGCCAAATGTCTTAATTGTGGTAGAACAGGACATCTGAGAAGGGATTGTAGGCAAGGAATTCATACGAATGATATCTCCTCTGGGAATAGCAAGATAGGAGGACTGAGCCTTCAGGTATATGTAGAAGGTGTGGCAACATTGTACCAATGAATGTAGATCAACAAAAGACAGACAAGGCAACCTGATACCTTGTCTGTCTCCTTGGGGGACCTCTCACAGGCCCTCAAGCAAAAAGTGGTCCAATCATTCCCAGAAACTGTGGAGGACATGTCTCATCAGGAAAATTAAAACATTCAGAGTCTTTTGTTAAAGACCATACTGTTCTGGATGATGAAATAAACATAAAGGATAAATCAAAAATTCCAATAGGAAATAGAAAATGTATATTCTCGCACACTTCTATAAATGATCAAAGACCAAAGCTAAGAGTGTGTATAAGTGGCATTGTAATTAGGGTTTGAAAGACACAGGTGTGGACATGAGTATCATTGCTCCAGAATCTCCGCGTCCAAATTGGTCGCTTCAAGAGGCAAATGTTCAATTACTAGGAATTATAACCCTATCTCAAGAGAAACAAAACACAAGATGGGTTGAGTGCATAGGGCGAGAAGGACATAAAAGAAGGCTGAAGCCTTAAGTGGCTAATATTGTAGTGAATTTATGGGGTCATGACCTGCTGCAGCAATGAAATACCCAGATTAACATTCCTGCACTCAAAGAAACTCATAATTTTGGGAAGGATATTATAAGGTACTAGACACAAATGTCATCAGCCTTTCAGGCTATACTAGCAAAACTTTAAAGGTACCAACAGCCCTACCTTTAAAATTGTTAACTGAGAAACCAATATGGGTTAAACAGTGACTGTTAACAGAAGACAAACTGCAAGCTTTAGAACAGCTGCTACAGAAGCAACAAGATACTCACCATATTGAAGAATCAATCAGCCCTTGGAATTCTTCTGTATTTGTTGTTAAAAAGAAATCTGATAAATGGAGAATGGTGGTAGATCTAAGAGCTGTCAAATAAGGCAATTCAACTTACGGGCCCTTTACAATCAGAAATTCCTCTGCCTTCTCTTTTACCAAAAGATGGCCTCTTATAGCTATTGATTTGAAAAATTGCTTCTCTATTATACCTTTGCAAGAAAAAGACAAAGAAAAAAATGCTTTTACAGTGCCTGCTTATAATAATTTTCAACCTTTTTGGAGATACCAGTGGACTGTCCTTCCAGAGGAAATGTTCAATAGCCCCACTCTATGTCAATACTTTGTAAGTCAGCCATTGGAAATAATACATAAAATTTTCTTAATCTATAATTTTTCATTACATGGATGACATTTTGCTATCTGATTCAAACATAGATACTTTAGAAAGAATGTTTAAAGAATAAAAGAAAGTTTTGGCAAAATGAGGATTACAAATTGTTTCTGAAAAAAATACAGAGAGATTCTGTCAATTATCGAGGTTATAAAATAGGCTTACAGAAATTAGAACACAAAAGGCACAAATTAGGAGAGACTGATTGTGAACTCTGAATGACTTTTAAAGATTGTTAGGAGACATTGCCAGTCTATGACCAGCTGTTGGGATAACACCTGATCATTTAAACATTTACTTCATTTAATTCATTTAAACAAAACCTTAGATGGTAACAAAAACTTAAATAGTCACAGAGAATTAAGAGCTGAAGCAGAAATGGAATTGATTGTTGTTGAAGAAAAATTACAGGACGCACATACAGATAGGGTGAATCCAAATCTTAATTGCATCTTAGTCATATTGCCTTCCAGAATTTCCCATACAGGAATTTTAATGCAAAGGGAAGATATTATCTTAGAATGGATATTTTAGACACATAAACCAAGTAAGAAAAATTAAAAACTTATGTGGAAAAGGTATATAAATTAATTATAAAAGGAAAATTGAGACTTAATCAACAAGCAGGTATAAACCTAGCAGAGATTATTGTGCCCTTTCCTATTGATGAAATTTAAAAAATATTGGAAGAAAATGAACCTTGGCAAAGATCTTGTGCTAATTTTTTTAGGAGATATTAATATCAACTTCCTCAAAAGTGATAAAACTAACCTTAAAAAGAGAACTACTTGGATCCTTCCCCACATTATATGAGACACACCAATAACTGGAGCCTGTACATTCTATACTAATGCAAACAAATCAGAAAAGGCAGGTTACAAATCAGAAGATTTAAGCAAGGTGGAACAAATTCCTTATAATTCTGTCCAAAAGTCAGAATTATATGTTATTCTCATGGTGCTAAAGAATTTTTAAAAACCTCTTAATATAGTTACTGATTAACAATATGCATAAAAATTGTCTTTCATATTGAAGCCATGGATTTTATACCAGATGATACATAATTGACTTCATTATTTATACAGATTCAAGATATAAACAGGAATAGGATTTGTCCCATATACATAACACACGTCTGATTGCATACAGGTCTGCCAGGTCCTCTAGCATAAGATAATACATAGATTGGTCAATTATTGATTAGAAGCATGTTGCAGGTCTCAGAATTTCATAAAAAATGTCAATAGCAAAGCTTTAAAGAAAGAGTTTTCTATTACATGGCAACAAGGTAAGGAGATTATAAAGAGATGTTGTACTTGTTCTTTCTATAACCAAACACCACTACCTGAAGGGACTACCCCAAAGGGTACTTAAAGGGATGAAATATGACAGATGGATATGTTCCACTTTGCGGAATTTGGAAAATTGAAATATGTACACCACACCATTGACACTTACTCTGGTTTTCAATGGGCAACTGCTTTGAGCTCAGAAATTGTTGTTCCAGTAATCACACATTTATTAGAATTGATGGCCATCATGGGTATGCCTACAAATAAAGACAGAAAATGGACCAGCATATGTCTCTAAGAAAATGAAACAGTTTTTTGTTTATTATAATATAAAGCATATTGCAAATATATCACACAATCCTACAGGTCAGGCAGTTATAGAAAGTTCAAATCAAACTACAAAGTATATGTTAAACAAACAGAAATGAATGGAAAATACCCCCAGAAATAGATCACATAATGCTTTATTAACCTTAAATTTTCTTAACACTAATGAGAAAGGAACAACAGCAGCAGAGAGACACTGGATAAGAGAAAAGTCTTCTGAGTTAAATCAGCTGGTATATTTCAAGGATGTGTTGATCTCACAATGGAAGCCAGAAGATGTGCTACATTGGGGAAGGGGTTTTGCTCTTCTTTCAACAGGCAAAGAAAAGTTATGGATACCATCAAAATTAATAAAGAATTGGTTTGAAAAAAGAGAAATTTCTTGAGAAAGAGAAATGACAGATCATTCACAGAGGGGACAACCAATCAGGTGGTAAAGAAACCTCACACGGGTTGGAGCACAGTTCTTTTCTTGTTTGCATGAAAATATTCATCGTAAAAAGTTAAGATGCCCAGAGAACAATCTGGGGATCTCTCCTTGGACCTGGGATCCCATATATAATCAAGTTTCCTGTAAACTCTAATATGACTCCCTTAGTTGAAATATATTCTTCCCTGATCCCACATTCATCCTTCCTCCCTTCCCCCCATCCCGGTCAACCGAGCTTTCTCCATTCCTCCCCTACTCCCTTCTCTCTAACCCTCTCCCCTTCCATCAACCCTCCCACCCCCCCATGCACCCAAGGTTACCTGGGACTCTTGACTATTTCCTACCTCCTGGCGGATAGGTAAATAATCTTCATCAGGTTCGTCTTCTTATTTAGCTTCTCTAGGATCACGAATAATAGGCTCAAAGACCTTTAATTATGGTTAGAATCCACTTATGAGTGAATACATACCGTGTTCCTCTTTTTGGGTCTGGCTTACCTCACTCAGTAAAGCGTTTTCTATGTCCATCCATTTGCATGCAAAATTCAAGATGTCATTATTTTTTACCGCTGAGTAAAACTCTAATGTGTATATGTTCCACACCTTTTTTAACCATTCTTCTATTGAGGGGCACCTAGGCTGTTTCCAGGTTCTGGCTATTACAAATAGTGCTGCTATGAACATAGTTGAACAAACGCTTTTGTAGTATGTTTGGGCATCTCTAGGGTATATTCCCAAGAGAGGAATTGCTGGGTCCTGAGGGAGGTTGACTCCCAGTTTCCTGAGAAACCTCCACACTGATTTCCAAAGTGGCTGCACAAGTTTGCATTCCCACCAACAATGGATGAGTGTTCCCCTCAGAGGAGGGGGTGCCTGAACCGGCCTTGGCCCGTGACCATACTGATGAATATTTTGCTTATCACCATAGATCCCTCATCTGGCGTTGGATGACGATACAGATGGAGGCCCGCGTTGGAGCACCGAACTGAGCCCCCCAAGATCCAAACGAGGAGCAAAAGGAGGAAGAAAATGACGAAGGACTGCGAGGGATACTATCACCCACTGATACAAGGGGTCGGATCTAATGAGAGTTTACCAAGGCCAGATGGACCATGACTGAACGAGCATGTGATCCAACCAGATTCTCTGAATGTGGCCGGATTTTCTGAATGTGGCTGGCCTGCAGTCTTTCCGAGAAGCCATTGACAATGACACTGGGACTGGTTTCCTCTGCATATACTGGATTTTTGGGATCCAGTCTGTTTGGATGCTCACCTTCCTGGACCTGGAGTGAGGGGGGAGGAACTTGGACTTCCCACAGGGCAGGAGACCCTGACTTCCCTAGGGGACAAAGAGGGAGGAGGAGAGGGAGGGGGGGAGTGGGAGGGTGTTGGGAGGAGGGGCGTAAATGGAAACTTTTTATAATTTAATAAAATTACAAAAAAAAAAAGTTAAGATGCCCTGGACATCTGGATGCCTAAAGAGGAAAAAATAATTATCCAGATAGGACCACCAAGCAAAGAGAATTATCATTCATGAGGTCAAGTCATCTTAGAGTAAGAATCTCTGAATACTAACTAAAATCATAATCATGACTCACTTAAAAATCAAAGCTGACTTTGGAGTTGGACACTGTCTCTGTCCTCCTCTATATCCATGCATGTTATTAAAATAAAATTCAGAGTTTCTGTCTCATGCCAAGAGTCATGGTACGGACCCGAAAGAAAAAGGAATTTAGAAAAAAATTACTTTTCTTCATACCTATTTTTGTTTCTACCGTATCTTTCAGTGAATATGTCTACATAAATAATGTTTCAGTTTTCCACAATGAAAAATGAATTTTCCTGCAGTAATCTTTGAAGTTTCCAGACAGAAGATGGGGCCCCAGAACAAAAATTTTGCCTGGCTAATATGACATCATGATGCTGATAATGCTCCTACAAGATCTGTTTTGGGTACCAGCTGCTCAAGATGGTTCTAACTTGGTTAGCTGAAATGGTGCGCTTTTTTTTTTTTTACAATTTTCTGACCAGAACTCCAAATAGGAACCTCAGAAAAATTCTACCAAGTACTCAGAGACTATTTGCAATTATACCAGACAGTAATCTTAAAACTTAACCATCCTTCTACTTTCACAGGATCCCATAGAAAGAACATTGCCCCATGACATCTGGAAGTAATTCTAGGAGATGATGTCCCCTCTCCTAATAAAGTTTGTCCTCAGTGTTAGGGACATCACTTAGGGGTTGATTATAATTGTTATAGGTTGGGGAAAATTTATGTACGATCAAGGATCTCTTTGGGAAAAAAAGGACATTGGATGGGATAATAGATTAGTGTAAGCTTACTGACACTAATAATAATAGTGAGAAATAGAGTGAATATTTGTGCTATTATTTATAGGCAATTTACATTGGTATAAATTCTTGTATATTGATACACACTTAAATTATTTTGAATATGTTCCTATTTTCATCTACAATATTTGTATACCTAGGCAAAGTAATTTTGTTATATTGTATGCATGCATGTTTCTACCTCTGCTTAAGACATTTTGCATATTAATTCAATTTTAGGATGTATTTATCATATTGCAATATGCATTTCTACCTCTGATCAAGAGCTTCATACATTATTTATCTGTTGAGGTCATTGTTCTCATTTTTTGCACAGTGGTTTAAAGATTGTTTAATATTCTAATATAAAGTCTTGGTCCTTAAGTTATATAGGTATTAAGAATTATAGGTCAATAGTTATCCATGTTTGTCATACTTATAGTTAGACTAATCAGGTTCTTTAGATACATAGAGATTATACTCTGTATAGATAGGAAATATTCAACCACTTCAAAGAGCTGTAGAATATATCACTTAAATCATTTAAATAACTTAGGGTTCTGTTGATACGAGACACAGTTGCTCCTGGCAGCACTGATCAATTCCCAAAAGAATATTGAGCATCAAAGACACTCCATTTGGAACTTGTTTTCTTCTTGGCAAATATGGCCTTTGGGCAAGAAACTACCTATGCATAGACCACTGACGAAATGCACAATATCTGGGCAGAACAAGCAGTATACAAGAAAAAAGACTGTCAAATTTTGCCAAAACAGGATAAGATGGTTTGGAAAAAGTTTCCCACCTCTGAAAATGGTCTGTCAGTTACTCTAGGCCTTAGTCAAAGTTGATTGCTCCAACATTGCAAATGAGACTTTGGGTGATTGTCCAGGTAGTCAGCTGTCTCTGTCATTTGTTGTACATTTTGGAAATTGCTTGATTGCACTTCCTGCTTACTCAAGCAGTATTATTTTTCTTCTCAGATCTTCAATGGAGTTAAAGAAAAATAAACTTTGTCTGAAGATTGGAGTGCAAAGATAGTCACACTAGTCAGTCATATATGCCAGATAGTGGTAGCACACACCTTTAATCCCAGAAGCCATACTAGTTAGCTTTAATGGCTAGGTGGTGGTGGTGCACACCTTTAATCCCAACAATAAAGAGGACTACAAGATGGGAGAAGACAGGTGTTCAGGGTCTCCGTCTACAGTTTCAGATTTGGTGGAGAGCATCACAGTCCATAGTCACCCTGAGGACAGAAACACTCCTTTGTCTGAGCATTAGTAAAAGTAAGAACTCTCTAGTGGTTTGGGTTTTTTCAGATATTTGGCTTTGCTTTTCAGATTTTCATCTTGAACCCCAATATCAGTCTCTGGGTTGTTATTATTCATGCTACATCTGGTTGGAACCTTGTTGGTAGGAGGCAAACCTTGTGTTAAAATATATGATAATAGAAATGGGTTAATTCTAGCTAGCAATATGTTTAAGCTATTGTCCAAATGGTATTGCAAATAATATAGTTTCTGAGTGATTATTTTGGGGCTGAGCTGCTGGGAACAAACTAAAGCCTCCCAACAACAGGAAGAATTAGTTAATAGGGAGTTTTTTCTCACATTAGAAAATGGGAAACACAATTACAATAGAGAAAGTTAGGTTTCTGCATGATTATCTAATGCATGATTTAAAAATGGAACAGCTAAATGAAGGGATAATCAACATAATAGGATTGTCATACTGTTAATTATCATTTTGATAATCTCTGCTGTTGTTTTGATAATTCTTGGTCTATCTCTTTAAAAGTTGTTTGGTTTGACTGACAAGATACCCTTAGGAAAACTTAATAAAACAGATCATTGAGATATTCAAATCCAGACAGAGAAATTTAATGGAGAACAAATTCCAGCATTGCATTATAAGGTAAGAGATGAACCGCATGAGATTTCAAATATCCAATCTTAATATGTCCAGTAACCTTACAGAAATTGCCAAATGATACTTGTCCCCAAGACTCTGTAAGAACTAAATGGACTTCTGTGACAATGTTAGATTTAAGAAGATTCAAGGAAGTGATGGTATCTCATGGCATGTATTCGCCTTTTGTGAAGCAAATGTTAAACTCATAATCAACTTGTAATAGATTTATCCCTAAAGACTGGAGAGATTTGGTTATAGCAGCTTGGAGACTGATCCATAATTACAATGGAGGACCTGGTTGAAAGAAGAAGCTAAAACCATCGAACAATGAAGTAGAGCTACAGGTATGGAAATCTCCCAAGATCAACTTCTTAGAGGAGATTATGCTAATATAGAAAAGCAATCCCCATATTATGATCACACCCTGGCTTTATGCTGTGCAGCAGCTTTGAATGCTTGGGACAAAACTGAAGAAGTAGGAAAGAAGATTGAATCATTTACTAAAGTCATACAAGGCAGAAAAGAAAAGATCACTGCTCTTAAAAAGACTGAACTGACATCAGCAGTAAATGAATACCAAATTCAAAAGCTAGACAAATAATAATTAAATCTCTGGCCTTTGAAAATGCTAGTTATCAATGCAAAAGGATAATTAGGCATTTAAAGGCAAGCTCAGGACCCTTGGAGGAATGGATCTAAGATACAAACTTTTATTCCTTAAAAAATATTATGCTGACTTGACTGCAGCTGCTAGTCCAGGCAGAGATGGCTAGAGTGGTGCAGATTTTCCTCAGCGAGCAGCAGAGTGGTGGCTCATCCCAGACACCATGTGGCTGGGAGAGTCACCCAAGCAGGCGGGTAGAGACAGAGGATAGAAGGCTTACAGGACATAATAAATAGACATAAGGCTGAACATAAAGTTGAACATTTATTACTTAAAAAAGAGAAAGATAGAAATAGGAAAAGGAGAGAGAGAAAAGACAGAAAACACGTGTTTACACACCAAGAGAGGAAACAGAAAGAAAGAAAGATGGTGAGGAGAGGTCAGAAGTCACTGGGAGTGGGCGTGGCTTGCCTCTTAAAAGGACCAGAGACCAAAAGGAATAACATTCCCAGATCCTTTTTATAATAAAAAGCAGGAGATTAGACACCACAGTTTGAAGGAATTGGGGTGGCGAATTCTCAAGACTGCTTCCAGCTGATTTGTGGGCGTCATCTTTGGGAGGGAAGAAGGCTGGGTGTTGGTCACATCCTGGCATAGTTGATCTCTGCTCCCTACAGGTGTCTGTGGCATGTAAATGTCTGGTGTTCCTTGTACCTGGTTAGGGTATTGGCAGAACAGAGAACAAAGTTAAATTAAGAAAAAAAAATTCAGGACAAGGGAATTGAGGGGGATGTATCTGACCTGATTAAGGTGGGTTCTTTAATTTGGCTCCCTGGAACTCACAAGAACTCCTTGGGCTTGTAAAAAACAGAAGTTTTAGACATATGCATTGCATAATGACTGTGACATATTTTTGTACAATGAAAAGTATTTTTTATTTGGTGGGGCAAACTGGTAAAACCTCTTAGCTATCAAACTGTCAGAGATCTTTGAGAAGGATAAGATTTTACTTGAGTTACTGATTAAAAAATGACAGAGAACTTACTTGGTTGGCACCCAGAGCTACTTTTTTGGGTCATCCATGGTTGCTGAAGGTTGTACTTGACCTTTGCTGTTTAGCGCAGGCTCCAGAAGACCCTCTGGGCTAAGAAATCTGTAGGAAGACGGGCCTACCTTGACCAGGGCAGCTAGGCTGTTGATTCCCATGATTCTGTCCATGTCTGGAGGTCTTCAGTTTAGGTGAAAGGCAGTTTTTCCCATATTTCAACATTTGGCAGTCGAAGCAAACTGCAGATGGACGCTGCTCTGCAACTGTATATGGATGCTGTTTTGTGTCTGTTTGTCTTCTGTCTTCTTGGAGGAAACAGAGTGTTGCTGCTAGGAGCCAACCTGTCTCTTTTTGTTATGAAAAGTTTTTTTAAATAATTAAATACTTAAATATCACATTCCCCAGATCTCTGAGCAGTTGAGATCTTTATTAGGTATAGCTGCAATAGAATCTGTCTGAAAGGTTGGGTCTGAGTTTGACTGTCTTGGCTCTTAACAGGTAAGATCCACACTCGTAAAAAGACAGAAAGAAAGAAAAAAACTGTTTGTAACATAAGATTAGTGGCAGAACTGACAATGGTAGAGAACAGCTTAATATTAAATATAAGAGAGTTAAACGTCATACCAGTTTAAAATATGAGACTTGTGATTTTGTAGTCTGAAATGAGATGTAATGAAAAATTATTATGCATAGAAAGAATGAACAGGAATTGGGCAACGTGCATGCTTTTGATGGGCCCTATCAAAAGTACATCACTGTGCAAAACACCTGTAACAGAGTTAACGAGAGGATTTCAGTGAACACCGGGGAGGGGGGGAAAGGCTTGCATAAGAATGGGAGAGCTTGGTCACGTGACCTGGCTCTCAGTCAAGATAGTGATAAAGTCACCTGACCCCAGTGAACATGGCGGTGGCCACGTGTTATGGGAAAAAAGTTACAGTTTTTGAGCTGTAAGGATTTTAAGCTTCATGAGAGGGACCTAAAGGCGTGATCTGCCCTGTTGTTGAGTCACCATGCCATGCCACAAGCCGCAGAGGGGAGCACAAGGCTAGAACCAGAAAAACTGCACCATGCCACGGCTGGAATGGAAAAGCTGGCAGGAATTTTAAAAGCCGGGGACTGCCTGCCATGGGCGGCTGCTATTCAGAGCATGAATCGTGAAAACCCACGCAAACAGACAATTTAAAGACGGATAAGTGTGGAGGATTTTAAGTAAGGCATTTTTAAGCTGGGACAGCTTGCTTTCCTGGTCAAGGCTGTGAAAAATCCACAAAAAACCATGGCACCTCAAGCCTACAATGAAAACAGCTCCCTGTTCAGGTGAGATGCAGATGGAGTGAACACCCAGGACACGTGGGCAGGCGTCCTGATCCATGTGTGGGGTACTAAGGGCCTAGTTGGTTCTGGGCAGATTGCTCAGAAACCAGTAGCAGCTGGCCCGCACCATAGCAGTCGGGCTGCACCATAGCAGCCATCACCACGAAAAGAAGGAAGAAAAGGAATGAAAAAGAGAAAGAGGAAGAGCTGGAGACCCTGGGCCTCCAGATGCGGTTAAATAATATTCCTTAAAAAAAAAATGCTGCTGGCAGGCCCAGCCGTGCGCCCTGTCCAAGATACCCGGGCAGAGGACTCGCAGAGCAGCCGCGAGCCAGACAGAAGCTGCCAGAGCGGTGGCTCTTCCTGGACAGGCTGGTGCTGCCATACGGCCGGGAGAGTCACCCAAGCCGGTGGGTAGAGACGGAGGATAAAAGGTTTACATGACATAGTAAATAGACATAAGGCTGAACATAAAGCTGAACATTTATTACTTAAAAAAGAGAAAGAAATAGAAAAAGGAGAGAGAGAAAAGACACAAAACATGTGTGCACATGCCAAGAGAGAAAACAGAAAGAAAGAAACATGGTGACGAGAGGTCAGAAGTCTCTGGGAGTGAGCGTGGCTTGCCCTTAAAGGGACCAGAGACCAAAAGAATAACACAATCAATATTGAATCTGATGACTATGAAGATGCTTAGATAGAAGAGATGATTTTCAGATGTTGGAGGAAAGATAAAATGTAAAATGTTTCAATTGTGGCAAACAAAGTAACCTTAAAATGGATTTAAACAGGGCACTCCTAAAAACAATATTTCTATAAGCATAATTCAAACAGAATGCCCCTCCCTTCTGGATTATGCAGAAAGTGTGATAAAGGCAGCATATTAGACTAATGATTGTAGATCAACAAGGGACATTCAAGGAAATTCTTTGCCATCAGGAAAATCATTGAGGGGCCTCTAACAGGCCCCTATGCCAAATTTGGATCAGTCATTTTCTGTCATTGTAGAGGAAATGTCTTTCCAGAGTAATTAAAGAACCTAATGCCTATTATAAGAAACCATACCAGTAGCTCTGGATGATAGAACAGTTATAGAAGAGAGAACAAAAATTTTAGGGGAAAAAGTGAATATTTTGGCAAAATTCTATAAAGGAACAAAGATCAAAATCAAAAATGCAAATAAATTGCAGTGTCGCTGAAGGTCTGGTAAACACAGGTGCAGATGCAACAATAATTTCACGAGAATCTTGGCATCCAAATTGGTCTCTCCAGGAGATAAAATGTTCAGCATTTAGGAATTGGAACTTTATTTCAGGTAAAACAGAGCATGAGAGGGACTGAATGTATAGGGTCAGATAGGCAATGAAGAAATTAAAGTGATATGTAGCTAACATAGCAATGAATTTGTGGGGACGTGATTTGTTACAATAGAAATACTATGACTAACATTTCCCCAACCTTAGAAACAAACCATAAATTAACATATGTTTCTGGGGAAAATTTTAGATGGTATTATAAAGAACAGTCACCAACCAGCCATTCAGGTTGTACAAGAACAGGGCACATCATCTATTTGCTGATATTCCAAAGGCACCAACAGCCATATCTTTAAAATGGTTAATAGATAAACTTGTATGAGTTGTGCAATGGCCTTTAATAACAGAGAAACTGCAGACTTTAGAACAGTTGGTACAGGAGCAACTAAATGCTCAGGATATTGAAGAATCAACCAACCCTTGGATTTCTTCTCTATTTGTTATTAAAAAGAAATTTAGACAATGGAGAATGGTAACAGATCTAAGAGTGTCAATTAGGTGATTCAGCCAATGAGCTCTCTACAGTCTGGCATTCCGTTGCCTTCTCTATTGCCTAAAGGATGGCTTATTATAGGTATTTATTTAAAAGACTGTTTCTTCACTATACCTTTACAAGAGAAAGACAGAGAAAAAAATTACCTTCACAGTGACTACTTAATAATAATTCTCAACCTGCTAAGAGATATCAATGGAAAATTCTCCCATAGAGAATGTTAAATAACCCTACCTTATGCCAATATTTTGTTTGATAGCTTTTGGAAATGATATGTAGGCAGTTTTCTGACTCTATAATTTATCATTGCATGGATGAAATTTTACTATCTGTTTCAAACATACTTTAGAAAAAAAATCAAGGAAGTAAATTTTGCCTTGTTGGAGATTATAAATTGCTACCAAAAAAGAACAAAGGGGCTATTCTCTTCATTATGTATGCTATAAAAATATGTTTATAAAAAATTAGATGCCAAAAGGTTCAAATTAGGACAAATCAATTGCAGATTCTTAATGACTTCCAAAGATTGCTAGGAGACATTTCTCCATTTACAATGCACTATTGTGATAAAACCTGATGAAATGATAAATTAAACAAAATCTTAGATGGTGACATGGACTTAAATAGTCCCAGGGAATTAGCAGCTGAAGTTGAGAGAGAATTGGCTTTGATAGAAGAGAAATTACAGAAGGCACAAATGGATCATGTTGATCTTTAGCTTAACTGTATTATGATTATATTGCCCTCCATGCATCCCCCTACAGGAATTTTAATGCAGAGGGAAGATGATATCTTAGAATTAAGTTTTTACCACATAAACCAAATTAAAAAAATGAATAAAGAGAAATGGGTGACAAAGACCCTCAGAAATAGACTGCATAGTGCTTTATTAACTTTGAATTTTCTAAATGCTAATGAGAAAGGAACAATAGCTGTGGAGAGACATTGGATAGTGGAAAAAACTGTGGAATTAAATCAGCTGGTATGCTTTAAAGATGTACTGACCTCAGAATTGAAACCAGGACATGTGTTACATTGAAGAAGAAATTTTGGATTTGTTTCCACAAAAGAAAAAAAGCTATGCATGTCATCAAAATTGATAAAAGATTTGAACAAGAGACACCTTTTATTTAGAAGAGATAATAGTTCATCAAATAGCAAGGCTGTTTAATCTAAACTAACCTATAAAACTAACAAGTGCTTTTTATTTGATCAGATATAACTTCCCAAAAGAGAATTTTCCCAAAATTAGAGTTGGGAAAAGGTTTTATTTCTGTCTTTTCAGGAGAATAAAGGCATCCAACTAAAGAATCTAAAGGCCACTGGACAAATGAGACATCTGAAGAAAAAAAATAAATTTGCCTATTGGCATATCACACTTCCAAGAGCATAAAATTTCATAAATCGTCCCAAATTTTTGTTTCTATTATTCTATACAGACATATAATGCAAATGGACATTATGTAGTCCCAACCCACTTAAAGATTAAAGCTGGCTTTGGAATTGAAGTGCAGCTCTTTCCTTCTCTAACCTCAAGCATGCTTATTAAAGTGAAATCCAAAATCTCTATCTCATATAAGAAGAGCCACCTGATATGGGACAGAAGAAAAAATATTTAAGGACTATTTTATTGCCACTAACCTCATAACACTCTGCTTTTATTTTGACACCTTAACAGTTTTTCTTAAGGTATAACTATTATCTCAAAATTTATAAGATACACACACACACACACACACACACACACACACACATTAGATATTGGGGATCGAAGAAACCTCACATTGTGTTTAATATATACATTGTATTTAATATATATTATATGTATAATATATACATGTATAATATATTAAACCTTTTGTCATGATATCAATGATCACATAGAGTACCAACTAATTCTAGAAAAAGGCTTTATCTACCTTACTGTTTGATTTCAGGTTTGAGTCTCTATCAGTTTTCTGCAGTGAATTATGAGCATAACTAACATCCACCTCCAAAAGGAGAATGGGACCCCACAACAATGATTCCTCCAGGACTATGATAACACCACTAAGCTGAATCCCTAGAGATACCATCATCCGCAGACAGTAGAAAATAAATTTAAGAATATGACACCCACATTCCCAAGAGGTGGGGTGGGTGGTTTTTGGTTGATAAATGGGTTATGGATGTTTGTCATTGTTTAGAAGAGTTGATTATAAGATGTTATTGGTCAGGAGGAAAGTTGAACAAAGGAGATTAGATATAGAGTTCTTGTTTTAAAAAGAAAAAAGGGATACAAATAAGATAGAATAAAAAGATAGATTATTGAATCTAATTTTTAAAAAACAACTATTAGTTTTAAACTTTATTACATTAAATTGGACTTTTGCATACTGAAAGCAAATTTTGTATAATGATACAAATTTGATATTAATTTGTTAAAACATACTGTGCATAAGTTTCTAATCTTATTCAAGGTATTGTACCTCGACAGCTCGTTTAGCAATGTAATGCAAATTTCTAGTTCTTGAAAATTATTATTACCACCTGTTTTGGATAATAAGAAAATGCAGGTTTGTAATTAGTTACCTATTACAATTTAATTTGTAGTCATATTAGGCATGTTTCAAGGTCAAACAGATATATTTTAAATAAACACTTCAGAGAGCTACAGAATATGGCATTTAAGATGTTTTAATAACATCTTAAATCAAAAAAAACTCCTCAAGGAATTTAGTTTCTTTCTGGCAAAAGTAAGCCATTGAGCAAGAAAATGCCCTTGCCTTAACTGCTGACTGTATGCTACTCTAATCGGACAAGCAGGACACAAAAATGAGTGACTGCCAAATCTTGCCAAGACAATGTGGGATAGTCCTTCAAAAATCTTCCTTCATGGAAAAGTCTGTTGAAATTTAGGTATTTATGCTAAAAATGAATCCACCAATGTTGCTGTCATTTCTCATATTTTATGAAAGGCACTCACTTGCATTTTCTGCTTACTCAGTTAATATTATTTCCTTCTTGGGTATCTGAGGTAGTTGAAGACTAGATAGTAAGAGTTATAGTTTTCCTTGTTAATGAGACTCAGAAAAGAAATTCACTAAAGATGATTAAAGTATATAAGTTTGAGTAGGTACAGGACTTTTGACTCACCAAGATAGGATAAATAATGAAGTATTTTCTTTGGATTTTTCAAATGCAAAAAAAAACTAGACATGGTTGATGTTCTTATTGCCTGTATATATTATATATAGTTATTTTACTTATTGTGTACAGTTTTTCTATGTGTTGTATCTTCTTTATTAGACCTGAGAGTATTACAAACATTTGCAGAGCAATGCTCCTCATTCCAGCCAAATACAAATGCAATGTGAATCTCCAGTAGACAGAATGAACAACTGAATGTGATACAAAGTAAAAGGAAGACTGGCGTTACAGTGGAGATGACTGCAGCCCCTCAAGATGGACATGAAGGGCTCATAGCTGGATGTAAGACTACCAATCTGAGCAGGTGAGAGAAAAGACAGGACTCTGGGAAAACTGTGAGCAGCCAGTTGGCTCCTACCCCCAAAACCAAGCAAACAGGAACATTATTTTTCACATATCCTTCCTTCTAATGCAGCTAATTATAACAGACTAAAGACTTCTATATAGCTTCTACCTGTCCAGAAAGTGGACTACTGCAGACCACAGAAGAGTCAAGGGGCTTTTTACAGGGGAGGCCAAGAGAAATCCAGCCATATCTTACAAGTGTGGGAGTCCCTAACTGTCTCAACTCACAATAAACACAGAGAAAAAAATTAGTCTCAGTAGAAATGACCTCAGTCTTTGTCCAGTGCCTGGAGTGTGTCAAAAAATGCCCAGATGGTCAGTTCTATGGATTTCCTTAATTTCTCTTCTGTCCCTAAATTTCTTTAATAAAGTCTGCCTTTACTTGTTTCCTCATGTTTCACATCTTTTATTATTAGCAGCTAAGACAATGAGCAGAGACCTACAGTCTCAGGGCATGTATTATGCAGCTTCATTTCCATGAACTTCTCAGAAATTCTGCAAAGGTAAAAAAGTGATGAGGGGTTGCCTGGAGGGCATTTCATGGGCAGAAACTGTGACTGTTCATGAGCAAAAACTCCTGTAGACTCCTCTGTGAGGGGAGGGTTAAATGATCATTTTACAAAGGTTGCCTAAGACCCCCACAGAATACATATATTTACACTACAATTTATAGCATTAGCAAAATTACAGTTATGAAGTATCAAGGAAAATTTTATGGTTGAGAGTCACCACAACATGAGGAACCGTATCAAAGGGTCACAGCATTAGGAAGCTTGAGAACCACTTCTCTAGAGGGATGCTGAAAATATCTATGATTAATTGTGAAGATGGTTGTATACTTATAAAACTAAAGCTCTGGAATTATATCTTATCTGGATAAATTATGTAGTATATAATTCCTATATCAACAGAGCTATCACATAAAACTGACAATAACAAATGATATCAGAATATTTATTGTTCTTTTAAATCAGTCTTGATTCTCTACACCATTTGAGCACAACAGTAATGGACACCAGATGAAAGGGTCTAACGTTGGTCTGATCTCTGCTCTCAATCACAGCCTTTTCTTTTCATATGGACCAGCACTTAAAGACTGTCATCACCTGACTAGCCAGCACACAGTGGGAGCACAGTGAATATGTATTAAGTATGAATACATAGTTGCCATATCATACATTGTTACATTGTCACAACCAGGCTTTCCCTGTTCTAAATTTGTGATTTTGGATGATGAAGGATGAGAGTCAGTATGATGTTTGAATTTTACATATACCTTTAGTGCTGGATTGATTTATTCAGAAAGCCCTCTAGGAAAATAGAAACATTGAATTGGAGTTATTTAGAATCACCACACGTAACTTCTCCTGGTCCTATGAAGAATAAGCATTAAGTACTGCATCCACCTGTTAGATTATTGCTCAGTTCTTAGACTGTCAAATCCTATGCCTTGTGACAAAGAGCATGGGCTTGAAGCTGTTTTCAAACCAAAAGCAAAAAATCAAGGAAGACAAAACTAATACAGTCCTTGAGAAAACATCAGAGAAACAATTCCAGTTTCCCCAACCTGCAAATAATTTGGTCTTTCTTTGACGACAGTGATTGGAAACTCTCAACTGAACCTCTTCAGTAGAAGGAGGGACCATATCAAAAACTCCAACCTGGGTTCTAGTTCTCAGGAAAGGAGTTCCTGTGAATAGTCACCAGAGGGGGCTACAATCCTAAGCTCCTTCCAGGCTGAACCAAGGCTGTCATGGGTGTACAGAGGATTTCATCCCTTCTGTCTCCTTATTATTTTATAAACACTTTGGGAATGCATTGATAGATTCAAACACATGAGGAAGCTCATTGTAAACCTCAAAGCAGACAGATGAGCCCAGCCCTTACCCAGGGAAAGGGAGGGAGGAGCTACGCATGGCAGTGCAGCCTCAGCTACTTGGAAACTAAGGTGCTGGTCCCTTGAGGTCATGAATTTTTATTATAGATGATCTTTCTTTTCTGTTTAATTTTTGGCAATTCATACATATGTACACCATGTTGTGATTATTTTCACGACCTCCTCCTTTACCCTCTGCTCGTCCCTTTTGTTTTCCTCTGGACTTTTCTTCCCAACTAGCCCCCACAGGCTACACTACTAAAGAAAACGACAACCCTAAGCAACCACTAACAGTAATAACTCCTAAGAAAATTGAATGTGGGAGTAGGGAGCATGTGCAACATGAGTTTGAGAAAGCCTGAATGATAGAGTGAAACTTAGTCTCAACAAAAAAAAAGAAAGAAAAGAAAAGAAAGAAGGAAGGAAGGAGAGAATGTAGAGGAAGAAAGAAAGAAAGAAAGGAAGGAAGGAAGAAAGGAAGGAAGGAAGGAAGGAAGGAAGGAAGGAAGGAAGGAAGGAAGGAAGGAAGAACTTTCTGCTTGGATTGGAGATGTAGTCCAGGGGTAGAGCATTTGTCTAACATTCAGCAAAGCCATGGCTCCAATCTCCAGTTTGACAAAGAATCAATAAGACAAGTAAGTAATATAGAGGTCAATTTTAAATAACCAAATATTTACTGTTACAGAATACCAAGAAGTTCAGCAGGAGAGAGGAAGGAACGATTTAAGTTTTATTCCTTCCCATATTTCTAGTAATCACTTTTTGATAAACTAGAGGAAGTACTTCTACCTCCCTTGTCAAATGATATCATTTCATTTCCTTCTCCAAATCTTGTTTTCCTGTCCCTTATTTCTTTTCTTTCCTATTATTTTCAAGGCATACCACTGCCAGGTGAGGCTAGAGATGAGGAGATTTGTGTTAGAGAGGGGTCCACAGAAGATTGTCATGGACAAGCAAGTCATTGGTGTCTAAACAGTAATTCCAGTTAGAAGAAGTAGGAGACAGACTCTGTTGCGGGAGTCCATCTAGGAGGCTGGAACACCACAGAACTTGACTTTTAGAATGTTTTGGTTTTGATTTTGTTTTTGTTTTTTTTGCCATACTGATCATGAACTGATAGGCACTTAAGAAGCTGTTTTCACTGTGTATGTTACAAATAGTTTATTCGACAGTGTTGTTTTATTTTTAACTTGGTTTATCATAGTTTTTATGGGAAAAAGAAGTTTGTATTTCTAAAAGCTAGTTTATTTCTGCTCCTAAGATTTGCATATTATCAATATAAAGAGGAAGTCTATCTTATCCTGAGAGCACAGAGCTCAATAGAATGCCCTGAAATAAAGACGCACTTGATTGGAGTCAACCACAAAGAAGGCTCTTGAGGAGGGGCAACGCTGGTAAGAGCTGGTTTGTGGCTTGAGGTCTCACATCCTCCCATCAGACACAGATTCTGAGCTCAGAACCCTAGAACCTGTTAACTATGAGGTTCGTGAGTGGAATTGCCATTCTCCTGACTTTGGGTAAGTGTTCTGGAACTACAGAAGAATGACTTCTGTGCTTAAAAATCAAGAAGACGTGTCTGCTGTCTCTATTTCTCCCTCTGTGATTTTCCAAAGTGCTGGAGAGAATTGGTGTCTGTGTGATTCTTTAGTCTGGGCCTTGTTAGCGTGAAAAGCTGTGTATCTCATTCACAGACTTATATATAAGAAGCTCCGGGTTCATTAAGCTTGAGGAAAGTGGTTCGTGGGCAATTTATCTTTGGTTGTGTGATTTTGCACATCTAAGGAATAATTTGAGCAATGTCCCCTGATCCTGAGCAATACACAGCACTCAAGATCAGAACTCAGGAGAAGAGTTCTGAGGTATCCGAGAGCCCGACATTTAGACACTTAAGTAGTGAATGGTCCAAAGTTGATCTGTTGCTTCTTAACTCCTTAGGTATTGCGAGTAATGCTAAAACTACACAGCCAGATTCAATGGAAAGTATTGAAGAAAAAACTGTACACTTGCCTTGTAGCCACTCCGCCATCAGTGGGAACGAGTACATTTACTGGTACCGACAGGTTCCTCTTCGTGGTCCAGAATATGTGATTCACGGTCTACAACAAAACACAAGCAATGAAATGGCCTTTCTGGCTATTCCCTCTGACAGAAAGTCAAGTATCTTGATCCTGCCTCGGGTCAGCCTGAGCGATGCTGCTGTGTATCACTGTATCCTGAGAAAAGCACACTGTGACAGACAGGGCTGCACCTGTGCAATATCTGCCTGGTGGGGGAGGGGAGCAGTGGTGTCTTCTAAAGAGGCCTCTGTGATGGAATGAGCAGAAGCCCTACAGGGGAAAGGGAAGACTGAGGAGCCCAGCAGGGATGGGAAAGGAATGCTGAGCCTGGGCAAGAACAACTGACAGCAGACAGACAGACATGCCTGCAGGGCTGCTGATAGCACAACTTCCAGTTCTGCAGAGAGAAGGGAATGAGAACTTCTGACTCCTCTTCATTTGAAAGAAAAAGTTTATTTCTGTGTAAACTGGAATAAAAACTGGTGAGAAAATCCTTTTGGAGCCAGGGAAGAGTCCAAACTCTGGAACATACCATAATCACTATGTGCTTCTAACATCCCTAAAATGCAAAGAAGTCTCTGCTTTCTTCCATTTTCTTTTAAGAAAAATTAGGGCTTTTTTTTTCTGTTGGTCCCTGAGGCATACAGTTCAAGTAATTGGATTTTGAATGAACAGATAGTTATTTTGTTTCTAATCTGCATTGAAATATTTTTATTATTACATTAAAGAATAAAAATAATTTTCTTTGCTTCTATATTTAAAATTTACCTTTCTACTCTATTAATCTTTGTCTTTAACTCCTGCAATAACCAGTTTTGACTGTTTGAGGTTTACCCTGAAAATCACATTCCTTTCCATATTTGCATGAATACTCACTGTTACCCAATTTTATTACAGAAATTAGAGTGTAACATATTTTTTGTTGCTTATTTTTATGTTTTAATTTAAAATTATTTGGGGTGCACTCACGTATACATTTCTTTCCAATATACAAAAAAATGACTTCATAGTGTGGATGAATAATGGTTTCATTTGTTTGATTTAAATATTTGCATTTTCTCTTAGATATTGTACACAGAATTGTAATTTTACACACACACACACACACACGCACACACAGACATACACACACACACAGAGGGAGACAGACACACATACATACACACACACACACACACACAGAGAGAGAGAGAGAGAGAGAGAGACCCTTGATTTGTAGCTCAGACTACCCTCAAACTAGCTATGTTGCCTAGTCTCTCATGTGCTGCAATACAGGACTGCACCCCCACACCTGACTGAAGTGTTCTTTTATTATAGAGAGAAATTGAGGAGTTAGGGTAGGTATAGAATTTGAAAAATAATGTAAGGCATTTAAACAAGGAAAATGTCAGATAATCTCAACATATACAGGAAATTCTTGGCAAAATTCAGTTAAAAATATTTACATAAATTAGGAATAGGAGTGAAATTACGTAACTTGTTAAGAGACTTCATAAAATCTACAATTCAGTTCAAATTTATAGGGGTGGGTCTGACATCATCCCACCCAAGATCAGGAAGATGGTGAGGATATCTGTCCTCACTGCTTCTATTCAGCATTGTCCTGGAAGAATGGTTCAATGTAAGGAGACTAAAGGAAAGATGAACGCATTTTATAGGATAAAGAAAGTGTTGCTTTGTGCACAGCACAAATGCCATTACTGATAGGAGAACATGGTAGAAGAAGATACTCTTTGGTTCAACCTAAGGAGAGAAGAAGAACTCTGTGATCCACACTGCAAAGGGGGCCTTAAAATGATCTGGTACAAGAACGCATTGTAACAAGGAGACCCTCAGCACTTGAGCTGCTCCAGTTGGGGAAGACTTTTAAACAAGCAATGAAAGAGCCTGACACAACCTGGCTCAAGAGGCTGTAAGTTGTGGATGTAGTCAGACTGCTGTGGAGTGTGAATGGGAAATAATACCTTAGCTGGTTCTCCATAATCCACAGTCATTATTAGTGCACGTTCCACTTCCTTATCCTAAGGTGCTTTAATGGGGTGCTGTGCATCTCTCCACCCAATAGGTTTAGTGAGTCTGTCTCAGAAGTGTCCAGACCCATGTCCAAAAGCTGTCTTGCAGTTGACAATTGATTTGGTTACTTAGGTCTGACAGGTTCTGGACTGAAGATACTATCTCTAACTCAACCACATCTGGCTGCTGAGAGAGCCTTAGGTCTTGCAGGTTCTGGGCTGGCACTGTTGCTATAACCACTCCCATTGTCTTTCTCCCTGGCACATCTCACTGCTGTGGAAGCCCCTCACCTTGCAGGCTCTAGATGGGTGCCATAGCTGCATCCTTCCCCGTTGAGTCTCTCAGCCAAACCTGGCTTTTGTCGGAACTCCAGACTGAATGAGTCATTTCCACCCATATCAATGATTGATACACGTAATGGAATTATTTCAGACTGTCCACTCTCTCCATATCTATTCAACATAGTACTCGAAGTTCTAGCTAGAGCAATAAGACAACAAAAGGAAATAAAGATTGGAAAGGAAGAAACCAAACTTTAGCTGTTTGTAGGTGATACAACAGTATACAAAAGTAACTCTAAAAATTTCATGAAGGAATGCCTACAGCTAATAAATACTTTCAATAATGTGGTAGGATACAAAATTGACTAAAAAATCAGTAACCCTCCTATGTGCAAATGATGAAGGGTCTGAGAAAGAAATCAGAGAAACATCACCCTTTACAATGGCCACAAATAACATAAAATACCATGGGTAGTGCTAGCCAAAGAAGTGAAAGACCTGCACAAGAAGAACTTTCAGGCTTTGAAGAAAGAAATTGAAGAAGATATCAGAAAATGGAAAGATCTCCCATGCACTTGGATAGGTAGGACCAGCATATAAAAATGCAATCCTACCAGAAACAACATAGAGATTCAATGAAATTCCCATCAAAATCCCAACACAATTCATCACAGACCTCAAAAGAACAATGCTCAACTTTATAAGGAAAATGAAAAAACTTAGGATAGCCAAAACAGTCCTGTACAAAAAGGAACTTCCAGAGGCATCACTATTTCTGACATCAAGCTCTATTATAGACCTACAGTAATTAGAACAGCTTGGTATTAACCTAAAAACTGAGAGGTGGACCAATCGGATCAAAGTGAAGACACTGATATTAATCCACACACCTGTGAACACCTTATATTTGACAAAGAAGCTAAAATTATACAAGGGAGAAAAAAGCATCATTTACAAATGGTGCTGACTTAACTGGATGTCAACATGCTGAAGAATGCAAGTAGGTACATATCTGTCTCCACGCACAAAACTCAAGTACAAATAGATCAAAGACCACATTATAAACTCAGGCACAATGAACCTCTTAGAAAAAGAGTGGAAAGTACTGAACACATGGGCACAGGACCACTTCCTAAACATAACACCAGTAGCACAGACACTGAGAGCAACAACAAATAAATGGGACCTTCTGAAACTGAGAACCTTCTACAAGGCAAAGGACACAGTCAATAAGGAAAAACAGCAGCCTACTGAATGGGAAAAGATATTCATTAATCCCACATCAGAGGACTGATCTCTAAAATATATTTAAAAACTCAAGAAAATAGACACCAAAATGCCAAATAATCCAATTAAAAAGTGGGATAGAGATCTAAACGAGAAAGAATTCTCAATAGAAGAATCTCAGATGGCCAAAAGACATTTAAGGAATTGCTGAACATCCAAAATCAGCAGGGAAAATCAAAATGACTCTGAGAAACCATCTTATGCTGAAGAGGATGCAGAGTAAGGGGAACACTCTCCCATTGCTGGTGGTAGTGCAAACTTCTACAGCTACTTTGAAAATCAGTATGGTGGTTTCTCAGAAAACTGGGAATCAACCTACCTCAAGACCCAGCAATATTCATTCTTAGGCATCAACCCAAAAGATGCTCAATCATATATCATGGACATTAACTCAACTATATTCAACCAGCATTATTTGTAATAGCCAAAACCTGGAAAAAAACATAGAAGACCCTCAACCAAAGAATAAATAAAGAAAATGTGGTAAATATACACAATGGAGTATTACTCAGAGGTTAAAAAAAGACAATGACTTCTTTGTTGTTATGCCAATACCAAGCTGTTTTCAATACTGTAGCTCTGTAATAGAGTTTGAAGTCAGGGATGGTAATGCCTCCAGAAGTTCCTTTATTGTATAAGATTGTTTTGGCTGTCCTGGGTTTTTTGTTTTGCCATATAAACTTGATTATTGTTCTCTCAAGGTCTGTGAAGAAGTTTGATGGGATTTTTGATGGGGATTGCATTAAATCTATAGATTGCTTTTGGTAGAATTGCCATTTTTACTATGTTGATTCTCCCAATCCAAGAACAGGGGAGGTCTTTCCATTTTCTGGTGTCCTCAGTTTCTTTCTTCAAAGACTTAAAGTTCTTGTCAGATAGGTCTTTCACTTCCTTGGTTAGAGTTACCCCAAGATATTTTATGCTATTTGTGGCTATCGTGAAAGGTGATGTTTCTCTGATTTCCCTCTCCGCTTCTTTATCCTTTGTGTATAGAAGGGCAATCGATTTTTTGGAGTTGATCTTCTATCCTGCCACATTACTAAAGGTGTTTATCAGCTGTAGGAGTTCTTTGGTAGAGTTTTTGGGGTAGCTTATGTATACTATCATATCGTCTGCAAATAACAAAAGTTTAACTTCATTCTTTCCAATTTGAATCCCCTTGATCCCCTTATGTTGTCTTATTGCTATTGCTAGAACATCAAGCACTATATTGAAGAGGTATGGAGAGAGTGGACACCCTTGTCTTTTTCCTATGTAATCGAATAGAAGACCCGGATATTAACCCACAAACCTATGACGCCTGATTTTTGACAAGGGAGCTAAAGGTATACAATGGAAAAAGGAAAGCATCTTTAACAAATGGTGCTGGCATAACTGGATGTCAACCTGTAGAAGAATGAAAGTAGATCCATATCTATCACAAACTCAAGTCCAAATGGATTAAAGACCTCAACATTAATCTGACCACTTTGAACCTGATAGAAGAGAAAGTGGGAAGTAGTCTACAAGATATAGGCACAGGAGACCACTTCCTAAGTAGAACCCCAGTAGCACAGACAATAAGAGAATCAATGAATAAATGGGACCTCCTGAAACTAAGAAGCTTCTGTAAAGCAAAGGACACTGTCAGTAAGACAAAAAGACTACCTTCTGACTGGGAGAAGATCTTCACCAACCCCTCAACAGACAAAGGTCTGATCTCCAAAATATACAACGAATTCAAGAAGCTAGATACTAAAACTCTAATTAACCCAATTAAAAAATGGGGTACTGAACTGAACAGAGAATTCACAACAGATGAACTTCGAATGGCCAGAAGACACTTAAGGTCATGCTCAACCTCCTTAGCGATCAGGGAAATGCAAATCAAAATAACTTTGAGATACCATCTTACACCTGTCAGAATAGCTAAACTTAAAAACACCAATGATAGCCTATGCTGGAGAGGATGTGGAGTGAGGGGAACACTCATCCATTGTTGGTGGGAATGCAAACTTGTGCAGCCACTGTGGAAATCAGTGTGGCGGTTTCTCAGGAAACTGGGAATCAACCTCACTCAGGACCCAGCATTTCCACTCTTGGGAACATACCCAAGAGATGGTCTATCATACTATAAAAGCATTTGTTCAACTATATTCATAGCTGCGCTATTTGTAATAGCCAGAACATGGAAACAACCTAGGTGCCCCTCAATAGAAGAATGGTTAAAGAAGGTGTGGAACATATACACATTAGAGTTTTACTCAGCGGTAGAAAACAGTGACATCTTGAATTTTGCATGCAAATGGATGGAAATTGAAAACGCTTTACTGAGTGAGGTAAGCCAGACCCAAAAAGAGGAATATGGTATTTACTCACTCATAAGTGAATTCTAGCCATAGTTAAAGGTCTTTGACCCTATAATTCGTGATCCTAGAGAAGCTAAATAAGGTGAACCTGAAGAAAATCATATAGTTATCCTCCTGGATATAGAAAGTAGTCAAGATTGCAAGGCAAACTTGGGTGCACGGGGCGCGGGGGTGGAAGTAAGGGGAGATGGTTAGAGAGTAGGGAGAGGGAGAGGATTGGGGATGGCGTGGGGGAATGAGGGAGGAAGGATGGATATGGGAGCAGACAAGTATATATTCAACTAAGGGAGCCATTTTAGTGTTGGCAAGAGACTTGTTTCTGGAGGGGTTCTCAGGCCCAAGGAGAGGTCCCCAGATTCTTCACTGGGCAGCAGAGGAGAGGGTGCCTGAACTGGCCTTGGCCCATAACCATACTGATGAATATTTTGCATATCACCATAGAACCTTCATCTGGCTATGGATGGAGATAGAGACAGAGACACATATTGGAACACTGAACTTAACTCCCTAGATCCAAATGAGGAGCAGAAAGAGGGAAAACGTGAGCAAGATAGGTAGGACCAGAGGGAACCTTCATCCGACGATGGATGGCGATGCAGATGGAGACTCACATTGGAGCACCGGACTGAGCCCCCCAAGGTCCAAATGAGGAGCAGAAGGAGAGAGAATATGAAAAGGGAAATCAGGACCGCGAGGGGTGCGTTCACCCACTGATACAAGGGGACTGATCGAATGAGAGCTCACCAAGGCCAGCTGGACTGGGACTGAACGAGCATGTGATCAAACCAGATTCTCTGAATGTGGCTGACATGGGGGTTGACTGAGAAGCCATTGACAATGGCACTGGGTCTTGTTTCATCTGCATGTACTGGTTTTTTTGGGATCCTGCTCTGTTTGGATGCTCACCTTCCAAGGCCTGGAGGGAGGGGGGAGGAACATGAACTTCCCACAGGGCAGGAAACCATGACTGCTCTTTGGACTGGAGAGGGAGGAGGAGAGGGGGGAGGGATGAGAGGGAGTGGGGGGAATGGGAGGGTATGGGGAGGAGGGGAGGAAGTGGAAATTTTTATAAACAAACAAATAAAAAAAAGACAATGACAATTTGAAATTTGCATTCAAATAGATGGAACTAGAAAAAAAAATCATGAGTGGCGCAACCAGACCCAGAAAGATGAACACAGTATGTACTCACTCATAAGTGGATATTAGATCTAAAGCAAAGGATAATCAGCATGTAGCCCAAGACCCCAGATAAGCTAAGTAACAAGGAGACCCCAACAGAAACATACATGGATTTACCCTGGGAAGGGGAAATAGACAAGATCTTCTGAGTAAATTTGGAGCATGAGGGTCCAGGGAGAAGGGAGAGTGGAATGGGAAGAGAAAAAGAAGAAGGGAGGAAGGAGAAGAACTTGAGGGAATGGGATGTTCAGGTAGGGGAAGGACAGAGAGGGAGAGCAAGGAAAGGGATATCTTGATTGAGGGAGCCATCATGGGGCTAGCAAGGCACTAGGGAAATTACTAAGAATTACAAGGATGACCACAGTTAAGACTTTAATCAATAGTGGAGAGGGTGCCTGAACTGACCTTTCCCTGAAATCACCTTGGTGACTACCTTAATTGTCTTCAAGGAACCTTCATCCTGCAACTGATGGAAGCAGATGCAGAGATCCACAGTAAAGCACTGGGCTGAGCTCTGAAAGTCTAGTGGAAGAGAGGGAGGAATGATAATATAAGCAAAGGTGTCAAGACCATGATGGGGATACCCAGAGAACAGTTGTCCTGAGCTAATGGGAGCTCACTAACCCCAGACTAATTGCAGAGGAACCAGCATAGGACCAGACAAGGCCCTCTGAATGTGGGTGACCGATGAATGACTGGGACAGTCTATGGGGCCACTAGCAGTACACCCAGGATTAATCACTATTGCTTGAACTGTCTTTATGAAGCCCATTATCATTGAAGGGATACCTTGCTCAGCCTAGACATAGTGGGGAGGGCATTGGTCCTGCTTCAAAGTGATGTGCTAGATTTTGTTGATTTCCAATGGGAAGCCTTACCCTCTTTGATGGGAGTGGGGTGGGAGGAAAGGTGGAGGAAGCAGAAGGAGGGGAGGGAGTGAGAACTGGGATTGATATGTAAAATTTCAATTAAATAATCAAAAAAGAAAATCCTATATTAACCAGAGCCTGTAAGTATAACAACATTATAAGTGTTTTTCAGGCTTTAGGGATATTGGCAGATTTTCATACCCTACTTTGTTCAATAACTTAATAACTCAACGGGAGGGCTGCCACATTAGATTGAGACATAAAGAATCAAGAGACTTTTTAACAAGTTAATACCTTGTGGGACAAGACAAATGACTATGTGCCCATTAGCCCCGTGCTCCTTCAGGTTAGAAGTCACCAGAGGCCAAGATGTCTGTAGCTGGAGGCTTTAGGAAAAAGAACCTAAGTAAATGCTTCCAATAGAGCATTGGCCTCACCCATGGGAAAGGGCAAAACTTGATTTAGAATGCTAGAATGCCAATTTCTGGCTGTATATAAAACATTACAACAGGTTGAACCCATCACTGGCCCTACTTCAGTAACTGTAAAAACAGCTTATCCAATTAAAGGTTTGGTCAAAGGCTTTCTAGCCAAGCCTCTATCTGGGGCGGCACAGATGCCAGCTCTGTGGCATGCTTACTTACATCAAAGTGGCGTCTTTTATCTAAGCTGTCACCAATACCACACAGGGTGTCCTGGGACCAGTGTCCTTTCAAGCCACTGAGTCTCTCCAATAACTATACTAACAGCTAAGCATGATACAGATGGACACAGACACCCTGTGGTAGAGGTGGGTGGACAGGAAATGCTGGACAGGGGCCAAGTGAATAACAGTGTTGATGATAATCACTCATAAGAGTAGACTTGTGGCAATCTGTACTGACAACTGAGCTGTGTGTAGAGACCTCACTTTATGGATAGTCCAGTGAGAGAAGAAGATGTTGGCAGCCATTAGATTTAGCAGTAGAATAAAGAGACCAAAACTAGAACGAGACCAGAGTCTGACCTCAACAGATGAGATGGTTTATTTCAAACAGTGAAGGTCAGAACTTGCCCTAGGGAACGGTGGTTTTGCAAGAGGAAAAAACTGGCTGGAACTCTTTATTGGGGCAGATGAGGGGCTTGGAAATAAAGTTGATGCTGTTGTAGGGAGCTACATGTGAGTCTCTTCTTCCTGGAATCACCTTCTTGGAAGGGTAGATTATCATAGATAATAGGGTAGGAGATAGGCTGTCCCAACAAACATTCTTCTCTGGGTTGTGGCTGACTGCTAAGGTTGAGCCAGGTCAGCTAGAATCTCGTAGGAATCCAGCTTTAACAGCAAAGGCACACTCTGTCAGCAGGTGTCAGGTCAGCCACTGTAGGATAAAGATAACAGAGCTCATCAGGAGTCAGAACCCTGATAAGGATGACCTGGCAAGGACAGGTGCTGAGGAATTGAAGTCAAATTTGAGATTTCATAGAACCGGGGAACTCTAGGTGATGCTGTTTTAGAGTGTATTTACTAGGCTTCTGTGAAACTTTTATTTCAGATAGGTCCGAGTTCAAAGTGGGGTAGAGGAAACAATGAGAAACATTCAGAGTATTTCACGTCACATTCACTAGAAATACTCGAGAAGCAAAAAGTCCTATAGCCTAATGGGGGCTTTTTGCACAATGCCTTTGAGCTTGCTAAACTACATTGCTGAGAGCCAGGAGGAAACATCTTGTCTGTTGCATTCCACAAAGCAAGCAGAGGCATTCCTCCCAGAGGAATAAACAACATTTTATGGGAACAGAGTTCACACAGCAAGGTAGTGTAAGAAAGTCTATTATATGCATAATGAACCTGATAGTTTCCCATAAGGTAACCCACAGCCAGTTAAGTCCTCCAGGTAATCAGGAAGCAGACACCCTTACCAAAATGCAGGTCATTAGTTCCCAGTTGCCACTCAAGGTTGCTCACCAGATTCATGTAAATTCTAGTCACAGATGAGCCAGCTTGGCTTGAAAGATAGAGAAAGCCTCTGGGATTCCTGTAAAATATTCTAATAACATATATGCTGTCCAGTCATGTGAAGCCTGCCTATGCCCAGTTGTGGCCTTGGCAGGTGGATGTATGGTAGGGCAGGTACATAAGCTGAATTGTCCCATTTGGGACTGCCAAGTAAAACCCACCTGTCAATGCAGCATGCAACATTCCTGTTAGTAACCCCATTAAAAGTCCATTCGTTCACCAACTTGGACCTTGGCACAATCATTATTTTGCTATCATGTGTTTACTTTCTAAGACCAATAGATATATTCATGTTGTGTGCTATCATGGGTTCACTTTCTAAGGCCGACAGATATACTCAAGTTCTGTGGTATCATGGGTTCACTTTGTAAGGCTGATTGATATATTCATGTTGTGTGCTATCATGGGCTCACTTTCTAAGGCCAATAGATATATTCATGTTGTGTGCTATCACAGGTTTACTTTCTAAGGTCGATAGATATATACATGCTGTGTGCTATCATGGGTTCACTTTCTAAGGTCGACAGATATATTCATGTTGTTTGCTATCATAAATTCACTTTCTAAAGTCAATAGATATATTCAAGTTGTGTGCTATCATGGGTTCACTTTCTAAGGTCGACAGATATATTCTTGTTGTGTGCCACCCCTAAGAAAAATCTCTCACGCAAGAGCAGATCTTGTGCAGACAACCACCGTTGCTGTGAGGTGACGAGTGTAGCCGTCAGTCATGTTTAGAAGACAGCATTTTGCAGTACTTGCCCTATCCTCCAGCTCCCATAATACTCCCTGAGCTTCAGATGAGGGGAGATTGACATAGATGACCTGTTAACAGCTGAGCACTTAGACTCACTCATTTCCATCACTTTGAGCAGGTATGAATCTCTGCATTAGCCACTACCTGCCGCAAAAATAAACTTCTCTGACAAAGGTTGAGAGCAGCATGAATCTACAAGTATAAACATAAATATTAAGCTTGACATAGTTTGACACTATGACCATTTAGTGAAATGACATCAATAGACCCACCCAGGGTCTGAATCTTTCCATTTGTGGGCCTTTGACAGGTTTACAGTACCAGAGATGAAATCCCTCCTGTGGAAAAGAAAGTCAGCAGGGAGTTTCTTAATCAATGTCCCACAACTAAAGTGAATAATATTTTCCAAAATAGAGTATTAACATTAAGATATGGTGGGAAACCAAGAGCAACAGTGACAGCCTGTGTTTTTTTGGATGCTCTGGGGACTCCCTGACCCCATTCATAACAGAGTATCTCATGCCTGTCACTGAGATTTTATTAACTCACAACTTCTGAGAGCAAGTTGTGAGTCAACATCTTGTCAACCTACCCAGAGAACTTCTAACCAAACTCACTTCATATGTTATGTGCACACATATTAGCTGACAGACAGTAGACCTGCATAAGACTTATTCACACACCCTGTCCCCAGCTCCTTCTCCCCAGCACAACTTCAACTTTTTTTTTATTAAAATATAAAAGTTTCCATTTTCGCCCCTCCTCCCAACACCCTCCCACTCCCCCCACTCCCTCTCTTCTTCCCTCTCCATCCCTAAGAGCAGTCAGGGTTTCCTGCCCTGTGGGTAGTTCAAGTTCCTCCCTGCTCCCTCCAGGTCCAGGAAGATGAGTATCCAAACAGACTGGATCTCCAAAAATCCAGAATATGCAGAGGAAACAAGTCCCAGAGTCATTGTCAATGGCTTTTTAGAAAGACTTCGGGCGTGGCACATTCAGGGAATCCAAGGAATCCCCCTTTCCTTCACGCTGCCTGTTCTATCTCCTCTAGATATATTTTTTTAATTGAGTTGCTAGAATGTAGAATGTATCACATAAATTAAATATACAAAGTCTTCATTACACAACATTATTCAGTTTAGTCAAAGGGTGGCAGTGTTTGAAAAGTGTCTGAATGATGTTTGTGTGTGCTGAACAAATAGAAAGTCAGTGGGGTCTCTGACTGAGGCACTCCTCTTCCTGAGCTCAGAAGCCACCCTGGGGAAGCCCATTCAGAGAAACCGGACTCTGCTGCACTCACCAGTGCCAAGTGATGAGGATGCTCCTTCAAGTACTTGTTTGGGTATTAAGGCTTCAGACCTCCTGTGAGTACATATCTTATTTGGGGAACTGGTGAGGTGATGGGGGCTTCCTGGGGACCTCTTCTTCTGTCCTGGGTTGGAGGCTTTTTCAGTGCCAATATATTTAACAAAATAGATCACATTGTGTGTCGATGTAGTGATGCTGTTATTTGGGAGACAGGGCCAGGGGAGAATCACCATCTCTACTAAAGCCACTAAGATCTTACTACTGCCTCTTTTGTTTCTTTATGTTGTCTTTTTGAACAGTGGTCAATACCCAGAAGTTGCAACAGAGCCCTCAGTCTCTGATAATCCAAGAAGGAGATGAACTCACTATCAGCTGCAATTCCTCAGAATCCTTATACGCCTTACACTGGTATTGGCAGGGATTGGCAAGAATGATGGAGGCCCCATGTTCATGGTGACATTACAGAAAGGTGGAGACAGGAAAAGTAATGACAAAATAACTGCCAAGCTGGATGAGAAGATGCAACGAAGTTCCCTGCATATTCGAGCCTCCCAGCCCAGTCACTCGGGCACTTACCTCTGTGGAACAGTGCACAGTGGTCTGCAGACCTCCACAGGCTGTCTCCAAACCTGCAGCTGGGCCACAGGGGCTCTGCTGACATAGGGCTCTGAGACAGAGCTAGAACACTCGCAAAACAAGGCACTTGAGAGTCTGATTGTCACATCACATAAGAGTGGGGATGATGCAATGGGAAGCTATGTCTCTAACTTTTACAATTACTTTTTCCTAGTAACACTACTTTTTAGTGGGTAGAACCTTAAATTGTGCAAATTTACAAATATACAAATGGTACAAATTTCAGTAATTTAAACAATAATGTGGGTGCAAGCCTTCCACAGTTCAGCCTGAGTCCTCAAGATCTGGGATGGTGGGAAGGCCCACCAGGCACCCAAAGGCACTGGGTGGGTGGGTCTGTTTATGATAAGCAGGCATGTGGTGGAGAAATGAGGGAGAAAGAGAAGCAGAATGGTTCATGTGCTGTGGAAAGGGGCAGAACGGAGGAGGTAAAGGCGGAAGTGAGAAGTAGGTTAATGGGGGATGCGTTCTTGCCTTCTTGCCCCATACCCATAGTGACTCCCAGGCCTGGGATTCTACCAAGGAACATGTCTGAGCCCAAGGGTCTGTGTAGCCATTCATGGCCCATGTTGCCACCAAAGGGCAAAGGATTCCCACTGTCTGAGCTATCCCTGGTGGCCATGCAGGTGTCCAGCCCATACCACCACCAGAGCCATGATGATCTGGGTGGCCTGTGCTGTCATCTGAAACCATGGTGTCGTCCAGAGCCAATTTTCTGCAAAGGGCCCTGTCTGGGTATATGGCTCCAGCATCTAGGGTCTGAGTCTGTATCTGTGGCCTGTGCTGCTACCCAGTGCCACGATGACATCTGGGCCAGAGCTAGAGTTGACAGCCGTGTCTGGGACCATGGTTTTACTGCAGCTAGGGTCAGTGTTGATGTCAGAGGTTCCTATCACCCAAAAGCCACATGGATGTCTGAGATATGAGGTCAAATTTGAGTCTAAAGGCCATGCTACCACTGGATCCATACCGATATGCATGGCCTACAGTGCCACCTGGGGCAATGGTGACATTCATACCCAGCTGCTGCCAAGGATCAGGTCTGGGTCCATGTTCCTACCACGGCCAGAGTAGTGTTGCCACAAAAGGTTAAATGGAAATCTGGGATTGGAATCACAACCTGGGGCCTTGTTGGTATCTAGGAGTTGTGCCACTACCAGAGCCGTCCTGATCTGAGTGGCCTGCGCTTCTACCCAGAGCCAGGATGTCATCCAGACTCAAGCTGCTGACATGGGCCTTGTCTGGCTCTGTGGTCCTGTTTCAGCTGGGGTCTGTTTTGATGGAGCCATAGGAACCATGATTCCATCAGAGGGCCATGCTGAGCCAATCCTGTCCTTCAGTAGCCCTAAGATGCCTGGCCCTGCCCCACTAAATGCTGCCAAGAGAGCTTACCTGGAGCTTCATGAGAGCTGGCCCCTGCACTCAGGAGAGATGACCCATCCCTCACCACAGGCAGTGAAGAGCTGACCCTGATGCCATGGGCACAAGGGAGATGGTTCTACCTCTCACCTGAGAGGGACGGCCCCAGTGGCCTGGACCAGCTCAATTACCACCCAGACCCACAGTCAGTTATGACATTGGCCCACCCTAACATTTACACAATCTAGGGCCTGCTGGAGCTTGTGAAGAGACTGGTCCTGGGTAATGATAACCACAGGATCTCCATGACTCTAGACAGCTCTGGGAGATCTGAGAGGAATTTCCGTGAGGATCCTGTGAGGACGGTGTACTGGACCCCAGAGGCCTTGAACCAGACCAGTGACTCATTGCAATGTACTTACTTAGTAAATCTGATTGGACAAAGGGTACTGGGTGCCACACCGGCTCCCACGGTCACCAGGACAGATAAAGAGGTGTTGGAGAGGTGGGAACGGTGGAGAAGCTAAGAGGTTTGCTGTTGCTGCTATTGCTTTGTTTCTGTTTCTTGTTTTTTCTCTTTGTGTTTATTGGTTTGCTTGCTTACTTTGTTTTGATTTCTTTTTAAATTTTCATTGGAGGGGGCTGTTGAAGACGGAGAGGATATGGAGAGACTGAGAGGTGAGCAGCATTGGGGTACATGAAGTGAAATTCCCAAAGATTCAATAAAGAAATTATGTTGAAAAGAATAAACAATAATGCACAAATCTCATGCCTCATTGTTCTGAGAAACATGTTTCCCTCCTGTTATTTACCTACCTAACTCCACGTCATTCCCTGTGACTCCGGGAGCAAATTAAGACTGAAGGCCTTTGTGGGCATATGAATACTGTCTCATCACTCTTGGCAAAGCAATACTGTTGGACACAAGCGTCATTACAGGTAGCATATTCTTTCAACATTTATACTATAAATAAAGAAATAAAGTAATTGATAGACAGACAGAAGAATAGGGAACTAAGCCAGTCTTAGCCTGGCCTCTAATTCTCATTGTGCTTTCGTTCACATTCCGTTCTCTGTGTTTCTCTGCACACACTGAACTGAAAGATCTTCACCCACTTTGCCTCAAAATGAAATGATCAACAGCTTACCTTCGTCTGCTCCCTCCACATGAGTTAAAGGATTGGCCCTGTTTCAAAGCATTGACTGAACACTTGCTCCAGGCAAAGATTGTAGGCTAGAGAGAAATAGTTCTTATACTTCTTGGAGATGCTAAAATGCTCAAGCAAGGGAGGAGCCAGTTTTGTTACAGACTATGTGAGGGTCAACCACTAACTATAAATTTATAAGGTTCCATTTCCCCCTTATAAAACTGACACAATCATACTACTTTGCTCATATAGATAGTGTGTGTTAAGAGACTGACTTATTGCCTACGCTTAGTAGTTAAAATATATTTTCTTTTTTGCCGTATAAAGGTTTACTGAGGGAGGGGAAAGGGGACAGGACCAGTCCTTGGCAGCCTCTTTCCTCAAGGTGCCAGTGCTTTACTCGGCTTCTCCGCTCCCTTTGGTGTAGATGTGCATCTCACCCACTTCATGAACTTGAACATCCACTTGACCTTGGACTCCTTGAGCACCCATCTGGAATCATTCAGTTGTGCCTCAGCTTGCTGACTTTCTTATCACCCCTTGGCCCTTAGGCCCTGGGGGAGCACAGAGCAGTGGCTGCTGTTCTTTGATGGCAACAGAGGCAGGAAGGGTCTAAAAATAATAATTCCACCATTAATAAAACAATAATAATCTCAAATTGCTCAAAATTCTCTGAATAAAATTTTCCTAAACTGATCAACATGTTTCAAATCTAATTGTGGGATTCTCTGTTCTTCAAATTTATAAAAGGAAATCAAATAATCTCCTGCTCTCAGAAATTGCCTGGTGATATGGCTTCTAAGAAAGTTATGCATAAAATGGAAACTATCCTTTATGTTGACTAAGGCCAGTGCGATTTAATACAGTATCTCTTTTGCATTTTGTTCATTTTAGTGATGATGTTTGTTGGTTTGGTTTAAGTTTTTTATTTTGTTTTAGAATGCTGTGGGTTGAACCCCAGCTTTACGTGTGCTGAGAAAATAAATGCTCTCCTACTGAAGTACAACTTCAGCTTGAAAATTTTCTGTTTAGAAATAAAACTATGTTGCTACATTGAGAAGATGTCTCACTCAGTTTAAGTACTGTCCCCCCCCCATACGCATGACAACTTGACCAGCAGCATCCTGGTAAGAAGTCAAGGAGGCAGAGACAGTATGCCCTCTGGGGCTTCCTAGTGAGCCAAGTCAGTCTAATAGATTAGCCCTGGGTTCCAGTAAGAAACTCTGTGTCCAAAAGTTGGATGAGTATCTCCTGAAGAACAATGCATGAGGTTGACCTCCTGCCTTCACACACTCACATGAACCTGAACACACATAAAAACACTTATATCCACATTCGAGCACACATACATTATAAACAGACTCAGAGCATACACACAGCATACAGTCAAACATTGTATACACACACATGCATATACATGCATCATACAGTTGCACAGAATACACACATAGACATCATACACACACATCATGCATCATACATACAGACAAACACATACACACACACATCATACACAAATATATGTGTACATAAACTAAAGTCTCTGTTTATATAGTGTTTCAGCCCTGACCATGCTTTGATTGAAAACAAAAAAAAAAGCTCATTAAAATAACCAGAAGAAAGAAAAAGTTAAAAAGTCTTCCAAAGAAAATTTTGGGAAGTATGGTAAAAGGAAAAATATAAAGGACAAAGGGCCATGATTTTCATAAAACTTATCCATACAAATACACATCTAGGGTGTACATATTTGCATTTTTGCCTAAAGTTTCATTTTTCTAATTGGGAAATAAAGATACTGCCTACAATAGAATGCCAGGAACACTAAATATTGCAAACACAGAGAGAAGTCATGACTGTTTAAAAATTACCCCACAATGTCCCAGAAGACTGGTAAGCCATGATCATCAAGAGGCAAGCATCGTTAAGTCCTTGCCAGTGTCAGCCTGTGATATTGGTCACACGTCATGTTCTGTGTGCTGATCTTCCTCTTGTTTCACCAGAAATAGTTTTCTGTTGGAGAAAAGCAGTCTGCAACTCGGCCTCTACTGACCTGACAAACTGGACAAGCTGAACCGTGGGTGTTTTGCTTTAACTCAGAGCAGCAGAAATTTCCATCAGGGACATGAGCACAGAACTACACTGCTTAGTGTGCCTGGAGCAATGACTAACTCCATCGGGGGCTCATGGGCTCCAGCATAGCTGAGACCCTTGGAGAACTGGGAAATGAAAACGGTGTGCGGTCAGGAGAAAAATAAAGTTATGTTGTGCTACATAAATATGTACAATAATTTGTTATAAATAAGGAATATTAAAAGTAAAAACTGATGTTTAAAGAGAAATTTACTGAATTTATCACTGGGATATCCACACTAAAAATAATTCCAAAGATATATTGAAAAATATCCCAGGAAGAAGTTGATGGCCAAAAAGAGGAATAAAAAAATAGAAAAACATCTAAAACAAAATATGAAGAGAGGATGAAAGAAAACAAATTTAAAAGTGTCATAAAAATATTCAAATAAATATCAAAGTAGATCTATCCATTTGCCAGCAAATTTCAATATGTCATAGAAAACATCATATTGAGAGAAGTAACCCAACCCAGAAAGACAAATATCATATGTACTCACTTATAAGTGAATTTTAAACATAAAGCAAAGAAAACTAGCCTACAATTCACAATCCCAGAGAACCTAGACAATGAGGATCCTAAGAGAGAGATACATGGATCTAATCTACAGAGAAGTAGAAAAAGACAAGATCTCCTGAGTAAATTGGTACCATGGGATAGGGTTGAAAGGGAAGGGAGAGGAAGGGAGGGGGGCAGAGAAAAATGTATAGTTCAATAAAATCAATAAAAAAGTTTAAAAAAATCAAAGTAGATAAGTTGGGAGGGGAACATGGTAGGGGCAATAGGGAAGGTGAGGGGGAGAGTGGAAGGCATATGGTGATGTGAGATTCCCCTCTGTGTGCTGTGATTACTATTAATAAATAAAGAAACTGCTTTAGACCTATAGCAGGGCAGAACTTATGTAGACAGGGAAGATGGAACTGAATGCTGGGAGAAAGGAGGCAGAGTCAAAGAGAAGCCATGAAGCCCCACCAGAGACAGACGCCAGTTGGTATCTTGCCGGTAAGCCACAGCCATGTGGCAACACACAGATTACTAGAAATGGGTTAAATTAAGATGTAAGAGTTATCCAATAAGAAGTTAGAGCTAATTGGCTAAGCAGTGTTTTAAATAATATAGTTTCTGTATGGTTATTTTGGTTCTGGGCAGCCGTGACAAACAAGTGGCCTCCCCCTATAATACACAATCATATTTCAGTGCAAACATGGATGAAATTCTGAATAATAATACAATTAAAAGTAAAAAGAAAAAAAAAGATCTTGACATGACTGGTACTGTTTCATGGGACTGAAGTTCATGTTCAATAGAAGGATAAATGCACTGTATGCCTTTGTGGGATTAATGTTGTGAAGTGGCCAAGTGATCTACAGGCTCAATTCAATCCTCCACAAAATTCCAATAATGTTCTTCACATCAGTAGGAAAAATAATTCTAAAGTTCATATAGAAGCACAAAAGACACCAAACAGAAGAAAGCAATCCCAATAATGAAGATCCAAGCTGGAGTTGCTGTCATATCCAATTTCAAATTTTACTAGAGCCACAGTTAGAGCAGAACAATGGCAGAGAACACACTCGTAGATCAATGTGATAGAGCAGAATCCAGGGGGAAATGTAACTACAGCCACCTGAGTTTTTACAAAAGTATCAAAAATAGGTGTTGGAGGAAAAAAACACAGCTAGAAAAATTGGATATCAACACGGAGAATGAAGCTAGATTCTCCCCACTCTGTACCAAAATCAATTTAAAATGAACTAAAAACAAACTTTAATGTGAAGCCTGAAACATTCAAACTACTCAAGGAAAACTTTTCAAGACATGGACATAGGTGGTGAATGTCTGCAGAGGACTCCGACTGCTCAATAAGCAACAAGAATTGAAGTACAGAATTGCATATAATTTAAAAGTGATAACAAAAACAAAAATCATGAAATTTGCAAGAAACCTCTTTTTACATCAGAAGGAGACTTTTGCAGAATCACTCAACTAGTCAAAATATAGAGGCTTACTGACTGTGGGGTTCCCAGCCCCAGTTATGCACCTACAATATAATGTCTGCATTCAAGACTCAGGGAACATTGTTGGAGTGGGGTGGAATAGTGTAAGAACGAGAGGATTAGAAAGTGTGCCATGAGAGTGGCCTTCGGGCTGTGACAGGGAATCTACACTCATTAACTCTAAAGAGCAGGGCTTCCCAAACAAGACCAACACCAGCTAACATCCCAATGTGGATGAGGGGAAAATCTCACGAGGCTCCACGCCCAGATGAAGAACTATAGGCGATTAATAACTACTGAGAGACAAAGAGTTAGTCTTTCTCAGGGCTGAGCCCCTTTATTGATTAGCAAATACCAAGTAGTCTGCCCAGAAATGATATACATGTACACAGTACTAAATGTACTCAATAAATAGCATTTATGCATTGATTCATTGATATGTACATGTAACAAAAATGGTTAAAGAAAAGAAGGCCATGAAATTGAGGGAAGAGTCGGATGTGGCAGGGTAGGAAAAAGGAAAGGCAGGAAAGAAATGATGTAGTTATATTTTAATTAAATAAAAATTGAAGTTCAGAGATAAATAAAAATTGAAGTTCAGAGATAAAAAATTAAAATTTAATGTTCAAAGAATGAAAAAAATCCTTGCCATCTATTCATCTGACAGACACTTAACATCTAAAATAGATAAAGAACTCAAAAAACTAAAATAGTACATTCACTAAGTGGGAAAATGAATTGAACAGAGAGTTCACATAAGAAAATGATATGTGTATCTCCGTGGTATGGTACTTACTTAAGTATATGAGATCCTGAGATCCTGGGCTTGATTCTCAAAACAGAAAGGAAAGAAAGGAAAGACTTAAGGAAGGAGAAATGACCAAGATGCCACATCAATGTCATTCTCTAGAAGAAAGTCCCTATGAGTTTCCATTCTATAGAAATGAGATTTTGATAACATCTGTGGTTTCATCTGCTTCTCTGGAGAAGTCAGAATGACCACACCGCTGTGTCTAAAGTCAGAGGCAACCTCCTGTCTGTCTGCCTTCACTGTCCCTGTTGGACTGTTGTCCTTCTGTTTTTGTTTCTGCTTTTCATGTTATGAGAGTTTTACATTTCTACTGATGCTGGAACAGTCATACATACTTAATGAGTTATAAATCCAGGGAAGATGCTTTCTGTTCCCACTGCACGCTCAACCAAACCTGGTCCCGAGATGCTGCCTTTTTGTCTTTAGAAAATACGGTTTCTTCAGGAACGTGTGGGCTTGTTGTTTTTCTATGAAACTGGATGCGCACCTTTCCCATTCACAATGAAAGACCTGAAAGTCTAGCTCTACTTTCAACTACAACATGGTTCATAGTTCATGATTTTTTAATGAAAACCAATGCCCAGCCCTTGACCTTTATCTTCTGAGTTAGCAATTGCCCTGATCAGCAAAGCTGTCAAAGGGTTCAGGTTTCTGTGGGCATTCCACTCCATGTGCCTGCATAATCTGATTCTTTGGCCAGTGAAGCCAGCCCCACCCCAATTCTCCAAGCGTCTTTTACATCCACATGTCCTGCCACAGAGAAAAATATTTTTCTAAATGCATTCTAATCAGCTAGAATTCCAACGCCTGCTGTGACTTCTCAGAGATATAATGTAAGTTGGTTGTGGGCTGTTTCTCCTCTCATTTATACCTGTGTAGTTCTTTCACAAATCCTGGGCACTTGGTAAGTGGTAAGTGTGTTCGTTAAAGGAGAGGAAAATATGATTAGTCAAAGAAACTAAAAGCAGAGCCAGAATCTAGTGTCTAGCCATGAGAGGGCAGTGTCTTCATTTGTAACTACATTCTAGGTTCATTCTAGCCTCAGGGAAGAATCCAAAGAGCCAATGAGCACTCAGGTTAGCTAATATACAGAACAGGCTGTTTATGTCACAGTGGCAATTAAATCATGTTACTCTGAGCCTAGGTGAGTTTCTTGAAACAGGAAACCCATTTAGAAAAGAATTGCTTGCTGCAGAGATGCTCCCTGAGTGTCTATTAGCAATCCTCTGGATGCAGCTAACAGGTAAGTCTTAGGGGCTTCTTCTTCCTCCACAGGGAATTCTATATCAGAAGAAACTCTATGGGGAGTGGGGTGAGGTTTTATCCAAGTCTAGAAAAGACATCAGAGGAAAGCTAGAGGAGAAGGGAGGGAAGGCAGTGTATAGATGCAGAGCTGGGGACTTCTGGGATACAGTATTCCCCATGAGTCTGAGAAAGGTGGTCTGAATCCAACTGAACTGCTTTCTTTGTCTTTCCATCTAGTGGTGAACAGCCAAGTTCTGAGTCAGAGTGCTCAGTATGTATCCATCCCAGAAGGAAAGGATGCCTCCATGAGCTGCAACTCCTCAAGTGCACTTAACAGCATTCTGTGGTACAAGCAGGACCCTCAAGAAGGCCTGGTCCTCTTAGTGGCCTTGTATAAGAGTGGTGAGGTGGCCAGAAGTGACAAAGTGACTGCTGAGTTTGGTGGAACAAGAAAGGACAGTGTCCTGACTCTCTCAGTCTCAGAACCTGCAGACACAAGCACCTACTTCTGTGCAGGAGAGCACAGTGCTCCCCAGGCACCCGCAGCCTGAATCAAATCTGCAGCTGCCACTCCAGTCACGACACTGCTTCTAGCTCCAGCTCCCTTGGTATGAAATGTGATGACTATGTACTTGCTGTCCCAGTGCTGAAAATTCTCATTTACTCAACAGCCTGCCCTCAAAAGATATGTCCTCAGACAAGTGGGCCACCTTTATTGGCTCCTTCATGTATAGGATAGATTTGTTTACTTATTTTTGTCAAAATACAAGGAGAATTGACAAATGCATAGTTAGAGTACACAATGTTAACATATCTCTCTTAAACTAAATAGATATAGCTGGGGTAGAAATGAGAGTTCAGAAACACATTTATTATTTGGTGTTAAATAGATGTCAAGACCATGAACGAGAAAAGAAGATCCTTTTCAGTAAAGTCTGCTGGAACAACCGAAAGGCCACATAAAGAATCTTAGCATTAAATCTCTTCATCACTCAAGTACAAAACTTAACTCAAGTAGATCAAAATTTTACATAAAAGCTAAAACTATATAAGCTTAGAAGAAACTATAGTTACAAATGTTGATGACTTCTTACCCGTGTTGCCAAAATGAAAGCAACCAAACGAAATATGGTTAAAGAGGGCTTTACCGAACACAGCAACTTTGAGGCATCAAAGTCCATAAACTTCCACAAAGGAAGATAAAGAGAATCTCCACGTGTGAGTGGCCATGTCACAGCAGTAGCAGGTGACTCTTCAGAAAACCAACTCAACAGGAAGCAAAGCTCTGAAGGGTGAATCTCGGATAGGCAAGAACCCAAGAGCCTTGGCCTCAGAATGTCTCTTGCTACCTCTGTGTCTTTGCATGCTTGCAGCTGCCATTTTTCTGATATCTGGCATAGTATGAATGGGTATGGGGAGATACCCACTGACCCTGATGTAATGTGATTCTCTCTTGAAAATACCCCATTCTATTGGGCGTTTTTACCTGTAGATTATTATAGAGACAATTTCCTCTTAAACTGTACTGTTTAAAGTTTTGCCCCTGCCCCGCCCCTGGTAAAGGAGGGGCTGCAGAAGATAAAAAATAAGGACAATCAAATGTCACACACTAGTTTCTCTTGAGAAGCCGTATAAATTGTGGCTTATGTTAATGATTAAGAAAAACAATTGTGTTCAAAAGCTAGGCTAACTCAAGTTCTTTTCATCTCAATATTGGGAGATGTGTTCACAGGTTTTGGTGTGTATCATAACTGAAATAAAGCTTTCAAAAATGACTTAAGGTTAGATTAAGATGTTTTTGTTAATAACTTTGAGGTGAAAAACCCAAGGAAATAATCTGAAGTTTTAGGAAGGCACATAGTTGAGTGAGGGACTCATTGAGGTCAAGGAACAAGAACAAAGCAGCCCACTTATTATTAGCTGATGTGCCATTCTTACTAGGATTGGTTGGTGATCAAAGATGATGATTAATTCCTTGTACCATTTCTGTCCTCAGCTTCCCGATATAAAAAGTTGTTGATGAGTGGCTCTATACCCTGAGGATTTACAGTAGAGCTGACTGATTGTTTTCCATATAGAGAAGTTTACATCTGAGATTTTTTTTAAAGGTTCCTTATAAGATTACCTTTTGAGATAAGTAGTAAAGTGATTGATCCTTTCTTTGTAACCTCAAAACTACAGTCTGCCAGTAAAAGAACTGCCTGTGAAAAATACCTTACTTGATTACACTCTGTTAATCTGTAATAAGTTGCTTAGATATGAATGTATGTGGGTTTTGGAGACAATTTGCTTTTAACCATGTAAGGGATTTCTAAAAAAAAAAGACTTTAGAGAAAAAGGGGGATTGATTGGTGATGGGATAATAATATATTGGTATTTGTGAGTTATTGTTTTTAGAAAATTGTATTGGTGTTGATTTCTGTACATTGATATATTGAATATTGTATATGAGTATGCTTCTACCTCTATCTGTATTGATATATATATATATATATACATATATTTACATTCCTACCTCTGATTAAGATATTTATGTAATGATATACATTGTTTACATTTGGAGGTCATTGTCCTCACTCACTGCACAATTGTTCATTCTCTTAGTCTTCAAGTTAGATAGATAGAAATCAATAGTCATATATGTTTGTTATATTTATATTTAGGCTAATCAGGTTATTTAGATGCATAGAGATCATACTTAGTATAGATAGTATAATCTTCAACCTCTTCGAAGAGCTGTAAAAAATGGCCTTTAATCTAACTCATAGTTCTATATTAGTGAGACACAATCGCTCCTATCATCACCGCTCTACTCCCGAGAGAACGTTGAGCACCAAAGACACTCCACCTGGAGCTTGTCTTCTTCCTGGCAGAACTGACCTTTGAGCAAAGAAAAAGCCCATACCTCGACCACTGGCAGAATTACAGAATATCTGTAAATGGATAAAAACAGGATTGTCTTATCTTGCCAAGACAGGGTGAGAGAGTCCTAAAAGGTTTCTTGCCTTTGAAAAATGGCAAGTCAGTTATATCAGGCTTTAGCCCAAGTTGGTTGACTCAACAATGCAAACGAGACTTTGGGTGATTGCCCAGGTATTCAGTTGTCTCTTCCATTTGCTGCACATTTTGGAAGTTTCCTTCTTGTACTTCTGGGCTGCTTGAGTAAAATCATTTTCCTTCTCAGATCTTTGATGGAGTTGAAGATTAGATAGTTGTAGTTACCATCTACATTATTTAGACTCCCTGAACTAGAATGTTTAGTAAAACTTTTGTTATATGTTTCTTGCTTAATATTGTTTGTCGTTTGTAACTTTATATTTATTATTTGCTTCTATTGTGTATAGTTGTATTTGGTTTTGTTCTGTCTTATTTTAGAAAAACGGGGGAGATGATAGGGGACTTCAGCCAATCACATTCTGGTCTTGGGGCATGTCGCCCTAAGGCAAAAATTTACCTAGAAACCTGGCAGGTGAAAGTCCTTGCCCTCTCTCCCCCTCTCGACCTGGCCTGGATCCAGCGTTCCAGATGGGTGGGAATCTGTGTAAGTTTTTCCTTCTGTTTTATTAAAGCTGTATCTTTTGTAAGATAGTCTGGGGACTTTTCATTACCGATCGCCCTGCAACATCAGAAAACATACTGTTTTTTACTTGTATTCATTGCACTCATTCACTTAAAAATAGAATGCAACCACACTGTAATTTTTATATTGCTTGAAATATTCTACTGGGATAGATAAGCTGCATGGAAACAAAAAAAGTCATGAGAGAAGGAAAACACCAGGAAAGATGCAGAAGAAAAGTTAGAAGGAAGGCAGCAAGAGGAATAGAAGGGATACATTTAGATAGAGGTAAGAAAAGAAATAAGGAAGAGAAAGAGAGAGAGAGAGAGAGAGAGAGAGAGAGAGAGAGAGAGAGAGAGAGAATGCGTGCGCATGTGCTTTCTTTTTTTTTCTAGCCCCAGAAAGTTGTTCAGCCCCCATCTTGGCCCCAGAGAATTAAGTTTAACTCTCACTCCATAGGCTCCCTTCAAACCCTGAGCTGCTGGAGGCTGACCTTCATGGCAGTGATAGTTGTAGACAACATTTACCTGCTATACCAGAAAACCACTGTATTCCTCGCCCCACTCCTCTTCCTTTTCTAGTTTCCAGTGACCGCTATTGCTCTCTGACCTGCAGCAGGCTTTGTGGTATCCACACAGGACTGAGAAGGTGATGTTTGTCTTCCTGTATCTGGATCCTCTCACTTAACATAATGATCTTCCATTCCATCTGTGTGGCTGCAAGTGACAGAATTTTACTCCTTTGTGGCTTAATAATATTCTCTTGTGTATACATGGCACATTTTCTTTGTCCATTCATCCACTGGCAACTTGGTTGATTCCATACCCTGGTTATTGTGAATAATATTGCAATAAAAATGTCTGCAGGTATTTCATTGGCACACTCATTCCTCTTCCTGTGGATATGGAGTCATGGGACTTCTGCAGTATATGTTGATTCTATTTTTAGTTGTATTTAGGTATCTGCAAAGTGTTTTCCACTGTGTCTACAACTACCTGAGTCTCCATTAACGGTGTGTGAAAAGGCCCACTTCCTTACATTCTCATCACCACTTTTTCTTTTTTTTTCTTTTATTTTTTTTAGAAAGTAATTTTATTAAATTATAAAAGTTTCCATTTCCGCCCCTCCTCCCAACACCCTCCCACTTCCCCCACTCCCTCTCCTCCTCCCTCTTCGTCCCTAGGGGCAGTCAGGGTTTCCTGCCCTGTGGGAAGTTCAAGTTCCTCCCCCCTCCCTCCAGGTCCAGGAAGGTGAGTATCCAAACAGACTGGATCCCCAAAATCCAGTATATGCAGAGGAAACAAGTCCCAGTGTCATTGTCAATGGCTTTTCAGAAAGACTCCGGGCCAGCCACATTCAGAGAATCCGGCCACATTCAGAGAATCTGGTTGGATCACGTCCTCATTCAGTCCCAGTCCAAATGGCCTTGGTAAGCTCTCATTAGATCCGTCCCCTTGTATCAGTGAGTGATAGCATCCCTCGCAGTCCTTATTTCCCTTTTCATTTTCTTCGTCCTTCTGCTCCTCATTTGGACCTTGGGGGGCTCAGTCCGGTGCTCCAATGTGGGTCTCCGTCTGTATCGCCATCCATCGCCAGATGAAGGATCTATGGTGATAAGCAAAATATTCATCAGTATGGCTATGGGCCAAGGCCGGTTCAGGCACCCTCTCCTCTGTCCAGAGAACAATCTGGGGATCTCTCCTTGAACCTGGGATCCCATATATTATCAAGTCTCCTGTAAACCCTAAAATGACTCCCTTAGTTGAAATATATTCTTCCCTGATCCCATATTCATCCTTCCTCCCTCCCCCCCCATCCCGGTCCACTGAGCTTTCCCCATTCCTCCCCTACCCCCTTCTCTCTAACCCTCTCCCCTTCCAACAACCCTCCCACCCCCCCCCATGCACCCGAGGTTACCTGGGACTCTTGTCTATTTCCTACCTCCTGGCGGATAGCTAAATAATCTTCATCAGGTTCATCTTCTTATTTAGCTTCTCTAGAATCTCGAATAATAGGCTCAAAGACCTTTAATTATGGTTAGAATCCACTTATGAGTGAATACATACCGTGTTCCTCTTTTTGGGTCTGGCTTACCTCACTCAGTAAAGCGTTTTCTATTTCCATCCATTTGCATGCAAAATTCAAGATGTCATTGTTTTTTACCACTGAGTAAAACTCTAATGTGTATATGTTCCACACCTTTTTTAACCATTCTTCTATTGAGGGGCACCTAGGCTGCTTCCAGGTTCTGGCTATTACAAATAGTGCTGCTATGAACATAGTAGAACAAATGCTTTTGTAGTATGTTAGGGAATCTCAAGGGTATATTCCCAAGAGTGGAATTGCTGGGTCCTGAGGGAGGTTGACTCCCAGTTTCCTGAGAAACCGCCACACTGATTTCCACAGTGGCTGCACAAGTTTGCTTTCCCACCAACAATGGATGAGTGTTCCCCTCATTCCACATCCTCTCCAGCATAGGCTATCAGTGGTCATCACCACTTTTTTAAAAAAAATAGCAGGTATATAAATAAGAAAAAGGTGATGTCTCAGCGTGCTTTGTTTATTATATTCCTTTTAGATGGAGTCTGGTCATGTGCCTAGGCTGGCTTTGAAGTCCTATACCAGAACAATAATCTTGGCATAGCCTCTGAGTAACTGGGATGCAAGCATTTCCCACCAGACCCAGCACTGTAGTGATTCTTATCTGCATCCCTTGATTTTTGGTGATAACAAGCACGTGGGGGTTGTAGCAACACACATGGATGCACGTTCAAGTACACGGAGACCAAAGGCTACTCTCAGGTATCTTCCTATAGTTCTTTCCTTCTGATTTCCTAAGGCAGGGCTCTCACTGAACTCTCTCTGTCTCTCTCTGTCTCTCTGTCTCTCTCTCTGTCTCTCTCTCTCTCTCTCTCTCTCTCTCTCTCTCTCTCTCTCTCTCTCTCTCTTGGTTTTTTGAGACAGGGTTTCTCTGTAGCTTTAGAGCCTGTCCTGAAACTAGCTCTTGTAGACCAGGGTGACCTCGAACTCAAAAAGATCTGCCTGCTTCCAGAGTCCTGGGATTAAAGGTGTGCACTACCACGACCCGACTCTCGCTGAAATTTAACTCATAGATTATTTAGACTGGTCAGTCAACCACCCCAGGAATCCAATGTTTCCCACTTCCCAGTGCTAGTATTCCAGGAATATGCAAAAATCAATGTAATTCCCAAAAAAATCCTTACATATTCTTACCCTTCATAGAATTTTTTTAAAGATCCTGAAGTTTATCCAGAACCATAAATGATGCCAGATAGTCAAAATAACCATATGAGGGCTGTGGAGATGGTATGGAGAAGGCTGTGAAGAGATGGCCATACTTTCATTACTTAGATATTTTAGATTTCATATTTTTTCATCCTATGTTCTAGGAACTGAATCTGTACCTTATGTTATATTGAACACACTTTGTCCAAAGTATGTTCTCCTCAGTGAGCAGTACTGGGAGAAGAGGAATCAGAAAACTGCTCAATAATACAAGACAAAAATATAACAAGAAGAAACACCTAAACCAACAAATGCAAAAATTACAAAATTAAAACACAAGAAAAACTAAAAATCAAGACAATGCAACTCTTCTAAAAGATCATACTTCCTTAATTACTGAATTCAAAGAAAGTGAGGTGGGTAAAATGCTGGTGCTATCAACATCTTACTATTAAATACAAATGATAAATGACCTCAAAACAACTATAGACAAAGCAGATGAACTCAATCAAGGACTGCAAAAGGACAGAAGCAACAGAGAAAAGGTCATCAAATTGGATGAAAAGTCAGCAGCAACATGAAAAAAGAACGCATAAGACTGCTAGATTAGCAAAGGAGGACTAGGGAGGAATCATTCATGTCACACACACACACACAGAGACACACACACACACACACTCAAAACCTAAAACAAAGAAAAACAGAAAACTCCTAATTCTAATCAGTTTTTTAGTCAAGTTTTTGTTGCTGTGTGTGACAAAAATGACTTTAATAAATAAAGGTTGTTTTTTTAAGGCTTACATTCCCAGCTTACATATATAGTTCATTATGCAAGGAAGTCAGTCACTTGAAGAAGCCAGTCACATTCACAGGCAGCAGCAGAGAGCCAACTTCCCAGATCACTTTCTCTTCGTTCATACCATCCAGGATCCAAGCTAGGAACAGAATGAACAATCCCCAACATAATATAGGCTCTCTATGACAAACATAGAGTCAACAATATACTAAACAATATACTAAACAAGAGAAAAAACAAGAAAAAATGTCTACTCTCTTTATTATTATTCAATATAGTTCTTAGAGTTTTAGATAAAACAATAAACTAAAATAAAGACTAAAAAGGAATATGAATAGAAAAATAAGTAAAAATAATTTAAAAATCACTATTTTCAGACCACATTATCTCATACTTGGAAGACCCCAAAGGCTCCACAAGAAAACTCCTAGATCTGATAAACATTTTCAGCAAAGTATTAGTATACAGCATCAGCGTAGAAAAATCTATAGACCTAGGAAGATAGCACAGTTAGTACAGTGTTTGTTTTGCACCCATGAGGATCTGAGTTCAATTCCCACATAACTCACACTTTTAAAAAAAGGGAAAGTCAGGAGGTTCCATGGGATTCACTGACACCCAGACAACCCCACTCATTGAGTTCCAGGCCAGTGAGTGACACTGTTTCAAAAAGCTAAAGATGAATAACATCTGAAGAACACTGAAGCTGTCTTTTGATGTGCACACATACACACACATACACACACCTGCACATACAAGTTCACTCACACAAATAAGTATATTCGTGCATACTCCAAAAAATCCGGTAGCTTTACTCTTTACCAATAATTATATCTTGATAAAGAAATTGGGAAAACAATTCCTTTCAGAACACATTCAAAAATAAATACAAGTAAAACTTATAATGAAAGTCAGAGACATTTACAATGAAAAATTTTAAAATAGAAAATATGCTAGTTAACTTTAACTGTCAACTGGGCACATCCTAAGCTCATTTGAAGAATTCCAAATTATATTAGCTTGCAGATGGTGTCTCTGGGGTATTATCTTCATTAATAACTAATGTTGAAGGGCCCAGGCCACTGTGGGCAGTAGCACTCCCTGTGTAGGTAGTCCTTGGCCATATAAGAAAGCTAGCTAAGCATAAGACTGAGTGATCCATTATACTGGGAAATCCTTCATGATCGCTGCTTCAAATTCCTGACTGGGTTCCTGCCCCAGCCTTCCTCATTGAGGAACTGTGACCTGGGATTGTAAACCTTCTGTACCCTGAGTTGGTTCTGGTCAGAGTTTTGGGTTGTTTGTTTGCATTGTTCCACTTTATCACAGCAACAGAAATGGAATTACAACACTGAAGAACATGATTTGTAACAAGACACCAGAATATGAAAAGTTCTTCAGAGATTATAGGTTCAAATGATCAACATGAAATGGTGATATGACCAGACTTAGCCTACATATTAAAAAAAAAGTCCTCATCAAAGTTTCAGATATTTTCATTGTAAAGGTAGCAAAGGTAGTGTCTGGAGAGATGGCTCAGTCAATAAAAGACTTCCATTTCAATGTTTGCTTGCCAGCCACGCTAGTCTAACTGGTGATCACCCGACTAATGAGAGACCCTGTCTCAAAGGAGGTGGATACCATGCTGGTTAGTTTTTTGTCAACTTGGCCTAAGCTACAATCATTTGGGAAGAGAAATGGAGGCAATTTCTCAGTTGAGCTCCTGTCTTCCCAAATGGCTGTAGCTCATGGCAATTCAACAACAACAACAAAAGAAACATCATAATTTTTAAGTTTTAAATAAGTGCTCCATTTAGAATAAACACAAAGATTAGGTAGCTAGTGAAGAACCTTGCAGAAGCAAGTGACCTTCCAAAGAAGGGGAAATAGAATACAGTGCTATAAATGGATAAAAGGGAAACTAGAGTAAGAGGATTAAACAGGGGGAGGTGTGGGAGAGCAGGCTAAAAGAGAGAATATGGCAACCCACTACTACAGAAGCTTCCATACGAGTGTACATTATAAATGGAATTATATATATATATATGAATTTCATATACAGTATGTATATAAAAGGAATTAAAATACACTTACCACACAATGAATGGGAGAGAGAATGTCCCAACTAGACATCTTATGCTACTAAATAAAATTCCAAGTATACCAGGAATTGGATACATCTTTTGAGTCATTGGCCAAAGGGGTTCCATAGACAATCCCTGTAAATAAAGACTGCAAGTTGGTTTCCTGGCTGCCCAGACTTGAATAATTACACAAAAACTGCATTAATTATAATATTGTTTGGCCAACAGTTTAGGCATATACCTGGCTAACTCTTACATCCTAAATTAACCCATTTATATTAATCTGTGTATTGCCATGAGGTGGTGGCTCACAGGTAAGGTTCCAGTGTCTCTCTCCTTCAGCAGTGCCTGACTCTACTGCTTCTTTCTCCCTGCATTCAGTTTAGTTTTCCCTAGTCATTTCTGGCTCTATTCTGCCCTGCCATAGGACAAAACAGATTCTTTATTAATCATTGACAACAAAACATATTCATAGCATGCAAAGAGGAATGTCATATTATCTCCCCTTTTCTATCTAATAAAAATAAAGGTTTTAACCTTAACATAGTAAAATTATATATAACAGAACAGGTATCAAACAAGAATTAAAGCTCCAGTATTTCTTTATTAGTCTAAAGTTTCATATCTAAGTTATGTTTTATCATAACTAAGGAAAACTATAAACTATAACTGTCTATTTTTAACTCCATCAAAAACCTCAGGAGGATATAATGTTACCTAAATAAACAAGAAATGCATTGTAATCAACTTCCAAAGTTTTAGAAATGACAGAGACATCTCACTGCCTGGACAATCACCCAAATATCTTTTATAACATTGGAGCATCCATATTTATCCTATAGGCCCATAATATCTGTCATATTTTTCATGAAGCAGGAAATTTGAAAGACTATTTAGCCTATATTAGCAGTTTGTCAATCACCTTCTGTGTCCTGCAAAATGTCTTGCAGACTCTTTCACGAAGCAGGAACCCTGAAGGACCGCCTCATGTTCTTTAAACAAGTTCATCAGTCATTTTTCTGTGGGTCCTGCATGTCCAGTTCATACAGCATGCCATTAAGCAGTCCAGGCAAGAGCAGTTTCTTCCCCAAGTGACGAGTAAATGCCATAAGGAACCTCTTTGATGCCCATTATCCTCTTAAAGTAATTGGTTCTGCCAGAAGCAGACATGTCTCATTGTCAAGAAAAGTCTAAGTTCTTAAAACATTTTTAAATGCCATATTCTGTATGTCTTTGATGTCTTCTAAGGTTATCTATCTAACTGAAATATATCTCTATATATCTAGAAAACCTAACTAACCTGATTATAAGCTTGGCTGTTATAAATGACTATCTATTAATCCATGATTTTTAATTATACATTACATTTTTAAATGATCTGAATAAACATAATATCTTAAACAAGAACAGAAATACATATGTACAGTGTAACAAAATCAATCTTAAATTTGTACCAATATACCAAGATCCATACTAATGCAAAGTATTAATCTCTATATTATACCCACCTTATTTTTTTTAGAAATTGATTGTGACCATTAATCACTTCTAATAAATCCCCTTTAAATGAAAACAAACAATTTTAAGGAATCATTCTGGGAATTTGTGCATAATTTTCACCAAACTGCTTCCTGCTATTTATTGGGTGAAGTGTATTTAAGGTTCACGGAGACATTTCAGAGGATCTTGTTCTACCAAACCACATTGCCTGGAAGGAATTCACAGGTTCTCATCATCTGTGGAAACAAAAACAGAACCTCTTTTCCAAAGTAACTTATCCTTAGATGCAAATTTTGAAGTTGAGATACCTCTAAAATATACATGTTGGTTTAGCTTAGCAACTTCTAGAATCAAATGTCTCTTTGTAGTCAAGAAATTCAAAGAAAACACAATAAAACATATTATTCAGACTCTCTGTGTATATTCCATATTTATGGGGATTATTTTTTCACTTTTTTTACTACTTAATATTTATTTTTTTACCTTTATTTCTTTAATCTATGACTCTCTTTATTCTTTCTTCTCTTTCTCTTAGGCACATGTATATTTACCCAACACTGTGTCCCATTGATATTTCATCTAAATCTGCCTTATTGTATATCTGTAATCATTTTCTGATCAGGAGGTTTTTTTTTGAAATGCTAAGCAGGCATGGCTAGGATTAATGCTGAAGCTTTGCCTGTTGGCTCTACCCAGTACAACATGGCAGAGGTAGGTTCACCACCTCTGTGAGCCATACTCACCACCCCAGCTCCAGGTACTCAACAGGTCTATGTTGCCATAAAACAATTTGAAACACACTTCTCACAAACCCCATTTAAGTGCTCCATAACCAGACCTCCAGAAAGAGCCAGAGTCATTCCTGCTACTACCATGAACCAGGAAGCTGTGTCTTAAAGAAGTGCATAGCGTTTGCCACTGAAGTTGAGTTAGGAAGTCTTCTCTTAAAGAAGCAATGCCTTCACTTGCCACCAGTAAACAGGGTCTATATGAAAAAATGTGGCTACCAAGAAGCTGTTTTTGGCTCCTGTTTTTGTGGGTCTATAAGCCCTCTTTTTTAAAAAAATAGGTTTTTTTGTGGATCCATATCCCCCAAACAGTGAGCACCACTTTTAAATGGAGACTGCACATTGGTTTCATGCCACCTAGACCCGAATAATCACTCAAAAATTATATTATGCTCAATAGCTTAAGCATATACCTGGCTAATTCTTATATCTTAAATTAACCTATTTCTATTTGTCTGTGTATTACCACAAGACTCTGGGTTACCGGTAAGTTTTCTGTGTCTGTCTCCTTCAGCAGCCACATAGCATCTGCCTGACTCCACCTTCTTTCTCCCTGCATTTAGTTTAGTTTTCCCCACCGAGCTCTATTCTGCCCTGCCATAGGACAAAACAGCTTCTTCATTAACTAATGGTAATAAAACATATTCACAGCATACATAGGGGAATCCCACATCCAATCCCCCCCCAAAAAAGCCACAGGCTACTGCCAACACTCTTGATTACCCACCAAAACATGATAGCAAGTCCCAGTTGTTTATGACATCACTTATTTATGTCATCAACACTTGCTTGGCACACAGGTCCTGGGATTGATTCTCTGGTTCCATAAAAATAAACAGAAATTATGTCTCAAAAACAAAATGATGGGCAGGACAAATGGCTCAATGATTAAGATCGCTGTCTGAGAGGAAGAGCACAGCTTGTGGAATCAACTGAATAGGGCTCATGGGGGCTCGCAGAGACGGAAGCAGCAATCACAGAGCGTGTTTGGGTCTGTGCTAGGTCCTCTGCATGCATGTTATGGCTTGGTGTTTGGGGGGACTCCTCACAGTGGGAGTGGGGTATCTCTGACTCTTTTGCCTACTCTTTGGACCCTTTTTCTCCTCCTGGGTTGTCTTGGTGTGAGGCCTGGTCTTATTGTATCTTGTTGTGCCATATTTGGTTGATGTCCCTGGGATGGCTGCTCTTTCTAGGGGAGAGGGGAGGTGGGGAGCAACTGTGAGGAGAAGAGGGAGGGCAAGCTGTGATCAGGATGTAGTGTATGAGAGAAGAATAAATAAATAAGTTTTTAAAAATCACTGTCTGTTCTTGTAGAAGACTCGGGTTCAATTCCCAGAACTTATGCGGCATCTCTCGACAGTCTTTCACTCTAGTTAGAGGATCTGCAGCTCTCTTCTGACTTCTCCCATCTCTGCATGCACATGGCACACAGGAATGCACCCATAAACATTATTTTTCTAGTATTTTAAGGTGACATGAAGAGTGGAGTCCTAAGAATGGCGACTGAATAAGAATGCTAGGGCATCCTGTTAGCGACATATACAAAGCAGAGTGCTATGGAGATTCAGTCTTGTCCTCGGAATCCAGAAGATAAAGCTGGAAGCACTGTGTAGAACATGAAAGGATGTAAGGATGTGTGAGTGGAAAATCACGTCTGAGGGCTTCAACTTCAGGTTGAAGCTTTGCCACTGTACTGCATGGAAAGTGCATTTGCTCTCTCTCCTACTTCCTGTGCACCTGGGAATAGCACTTTGACAAAGCCTCAAAAACAAAAAGCATCCATCCCTTATTCTTCTACCTCTTTAAGTCTCACCTCATGTTCTCAGCTAAATCTTCCAAATATAGACACTCCCTTCCAGCGACCGGCCAGATATTTTTTTCAAACATGCGATTGCCAATGTCAGAAACTATCAATTTATTTTTCTTTTGTCTAAATCATTTCAGGAAAAAACAAAAGCTTCATGTTTTCTCCACAATTACTATAACTCACAGAATCAGTAGAGATTGCCTGCATGAAAAATTTTACACTTTTTTTGGGAAAAAAAATTAAGCAATGAAGACCTTCAAGATCCTCAGTAGAAGGAGTCGGGAGGCAAAGAGGTGAGTTTTGTGGTGATATCACATGACACCAAAAGCCTCTTCTTTTTCCTTTGTTGCCAGCAACTTTGGTGGAAATTTTCATTGCTGCCCAGTCACAAGCCAGTGATCTAACCACAGGGACCATAGATGAGCTAACGAAAGAAAAACATGAGAGAGAAAAGCCACCTCAGAGAAATCCAGAAAGTTCATTTCAATAGATTTCAAAAAGTACGTGTCAATGTGTTATAAAGAATAAAAGAATACTCCCTGAATCAGATATAAATAATCTACTGAAACTTAACAGGAAGCATTGTACTGAATAGAGAAAGCAGAAAATGTCTATGTATTCAGTGACCAATAGCTGATAAAATTTTTTAAGCTGTATTGCAGAGTACTATTAAGACATTAATGAAGAAGATAAAATGGGTTTGCAGGCAATGGTATGATGAGGCATGTAAGATGTACTATTCAAATAAAAAATAAGTCATGTGAAACCAACTTCCATTTTTCTTCAAAAATGAGAATATCTTTAAAATCCATAACCAGATATGAGCATGCAGTCCACCATGGAAGAGAAGTCAGGGCGGCTTGAGTCTGAGGCAGCTGGTCGCAGCGTGTGTAGTCAGGAAGCAGAGAGCAATGATTCATACCCTCGGCTCACGTTCTCCTTTTTATACAGCCTGGGGGATCCGATCTGCCCAGTCAATGTTACTAACTGCTTCTTGCTGTTTGCTGGTGGCATGCCACAGCTCCTTTAAGAGAGCTCTTCCTGACTCAAGAGCAGCAGAAAAAAAAAAGCTGCACCATTTTGAAATGCAGGCTTTCTGGGTGGTTCTGCCAGTGTGACTTCTGGCTCTTCCAGGAGACCAAGCATTTGAATGGGGTTTGTGAGCAGCATGCTGTGGCTTACTTAGTAGCAACTTGGACTGATTGTGTGCCTAGAAATGGGGCACTGTGCATAGCTCTTGGAGGCGGCAAGCAGCTCCACCATGCTGGACTGGGCGGGGCAAGCAGGCAATGCTGTATTTCCCCTAGTAGTGTGGCCACTTAAGTTCATAAGAAGGGCTTAGCATTTTAAGAAGCACTCCTGGACAGTAAAGAATTACAGATACACAATAGAACAGATTCAGATATAAAAGACCTCTAAATGAGTCACAGTGTTGGATAAATATACATAGGCTAGGGAGAGAGAGAAAATAAAAGAGTACAGAGAATTATAAAAAGAAGTAAATAGTTTTAAAAAAATAAAAAATATTTAAAGAGACAGAGTACACACAGTCATAGATTAAAGGAGTAAAGATATTAAAATAAATATTAAACTTGTAGAAAACGTAATAGAGTAAAAACAAGCCATGTAAAGAAGGAAAATTCACAGAGAGTCTGGATTATGTATATTATTGTGTTATTTCTGAATTTTTTGACTGCAGAGAGACATTTGATTCTGGGGACTGCTAAGCGAAGCCAACACACACACACACACACACATGCGCTCGCACGCGCGCGCGCACACACACACACACACACACACACACACACACACATATATTTTTCCCCTAAGGTATCTTGAATTCAAAATTTGAGTCTAAGGATATGTTGCTTCAGAAAAGATGTTCTTCTTCTGTTTCCACAGGAGATGAGAACCTGCGGATTGCTTCCAGACTAATATGGTTTGATGGACAAAGACCCCCTGAAAGGTTGCTCAGAACACCCCTCAAAAAATTACTTTGCCCAATAAACAGCAGGAAGCAGTTTGGAGATAAATTATGCCTATATTCCCAAATATTATTTATAAATGTTTGTTTACATTTAAAGGGGGATATGCTATAGAGATTGCATTGGTGTAGATCTTGGTTTATTGATACAAATTTAAGGTCAATCTTGTTATATGTATATTCCTTCTCTTGATTAAGGTATTATGATTGTGTAGCTCATTTAAAAAATGTAATGTATAATTAAGAAATATAGCTTAATAGATAATCATCTATAATAGCCAAGCTTGTCGTCATGTTACTTAGATTTTTCTAGATATATAGATATATATTTCACTTAGATATGTATTCTTCAAATATTTCAGAGACCTTCAGAGTATGGCATTTAAAATGTTTAAAAACTTAAGACTTTTCATGATCTGAGATACATCTGCTACTGACAACACCAAGCTACTTCAAGAGAATGATGGACCTCCAAGAGGCTCCTTATAGAGTCTGTTAGCCATTTGGGCAAGAAACTGCTTTTGCCTGAACTGCTTGATGAACTGGACATGCAGGACCCACAGAGAAATGACTGCTGAACTTGTTTAAAGGTGAGACAATCCTTCGGGGTTCCTGCTTCATGAAAAAGTTTGCCAAACATTCTTCAGGACACAGAAGAAAGTGACTGAAAACTGCCAGTATAGGTGAAATTGTCTTTGAAATACCCTGCTATGGAAAAGTCTGCAGGACACTATGGGCCTGTAGTTTGAAAATGGATGCCCCAACGTACAGAACTTTAAATGCCCCAACGTACAGAACTTTAAATGACTGTCCAGGCACCAAAATGTCTCTGTCATTTCTAGTGTTTTGGAAGTTGCTTACAATGTACTTCCTGTAATATTATATCCTTCTGGAGTCTTAGATGAAGTTGAAGAATTTATAGTTATAAATTATAAAATATAATTTTCCTTAGTTATGATAAAGGATAAAGTAGATACAAACACTGTAACTGTAATTCTTGCTTGATACCTGTTTTGTTATATGCAATTTTACTATGTTAAAGTTAAAACTTCCTCTTTATTTAAACAGAAAAGGGGAGGTGATGTGGGAGTGCCCTCTGTATGCTGTGGATATCATTGGTTAATAAAGGAACTGCTTTGGGCCTATAGCAGAGCTATAGGGGAACAGAACTAGGCAGGGAAAACTAAATAAAATGCTGGGAGAAAGAAGGCGGAGTCAGGGAGAAGTCATGGAGTTGCCACCAGAGACAGTTATGCCTAAACTTTGCTGGTAATTCACTGCCACATGGCGATACACAGATTAATGGAGATGGATTAAATTAAGATGTATGGGTTAGCCAAGAAGTTAGAAAAAATAGGCCAAGCAGTGATTTAATTAATACAGTTTCTGTGTGATTATTTTGGGAGTCTAGAAAGTGGGGAAACAAACAAGCAGCCTCCCTTACAACAAACTAATTTTTTCAAATGAGGAAAAAATGAGGACACAGAGTTGGGCAGATAGGGCAATAATGGTAGATCTTGAAAAAGAATGGGAGGAATAGATCCAATCAAAATGCATGGTATGGAATTCTCAAAGAATGAATAAAATTATTTTTTTAAATATCCTGTCTGTAATGGCTAGTTTTATGTCAACTTGACACAAACTAAAGTCATTTGAGAAGACAGCACCTAAACTCAGAAAATGTCTCCACCAGACCGGCAAACCAGTGGAGCATTTTCTTGACTGATGCTTGATGCGGAAGTGTCCAGCTCCCTGTGAGCAGCACCATTCCTGGGATGGTGGTCCTGGATGCTTTAGGAATCAGGCTAGCAAGTCATTCAAGCAAGACAGTTAATAGCACTCCTCCATAGCCTCTGCTTTCCCTGCCTCCAGGTTCTTGCCCTGCCTTGAGTTCTCCCCTGACTTCCCTCAGGAACTATCTGTTACCAAGGTGTATAAGAAAAATAAACCCAAATTGATTTTTGTCATGGTGTTTTATTACAGTAACAGAAACCCTAACTAAGATACCATGATAAAATGAAAAAGAAGAGAGATGGAGAAAGGCAATGCCAAGATATGAGACAGATATCTTAGTACCTCAGAGCCTATGAATCTAGCTCCACTCAGAGCAACAAAAGTCAAAATACTGTATCATTTTGAAATTCTTTCATTTTAAGCCATAATTATTACAGTCAAAAAGAAGAGAGACACTTGCAGGCTAATCTAATTAGATCTGAATTTACAGTGCATAGAACCACTGTCCAGCCAGACTGACCAGGGTGGTGTAAAGTAAATCAAGATGTTAGAGATAATACAGCCTTATTGAACTCACAAAGGTTTATACACAGGTTTATGCACTGAGGATAGAAAAAAATCAGAAAAGTATTAAAATTTACAGTTCTGCTGTGGAGACATGATGGCTCCCTTTTTTTATACTTGTTTCTATATTTTATTTTTGTCTGCTTTTGTTTCTATGTTGCTATTCAGGTTCCCTCCTCAACAATCTCTTTATCAACATCGTGAATGATTTTAATTCATAGCTTGAAACTGTTTACTATTCCACATCAATGATACACCATAACCATAACAAACTGCTTAGTTTTCCTATTCTGGTAACTCACACCCAATTTTCAGTCATTTAAATAGCAGTATCATAAGCATCTTTAAATATAAAACACAATCCAAATTTCTCACCATGTCTTTAGGACAGACTGCTAGAACATGGTTTGTTGGTCCAGTGTGTAAAAAGATCTTGCAGGGGCAGTGAGCCTGCAATTGCTCCTTGTTTACTAACAAGCTTTCTAAATCCATTCTAAGTTCATTATCTCTACTCCTGTTCCCTTTTCTTAGAGAACCCATTTTGGTCAGCCTCTAGTCTACTGTGACCCTTCTTGATGAAGTTGGCAGGAGCTTTTACACCTACGAATCTGATGATCTTACCATTCCTTACTTTATTGAGATCTCCTGGACGCATTTTCTAGAATACTTCTTCTCTCCTTGGAACACCATTGCTTGAGCTCTGGGTGACCACAAGTTCTGGTTTGCTTGTGGCCCCAGATCAATCCCTCTCAGTTTCATTTTCTAGCCCAGTCTTACTTGCTGACCTCTAGTTAGTGTGTTCTGCAGCTCATTTCCAAAACATGTATTTAATCTATGTTCATATCCAAATGATCATACTCAGAGATGTGGTTTTAATTACAATCTGTGCACTTGTGACTTTCGCCATCTCCATTATGGCTTTCCCAGCAGAAAGGCAGATATTCATATATGGTTCTGCCTGTTGTGGTGGTTTGAAACAAAATGACTCCCAAAGGGAACAGCACTGTTAGGAGGTATGATCTTGTTGGCAAAGGTGGTCTTGTTGGAGGAAATGTGTCACTGTGGAGGTGGGCTTTACAGCCTCATATATGCTCAAGTCATGTCCAGTGAGACACATCACTTTCTATTGTCTGTGAATCAAGACGTAAAAACTCCCAGCCACCTCTCTAGCAGCATGTCTGCCTGCACACTGCCATGTGCCCTGCCGTGATGATAATGGACTAAACCTAAGAAACTGGAAGCTGCCACTTTAATTAAATATTTTCCTTTAAATGAGTTGTTGTGGTCATGGTGTCTCTTCACAGCAATAGAAACCCTAACTAAGACACCTAGGTGCCGTTACCATGCATGACTAACTGACACTCAGAATTTAGCATGTCAAAAACACAGCATATAATTCCCTCCCATAAAATCCATCTTCACCCTTGTTGATCTTGATAAAATTGCAAATAATTTACCTAATTCTGACAACTGAAAGTCTTGGAATCTTATTTAGCTTCTCTTTCTCCCACAACCCACTTTGTAAGGCAGCCTAGTCATGAAGGTTTATTTTCTGTTGGGAAAAGTCTAGAATCACTTTTTTCAAATCAAAATCGAATGTTACATGGTGGACCCAATGGCATCCAAGCCATTTCAGTCTCAATTCAAAGACAGATGAATGAATAAGATATGATGAATTCAAAGACAGATGAATGAATAAGATTTGCCTGAGGTTGATGCTTAATTGTTAAATATCCCATCTTTCCATATTTCTGTTACTCATAAAATTCTGAAGTAAATAAATTGTCCGTTCGGTACCAAGATGTTTTTCCCAACCAGGAAACAATGTACTATTCAGGAAAGTTGAGATTTGGCACACATTCTTTCCTTTCAGTGGTTTGAGTGGAAGTGATGATAGGAAGGCTAAACCTCTGAACTTCCGGAATGCCCCACAGAAGTTGACCTCTGAACTTCCAGAATGTTCCACAGCAGACCAATTTTAGGAAAGTCTTCACACCACTCCAACTTTGCAGAATCCCTGTAGTCTGTCCAGACTCCTGGTCTGAACTGAGACAGAAATTACATCATATCTGCCCCAGTCTCCAGCTGAGAGAAACACAACTCGCCCCAGCATTCTTCCCGAAGTCGTTTTCCCCAACTGAGCCAAGACTGTTGTTTTTGTCCTATGTGAGTTCCTATGCACAATTTGGCCTAAGTAAGGATTCGCTAGTCCATTTATCTTGCCTGTCAAATGAGGCTTAATTTTCATTTAAGAATTTCCCTTCCACATCCCGTGTGTTTGATAAAAGCAGAAAGGGGACAAAGGAAGTGGAGGAAGAGATCTTAAAGGAGAGGGGAGGAAGGAAGAAAAGCCAGGGATAAAATGCATGTGGCATGGAAGGGGGACTAACGAGATGAGGGCGGAGGAACGGGAGAGGTGCTGAGAGGTAAATCAGGACAAAGATGCCATGGTACCCTCAGTTTTATATGCTGACTTTACTTACAAGACAATTTCCTTTCTTTTATGAAATAGAAAATGTACTCTGTTTCTGGTTTCTTTCGACTGTCTTTTTTGGGCTGTCATATGAATAACAAGCAGACTTTTTAATGCTATGCTGTTATAAACCACTTTTGGTAGCAATTTTATTCCCTTTCGGGTTTCCAGCATGTATCCATGGTATTTTGCAACTTTCTTTCCAAGTCATAATTCTGACTTTTTGCTGTTGCTGTTGTTTCCTGATTTCTCTAGCCTGTAGCTCTAAAACAGTGTTAACCATGGACAGAGGTGTGGGGCAGCGTTGCCTTCTCCCTCTGCACTAGAGGACCTACGGAAGCATGGCTCCAGGTACTTCCGTAAGGAAACATGGCTGAGACTGTGGCACGTGTGTGATTTTATAAGGGATTTGTTTTTCATTCTTGTTTCAAATGCTTTTAACACGCACAAGGACCACTTCATCAAACTCTTTTTCTGGGTCAACGGAGGTGCTCATGTGAATTGTCTCTTGACTCCTGGGCTGTGGCTGTGGCTTTTCCTGCTCTGGACAACCACAGTAACTAATGCTGGTGCCAATCACACACTGCCCCCTGGAGTTAATTTTCAATCTTATGATATGATTTTCTTGCCTGCCCAACTATGCAATTAGAATGTTCTATTTTGTGATTTTACAAAATATCCCCATAAGTTTAAATGGAACGGACTACAGGTAACAAAAACAATACTCGTTGACCTGCTACAACCCCTGTTGATCAGGTTGATCAATTAGGAAAATTCAGGATTTTTTTTAGAACTATTTCTGCTAATACCTGTCTAGAATGTTGAAATTGTCATAGTTAAACACAGAGAAGCAATTGTAAGGACAAAGCTCATGTAAAAAGTACTTCTTCCAAGCAGCTGGGCATCTCCCCTCGGTTCTCACCAGAAAAACATCCCTAGCAAGAGTGTGATTTACCAAAGAGGAAAATCTTTACACAATAGAAGCACCACCAGCAGTTTGTGTTCCAGAAATGGTATGAGTTGAGGACCTGCTTTGTCGTGAAGAGTGATCTCATGGTTCCCAGCGTAGGGTGGCCAAGAACCAAATTCCTGGTGACTGCCCATACACTAGCTCCCTTGTGACTGGTTTTTCTCGAGCAAAAAATTGAATGGACAGAGGAAGGCAGAGTCCTGCCCTACTCAAAACTCTATTCTGAAAGCACAGGGGAAATGCGAGGGAAAGGAGTCTCCCTATTTTTCATAATTCCATGCGTGAAAAGGAGCAAAGGATTCATTTCCACAATCAGCACTCAAGAGGATCACAAGTCTTTATACTTCAGACTCTCGGGATTGGGATTCAACCACTTACTACATAACCATACGAAGGACAAAGAAAGAAAAGTGGGCTAGATTTGCCAGGGCTTTACCCAGGGAATGCATCCAAGGAAATGACCTTGCATGGTAAGCGCCTACAATTAGCAGAATGAGGACTAGATACAAGAATGGAAAGGAACTTTCTCCACAAACTTTTGCCAGGGCTTTACCCAGGGAATGCATCCAAGGAAATGACCTTGCATGGTAAGCGCCTACAATTAGCAGAATGAGGACTAGATACAAGAATGGAAAGGAACTTTCTCCACAAACTTTTGCTCCTTCTGAGATCTTACCAACACTTTCTGCAAACACCTTAGCCAAAGTGAAGAGTTTCTGATAACTGATATGTGAGATATTAAGTCCCCCAATCATCCCATGTACCCAAGACTAAATATGAGAAGAATTTCTACATTTGCAAATGCACTAACATGTTCAAAGTTAGTCAGGCAGCTTTTTCCTGCCTGAGAGCATAATAAAGTCATCTGGTACTGAAAACATGACCAAGAACTCATAGTTAGAAAGCTGATCATCCTGATAGTTAGGAGCTCATAGTTAGGAAGCTCATAGGTAAACCTATTATTCTGCTAAATGAACCAAGCATCAAGCCACCGTCTACATTCTTCTCCGTGCTGCCTTGGACTGGCACAGCCCTCGCACTTCATCAGGGAAGCTGCTTGTGCAGTAGAAAGTGGTTAATACGGGAACTGACAACTGCTCTAAGGGTAAAGAATATAACTTGTGCACGGGTCAGCCACAGCTGGGACAGCTATACCATATCCTTCCCTGAGGTTCAAGGATCACTGGAAAGAGAGGGAACAGAGAGATCCGAGAACCAGAGGTTACGGAAGACCAGAGCTCAGCAGTGTCTTCTGGACATGACAGGACCACTGCACATGCTAACTCACAGCAGCCGTGCTCCCTGCATAAGATGAAGCCAGTTAACATCCCTCATGGAGTGGGAAGGGGCTCAACAGCCCCCATCTTTACTTTAGGAGCTTTAGGCAACTGATAGCTCCTGAGGGAGGCAGAGTAAGTTTTCCTGGAGGATGTGGCCCCAGGATGGCTGATCATAAACCACAGGATATCCCGACACCCAGAAGTAGATGGGTAACACAAATTGGAGTCAATGGATTATCAGATTTTAAAAAAGAAGAAAGAAGGGCATGAAGTTGGAGTGTTACAGAGATGAGAGGGGATCTGGAAGAGTTGAGATAAGGGCAGATATGATCAAAATACGTTGTAGAAAATCCTCAAAGGATTAGTAAAATTTTCATTAAATAATATTTGTCTTATTAAGGCAAAACATGGTCCATTTTATTTAAAAGATATTGATCTTGAAAAGTTATATTTTCTAGTAGATGTGTGAGGAAAGTCTAGAACAATTTGTTCAGACATTACTGAGCTAAAATGCACAAAGAATTTGATAATATTCAAGTTTGTGCAAATTCATTTTACATCAGCTAAATCCATCCCCTACACAACCTTCTTAAGATTTGATATAACATGTTGTATAGTGAACCGCTGTACATACAGCAATAGAAAACAAAGTCCACGTGTTTTTTTTTTAAAAGCAAATTTAAAACTTTTTGCTTGTGACTTGAAATCCACATCAACAAAGCCACACACACACACACACACAAAGTTTTGGCAAAATTCATATAAATTTAAGATTACTCTGCTTTAATGGACTTATGGTACATAGAATCAGTGTGGCCTCCATTTGGTGATTTGCTTTGCTCTGTTTTGATTTTCAAGACAGGGTCTCTCTCTCTCTCTCTGTAGTTCTGGCTGTCCTGGAACTCACTCTAAAGATCAGGCTGGCCTCAAACTCAGAAATTCTCCTATCTCTGCCTCCAAACAGCTGGGTTTAAAAGCATGCACCATCATGCCTGGTTTTAGTGATTTTTTTTTTTTTTTGCTTTTTTGTTTTGGTTTGGTTTTTGGTTTCTTTTTTTCACTCAAATACTTCCAAAGTGCTCTTGGAGAGAGATGGAGAAGAAAAACACATCTAGCATTTCCTTTGAACAACAACAACAAAAATGTCACACGGATTTAATTTGGAACCCTAAGGATGTGGAATGCTAAGGAAGAAAATGTCCAATAATTCATAGCTCCAAACTGCTTTTCAGGAATACAACAAACTTGTTCACCTTTTAGGACAATTACTAGCTGTGTGATAGTATTAACACCATGTGGATTTCATTCCTGTGCATCTCCACTCTCTATTCTGTCTTCTAATCTAATGGATTTAGTTACCTTGTGTTAAAGAACAACAGAATGGGGTTGAATTTAAAATTTCTGATTTGTGACAGAAGTAACTGCTGACAACTAAAAGTAGGTGAGAGAGAGTCACCACAGGGAGGGCAGACACTGGTTCTTGTGACAGGAAGGTTTTCATTGGCTGTGAAAACAGAAGGTTCCAGCTGAAAGAAACAAGGCTAGAGCAAAGGGTAGGCTTACTGAACACCACCAGGGGCAGCCCCCAGACCGTCCTCTGATGCTCCAGGAAGAAGAAAGAATGGGTCCTTCTCTGACAGTCTCACTGCTTCTTCTCTGTGTGCAGCTGACCTGTGAGTGGGTGCAGTGGTGAGTGAGGGAGAAATACATATAAGGAAAAAGCACACAGCCTTGGCCATGGAATATAGAGAAGTCTTATTCTAAGAAGTATCTATGCTTGGCTTTTAAAGTATTTTTTATGAATGAAAATCTCTTTGTTTCCTGCTTACACAGGGTCAAATGGACAACCACTGGTGCAACAGAGCCCTCCTTCCCTGACAGCTAAAGAAGGTGAGGCCTTCCAACTAAACTGTAGCTACCGAGACAGAGCTTCCAATGTCTTCCAATGGTTTAGGCAGGACCCTGAGGGGGGCCTCACCACTCTGATACAAATGCTTCCAACTGTAAGAGAGAAGATCAATGGAAGATTCACAACCAGGCTGGATATAGAAAGTCAGCTCTTTTCCCTGCTTGCAAAGGATGCTGAGCTCCAAGACTCAGCTCTGTTCTTCTGTGGAGTGAGCACACAGTGCCCCTCCACCACCTGCAGCCTTTACCTAAACCCTGCTGAGAGGCCCAAGAATACACCCTTTCATCTGAGTTTCAAGAGTACTTCCTTCAGTTTTTCTATGAGCAAAAGAAGATGTGGGGAGGCCCTGAAAAACCATGGAAATGTTTCCTTCTAGGGCACACACTACTGGACAATGCCTTCAGGCACTGTCCAAGGTGGTTTGCATCTCAGTGTGAAGCCCAAACTCTCAGTCAATACCAGAAAGAGAAAGCACCAAAGGACCAGTGTAAATGCTGCCTTTGAGCTTCCCTTCGTCTTTTACAAAGATGCCACAATACAAATCTTGAAAGCCAGAGCCATCCAATTGGGTTGTGAAAGAAAATGTATTTGACATTTCAAAAAGATTAGCTTAGAAGATGAAGTATAAAAACCTACAGAACTGGCATAAAACTTACCAGAGAAGGGGAGAGAGAAGAGGGAGCGAAGGAAAAATGTTGCCTCCTGAGAGCAGAGCTCAAACCAGGGAGAAAGTTAAGGCTGTGCTTGCAGATAGTGAGAAGTGGCCTTTAGAAAACAGCAAATACTTTGGTCTTTTCTAGAATCAGGATCTGAAGCAGGTAGAGAGGAGGAGGGTTGTGGGAGACTGTGCTGAAGGCATGGTGCATGGGAGAGGAGCAGTGAACATAGGCACCAGGTGTTCAGAGCACTGTTTCTCGTGTCAAAGCCACCAGGGAGCGTCGACTACAGATGATGCTCTCAGTGGATGTGTGGATAAGATGATTCATACAAAGACAGCCAGTCAGCCTCTGTTCACATCCTTGCCTTGCTTCAGCAATACTTATAAATAGATCATCCAAGATGACAGAACCAAGGTTTGCTATTACCTCAGAAATTGAGTTTTCTCTTACCAGGTAAGATTTAGCTGCTTCTGGTAACAAACATCCAACCTATCTCTAGTAGCTACAACTGAGCCTGTGATATGAAACAATATCCTTATTATTGTTTATCACTGACACCAAATATTGCACAAGAAGCAATTTAATGGATAATCTTGGTTTTAAGCAGAGCAAGAAAGGCATGGCAATGTCTTCTTAATCCTGCCTGTGGTGTCTAAACTTGTGGTATTGTCTGATCAGGCTTCAGTACATACTAGAAATAGAGATGGGGATGGAAGTGAGGTATTACTGCAATCTCCAAGTCCGGTTCCCAGGGATCCACTTCCACCAGGTAGACTCCGTCTCAAATAAAAGTTCTACAACCTTCAAAAACAGAACCCTTCACTGAGGACCCACGGTTCAAACACATGAGCCTGCTGGGGACATTTTACTCCCAAACCATAATATTCCAGCCACATGGCTTATGGTCAACTCATCCATTGCTGGTGGGAATGCAAACTTGTGCAACCACTTTAGAAATCAGTGTGGCGGTTTCTCAGGAACCTGAGAATCAGACTACCTCAGGATCCAGCAATTCCACTCTTGGGTATATACCCAAGAGATGCCCAATCATACTATGGTCATAGCAGCACTATTTGTAGTAGCCAGAACCTGGAAACAACCTAGGTGCCCCTCAAAAGAAGAGTGGATAAAGAAGGCATGGCACATATACACTTTAGAGTTCTACTCAGTGGAAAAAGAAAAAAAAAATGACATCATGAATTTTGCATGCAAATGGATGGAAATAGAAAACAATTTACTGAGTGAGATAACTCAGATCCAAAAATATGAATATGGTATGTACTCACTCATAAGTGGATTCTAGTCATAAACAAAGTGCATTGAACCTATAGTTTGTGATCCTAGAGAAGCTAAATAAGAAAGTAAACTCAAAGAAAAACATATATTTATCCTCCTGGATATTGGAAGTAGACAAGATCATCAGGCAAAAGTGGGGAGTAGGGACTGTAAGGAGTTGGGTGGGGAGTGGAGATGGGGAGAGAGAAGGGAGAAGGGGAGGACTGGGGAGAGCTTGGAGAAATGAGATGGTTGAGATGGAGGAAGGGTTAATATGGAAGCAGGGAAGAAGATATCTTACCTAAGGGAGCCATTTTAGGATTGGCAAGAGACTTGGCTCTGTAGGACCCCACCTCTTCTGTGGATACCCACACCTGATCCAGGCGCGCGCTTTCCCGAACTCGGGCCCACGAGAATGGACGACTGTCCTGAGGGTTTGAACAGACACACACAAAAGAGACCTTGCTCACTTACCAAGAGTAAATGGCCACTTTATTCAACTCAAGTCGGGTATTTATACCAGTGGGCAAGAGGGATCAAAAGGGCAAGGCCTCCTCCCATCAGGAGCAGGAGAAGGAGATTACAGGCCCCGGCGCCTCAGGCAGAATCAGCTGGGAGGGGCCAGGCATGTGGAGCCCACTGCTAGAACCTTGATTACAGGTGGAATCACCATAACAAAGAGAGCCAGGTTCTTCCTGAGCTATCCCCTCAAGCCAGTGCTAGTGCAGAATCTCCAGGGAGCCAGAGGTCAAGCGGCCCTGCGAATCACCAGGAAGAAGGGAAAAAGACCTTGGTACCTACAAGTCTCCCTTTAAATATATATATTAAATATGATGACAAAACCTGCCTTAGGCATCACCGGGAACCAGTCAAATCCGGTTCCGTCGTCAGGATGACGCCTCAGGTCCAGACGTATCCCATGTCTTAGATTGGAAAAGCCTGCCCAGTGATCTAGACCCATCTCTGGTTAATGCCATCCTTCAACATGTTCAGCTGGTTTTATGCTGAAAGATACTCCAAGGCGAATGCCTACTAGGGCCAGGCCGTGGCGGACCTGAAGCCATTGGCCAGGTGAAGATGCTCCAGCGTATGTACACATAAGCATTCCTGGAAGAGACAGTGCTTACACAATATCTGAAATGTTGGCTCAGAATAGAGCCCACCGGCAAATGGGACCCCTGGTATGACTAGTCAAACTAAATTAGAGCCAATTAGTAATTTTGTATTCCGGGGTCCGAGAAAAAGCAGCAAAATCTTAACCTGCGACCAGCAGAGGTCAAAATCCACACCCAGTTGTAAAGATTAACTACAGCGTCCAATTGTGAATTTAAATTACTTTGAATAGTATGGTAATTCTGTCTATCTGGCAAGGTTTTAGCCTTGAGCACCCAACATTGCAAACAGGGCAGGGGAGGTAGCTGTTTTCCCCTCAGGGGGTCAAGCAGCCTTGGCTGAAATGGGCAGATCAAGGCAGAGCAAGACAGAAAGCTGGGAGAGGGGTAAAATCAGGCGCTGGATCATCTCTCAGGAATCTGCCAACTCCGCCACTACCTCCGCCACCATGTCCGTGGGATCTCTTGATCTCGCCTCGTCCTCAGGTCTCTGAGTAGAGGAATCCACGGTCCGCACCAGACGTTTGGGGACCCAGATCGATTGCTCTGCATCCTGTGGAAATACACAAACTGCTCCTCTTCCCCAAATCAAAACCTGGTCCAGACCATATACATCAGTACATGACCTGGACCTTGTCAAACGCTAGCTGAGGCAAATCCTGCCTGCGTGCATCATTGAAATTGGCTCCCCTTGTCGGTCTCTGAGAGCGATGTGCTTAGCTGTTTAGGATCTAAACTACAACCAAGCAGGCTTTGTACACATAGAGATCTGTAGGTCTCTGTCTCCAAGGAGCAAATCCTATTGGCCTGTGCCATTGCAACTGGCCTAAATATTGGGCTGAATTAGCCAACCTCAAAGCATCATTTTTTTTTATTGGCCTGCACCATCATTGCAGGTCTTGAACTGGGCTGAATGGTCAGCCCCAAAACATCTTTTAGAATCAGCTCCACCTGGAACTTTTCCAGGGGCAGAAAATAATTATCTGATCCAGTATGTGAACATTTACACAACTGGGTAGAATATTAAAAATTGTTACCTTTATGGGGGCACATTGCCTCCCGCCAACATTAGAGAAATAATTAATAGGATCGACATATCTGGCAACAGATTTGGAAGTCTTTGTCAGTCATCAATCCATATAAAAAATATAAGGACTCCAGAAATAGTCCTCCAAAGAGCAATTAATAAAATTAAAATACATGTAATAAACCTAAACTGAAAACTCTCAATAGACAAACTTAAAAATGACTGAAAGACATTTAAAAAATCCTCAAATATAACATCTTTAATCATAGGAGAAATGTGAATCAAAATAACTCTTGACTCTATCTTATCCTATAACATGATCAAGATCAAATATTGCTCATAACTTATGCTTAAGAGAAACTCCTCCACCACTGGTGGAAATGCAAACTGGCACAGTTTGGATTTTTAGAAAATTAGGCAACAAACCATCTCAAGATTTAGCTAACTTCTTTTGGGTCTGTATAACCTTTGAATCCATTACAGTTTCTAACTTAAAACTGTTGAAGCTGCACTGCACAGCGGGGGGCGGGACACAGACCGGCTCCGCTCTGGCTGCAAACTGTCACCTGAGTTTTGGCGGGCGGATTTTTAACTATCCTTTGTACTACCAAGGCCTGGCTATTGTGGCTTTTTGTGGACTGCCTCTGTTGTTCAGGCAAGCCCTCCAAACCAGCTCAGGTGCCGGAACAGCCCACCAATAAGCCGCGGGCCCCGCGGAAAGGCTGGGTGCTGCGCCCTGTGTTGCCCTGTGCCTTCCTCCCGTAGCCCCCGCCTGGGAGGTGCCGGAGTCCGCCAGGCGCCTAGCGTGCCCGCCACGTCTGTGTTGCAGTCAGTCGCTGCCATGGTCACCCTCAGTCAGGCATCGCCGCTTTTCCCGGCCGCCTAGCACTCTCTTTTTTTAATCTGTCTGCTCAGGCGCCGCCATAACCGGCATTGTGCCCTGCCCCAGGTTCCTGCGGCCCACCGCTCATCGGCCGCCTTGGGCGAGGGAGCCATGCGACTGCCTTTTGCGTCGCCTTTTGTGACTGCCTTTCTGCATCTGGTCAGTGCGGCCATGCCTCCCGGACGAGTTTGCACCCGCGGCTGAGTGTACGGGCACACCGCTGCGTTTTTAACCTCCCTGGCCTGCCTGAAATGGCCCCGCCGCTCATAGGCAGGGCCTGGTGGCCGCCTGCACTCCTCTCTACACCACCCAGCAGCCTGTTTCTCTGTTTTAAGTGCACCTTGCAGAACCTCAGCCACAGTGAGGGGCCAAGTGTGGTCCTGTGACCCGCATACAAACATGCATGGGAGCTTTCTAGTCTCCTTGAAAGACAAGCTCTGTGAAGCTGTTCTTTTGTTACTTAAAAACTCTTAATAGAACTTACAAATATATTTTTAATCCTCTCTCAGCCCGAGGCCCGCACCTATATGTGTCCTCGGCTATTTACTTGCTAGTCATCAGTTACATTGACCCTGTTGCCTCGGGAACGGATTCCCGCCAGGAGCTAACTGTGCCCAGCCTGTGCTCTTAGGCAAAAATTAAAGTTCCCTGCATGTGAGAGCCAGGGACTGAGTTTTAAGATCATCTAAGCGGTCTCTAGTGCAGTGTCATTTAATCCTGGTGCCTAGTCTCTTAATGAAATTTAGCAGCTGATTTGCCCACAGGCCTTCAGCTCTGGATCAGACCTTTCAGCACCCATACTTCACATATCACGCTCATTCACCCCTTATTCACATGTGCACAATTGCACACTACAAAACTGGCCAGATTCTGGATCGTGGGGGAACCCTCACCTCTTGGGTTTCTCATGGTAGATCCACGGACGGCAGGACGCGGTTCTTCAGTTCTTCTTCAAGGCCAACCGAAGGACGCCATCTTTAGGACCCCGCCTCTTCTGTGGATACCCACACCTGATCCAGGCGCGCGCTTTCCCGAACTCGGGCCCACGAGAATGGACGACTGTCCTGAGGGTTTGAACAGACACACACAAAAGAGACCTTGCTCACTTACCAAGAGTAAATGGCCACTTTATTCAACTCAAGTCGGGTATTTATACCAGTGGGCAAGAGGGATCAAAAGGGCAAGGCCTCCTCCCATCAGGAGCAGGAGAAGGAGATTACAGGCCCCGGTGCCTCAGGCAGAATCAGCTGGGAGGGGCCAGGCGTGTGGAGCCCACTGCTAGAACCTTGATTACAGGTGGAATCACCATAACAAAGAGAGCCAGGTTCTTCCTGAGCTATCCCCTCAAGCCAGTGCTAGTGCAGAATCTCCAGGGAGCCAGAGGTCAAGCGGCCCTGCGAATCGCCAGGAAGAAGGGAAAAAGACCTTGATACCTACATGGCTCTAGAGGAGTTTCCAGATGTCCAAAAGGATTTCCCCAGCTAGGTCCTTGGGCAGTAGAGGAGAGGGTACCTGAACTGACTTTGTCCCATAGCCACACTGATGGATATCTTGCATATCACCATAGAACCTTCGTCTGGCGATGGATGGAGATAGAGACAGAGACCCACATTAAAGCACTGGACTGAGCTCCCAAGGCCCAGATAAAGAGCAAAAGAAGGGAGAACATGAGCAAGGAAGTCCGGACCGTGAGGGGTGGGGTTACCCATGGAGACAGTGTGACTGATCTAATGGGAGCTCACCAAGGCCAACTGGACTAGGACTGAAAGAGCATGTAATACAGCCCGACTCTCTGAATGTGGCTCACAGTGGGGACAGACTGAGAAGCCAATGATAATGACACCGGGTTTTGATTCTATGCATGTACTGGCTTTTTGGGAGCCTAGTCTGTTTGGACGCACACCTTCCTAGACCTGGATGGAAGGGGGGAGGGCCTTGGATCTCCCACAAGGCAGGGCACCCTGACTTCTCTTAGGACTGGAGAGGGAGGGGGAGTGAGAGTGGGGGGAGTGGGAGGGAAATGGGAGGATGGGATGAGGCAGAAATTTTTAATAAATAATAAATAAATAGAATTAAGAATAGATGATTTGAAGAAAATAAATGTGAATTACAGCCGTGGAATGAGCAGTAGTGACTCCAACTTGTCCCATTAACCTTTTCTGTCTCTTTTGCAAATACTGGTGTTCTAAATGGTAAGACCACAAAGCACAAGATTTGAGCAGGTCTGGGCACCTATTGTACAGGTGCTATGGTGACCTACTCACCTCTGTGGTGGTTACCTCTGCACACTGGGCATTATTTGCTGAAAATTCTAGCAACTCTGAGGACTAATTTCTGACTACAGTAGCAGCATGTACAATATTTGGGTAATCCTAGAGGTACCAGAGTTTATATAGTAAGAGCAGTAACCAATCAGTGATGGAAAACTCCCCAGGTAATTTCTCTAGCTTCCTCAAGATTCATTTAGGATAATCCCAAAGATTATACTATCAATGTCTCCCAGACATGCCCACTATATTGTTCTCCAGTTCACTACAGTGGGAGCTGACTTTCTGACATGTATTATCTTCCTTCCCTTCCAAATTTACTTCCAAAAACTTTTCCTAAATGCAACTGCAATAAGGAACTTGTTCACAAATCTCTGTACTGGTGCTGACTTGATGGGATCTAAACTCCAGATACAGGAATTCCAATCATGATGCCAGGATGGAGTTGCTGAGGAGCAATTCGAGTGCCCCTTCCATCACCATCATTGGAGAGGATGAGATTTCAGTAGCTTCTCTCGGAGTCAGTTGCAATCCTCCCGACTCCTTGTCTATTTCTGAGTAGAGACGCATAGCTGCCTGTCTGTGCTCCCCAGACAGCAACCATCGTGTGCCAAACTCCAGCCCATGCTCCAGCGTGGGACTCCAGCCCTGGAATTACATAGACCTTTGTCACTTGTTCTGGAAAAGCACAAAGCTAATGAGTCAGTGAGGGGCTTTCTAGAGTTCTTATTTCATATTTTCTCAGAAAAAAATGAGTTTTAAGAGTAACGGAATGCAAATCAAACCATCTACAGCAATTATGTTGATGAGAATGTCTGCAGTCACAACTTCAGAGCTTCTTGTGGTAGACATTTTTTAATATCTTTGGAAAATATAAGCACAGTTAGATCTTATGTGTTCTGTTTATTTATTATTCCATTTATTTCTGAATTTAGAAACATATTTTTTCCTCATTTGTCACTTTGGGAAATTGTGAAGATGTAAACAACTGAATACATTAGCATATCAGGTATGTTATATTGTCCATAATTATGTTTTACCTAGCATACTTGATTGTGTTATTTTTGTAAGAAATTTTCTAACTTCATATCTTCTTTCTTTTCATCCTGTCAAAAAACAATAAAACCTCACTATTTATTTACTTTCATTTAAACTATAACTAAAGGCCTACTTTCTGAGAAACAGAACAACAAAGGGCCAGGAAGATCTCTCCTTGATGACATATAATCACCCACCCACCTGTGAAAGCATCTCCTGCTTTGAAGAACTGCCAGTAAACACAGAAGGCAACATCAGAGCAGACTTGGCCCTGCAGGGGACAGCTGGGAGCATGGCAATTGTCAGCTCGCCTTGGGCAGTTGTGATCACCACCTGCTGTGGGTCTTTATTCCTATTGGCATCTAGGGTTTTGAAGAAAGCGGGAAGAGTAATAGTAAAAATGCTGCATAAACTCAAAACCACACTTCCAGGAAGCATAAGGCTGGTACGGCTTGCCTGGCACTGGAATCAGGAGGAAAGGCAGATAAGACAGGAACCAGGTTGACAGTGTTTCTCTCTCTGATAGATACCACAGTGGAGTCATTTCCCTCTCCTGTTCCACAGGAGCCAGCACAGCCCAGACGGTCACTCAGTCTCAGCAGGAAAAGTTCGTGCAGGAGGCAGAGTCGGCAACCCTGGACTGCACGGACGACACGGATGATACCAGTAATTATAACTTGCTCTGGTACAGACAGCAAAGAGGGCAGATGACTCTCGTTATTCACCAGGAAGCTTATAGGCAACAGAACATAAGGGAAAACCATTTCTCCGTGAACTTCCAAAGAGCAGCGAAGTCCTTCGACCTGGAGATCACAGACTCGCAGCTGCAAGCTACTGAGATGTGTTTCTGTGCACTCATGGAGAGAGGCACGGTGACACAGTCAACAGAGAGGAGCTCGGATCTAGCGTCTGTGCAAATATGGAGGAAGATGACTTAGGTCTGTGGTACATACATGAGATGGCCTAGAAAAATGAAGCTTAAAGCACTAACTCCAGTAGTGTGCTTGGTATTTGTGATGCTATCCTCCAGGGTATGATGACACTCATTAAATAACTGACCCGTACATGACACTGAGGCACAAGTTTAGATATCAGGAAGTAGACGTAGAATTGAAGCACCTCGTCTTACTTGCTGAATCCACTTTCAGGAGCTGTGTTTCCTTTCCCCACAACTCTAGGCTCTGTTGGCTTAAAAGCAAAAACCCCGAAGGACTATCTCAACTTTAGACAAGTTCAGCAGTCATCTCTCTGGGGGTCCTGCATGCAGTCCAGGCAAGAGCATATTTTGCTCAAATGACTAAAGTCACATTTGCCAAACTGCAATCTCTGGATGTACATCTGTTCACCACCCAAAGGGTTTACTTATTTTGGGCCATGAACATTTTGAAAAGTTTCTCTATTTTGGCTAAATTATGAGAAATTCATGAAACCATAGTACTTAGCATTTCAGGAATAATATAGCTCATTTACCTAGACCCCTGCCATCACCCCAGCAGGGCCCTGATCATAGCTGGCCACAGGGGGTCTTTATCACCAGACATCCTTTCTCTTCTTCTCACTATTTTTATTCACTCCTAGAAATAGCCAGTGTCCACCCCTTCTACATCCTTCCCCCTCAACATTTTCTCCATAACTCTCCCTAGTCATAGTTGGCTGTCTTGAAATCTACTCCACAAAATGAATTAGTCCATTACTTTTCAATTTAGCCTTGGGCAGAAAGCAGCCTCAGTAACTTGTGCCAAAATAGCACAAGAATGGTCTCTAATCGGTTGCTAATGTTGTTCCCCTCTGAAACCTCATCTGGGCCTCCATAGTCCACACTGCTCTCAGCACTACTGTCTTCCAAGCTCCTTCTAGGATGGCCCATTAGCCTTACGTACAGATCTGACCTCTTTCCTAGTCCAAAGTCCCAAAGTCTTCCACATTGCTCAAAAGTGCATGGTCAGACCTGTCATAACAATATCCTGGTGTCAACTTCTGTCTAAGTTCCTTTTCTATTGTGACAACACACTATGGCCAAGGTAACTTATTAAAGAAAATGTTTAATTGGACTTATGGCTTCAGAGGTTAGAGTCCCTGATGGTGGAGCACAGATATGGTGACAAGAACATCAGAGAACTCTCAACGTGAGCTGCACGTGGGAAGTCAAGAGAGGTGGCACACCAGTAGTGGGTTGAGTCTTTTGAAACCCTGAAGTCCACCCTCAGTGACACAACTTCTCCAACAGTGCCACATCCCCTAATCCTTCCCAAATAGTTCCATCAACCAGGGACCAAGTACTCAAACACATGAGCCCAGGGGGCCATTCTCACTCAAACCACTACAGAGATAATAGGGAAACTTCAAGAGGTGAAACCTTTCAGGAGGAACTATGTCACTGGACATTTGCTTTGAAGGTTCACACCTCACCCCATTTCTTAATCCCTTTCTCTGCTTTCTGCATATGAAAAAATGTGGCCCTCCAGCAACCTCCTCCTGCTATCATGCATGCCTTTCCTTCCATAATGAACTCTTTTCCTCTGGAACTACAAGCCTCTTTACCACTCAAGTTGGCTGTGAACCTGAAAGAACAGGGCCTAAATATGAGGCAGACTAAAGTCTCATTCAAGAGCCAACTTTATTCAGAGCCTCAGACAGTTTATACTTTGAGGGTTAAGAAGAATCACATGAGTAAAGTGGACAATCACAAGGACAAGCTGAGACCCTTAACTGGCAAACCCATGGAGCTCTTCAATAAGATCGCCCAAAGGAGCATCTGCGCTTGAGCAGGTAGTGCTGGCCTCCACCTCACACACACTTCCGATTCTCCAAATCCTGCTCAGCCAGAGCCTGTCTCCTCCTCTGCTTGCTCTCTCATCCTTACAGCTTTTATCTCATTTCAACCTATTTGATCCTTGATGAGGTTCTCCAACTGGATAAAAGGGAAGCCATCCTCAAAGGTTCTCATTATGTTCTCTAAACTGTTTTATTCCCCCTTCTGCTCAAGAGAAGGCCCTTCATGAACAGTGTTATGTGGGACGTCAGCCTTTGCTCACCTACTTAAGTCCTAACTCCACTCCCCACCTTGTCACAGAGTATTCATGCCGTCACCTCTCAATGTAGAATGTGTTCTCAATCCTCCACTCCCAGCCTGTCTTGCAGCTGACTAGAACACTCTACTACCTTTTCTCCAAAATTGTAAACCTCAACCCCATCCTTCAGTCTCCTTAGACATCTACTGAGGTAACTGTGGCTACATTTCTGACTTTTTCCAGTCTTTGCAGAGTCAAAATTCCAAAGAACTAATCAGATAATCTTGACTGTCCCAACAGCTGCAAGATCATGAATCTAAAATAATTAATTCATCCCTGGGCTGTCTCTTATAACTTTAATATTTACACTATGATAAAATGAAAGTGCTCATTAGTGTTTAAATCAAAATAAAACCATCCTTTCTATTCTTGCCAATGAGCTTATTTTACATTAGTGAGAAAGAGCTGGAGACGTAGAGGTCCGTGGAGTATTTTAGACAAAGTGGATATCAGAAGGAAAGATATTTGAAAGTCATTAGAGTGTGGTCTAGTGAGAAATTTGTTTTTCATCTGACCTCCACTGATTGAGGCCACGTATGTATAACCTTGGACCTATCTTTCCCCTAGTCTAGGCACCCCATCAACTCACTTCAACTCAACTGCTCAATCAATTCTCAAAGGTATCCAATCGATCCACTCTTCAGCTTCGGAGCTATCAGAGAGAACTGGAGTGATGAAGATGCCTAGGGTAAAGGACATGCTCAACAATAGCAGATTAAAGATCTCTTCCTTAGAAAAACTCAGGGACATCATTGCCCAAGGATCCCTTAGGACTATTTCCTTAGCTGTATTCTCTCTAGTGATGATGGTCCCACAGGGAATGCTTCCTCTCCCAAGTTTATGTCACCCAATGTTTTTCCATGAGTAGACTGTGTAATGGTTCCAGTTGGAAGCTACCCAGAGGCATTTGTTCTTCGGTAACAAGAAGAACAACGTGAAATCTTGTCTTCTAAAATCAGTTGGGATTTTCCCAAAGGGATGGCAGTACAATTAGCAACAGGGCCTACAGTGAGTGTTCGGGTTCACTGAAGAGTGCAGCTCCGTGTACTGGGGACTCTATGCCTTCTAGAATATCCAGAAGAAATGTGAGAAAGTCTGGTCAAAGGTTTTTAGGATTAATTCTGTAACAGCTTCCTGCTCAAGAAAGAATTCCTTCTCCATGGAGGGATTCCATCTGTCCTTCTGAGCTCTGATGACAGTCTCAGCAGCAGTAACAGCAGCAGCCTTGGAAGGGCCACTGCAGAAGATGATATGCATGCATTGAAGAGAAGGGACACTAACTGCTTCTCCACAGTTTCGGCAAAAGACCAGAGGGACGTCACTGCTGTTCCTGTTGGGGGGCTTCTCTAACATTGAAAATAAAGAAGAATTTTCTTTGAAAATTTCCAGACGTCATCATTGTAGGACAAAATTAGCCTTATCTATAGAGTTAACATGTATGTGGCAAAATTTAACACACACACACACACACACACACACACACACACACACTGCACAGAAAGAACTATATACCCATCAACCTGCCATGAAATCTGAACTCTATCCATTAGTCATCCTTAGGAGTTCAGTCACTGAAGGCACAAGTTAAAATACAAATTTATTCCTTGGAGAATTGTCACAACAAACTTTGGAAACTGTTAATGCTCCAGAGTGGCTGGAATATCACACTGAGATGTTGAGTTAAAATTGACACGCCAACAAATGGAGGCTGGATTTATGTGCTACATATTTCATTAATGAAGATGAGCGCATAGATTGGTAGTCCAAGAATAGGAGATAGGGGAACCACCTGAGCATGCACCTAAAAGCATCGAAATGTGAACAGATACTCAACTGATGAAGTACCTGGAGCTGGGACAAGAAATGACAAGGAGCTGGCCTTCTCTGTCTGGGAAACTGTATGTCAGCTGGTGCAAAAACCTGGGAATTTTTGTTGTTGTTGTTGTGCCTGTGAAGTCAGTGCTGGGACAGTGTGGGTTCTTGAATGAATAATGAATGGACTTGGCAGCCAATGAATGAATAGCAATATCTACCAGGGGGAGATAACTTTTGTAGATCATTGAATGGGGGCTCTGGAAAACACACCCCACCCTGCCCCTGTATCTCTCTTTGTCTTCCTTCCTCAGAGAGACAGCGGACAGCTAGAGAAGAGATCTGAGGACATTGGAACTTTAAGCGGCCATAGATTTTAGAGAACATTTTACCAGCTTGATTCCCCTGGCAGTTTGAATAGTTTACTCCTGTCTTTCCATTTGGAGAACTGGCGCCACCTTGACTGTTTTCCTCCTCTGTTTCTCCCTGCTCTGATGATAATATCCTTAGTGATTCAGCTGTGTCGTGTGCTACTTTTGTCTAGTTTGCTGAATATTGAAATGTCAAGTACATATGGAAGAATGGATCAATTAATGAAATTAATGAGTGCATGTCAAGGCCTAAGGAAAAAGACATTGACTGCTTGGTTTAAGCACAAAAGCAACATCATTCTTTGTGTCTAAGGCCCCAGCCCAGGAGTGTCTCCATCCTTTTCTGTAAGGAGCCCACAGTGGTGCACAGACACCTGCACGCCGTGCATAAACCCACAGCTGGTATGGGTCCTGCCTCAGCGTCAGTCTCTACGCTCACGGGCTGCAGTTAGTTCAGCTCTTTGTGCTGCGTTAGATCTTCCTAAAGGAGTGCTTTCTAGCCACCCTGAACCCCAAGCGGCTGAGTCAAGGCTGGAAACTCATTCTGATGCCAGCACAGACAACAGGATGGATGTCAGACAAGGTCAGGCTCAGGGAATACGATACATGGAGGTGGTGGCCTGGGCCTAGAATTAGCCTCCAGAGACTCTATTTGGAATAAGTGGATGGATAGCAGAAAAAAACTCGTAGGGTTCCATTTCTGCTCTATGCCTCCCCCCAATTTTTGAGGGGTTTTCAATGTGTTAGGATAGTATTTAGCATGGGGTGTGGGACTCAGCACCTTGGCCAAAAAATTTGCCTTGAGGTTCACAAGATCTTCCAGTTATATACAATAATTTTTGTGGTTTGCATTTAAAGTCAGGGTATAGCAGGTTAGCAAGAAAGTCTATTGGGAGGAGGCTCTCGGGTTCCGGGAGCAGTCCCAGGGTGGCCCAGGTGGGCATCCGTTGATAACAAGAAATCTGAGAAGGCCATGATTAGCGTTTTGTTCTACTTCGTTGTTTTTAATGGAACCATCTCACTTCTGCTTCAGGAGAGCTAAGGTTGCATCTGATTCTGAACACACAATGAAGAAAGGGCAAGGAGCCACTAGATGGCGGCAGATGGTAAGAAATGTGAGCTCTAGGCAGGCTCCTGGAGAGAAGGGTTTGAAACCCTCCATCTTGCTTAGCATCTTTAATGAGCTATGTGAGGAAAATGAGTCCCTTACAAGCCAGCTCCAGATGCCACAGCATATGGAGAGAGGCCGCACAGCAATCCTTCTCTGTTTATGAAACAGGAGGCAGCTAACCAGTCGCCCTGCGTCCTGGCACAGCTTCCTTTAAGTCGCTGGATACTGGCGTTGACACGGTAGTAACAAGAGAAGGAGTTAAGAAGCATGGCATAGAGGTGCGGAAGTCATGGTTACAGGGCATCGCCAAGCTGAGGTACAGGGCAAATTACTAGCAAAAGATGAGAGACCCCAAGGGCTACCTGGAGAGGACCCTGTGTCGCTTTCTGCTGCCACATTCCTCCCCTGGGGCGACTGTTGCCCTCTCATCTCCTTGGCAGACCTTGGGCCTCATTTATCCAGAACCCCTATGACCGCTAGATCATCTCAGTGGTCTGACCTTTAATCCGCAAACCCCGAATGGGAAAGGGCGCTCTGGGCATTTTAGAGAGCAAACCACACTCTGTGTTCTAGCATACTGAAAAGATCTGGCATGACCAGAATGCATTAGGAAGCACCTGAATAGGGGGCATGCTTTCTAAGTTGTCCAAAACAAAAATAGGGACCCGGTCCTGCAGACAGCAGAAGGGGCTCAGCCTGGAAGACACAGAGCTCTGTGGGATACCCCAGATCTGAAGCTGGTGATGTCGCTGTTTTGTTCCTGGATTGCACACACTTCCTTTGCACTGCCTACTCCCTGTACCAGTTCCCTGCTGAATTCTCCTGACCCGGGGGATTCTGAAGTCCTGGCTGTTGTTGAGAACAGGCATCCCTCTCTGGCTGCTTGAGAAAACTAGACTGTCCTCCAGAGTCAGTTCCGCACAGAGAAACTGAGGTGCAGAACTGCGAAACAATTTCATCTCTCCTGGTCCTCATCCCGTTCCTATATTTAGCCCTCCGTGGCTACCAAGGTGTCCTGCTACTGTCTGACTTCCCTTTTAGAGTGACATCATATGCCAGAAACTCCTGCCAGTCTTTGTGACCTTCAACACTTCATGCTTCCTGTCTGTGCCTCATTAGGGATGAGTAAGTTGAGGTCCTGGAATCAGATGATGACTTAACCCTCTTCCACTTCTGCCATCTTGCAACTTTTCTTTACCAAACCTACATCAGCAATCAGAGAATGGCACACAGGACCCTGCTTCCAACAACAGACAAACTCAACAGGAACACGCAAAACCTATCCTCCAGTGGAGAACTGTGGCTGTGACTGGAGTCTTGTTGACATTCTTTGTCCTCTGAGTGAACCTAACTGGGAGGCTTCAGATGTCATTGACACCGACAGCAGGGCCTGGAGGTGGGCACTCCCTTGTGGACGGAACTTGCAGAGCTGTCCCTGTGGGTACTGGAGATGCCCAGTCTAAGATTGAGGGCATTTTAATAACTATTTCTCAAATTTTAAAAAGACCTTTCATAGTCAGCATGGGGGCTTGGGGGCAAATCAGGTCTCCTAGGAGGGCTCTACACTCACCCATAACGGGGGATTGGTTTAGCTCAGCTGCTCCTACAAAGGGCTGAATACAGCAAGCAGAAATACAGGCAGCTCCCCGCAGCTCTATGTGAAAATGACTCACAGCGGTTATGAATATCAAGCTTCCTTTGGTGTGTTCCCAGACATGAGGAGCAGCCAGGAAGAGGAGGTAGGCTCTGGATGGCTGCTCTGTGGGGTGGTGCACAGAGGATTGAACACATCTGGCACCGCTGTCCAGAAGATCCAGGAGAAATTCAGGCTGAGTAATTACCTAGGATAACACAGCTCCTTTTCATCATTGTATGCTCTCTCTCTCTCTCTCTCTCTCTCTCTCTCTCTCTCTCTCTCTTTCTCTCTCTCACTCTCGCTCTCCCACTCTTCCTCCCTCCCTTCTTCTCTCTCTCTCTCTCTCTCTCTCTCTCTCTCACACACACACACACACACACACAAACACACACACACACACACACACACACACACAGTAGGGGGGAATTAGATTCTCCTAGAAACTGCAACCTGCTTTTATATCTTCACCTTTTCTGGGGGGATAACAATTCACAACCATGAATAAAGTTGTTTTACTGAGCACAAAATGAATGCACCTCCTCACCCAACATCTGTACCAATTGCTGTAAAGACATAGACCCTGCCCCAGTCAGTCAAGCGGAAGGAGTTTCCTCAGTAATGGCCGTTTCTAGACCTTTCAAGTGACTGCATAGTACCTTGTTTTTCTAATAGGCTCTCAATGGTGATTGAGTACAACACCTTCAAGTTTTTCCTCTGTTGGCAGCTCATACGACTGGATGAACCACAATTGTCTGTGGCAGAAGACAGTTGTGGCCACAGCATCCTGGCTTGTAGCAAAGGGAAGGGTGAGCCACTACCACTTCATGTCTGTTTCTGGGGAGAGTGTATGCATATGCCAGGGTGTCTCCCATCTTAAACCAGGTTCAATAGTGCATAGCCCCTACAAAGTTTGACGAAGTCTTTATAGTTACAAAAACAAATATTGCTGTTCTCTAGTAGATGGTGCCACCCATATAGACATTGACAGCACTAAGCAGACTCAGTGGATTGTGTGTGTGTGTGTGTGTGTGTGTGTGTGTGAGAGAGAGAGAGAGAGAGAGAGAGAGAGAGAGAGAGAGAGAGAGAGAGAAGAATTGGAGAGGAAGTCATACCACACCTTCCTCCCTAATATTACTCACTTTCTGGATCTGTGTGTGGCAGATGGAGAAGGTATCATGTCTCCACTCTACAGCTAGCAAACCAATGGCTCAGTCAGGCTGAAATGCTCTCCTAACATTCAAGAGCTACAGTGTTAAAGAAGAACTTGGATTCCAGGTGGGTGAATCCGAATCATTGGCCCTAACCACTGTGCAATGAGCTATAGTCCCATTATCAAGTGCTTACTATACATGAGGCACTGGGGTTTTAATATAGCTCAGCAGAAAAGGCTCAGGTCCTGATTTCACAAAGTCCCCTTTTAGCCACACAGTAGAACACAGACAGCTGTGTCTACGTATACCATTGGTACAACTTCTGGCATCTTCTCCCAAGACTTTGACAAGCAAACCACCCTTGTTTCACCTGTCCCCACTGTTCTTCTCTCAACCCTCCCACCTGCACCCTCACCCTCTATTTCTCTATTGCTAAGATCTTCTACAGCGAGACTTCTGGGACTTGAACTTGACAACAGTCATATGAGCAACCCAACCTTTGTGCATTGTGCTGTAATTACCCAGCTAGTGAACCAGACAGTCTATTTCATCTTTAAATTTAGCAGGTTCCTCTTGCCTGTTTTTCTCTCTTTCCATGGGTGCAGTACAAGAGAGCTAAGGGGTCAAGGATAGAGAAGATGTCAAGCTTTAGGTCCAGAATGCCAAATCATAAGTCAACTGAGGGAGTAAGGCAGGAGAAAGCCTAGGGTGGGAGTGTAACTCTGCTGCTTCCGTGACCTTGGAAGGCAGGTGATGATGTATCTAGTGGACACTGTGTGTTGAGGTGAAACAGAAGGCAAGAAGCAAACATTGCACTGGTTGCAGATCTTGCCAAGAACAGAGGAGCTGCCAAGACAACTTCAGCCTCGACTCATACACCGAAGATCTCAGGGGAAGAATAACCTACTGTGATGAGAATCTACTGGTGACATTGACCCAATTGTAGTTGGTTTTGTTGTTTTGTTGTTGTGTGTTCGTCTGTGTGTTTGAGTGTCTGTCTGTGTCCATGTGTCCGTGTGTCTGTGTGTTTGCCGAGGGAGAGGTGGCTTCTTCCTGTTAAGAGAATCTTTCCTTCAAAGTCAGATTAATAATGAATCTTAAACCATTTAAACCCCAAGGGAAACACAAGCTTACCTTGTAATGGACTAGATTCTTTTGCAAACCTAACAACATCCCTTGTCTACAGGAGACTGCATCCTACTTCATTTCTGCAGATTTGTGCTTGTCACTGCCAGAGAACCTTAAAGTAGCAATTTTCAGTCAAAATCTCCCTAGGACCCTGAGAAGATTATCTGGGAGACCAGATGACCAGCTCTAGGTAGACACTCCCTCCCTTCCCAGCAGTACCACATTGTCTGACCTCTGAGCATCCCCCGCCCCCTTTATGTCAACCAGTTACTATTGCTTCTGGCAAAAATCCAGGTTAGGAAAATAAATTGGTTTTTGTTTCTGAGTCTTTCTAGAAATAGTTCCTAAAATACCCAGCCATAAGTGAACAGTAATCTTCAATTCCATTTCTCAGAGGAGGCTTCCAATCCATCTTTCTAACATGCATCTGAGGCAGCTGCTCCAGAGTCCCTTCAGAAATCTGCTTATCCATTGACTGACTCCTACAGCTCTGCTTTTGACCACTAGGAGGCAAAGCTGAATCAGTCAAAACTCCAGATGCTCCAAGTCATCTTATCCCTACCTTGCCTTATCATTTTAGGATGCAGCCTCTTATAGAAGCCAAAAACAGGACCCACCCTCAGAGCAACCCTAGACCAAGGCTTCTTGCGATACCTTTTTAATACCTGGGATCATAGGAATAAAAGACAGTTCTCTGGCAAACAGACCAGTCCTGAGGGTGACCTACCCCTAGGAAAGAGAGAGAGCTTGCCTAATCACATCAACAAGCAGGAGCAATCTGTATTTTTTTCAACCATGCTTGTCTCCACCCATTCAGATGTAAGCCCTTGGGAGTGCCATACTCAAATTCCTGGGAATAGTGTGGTGTTTATCAGCAAATACTTGTTGGACGGATGGGTGAACACGAATGTATAATGAAATTTACCAGTTCCAGATTTGCTATTTACTACTCCCATTTCTAGCTGTCTACACACCTAATGCTCAGTTGCTGAGCATGCGTTTGTGAAGATGGCAGAGGATGCCCAGACTGCTAGGCTGAACCAGTGGCTGATGTTGTGAAATTGTTATTTCAAGCATAAGTTGAGTCCAAATCTCTTCTTTTTAGGAGCTCTTTCATGACATTGACCCAAAGTTCTTGGGCCTCACTAGACATGGAATTGACAAAAACAGACTCTGTACCATTAATAGCTCAATGTACAAAAGCCTGCAGCCTCTTTCTGTAGACTACGTAGCACTTAGTGCATTCCTAAGTAATTAGTGGGAATCCCATGGCTCTCCGTGGACCCCACCACATCCAGCATACTTCATTGTGCTCTTCTTCAGCTTCCTGAGGTCTTGAGAGAAAGCACTCCCTCTGCTTTCATTACAATGGACCCCGTGACATCAGGGACACAGCCTGGTCTACTCATTCAGAGCAACACTGGATGCTCAAGGAAAGAAAGTCACGCATGTTTTGAAACCCAAAACCATTTGAACTGGGATGTGTTATAAAAGGAGTCCCTTCTTGGCTCCCTTTAACAGAATGGTTCCGTGAACACCGCAGACGCTGTTGGACTTCTGTGGCTGGAGTAAAGACTCTAATGAGATTTAGTCACTCTTCTTTGGTTGAGAGTGAGACTCTCAGCTTGTGCCTCTCCCAGTCATCTGACTGGCTTCTCACAGCAGCAACCAGTTCAGAGCCTCCAACTAAAACTTTGTGGGCAATGTGACATCCCCATGTGTCAAGAACAGCAGATGCCATTTCTTCTCAATATAACACTAACATTTCCTGTACTGAAATCGTTGACAGGGGGAAATAAATATTCCTTCTGGGGAAATCTTGCACTTGCCCCTTTACTGCCTCAGGTAGGACTTACTTACCTTCAGAGCCCTAGAGGGCAAACATGGGGCTCATCTGTGTTATTAGATCTAACAGCACTGGGGAGCACCAACGTCTCGACTAAATTCACACCTGAGAAAAGCATCCTAACTACCAGCCACCGTTTAAGATTTCTCAATGCAGCACCGCCTCGGTATACCCACTTTAGTACTGCGGTCACTTCACGATCTCCAAAACAAGCAGAGAACACTTTCTAAACACAAATGAACTCGCTCTCTACAAAAAAAGAGTGCTCTGGATCTCATCTGGAGTCACTCCAACCACAGAATCCCAAACAGTGTCTGCAGCTTCCAAGGAACAGTTCTGCTAAAGGGAGCCAAGAAAGGGTGGGGCTGCTTTCATAGTGAGTGCCAGTTAGAAAAACTTTGAACTTAAACCTGCCCTTAGAGTCTGCCCCTTGGCCCTCGGAGTATACGCCCCTAGCTTTAATCTAGAAAAAAACTATGAAAGTTGTTCTTTGATGCCTTCCCTAAAAGCAAACAAACTGAAAAACAAATCATTCTATAATAGCATTTTTCTTTTACTGCCTGTGGAAGTTAAGGTGATTGTATATGAAGCAAATCCTATACTATGTCTTGCTCAGGATGACTTGGTGTAGTTAAGGGAAATGCCTCTAAGGTAACATCTCTCTTATCAACCCAACCTCCCCCCCCACCCCACAAAAAAGCCAATACAAAAATTTCCATAAGAGAGAAGACTGACAGCCAACAGAGGAGACTCAAGATACAAGGAATGTCCCCAGGATTAGGTCACTGTGCTCAAACACAGCCCTGTCTTGGAGCCTTGGTTTCCAGGTCTTAACCTCTGGAAGATGAGTTGATTGAGGCCTCAGTGCCAAGTCTGAGCAAAGGTAGCATATGCGCCATATTTGGGAACTGGCTGGAAAAGAAGTCTACACTAGCCAGAGCGGACAAGTGGCTGAAGTGTGGGCTGTGTCTTCGCTGATAAACGTCTTGGGAGCCTGGCTAAGGCACGTGTATTTTGCTCTATGGAAAATGAGCAGGAATCAGAAGCCCATAGAAGAAATGGACCCAGAAAGTGTTTTGGAAGATCGTCGTCAGTGTGGAGAGGAGATTAGTCTGGGCACAAAAGATGCGAGATTAGCCACAAGGTTAATGCAAAACCTGAGGAGGACACTTGAACACACAGGTTCAAGCTTAAGAAAGAGGCTAAAGGCAGGTGAGTGGTGCATGAGGGGCGAAGAGGAGGGAAAGGCGGTCTCTTCCTGGCCTGGTACTTTTGTGCTGGAGGAGTCTCTAGGTCTCTGCCCTAAGGTCTTATCCTTCAAAATTCATGCTCATTCATTTTTAGTGCATTAGATTTAAGGTTCTAGTTCCTCCAGTACTATTTTTTTGTTTCTGCAATCTAAAGGATTAGTCTTCAAAGGCAGAATTCTAGGCACCAATACAGGAGATTTGGGAGGCCAGAGTCTTCTTGGAAGGCTCAGTCATTGTACTTGATTAATTATTATTTATAAAGCCCATCACATAAATATTCAACCAACTACAAACTACAACTAGTGTTCATTACTAATTCATAATGTTTGAATAGTAACTCCATGTGGAGCATTCTTTCCTTCTGTAAATTCTCCTTTCTTCTGTCTTTTGGCATTGGCAAAAAGGAATTAAGATCCAGAAAAATCTGTGAGCATCCTTCTGTTCTTTCAGCCACAGCATCATCTCATCTGATGAGGGCATTCCTCCTCACCAGGAATAGCCTTCTCTAAAAAATTCTGAATGAACCGCCCAGGGCCGCCATGCAGCACACACGCATCTTCCCCAACCAGTATCACTGTGCCAAACAACATCAGCACCATTTGGCCAGGCCCTCAGTGTTATCCTCCCCACTCTGGCACAGTCAATCACAGCCTTACCACCTACAACTCTCCCCTGCATTACTCTAAAACCAGACATCACCTTTAGGTGAATATTTCCTTATGTCTATCCATTGACCTATCACCCCCTGCAAGTTGTCATGAGAATGTTTTCCAAACAGACAAGTGGCCTTGGAAGAGAAAAGAGAGACAAGGTAAGGGGAGAGCAGAGGTAGGAGGAAAGACTAAGAAAAGCAGCAACAAGAAAGAAGTCCCTGATTTCAACTTCCAAAAGAAGATCTGCCCTAAAGATAGCCTAGTATTTATCCTAAATTTAAATGTCCTGGTTCTGCAGTCTTTCACTGTATATACAATGAAAAAGAAGTCATGGCACAGTGGGCACAGTAGGCAAGCTGATTCAGCTCCAAGAATAGAATGGCGACAATGCTAACTCAGGAACTACAGAGCTTTAACAGAGACTTCTTGATGGGCGGGTAGCTACAAAGGAAGGTGAGAAGAAGAGTCCTCTGATGCTGGATGGAGCATGAGGTGTCAGGCAAAGTTCCAGATTGGTCTCCTCCATAGTGGCCCTCATGACCAGTAGTGTGGGCTGTGGCGATGCCCTGCCTGATAGACACAGACTCAAGGCACACCCTCACCTCACCCCTGCCAGCTCTCGTATGTATTCACTGTTACACTGCCTTCTTCACGTGCTTCAAGTTCAATGCCAGCAACAGAGTTGCTGACGTCATGATGGCAGAAATGCTGGGTAGCTTTGTTTCCATTGTATGCGCAGTACTCAGAAGAAAGCTTCTATGCAGTTGTCTCTCAGAGAACATTTGCTCAATAGGTGGTTGATTGATAGGCTAATCACAAATGAACAAACCGCTTCCTCCCTTTGTGGCTTCTGAAGAGCGACTTTTGGAACCAGAAATTTCTAGTAGGACAACCAAAGCCTGATACACTTGGAAAAATGACTGTTGCTCCCTCCACTCAGTTTTCTGGGCACCTTAGATTCGTGAAATTTAGGAACAAGGAGCCAAGAAATCATGACCAGATTATCTCCCTAGTTGTTATAAGCAAATGTGCCCTATGCTGAGAACACAAGCCCAGGGTGGTAAAGGGGGACCCAGGCCCCCTCTACAGGAGTCTTTTGTATCGCTGCCTCTGTAGCACAGGCACCAACCCCACCCAAGGACCTCTTTCTTTTATTGCTCCTGCAATGAAGCAGCCGCCTGGCAGTTGTAGATAAGGTGGCCCAAGTGTATTGTGCATGCAAAGTAGGCCATGTGGCGCAGCACTGAGAACTGCAAAGCAGGAGGACTGGCTTCCCCGGTACATGGGCGCGTGTCTTCCCAACACTTCTCATCTTCCATTTCCTATTCTGCATACCAGACATCTTCTACAGAGCCAAAGTCACAGAATCCCCAAACATGACCGTCATGACTGGAGTGGAGGTGGCTCTTGTCTCAGTATAAAAATGTTAATGGGAGTCACAATTCTTGTATCTGCAAAGAGCTAACTAAAGGCTCACCTATTTCTCTGATGCCTTGAAGACAACAGGGAATCAGAGCATGGCCATCTGTTTGTGGACGGAGCACTGTCCTCCAATACATTGAGATGTGAAGACAAGGACAAGGCCATTTACTACTGTGCACGAAAGGCTCTGTGGTGTTTGTTGATAGCACTGTGAACAAAAGACTATAAGCCTCAAGCAGGTTCAATATACAAAGTCCAGAGAAAGTCTGCCAACAAGACACAAGCATTAGTGTCATCATGAACTGGCCTCATTAATTTATCATTCATACATTCAGAACTAAGAAGCCCTATGCCTTACAAATCAATACATTGAATGCTGTGGAAATACGAATTAAAAATGAGTACTTCTCAAACATAAAATACACTCAGCAGGTATCAGTTCCTCACTTTTATCTTCTTCAATCATGGGAAGTGAAAATTAAATCCTGTTGAATTACTTGAATTTTCTACCTGAAAATAAAAGCACAGTCCCTGATTCCCAGAAGGACAAATAAATTACACACATGCAAGGCCAGCAATTAGCATCTTAATTACAGACCCTCGAGAGCTTACCAACATTTGCCTGAAAGATATTACATATTTATATACACAGATACAGTAAAGTAGATAAATTATAGATATATGATAGGTTGATGCATGGATAAATGGATGGAAGGATAGATGGACAGACGGATGGATGGATGGATGGATGGATGGATGGATGGATGGATGGATGGATGGACGGACGGACGGACAGATGGACGGATGGATGGATGGGAAGCAGGCAGCCTAGTGAAGTTGCTGAGTTCAGTTTGGAACTCCTAGGTCTCCTCTGATTAACTCAGGAGTCACATAACCTTGTGACTTTGTGCTTTTCTTTTCACATCAGAACTTTCGTGAGCGAATTGTTGCTAAAATTAAATGAACTATCTAGTGTTGATATATTTAGAACAAGGCCCAGTACACCAGAAATATTTATATCAACTACCTGTGTTCTTGATGTCATTATCATAGTGATAATCACCGCATTTTCCTATAGTTGACTCGATTGAGCGTTTAGGAAGTTGTTTATAAGAATTAAGTCAATCTCTGGCCTAGGACTATAGGTCAGTTAGTAAACTGCCTTCCCTGCACACATGAGAATCTGATATGATATGTGCTCATATCCCCCAACCCATGTAAAAAAAGTTGAACACAGTGCACACACCTGTAATCTCAGTGCTAAGGGGACAGGGGCAGGAAGATCACTGACTGGCTGATGGTTTTCTGGCTGACTGAACCACTGAGTTCCAAGTTCAGCAAAAGACCCTGTTTTAATAAAATAAGGTAGAAAGCAAGACAGGAAGGCATCCAACACCAACCTCTAGTCTCCATATGTACCCACATGCACACACACACACACACGTACATACCAGAATTAAGTCGATCTCTGAGAAACATAAGCATTCCTTTATATTAACATCCTCTCTAGAAAGAACTAAATATCAATGGGAATTTAGAGAACCATAATTAAAAAGACCTTGAAAATTTTTTTCAATGGATGTTGCAAAGGATGTTAATAAATTATTAAGGGCCTACTACATAGGAAAAAGCAAATAAGAAGGTAATTTTTGTTTGACCCTCATAAAACAAGCAAACATGGACTCTGTGAAATATTAAATACAACAATGCCTCTCTACTCATTAAGTGGACAGAATAATGGAATAATTTACAAACATATACCCAGAAATAAAATTAAGACTGTTTGTGAACATAAATAAAGGTAATGAATTAGTTCTATCAAAATACCATCATACTGGACAACCTGAAAAAGATCCCACTTCCAACAAGGTAACAAAAAAGTCTAAGAAGATCTGACGTTACTAAATCATTTAAAAAAAAAAACATGCCAAGCTCATCCCAAGGGTCCAGGCTGCCCGAAGATGCTTCCACACCAGCCTAGCTAATGCCAGAAACCACCTTAAGTGACTCCTGGGTGTGAATGGCTGAGCTGTGGGCAGACAGTGGGTGAAGACCGCCTCCTCTAGGTAGAGAGCAAGAGAGGAAGACATCTAGCATTAGCCTCTAGTCTCCATATGTGCCCACATGTGCACAAACAACCCACATGCTCACACACCCACATGTACTTCATACACATGTTTCTTCTAAGGATGTATATGTTCCTGGGTTTCACAGCATTCTTGATGGCTTTCTCACTTGCAGCCAGCATATGGGCTTATCAGCCTGGTGTCCCCTGAGATCAGCTCTTCCAAGGTAGAAGAAAGCACAAAATGGACTTTTTCTTGGGGTGAGAAGTTGGAGATAATTCTTTGTTGAATTTTTGTCTTGGGATCAGATTTCAAAGGCTGATCTTTGCTGGACCAATTCAATTAGCTTGGCTTTTCTTCCTGGGCTCACTATTTCCCCAAGACACTTGGGGTCACTGAGGACATGTGCTCATAACTGTTGAGCAAAATTTAGGATACACACTCTGAAGTGCTCTGATGTATTGTCTACCAGCAAGGAATTCTACCATCACATGTAAGAGGAAAATGTGACTGTCAGGTGTCCGATCTTCTATTCATTAGCCAATACTGCGTGTCTGTGATTACATTATCTTTCTTCTTTTCCAAAACAAGCTACAACAAATGGTAAAGGGACATTTGAAGGAAGAAGGGCAATGCCTTGGCGATCTATATATTGACTGGCAAGCACTGCCCAAAGGCAGGTTTCCAGGTAGGTACTAATTTGTGGGAATCAAAATAAACATCACACTAGAGCTAATGGAAGCTTTCTGTCTGTTCTAACCACCTTAACTTCTATAGCAAGCCCATCAACCTCCCTCTCTCATTTATGAAGGTGAAACATTGAAGAAACAGTGACCAAGAACATTCAACTAGTTAATTAAATGCTCAACTACCAACAAGTCTCAGCATATAGAATAGGAATGATTAACGTTTCATTCGACAATGTGCATTGAGTGTCTACTATGGTCCTGATATCCTGACAAGAATCAAAGTCAAGGGAAGAAGCACAAACCCCACTGACTATGGAGTTCACACAGTGGCGGAGCACACAGCACAGCAGAGGGGCCATTGCAGACGTGTGTGGGAACAAGAGGTTGATTCTTGGCAGTGATTATGGGAGTGTGGCTAGAGTGGAGCATGGATTGGAGTTGTGACATTTAGATCCCAGGATGAGCTGCTGCTGATGAGAACCAAGGAACTGTCCTACTGGGATCAAACCTTGAGCTGCAACTAAATATGAAAATGTTTATTTATTTACATCCCAAGGTCCCACGTCAGCAGCAGCAGCAGAGTTACAACATGAAGAAATCTCAGCTCACCTCTGTTTTCCTTGGCAGCTGCTTCATTCAGTGCCATGCAGCTGGGTAAGTGAATTGCAAATGGAATATTGGCAAAAAATCTCTCATGCTTGCTTCAAAACAACCAATGAGGAACAGACATTTCAGGAAAACAAATCAAAGAAATAAAGAAATTCCAGCAGCCTGCACACTCGAAACCCAAAGCAGACATGGGAGAAGAATCTCTTTTTTACTAATGGCAGTCCTGAGATGCCCAGCAGTGAGGTCCTATATCTGTATGGGGGAAACACAAATCCCACTCCTTTCTCCAGGCACCTCTGTTCTTACTCTGTTATCCAGCCAGCCAATGATGGCAGAGAAACTAGAAACAGAATAGAAGCCGAGTGGCAGCTGATAAAGGCCATCCCGAACAGAACGCCATCACAAGCACACGTGACAGCCCATTGGACTGACAGCTAACTGTTACGTGAGAAGTCTGAGGGTGGAGTGTAAAAGATAAACCAAAGAAAGAGCTCTTCTCCACACTCACACTTTTCTTTGCTCAAAAAACCAAGGAAGGTGGGGAGAGTGGATTTTTTCTCAAACCAAAGGCAAAGCAAGTCTATAAGTTCTGACTAGCAGAAAGCATCAGCCTTCATAGATACTTGAGCATCTCTAGAGACCAGCAGGTAGTACCAAGACCTCAGGGTGGAGAAGAACATCAGAAGGAAAGCTAGCAGGCTGGGTGTGTATGGAGTAGGAGTTGGTTTTATTTGACCATTTTCTGATCTTGAAAACCCTGCTCATCCCACATAAGCTGGAATAATAGAGGTTTTCTGCTCTTAGGGCCTTTGCCTAAAGGCACAGAAGATAGCAGGACATCTCTGACACGGCTCCCTGCCTGGAAAAGACCCAGAGACCTACAGACAAACTCACACACTTAGCAGAAACCTCCCTTCCTCAGAGGACTGTTCTATATCAGACTTGAAATTACAAGTTCTGGTTCTTCCCTGGTGACTATGACTTAGGCGGGGAGCTCTGACCAGGTCACAACACACCGCGATAGTACAGAAGAGGGGACACAAGGAAACCAGCCTCTCTGGCGAGTCTGCAGACAACACACCAGACAAAGGAGCCTCTGCTTATCTGTCATGTGGGGATTTGTGTTTTGTTTTGCATTGCTATATTTTTTCATTTCCACCCCACAGCAACCCTACAAACTAAAATTTCCCTGTTTACAAATGAGGAAATTAAGGCTTCAAGACATAAATCGCCTCATATTGGCAAGTCTCAAAGCAAGACTCAAGCCACAGTCAGATCTGCAAAAGCAGTGTTCTGTTTCCATAATGGTGATCATTGAGCGGCTGCATCCAAGCAGTGAGCCTCACACTATTCCAGGCAAGCTCTGTTTAGACAGGTGTGGATGAAGACATCACAAAGTTGGGCAGAAGACATAGGTGGCTCAGGTTTTAATCTATTTGTTAACAAATCTTTCTCTAATCTCAGTCTTCACTAGAGTGAGCAAGCAGCCATCTGGGTCTCTCCAGTCTCAGGGACTCCAAGCAAAAATCCTACTTGGCCAGTAAATTATCTACCGAGCTACTAATACTGACATAAACTATGTCTGGTAATGGGAGTGCACATGTAAATAAGTCTCCGTTTTAAATAATCTTAAAACCCTAGGCAGGCAGGAAACCAATTCTCAGACAATTGAGTGAAGTTGATTAGAGCCACGGTCTAACATTTCAAGGAATTCAGGGGATGCCTCCCTCATGGGAGTGGGAAAGGGAGAAGGATGTTGTTAGCATTCCAGGAAGAAGGAGCAGCAGGAAGTAGATCAAGACTACTACGTAGCAATCTTTGAACTTGAGTACTTCTCTGCAGCTACTGAGCACAAGCAGGGAAAGGCCTAAGACTGGAGAAGGCAACCAGTCAGTGTGGGGGACCATGCAAGAGGTTATCGGGAGGTGGAAGGCAGCGCTCACACACTGGATCACTACATTTCATGCCTTCTCTCTCCCCTGCGGAGCTCTCTAGACACAAAATCTGCCATGTCCTTCTCAGCAATTAGGGCTCAGTCCAGGATTCCCTGCTTTGAGCATCCCAGGCAGTTCTTCCTTGGTGCTCTTGGAACCCGGGGGCCGCCTCTTCTGTAGAACCTAATTCTCCGGTCACTGTTGTCTGTTTTCTCCACTTCCCTGTGAACAAACAAGCAAAAAAAAATTCTTTGAAGCCAGAAGCCGTATCTTTTTTACTTTACATCTTCCAAATGATATCTGGCCTGCAATAGATGGGTAGTCTGTGTTTGTTGAGTTAATATCATGACAGCCCGTGACCTCATTAGCTTGCCACGCACCTCTCTAAGGAAGTGACTAATTTCAAACCACCTTTACAGCAGATAAAGATTCTCACGGAGACCAGACAGAGGCAAGTCTTGACAAGGCAGCCTGGGAAGCACCAGCCTACTGCAAAGTCATCCTCAGGGAAGTCATGCTTTGGAGATGTCCAGGCTTCTACGTTTTCCTCTTCTGTACAGGTCAGGACAGACGCCTGGGCCTTTCACTCACTGGGGAGTATATCTCTAGGATAATTTTCTGGGGCTGTAGTAGGGTGAATTGATGCCTAGCATTCACCAAAACTGCATCCACTTGGGGTGCAAAAAGTTCTTTGCAAACGGTCTGACTTTAGATTCTTCCCTTCAGGGGTCTCTTTGGATGCAAGTTTGGAACAAGTTGACCAGATAACTGTTGTAGCTGGGGACCATGCCATCTTCCACTGCACTGTAACAGGAGGAGACCTGAGGAAGTTTCAAATGAGCTGGTACAAGAAGAGTGAAGATAATGCTCTGATTTTAGTATACAAACTAAATAACAATTCTACTGAGGATTTAATGGGCAATTTCAAAGGGAAAATTGCCATTTCAGAAAGTCGGTTTATACTTGACATTCAAAAGGCAACATCGAAAGATGCCGGGACTTATTACTGTGGGTCAGATATCCACAGTGCTGCAGTTACTGCTTCTAATCGCTTCAAAAAAAAAGTCTAGGGTCGGCCAAACAAAGGCAGCAGACCCAATGAGCGACCATCTCAGGCTGAACTTAGCACCACATGTGAGATGGGACCTCCTGATTGTGCTGACAGTCGCCTCTGATAAGAGGGACTGGAGCGGAGTTGGGGCAAGGCCTGATCTTTGAAGTTTCAACGCCAGTTGAGGCTAAAAGAAAGAACTGCTAAGAGTTTATGTGGAGAGACCCACAGGCCCTCAACCTCTGCTGCCAACATGCTTCTTATTCAAAAGGCAAGCTGATGAGCAGATTGCCTTCCATCATGAGTGCTGTAGCTCACCGGAAGCTGGCCTTGCAGAAACTAGCTAACACAAAGATTGTTTTCCATCAGCATTCTAATCAAAGTTTCCAAAGCGATCAGCGCTAGTTTTCACTCTTCCTCTGCAGAGTGAGTAGGGTTGTTTTCTGAAATGTTTTCGTGAGTTTCAGGTTAAAGGCTTTCTGTCTTGACTAGAGAAGAGTTCTGAGGTCCCAGGGGCACAGGCAGAGAGGGGTAATACACATACAGACTTCCTTCACAGGTCCCTAGAAGAATCTTGTAAACAGTTACCAGTCACCATTATATGGACTGAGCTGACCAAGAATCAGATGAATAAAATACATGGATTATCACCTAAGAAGGGCTGAGTCCACTGGGGATATATTCTAGCAGTCAACATTTCTTCTGCTCAGAAGTCCATTTGGAATCTTCTCCTCATGTAAAGCGAAACTTAGCAAACGAACCTAGAAGAAATGACTGTGGAAATTCAAAGTAAGATCTTACAATGCCTTCCAGTCAACATTCTTTATGATGCTACTTTACCATACATGATTTAAAAAGCCCCTGACGGCATTCATGGTATTAGGCTGGATCATGAGAGCAGAACAGGGAAATTCTTATCTAGATACTTACAGTTTTCTTTAGTAGACCTGGCATCAGCAATTACAAGATTACAAAAGAACACAAAAATGCAAGGACTTGATATGAACAAATAATGATTAATGTATGAAAATGTCATTTTGAAGCCTGTTACTTAGTAAACTAACTTAAAATTGAAAATATCAAAATTTTAAAAATATACACACACTAGCTATATAACAATGAATATTACTGATTTTATTTGCAATGCCATAAGAGTTCAAGAAAGACCAATCTCTGTGAAAAAGGTTTTCCTAGAACTTTTAGGCTTGAAAGAGTCAAGATTTGAATAAATGAAGAAAGGTTTTTCCCAGTAGGCATACAAGTTATTATTATAAATTACCTCAAAATTTGAAGACTCAGCCTCAAAACATCCATTTCATTGTGCCACATTCTCTGTGGGTCAGGAATGCGAGTGTGGTAGCTGACTCCTCTGGCTCCAGAGTTCTCCTCAGGTTACAGCTTGATTAGAGGATCTACTTTAAGCTCACGCACACGGTATTGATAGCTTGTGCTAGTCATTTCTGATTGTTGTGGTAAGACACCATGGCCAGGACAGCATAGAAAATGAAGCATTTAATTTGACTCATGATTTCAGAGAATTAGAGTCCATGATGGCGGATCAAAAGAAAACCTGAGAACTCACATCTTGATCTACAACCATGAGGCAGAGAGTGGGGTGGGGGAGGGAGAGAAGAAGAGAGAGAACTAGGAACTGCATAAGTCTTTTGAAACCTCAAATCCCTTCCCTGGGACTTCTTCCAAGGTCACACTTTCTAATCCTTCCCCACCAACTGGTGACCAAATATTCAAATACACGAGCCTATGGGGCCATTCTCATTCAAACCATCACACAACCTGAGTCCTCAACATGGGGCTCTCCATAAAGTTCTTCTTTTTAAAAAATTAATGAAATCTTTTCCTTTATTTACAAACCAACCACAGTTTTCCCTCCCTCCTCGTCTCCCATTCTGTACCCCCTCCTCCCTTCCCATGTACCCCTCTCCCCAACCACTCCTCCTCTGTCTCCATTCAGAAAGCGGAAGGTCTCCCATGAGCATCAACAAAGTATGGCACATCAAGATGAGGCGGGACCAAGCTCCTCCCCCTGCATCAAGGCTGGGCAAGGCGACCCAGTATGGGGACTAAGGCCAAGACTCTGAGGAAAGGAGTCATCTGCATTAGAAGCCACAGCCTTTCCGCAGCCTATCTGGGAAGAGACATTCCACAACTGCCATATCCCATTAACAGTGGTGAGTCGGTAAGTGAAACTGCATTGAAGAGGAAGGGTTACATCTAAGTATGAGTACAAGAAGCAGCGACCTTAGGAGCTGCCTGTGGTGAGGGATTGGAGCAGAGGGCATGGAAAGAGAAGTCTAAAAGTTGGTATAACTGACTTGTTGAAAGATCTCTGGCTATGAGGCAAGGAGATGTGGGTTTATCTTACAGTAGACCAAGATGTTGTTGCACATATAAAACACCTTGGGGAAACTGTTTCAAATATATGTTCTTGAGCTTGATGTACAGTTTCTAATTCTGGCTTCCCAGGGGGAAGGCCCGCAATCAACTAACTAATTGATTGTGTTTTTGAGACAAGTTGCCCACATACAGTCTGGTCTGGCCTTTAACACATCCAGATGCTCCTTCTTAACTTCTCAAGCACTGGGATTATCAACTTGTACCACTATGCTTGAAACGAGTATCTTTTCACAGCAAATGCCCACGGTGACTTTGATGCAGGTAATCCAAAGGCCTGCTGTGAGAGCCCCTGTGTGAGCAGACAAGGAAGAGCTGGGGTTTTGTTTGTTTGGTACAGTGCCTGGGATTGAACCCAGGGCCTTGTTTCTTGTCTCTTGACCTGATTCATGGAAACAGCCAGAAGCTGTGGTCACTTTACCTCTAGAACAATGATTCTCACTCAATTCATCCTAATATTTGAATCACCTGGGGGAAATTCTTTGAGAATATCAATGTCTGGTCTATATTTCCAGAGATTTTGATTCAACCTGCATTGGCGTTCTGACTTCTAGAATAACTCAGGTAACCCCTTGTTTCCTGTCCTCTAAGACTGAAAACGACAGGTCTAAGCAAAGTCTTCTCTGAATCATCCAAATTGATGTCATCAGCATCACCTAGTTGTTTTTCCAATTAAGAAATCCTACATATCACCCTGCATCTACTAAATCAGAACCAGAATCTATATTTTAACAAGGTCCCTGAACAAGTTATATTTGCCCATATATAACTCATAGATCATCCACTGAAATCCAGCCTCTCCTCCCACCAGCTTAAGATCAAGCTGGAAATAGAACACGAGTCTTCAGTGCACGCTACGTCTCCTTACAAGAAGAACAGTAGAGGATAGGAGGAGAGGGCTCACCCATTCCCTCACAGCAGTGGTTCTCAACCTTCCGAATGCTGCTGCCCTTTAACACAGCTCTGTACGCTGTAGTGACCCCAACCATAAACTTATTTTCATTGCTACTTCATAGCTGTAATTTTGCTACTATTATGAATCATAATGTAAATATTTGTGGAGACAGAGATTTGTCCAAGGGGTCACAACTCACAGGTTGAGAACCACTGCTTTACAGGCTACATAGGGACATGTTGAAATGGGAAATTTTAAAACATGAGCTTGGGATAAGCAAGTAAAACACAGCATGCAGCCAAGGGAGAAAGACATACTAGAAAAAACAGTCACTATGTCCCCAGTGTCCTGAGAGAATCCATGTAAAGGAGTAAAAGAGAGAACAGGGAGAGGAAAAAGAGAAAGAGAATGGAGGAAGAAGGAATGAGAGAGAGAGAGAGAGAGAGAGAGAGAGAGAGAGAGAGAGAGAGAGAGAAGAAAGGAGAAAGAAGAGAATTAAAGTAAAGGTGTAGAGCAATTCCCAACCTACAAGTAGGAAGCCTTTATATGACACCCAAACCTCATACTTAAGTGGAGACTCGCCCACTAAAGGCCTCACCCAGTGTGAACATGGACCAAACATCTCTGCAAAAATCCTGAAGCCAAATGAATGACACAAAAATTGTCTATTAATTTTATATTGCCCACACTCTTCCCTACTCTTCCAATAAAAGCAGTTGATACCAAACCAGTTTGTATAATTGTTGCTTCCATTCTTCTTCTGTAATGTTTATATATCATGAAAAGAACTTGGTTGAACAATGTTCACTGAAAGGGAATCTCTCTCTAAAAAAAGTCTGAGTTCACTTCCTAGGCACAGGAATAGACACCACTTCCTCTAGACTCCCAAGCAGGGTCGTCTGAAGGCCTGCTTTGTGGTTGGAAATACAAGATTCAAGATCAGGTAAAATGTGTCTTACACCCAGGAACAGGGCCATCATCTAGTTACTGAGACAGAAGATCACCCAACACTGCAGAGCCACCCCTAAGGATGAGAGGCAAGAGCAAAGAGGGGAAACTGACAACATGTGCCTCAGTTTCTTCCTCTGCCCCAGCTGAGACCAAGGCTCCATGCAGTCAAGAAAGAAAAGATGCTTCTACCATACAACATGTCCCCTCTTCCAAGGGTGTCTCAGCCTTGAAGAAGGCTAATTGTGGCATTTTAAAAGTGCCTAGGGAATAAATGTCTACCCTTCAAATAAAGAAATCAATCTGAACAGCTCCAAACTGTGACTTTCATTTTGAACAATTAAGGTTTTAAATGAGAAATTAAAGTCATTTAATTTGAAAGTCAGAAGGAATGTAAAAGGTCAAAAAGGAAGTCCTACATTAATATACATGTTCATCAAATATTGATTGAATAAATGATAACCCATTCTCCATTCAAATATTTTCAATGACTATTTTTATTTTAAAAAATAAAATTCCTCTAGGAGGTCAAGGAAAGGGAAAAATATGATCAAAATAAATTGGATTTTCTTGTTGTTGTTTAGTTATTTTTTATTTTTGAGACTATAATATAATTACATCATTTGGTCTTCTCCTTCTCCCCTCTAAACCCTCCCATATTCTCCTCCTTCTCTTTCAAATTTATGGCCTCTTTTTTATTAATTGCTTTTACACTCATATATGTATGTGGATGTACATAAATATATTCCTAAATAAAACCTGCTGTGTCTGAATAATGTTTCTTGTGTGTGTGTTGTCAGGGATGACCATTTAGGATTGGGTAATCAATTGGTGTCTTCCCTAGAGAAGACTGTTTCTCTCATTCTCAGAATTCCATAGTTAGCTGTAGTTCTTGTGGGTGTTCTCCCATTCACTTTGGCATGTCTGTTAACATCACCCTTGCTCAGCTCCTGTTTAGGCCTATGACCTGTTGAATAGACTATCCAGACTCTAGTACCAGGGTGACCTGTTGAATAAACTATCCAGCCTCTAGTACCAGAGTGAGCTTTTGAATGCAAATATGAGCGTGTCGTGTGCCTCATTAGAAATTCTCCTGCAACTTCTCATTACTTACAGGAAGAGCTGAAGCCTTTAAAGTCCCTAAGACGGTGCAGTCTGACCCCCTCGCCTCCCTATGCAGCTCTGCTCTACCTTCTCTCCTTTACTGTGCTTCAGTCTAATATGTCTTCCTGAAGTTGCTAGAGGGGCCAGGCACGTGATATCCCACCCCAGGGTCTTCTCTCTTCTCCTTGTCTGACTCTTGCTTCTCAGGGGCATCTTGAGCTCAATGGCAAATTCAGACTGTTTTCTCCCTAGTACTTTCACATTGTAATCTAGGATGGTATTCCATTAATTTCACTGTGCCTATTTTCTCTAGATTGTAAGTTCCAAGAGAATAAGGACCAAATTTGATTTTGCTTTTCATTAGACCTGAAAATTACATAAATAAATGTATCTGTATAAAAAATGGATTCATCTTTCAGAATTTGGCCTTCATCGTAGACTCTGGGATGCAGTAAGGTCCTGTTTTGAGTGATCTTAGAGACCCTGAGACGAAATCTAAAGGTTTTCAGAGGCTACTGATTTCTACCCGCTGTATGACATCCTTAAGAGCACATTCTGGGCACATAGGACAACAGCAGGGCCCGTGGTCCTCCATAGGTCTAAGATGTCTCCGTGCTGCAGGTAAGTAAAACCTTCCCAGGACGTCCAGTGGCTCTGTGGACACCACAGGAGTCTAACATGATTGTTATTTTTCTCAGTGACTCCTAACTGGAATAAACATAGCCTTTTGGTTATTTTTCTCCACTTGGCTATTTTCAGAAGTCGTATTATTAAAATGCACAAGCCTGTGATTACAGAGAGACAGAGCCTCATCCCTCAAACATGCACTGAGCCAGCACAGTGCTCCTGATGCTGGGTCACACACTGAGCTGTAGAACAGTCAAAGCTGAATTCCTGTCCTCCAAACACAGCCTTAGTAACAGAGCAAGGAACAACAGCTGGGAAAGCAAAGTGAGTTACACACAAGGCCGCCAGGTCTATATAACCCTCTAAAGGAAGTACCTGTTTTTGCCGAGATTCAGCTCCATATCACGAACCTGCAAATGCTATTGGATAAATTATAAATACCTGAAACTAGTTCGTATTTCTCTGTTCTTTGTAACAGTTGTATCCTGCAATCTGTACTGTGCCAAATGCTGTGCCCAGCCTTGGGTATATAACGTGAGCAAGGCAGACATGGGTTCTTCCCACACGACTTTGTTTAAAATAAAATCAAACTGGCCCAAGGCCAACACATGACTCGTAGCTGGCTGTCACACCACTTCACAGCTGTGGGGCATCTGCCCCTCCTGGAAATGCTTCCTGGGCTTAGCTTCTGAGACGCCTCACTTTGCAGCTCATTCCATTGTAGGCCCCTAGTTTTCAGTTCCCTTCAGTGGCTTTTACTCCTCTCTGGAGGTCTAGAGTCCCAGGGCTCCTACTGGGCCCCTACTCTGACTCTTCCTGAGTGATCCCATTCACTCTCACAGCATTAAATTTCACAGATGTGCTCATGGCTCATGAATTTATATTCCCAATGTAAAACTCTCTTCTAAGGATCGCATTTGCCCTCAACAGCACCACCTAAGTACTTGCCTGTCTTGGCTTATTTCACGTGTTTTCTCTCATGCCGTGATTGTTCAGTTATTTCCTTCATCTGCCCCACCCCAGTTTATAAACCCCACAGGGCAGGACGCCTTGGTCTTCCATCTTCAGTTTCCACAGTGCATTATTAGTAAGTGCTTAAAATATAAATATTGAGTTCACTGTCGGATCTGAACTTCTGCCTTAGGGATCACCGAGACAACACAAACGAGGATGTTTTTTTTTGAAAGAAATAATGCCGCATTCTCGTGTGTTTCTAAATAAGCAGTATCAAATGAGACAGGACATTGGCATGTGAATGCTTGACTTTAGAACGCTAAATTGAGCTCACATCATCCCTTGTGGGTATGGAAAGGGCTGCATGGCTTTCCTGAACCAACAACTCTGCTGCACTTCAGCTGCTGAACTAGCATGGAACAAGAGCTGACCACCTTCTCTCCTGCACCCCAGCTGCTGAGCTGACATAGAGCAACAGAGCTGACCACCTTCTCTCCTGCACCCCAGCTGCTGAGCTGACATGGAGCAACAGAGATGACCACCTTCTCTCCTGCACCCCAGCTGCTGAGCTGACATGGAGCAACAGAGATGACCACCTTCTCTCCTGCACCCCAGCTGCTGAGCTGACATGGAGCAACAGAGATGACCACCTTCTCTCCTGCACCCCAGCTGCTGAGCTGGTGTGGAACAAGGGATGACCCGCTCCTCGCCACAGTCCACTCACATTACTCTCTACTCCAATGTGAAAAGGCAGAAGAAAACAATACTGGGTTCTCGTAAATCCCTCCTGTTTCAGCAGGGCAGCAATTCAGTTCAACCACATGATGCTACTCCGTGATTCAGACCTGAGGCCATAGAAACAAGCCAAAGAGAAAAACTCCCCGGATCAGGAAAAGAGTCTCCCAGTGCTTTTTCTGAATTCTGATCCCATCCTTCCACATCCTCTTGTACCAATTACAGTCGGTTAGTTCTCAGATGCCCCGACAGCCCAAGTTCAACTGGGTTGTCCAGATACAAACTAAGGACATCTTTACACTTGATCCCTCCATATGACTGGAGATTCCTGATTGCCAGCTGAGAAGTCCCTGGTTCATGTTTCCCTTTGAACAGCTATGTGTTATTGGCTAATTTTTTTCACCTTGGTTGCCATAAAGAAGGTTTGTCACCACCATCTCAGCCGGGGTGGGCACCGCGGGCCAGGTCAGTAGGTAAGTGCAAAGGGACTGGAGTCCCTTTGTTCCAATAGCCGGCCTGCAGCAAGCTAAGACTGCAGGCAGGGGCACCTCTGACCAGCGAGGGGCTCTGATCCTGTAGAGGGGTAAGTGTATTGTTCCTGACCGCCACACAAGGCCGGTTAGGGAACACACAATATTCCCGCCATCCTTATCTCCCTGGCTACTCCAAAGGGGCAGCTTCCCCCAGCTAATCCCTCTCTCCTGCTACGCCATCCCAGCTTTCTGACTGGAACCCATACCCTCCCCTCTCCTTTTTTCGGGGCTTAAATTCCTCCATCTCAGCCGGGGTGGGCACCACGGGCCAGGTCAGTAGGTGAGTGCAAAGGGACTGGAGTCCCTTTGTTCCAATAGCCGGCCTGCAGCAAGCCAAGACTGCAGGCAGGGGCACCTCTGACCAGCGAGGGGCTCTGATCCTGTGGAGGGGTAAGTGTATTGTTCCTGACCGCCACACAAGGCCGGTTAGGGAACACACAATATTCCCGCCACCCTTATCTCCCTGACTACTCCAAAGGGGCAGCTTCCCCAGCTAATCCCTCTCTCCTGCTACGCCATCCCAGCTTTCTGCCTGGAACCCATACCCTCCCCTCTCCTTTTTTCGGGGCTTAAATTCCTCCATCTCAGCCGGGGTGGGCACCGCGGGCCAGCTTAGGCGGTGAGTGCAAAGGGACTGGAGTCCCTTTGTTCTGATAGCCGGCCTGCAGCAAGCTAAGACTGCAGGCAGGGGCACCTCTGACCAGCAAGGGGCTCTGATCCTGTGGAGGGGTAAGTGTATTGTTCCTGACCGCCACACAAGGCCGGTTAGGGAACACACAATATTCCCGCCATCCTTATCTCCCTGACTACTCCAAAGGGGCAGCTTCCCCAGCTAATCCCTCTCTCCTGCTACGCCATCCCAGCTTTCTGCCTGGAACCCATACCCTCCCCTCTCCTTTTTTCGGGGCTTAAATTCCTCCATCTCAGCCGGGGTGGCCACCGCGGGCCAGGTCAGTAGGTGAGTGCAAAGGGACTGGAGTCCCTTTGTTCTGATAGCCGGCCTGCAGCAAGCTAAGACTGCAGGCAGGGGCACCTCTGACCAGCGAGGGGCTCTGATCCTGTGGAGGGGTAAGTGTATTGTTCCTGACCGCCACACAAGGCCGGTTAGGGAACACACAATATTCCCGCCACCCTTATCTCCCTGGATACTCCAAAGGGGCAGCTTCCCCCAGCTAATCCCTCTCTCCTGCTACGCCATCCCAGCTTTCTGCCTGGAACCCATACCCTCCCCTCTCCCTTTTTCGGGGCTTAAATTCCTCCATCTCAGCCGGGGTGGGCACCGCGGGACGTACAGGCGGTGAGTGCAAAGGGACGGAAATCCCTTTGTTCTAATAGCCTGCCTGCAGCAAGCTAAGGCTGCAGGCAAAGTGATTCCTGGATAGTAAGGGGCACTAATCCAGTAGCAAAAGACCCAGCGGAGGGAAGAGCCATTGGAGAACATCTGAAGGAAGAGATGGGCAGGCGCCAAGGCAAGAATTCCTCCAACAATCTGAAAAACAACACGAAAACACCAGATCCCAGCGATCTTATGACAGAAGGGCTTGAACACCCTATACCGGAAGAAGTGGAAAACAGTGTCATTATAAAAGCAATAGAGTCTCTTAAACAGGGTATGAATAACTCACTTAAAGAAATAGAAGAGAAATATAACAAAAAGATGGAAGAAATGAGTAAAGAAATGGAAGACAAATATAACAAAAAGTTTGAAGAAATAAGTAAATTCGTAAATGATACCCTGGGAAACCAAGAAAAAACAATCAAACAGGTAATGGAATCAGTTCAAGAATTGAAAACTGAAATGGAGGCAAAGAAGAAAACACAAACCGAGGACCGGCTGGATATGGAAAATCTAGGTAAACAAACAGAGACTTCAGGAACAAGCATAACCAATAGAATACAAGAGATAGAAGAACGAATCTCAGATTATGAAGACACCATAGAGAAAATAAATGCCCTGACCAAAGAAAACAGCAAATCCAACAAATTCTCATCACAAAACATTCAGGAAATATGGGACATAATAAAAAAAACCAAATCTAAGAATAATAGGAGTAGAAGAAGGAGAATTGCAGACCAAAGGTCCAGAAAATATATTCAACAAAATTATAGAAGAAAACTTTCCCATCCTAAAGAGTGATATTCCTATGAAGGTGCAAGAAGCATACAGAACACCGAATAGACTGGATCAGAAAAAAACATCCCCTCGCCATATAATAATCAAAACACAAAGCATTCAGATTAAAGAAAGGACATTAAGAGCTGCAAAGGAAAAAGGTCAAGTAATCTATAAAGGTAAACCTATCAGACTTACACCAGACTTCTCTATAGAAACCATGAAAGCCAGAAGGTCCTGGATAGAGGTACTGCAGAAACTAAGGGACCATGGATGCAAGCCCAGATTAATATACCCAGCCAAGCTTTCATTCACTATCAACGGAGAAAACAAAATATTCCAGGATAAAAACAAATTTAAACAATACGTAACTACTAATCCAGCCTTACAGAGAATATTAGAAGAAAAATTACATCCCAAGGAATCCAAACATTGCCAACACTGACTACAATAACTCAGACATCTAGTGACCCTTCACTAGCACAACTCAAAGAAGGAAAACACATACACTCTACTACCCAAAAAAAAAAATGACTCGAGTCAACAACCACTGGTCATTAATATCTCTTAATATCAATGGACTCAATTCACCTATAAAGAGGCACAGACTTAGAGATTGGATACGAAAACAGGATCCAACATTCTGCTGTTTACAAGAAACACACCTCAACCACAAAGACAGACACCTACTCAGAGTAAAGGGTTGGGAAAAGGTTTTCCAAGCAAATGGACCTAAGAAACAAGCGGGTGTGGCCATTCTAATATCTAACAAAATCGACTTCAAACTAAAATCAATCAGAAGAAATGGAGATGGACATTTCATACTCATAACAGGAACAACTCATCAGGAAGAAGTCTCAATCCTGAATATCTATGCCCCTAATATAAAGGCACCCACTTATGTAAAAGAAACTCTTCTAGAACTCAAGGCAGTCATCAAACCACACACGCTAATAGTAGGAGACTTCAACACTCCTCTCTCACCAATGGACAGGTCAATCAAACAGAAACCAAACAGAGAATTAAGAGATTTATTGGAGGTATTGAATCAAATGGACTTAACAGACATCTATAGAACACTCCACCCAAATAGGAAAGAATATACCTTCTTCTCTGCAGTTCATGGAACCTTCTCGAAGATTGACCACATACTCGGTAACAAAGCAAACTTCCACAGATACAAAAAAATATTAGTAACCACCTGTGTCTTGTCAGATCACCATGGATTAAAATTAGAATTCAACAACAATGCTAACCCCAGGAAGTCAACAAACTCATGGAAGTTGAACAGTCAACTACTAAATCACCCCTGGGTCAAGGACGAAATTAAGAAAGAAATTAAAGACTTCCTTGAATTTAATGAAAACAAAGACACAACATACTCAAACCTATGGGACACTATGAAAGCAGTGCTAAGAGGAAAGTTCATAGCAATAGGTGCCCAAATAAAGAAAACGGAGAAAGCACACATTGGAGACCTAACAGCACACTTGAAAGCTCTAGAAAAAAAAGAAGCTGATTCACCCAAGAGGAGTAGAAGACTGGAAATAATCAAACTGAGGGCTGAAATCAACAAAATAGAAACAGAGAAAACAATCCAAAGAATCAATGAATCAAAAAGCTGGTTCTTGGAGAAAATCAACAAGATTGACAAACCCCTATCCAAACTAATCAAACGGCAGAGAGAGAACGTGCAAATTAATAGGATCAGAAATGAAAAGGGGGACATAACCACAGACACAGAGGAAATTCAGAGAATCATTAGATCTTACTACAAAAGTTTATATGCCACAAAGTTGGAAAATGTAAAAGAAATGGACATTTTTTTAGATAAGTACCATATACCAAAGTTGAACCAAGAACAGGTGAACAATCTAAATAGACCTGTTAGTCGTGAAGAATTAGAAGCTGTTATCAAAAATCTCCCTACCAAAAAAAGCCCAGGACCAGATGGTTTCAATGCAGAATTCTACCAGAACTTCCAGGAAGAGCTAATACCTATACTCCTTAACGTATTCCACAATATAGAAACAGAAGAGTCATTGCCTAACTCCTTTTATGAAGCTACAGTTACCCTAATACCAAAACCACACAAAGACACAACCAAGAAAGAGAATTACAGGCCAATCTCAGTCATGAACATCGACGCGAAAATTCTCAATAAAATGCTGGCAAACCGTATCCAAGAGCACATTAGAAAAATTATCCATTATGATCAAGTCAGCTTCATTCCAGAGATGCAGGGCTGGTTCAACATTCGCAAATCTATCAATGTAATCCATCATATAAATAAACTGAAAGAAAAAAACCATATGATCATCTCACTAGATGCTGAAAAAGCATTTGACAAAATTCAACACCCATTTATGATAAAGGTGTTGGAGAGACTGGGGATACAAGGATCATACCTAAATATAATAAAAGCAATATACAGCAAGCCGACAGCTAACATCAAACTGAATGGAGAGAAACTCAAAGCCTTTCCACTAAAATCAGGAACGCGACAAGGCTGTCCACTCTCTCCATACCTCTTCAATATAGTGCTTGAAGTTCTAGCAATAGAATAAGACAACATAAGGAGATCAAGGGGATTCGTATTGGAAAGGATGAAGTCAAACTTTCGTTATTTGCTGACGATATGATAGTTTACATAAGTGACCCCAAAAACTCTACCAAAGAACTCCTACAGCTGATAAACACCTTTAGTAACGTGGCAGGATACAAGATCAACTCCAAAAAATCAGTGGCCTTCCTATACACAAAGGATAAAGAAGCAGAGAGGGAAATCAGAGAAGCATCACCTTTCATGATAGCCACAAATAGCATAAAATATCTTGGGGTTACTCTAACCAAGGAAGTGAAAGACCTATTTGACAAAAACTTTAAGTCTTTGAAGAAAGAAATTGAGGAGGATACCAGAAAATGGAAAGACCTCCCCTGCTCTTGGATTGGGAGAATCAACATAGTAAAAATGGCAATTCTACCAAAAGCAATCTATAGATTCAATGCAATCCCCATCAAAATCCCATCAAACTTCTTCACAGACCTTGAGAGAACAATAATCAAGTTTATATGGCAAAACAAAAAACCCAGGATAGCCAAAACAATCTTATACAATAAAGGAACTTCAGGAGGCATTACCATCCCTGACTTCAAACTCTATTATAGAGCTACAGTATTGAAAACAGCTTGGTATTGGCATAAGAACAGAGAAATCGACCTTTGGAATCGAATAGAAGACCCGGATATTAACCCACAAACCTATGAGCACCTAATTTTTGACAAGGGAGCTAAAGGTATACAATGGAAGAAGGAAAGCATCTTTAACAAATGGTGCTGGCATAACTGGATGTCAACCTGTAAAAAAATGAAAGTAGATCCATATCTATCACCATGCACAAAAATCAAGTCCAAATGGATTAAAGACATCAACATTAATCCGTCCACTTTGAACCTGATAGAAGAGAAAGTGGGAAGTAGTCTACAAGATATAGGCACAGGAGGCCTCTTCCTAAGTAGGACCCCAGCAGCACAGACAATAAGAGAAACAATGAATAAATGGGATCTACTGAAACTGAGAAGCTTCTGTAAAGCAAAGGACACTGTCAGTAGGACAAAAAGGCTGCCTTCTGACTGGGAGAAGATCTTCACCAACCCCTCATCAGACAAAGGTCTGATCTCCAAAATATACAAAGAACTCAAGAAACTAGGCACTAAATCTCTAATTAACCCAATTAAAAAATGGGGTACTGAACTTAACAGAGAATTCACAACAGATGAACTTCGAATGGCCAGAAGACACTTAAGGTCATGCTCAACCTCCTTAGCGATCAGGGAAATGCAAATCAAAACCACTTTGAGATACCATCTTACACCTGTCAGAATAGCTAAAGTCAAAAACACCAACGATAGCCTATGCTGGAGAGGATGTGGGGTGAGGGGAACACTCATCCATTGTTGGTGGGAATGCAAACTCGTGCAGCCACTGTGGAAATCAGTGTGGCGGTTTCTCAGGAAACTGGGAGTCAACCTCCCTCAGGACCCAGCAATTCCACTCTTGGGAATATACCCTAAAGATTCCCTAACAAACTACAAAAGCATTTGTTCTACTATGTTCATAGCAGCACTATTTGTAATAGCCAGAACCTGGAAACAGCCTAGGTGCCCCTCAATAGAAGAATGGTTAAAAAAGGTGTGGAACATATACACATTAGAGTTTTACTCAGCGGTAAAAAACAATGACATCTTGAATTTTGCATGCAAATGGATGGAAATAGAAAACGCTTTACTGAGTGAGGTGAGCCAGACCCAAAAAGAGGAACACGGTATGTATTCACTCATTAGTGGATTCTAATCATAATTAAAGGTCTTTGAGCCTATTATTCGTGATCCTAGAGAAGCTAAATAAGAAGATGAACCTGATGAAGATTATTTAGCTATCCACCAGGAGGTAGGAAATAGACAAGAGTCCCAGGTAACCTCGGGTGCATGGGGGGGTGGGAGGGTTGATGGAAGGGGAGAGGGTTAGAGAGAAGGGAGTAGGGGAGGAATGGGGAAAGCTCGGTGGCCTGGGATGGGGGGGGGAGGGAGGGAGGATGAATATGAGATCAGGGAAGAATATATTACAACTAAGGGAGTCATTTTAGGGTTTACAGGAGAATTGATTATATATGGGATCCCAGGTCCAAGGAGAGATCCCCCAGATTGTTCTCTGGACAGAGGAGAGGGTGCCTGAATCGGCCGTGGCCCATAACCATACTGATGTATATTTTGCTTGTCACCATAGATCCTTCATCTGGCGAAGGACGGCGATACAGTTGGAGACCCACATTGGAGCACCGGACTGAGCCCCCCGAGGTCCAAATGAGGAACAGAAGGAGGAAGAACATGAAAAACGAAATCAGTACTGTGAGGGATGCTATGACCCACTGATACAATGGAACGGATCTGATGAGAGTTTACCAAGGCCAGTTGGACTGGGACTGAACGAGGAAGTGATCTAACCAGATTCTTGGAATTTGACCGGATTCTCTGAATGTGGCTGGCCTGAAGTCTTTCTGAAAAGCCATTGACTATGATACTGGGACCTGTTTCCTCTACATATACTGGATTTTGGGGATCAAGTCAGTTTGGACACTCACCTCCTGGACCTGGAGGGAGGGGGAAGAACTTGAACTTCCCACAGGGCAGGAAACCCTGACTGCCCTAAGGGACGAAGAGGGAGGAGGAGAGGGAGTGGGGGGAGTGGGAGGGTGTTGGGAAGAGGGGCGGAAATGGAAACTTTTATAATTTAATAAAATTTACTTTAAAAAAATGGACTATATTAAAAAAAGAAGGTTTGTCATAAGCTTCTATCCATTTGGAACTCAGGGTTTAATCTCTATCAGCACAGAGGGCCTTTGCCTGGTTGTATCACTGTTGCAGAAATAAACATTTCTCGGCTGCAATAGCATTTTGAATTTTATTTTCTTTTCCACTTATGTCCCTTCTGTACCTAGCCCTAGATAACCAGTTTGTGCTATAATATTTCTTACTAACGAGGAGTCCTCTGGGCCAACAGTGGTGTTGTGATGGACCCAGCAGAGTTCCCCGCTGTTCTGCAGGTCAGCGCGTACACAGCAATTTGTGAATCAAGGCAACAATGACAGTGGTGTTCTATAGCTGTGATTCTCAGCTCACCCTCTGGATCACGGTTCTGGAAACTGAGTCGACACTTTTTAAAATAAGGTATTCTGAAAGAAACCATTGTCATCTGAGTTTTAAAGTCCCATATCCCTAGGCTCTTAAGGTCTGTCTTTTTGGCATGGATCACCACCTATGCACCCCAAGCTTCTTCCCATGACAGCCTGGACACTGCCACTGCGGAGACGGACGCCGTGCTCCTTGTCACAGATTCTGATTCCCCTCCCAGTGCTGTTTCAGTTTGTTGGACACCGAGGTTGTCCACCAGCAAAGGCAGCCTTGAGGTATTTCCTTTGCTCTCTTCTGGTAGCTTCCCGAGTTCCCAGAGTTACTTCTCGGTCAAGCACACGCACTGACTCTCAGATGACTTTGCAATTAGAGCCCTGCCAACAGGATAGCTTATATCCCATTCACTAATCTCCATTCACTCATTTTGTGCATTCATTACACAGCTCAATATTAAGAGCCCTAACTTGTCATGTGCATGATGTATACAACAGCACATGCGTTCAAACTAGGTGCCAGCGCAGCAGTGCACAGCACAGCGGTACAGTGGTAGCTGGAAAACACCCACTCTTCATTACGGCATCTCTAATTGTGCTGAACGTTACAGGTTGTGTACACTGTCACTGCCCCTGAACCCATCTCTACCTACCATCACATTCCTTACAAATCCCACAGACCCTTTGAGAACACCTGGGGCACACAGGCCATGGCAGGGTCACCCCATTCGCTCTCGTGTGTGGCAAGTGGGAAGGATAGCATTCCCACAGAGGCTCCTATACCTTTCTCCTTTCCCTTTGATTGAAAAATAAGGAGTTGTTACTTGCTTCCTGAAGGAAGATGAAGTGGAGCCTTTCCGCAGGGCTCTGAGGGAGCACAGCAGCGTCATCAGCCTGTGCACAACAGGATGACTAGAGGTGAAGGATGCACGACCTGCACAGCTCGTCTCAGTTCATAGCTGTATAATTCTAGCTACAGAATGCAAGCTTTCTAAAGCGGCTGTGTTCTCCTTTTATTTGTCTCGCCACCAGAGGAGGGAAAAAGCATTCATGGTGGTTGGTGGATTTTCAACTTGCACAATCTAGTGTCACCTGGGAGGAGGGCCTCTGGGTGTGCCTGTAGAGGATTTATCTCGAATATATTCATTAAAGTGGGAAGACCCATCACCATGGGTGGCACCATTCCCTGGGCAGGAGATCCTAGACTGTATGGAATGGAGAAAGGGAACTGGGCAGCAAGACACAGGCCTTCATCATCTCTGTTTCCTGTTCATGGATAGGATGTGACCAGATGCTCCAAGGTTCTGATGGCCTCGACTTCCTAACCTTGAGTTGTGAGCTTTTCCTCAGATGCAAAGAGGAAGGGCCTATTAGGTTCTCTAGAAATCAATAGCCCTATGCATCTAATTCAAGTTTTTCCAGCTTTTATCTCTCTTTTGGGATATTATTGGATAGAAGTTCAAAATCACGTTTTGTTTAGTCGTGATAACTGGCCTTCAATCAATAAAAACTTGTTTCATCTACCAGCAGCATGAGAGCCTCTAGTGTTGTTACTCTGGGTTCTGTCTGAAGTTCCCCTGGTTCTTCGGACTTCCAGAAAGCAAGAAAAATAAAGAAGGTTTCTAGAAGCAGAAATAATTCCCATTCCAGGCTTAACAAATGGCTCAGCTGCTAAGAGCACTGGCCGCTCTTCCAGAGGATCCAAGTTTGACTCTGGGCATCCACACGGAAGTTGGTGTCTGTAACTTCAGTTCAAAGGGACCCAATGCCCTCTTTGTGCTTCCATGGGTGCTGCATGCACATGGTGCACAGACATTTCTATGGGCAAAACATCCGCACACATAGAATGGTTTATTTTTTTTTTTTTAAAAAAAAAAGAGCTTCCTGACTACCCTAACTGTCTTCATAGAACCTACATTCAGTAACTGATGGAAGCAGAAGCAGTGATTCACAGCCAAGCACTGGGCTGAGCTCTTGGAGTTCAATTGAAGAGAGGGAATAAGGATCATAAGAACCAAGAGGGTACAGAACATGAACCACAGCGACAGCTGACCTGAGCTAGTGGGAGCTCACAGACTATGAACTGACAGTTGGAGGACCTGCGTAGAATGGAACTAGGGCACATTCTATGCCACTTGGATAGAAAGTGAAGTTCTTTTTGTTTATTTAATTTTTTTCATTTTACATACCAACCCCAGTTTCCCCTCCCTCCTCTTCTTTTGCCTCCCCCATCCCACTTCTCTCATCCCACCCTCCATTCACTCCTTAGAGAGGGCAAGGCCTCCCTTGGGGTATCAACAAAATTTGACATACCAGGTAAAGGCAAGACCAGGCTCCTCCCCTGTCACTGAATGTGAGTGACAGTTTTGTGGCTTGGTCTGTTAAGAAAGGAACTGTCAGTGGGACCAGGACTTATCCCAGGTTCATGAACTGGCTTTTGGAGCCCATTCCCCATTGTGCTCAGCCTTGATGCAGTGGGAAGGGCCTGGTCCTGCCTCAACTTGGTATGTCATATTTTGCTGACACCCCAAGGGAAACCTTGCCCCCTCTAAGGAGTGGATGGGGGGGTAGGATGAGGAGAAGTGGGGGTGTGAGAGAGGGAACTGAGGTTGGTATATAAAATGAAAAAATATTACATAAACAAAAAGAACTTCACATTCTATTCAAATGGCATAAAATTGACATCCTATGACATAAAATCTTCTCTATGAAATTAGAAATTGCAAGAAAGCAGAAAGTAATCTGCCAGTCTCTTGAAGGAAATGTTTAACTCAAGAACCAAACATATCACTCTTTATGCAAATCTCCTTGGATATCTGTGATCTGCTAAAAATCAGGAATTACAAGCAAAACAGCTCTTGGCCTGCTTGTGCAGATACTCAAGGTCTTCTTGTGGGTTTCACCTTTAAAAAGTCCTCCCTCGCCCCTCTTCCCATGGCAATTCAAGATTGGCTCAGAGATTGTTGTGCTGCTGGCAGTAATTAATAAATCTTTTAACTATAATTGAAATGAGCCTGTGGTCTTTTCCCCAGGATCAGGAACTCCATAACACACACACACACACACACACACACACACACACACACACTACATTTAGTGTCACTTATATGTATATGTGTTTAGAGTTGAACACATGACTGGATAACCTATCTGAGAGCCTTTCTCTGGAGAAGGCTGATTTCCCTCCCTCAGCAGGTATTAATTGGTAGGCTGTATCTCTTCATCTAGGAGTGGAACTTTGTGAAATTTTCCTCATGCACGTTGGCACATCAATGAGGAGTTCATTACGCAGGTCTTGTTTAGGTAACCATATTGCTTATTGTTTATATTTCATGGTGCATCATGGAAAGCTATTTTTACGATTTATTTTTGAGAGAGAGGATACACTAATTAAGTGCAGCGCTCACTGAGGCCAGAAGAGGGTGTCGGTTCCCCGGAGATGGAGATTCGGGTGATTGTGAATCACGCCGGGTGGGTGCTGACAACTGAACTCAGGTCCTTTGAGAGAAGAGAAAATGTTCTTAATCACAGAGCCATCGCCCCAGCCTCTGGAAGGAATTTTTTAAGATCTTGATTCCCAGAACCTGCCCCAGACTGACGAAGGAGACTCCGGGGAGGTAACACCCAGGCTTTAGTAACTCCTAAGATTCCCAGGTATCCCAGTGTGGTGTCAGATCACGGGCGGTTTGTGCTGATGGCTGTCAGCTTCCCTCCACTTCCCTATTGTTGGCCAAGCTGCCCTAGTCCCTTTCATATCTGGTTTGCGCTACTTTGTCCTTCAGAGGATAATTCTACAGCACTCCACTAAGTCTTCTTGTATTTTAGGTTTGATTTTCCTCCTTTAATCTCCATGTCCATTCTGCTGATTCATCTTTCATTATGTTTATTTGGTTCTGTATTTTCCTTAGTTCTTAACAACATTTATAGAGCACTTGATATGGGCAGAATAGTACAGTAAGCACTTAGCTGCTGCTGAAAACAAATCTAATGCAATAACACACTCTGTTAAGGTCTGTGCTATAGCTATGGATTTTTGTCTGATAGATAATTGGCATTTTGGCATAATTTATTTCTCTCCCAAGGAAACATCTGCCTTAGTGTATAAATAATAAATCTAAAATAAATAAATAAATAAATTACAGTAAAATATTAAATAAGTACCCACAAATAGAGGCCAAAGAAGCATTAACAACAGTTAGAAACTGAACATCAACATCTCCTCTAACCAATTCAGCCCTATTCTATGAAGGAGATGCTCAGTTTGCAGCAGACAGGAAAAGGCCCAGACTGTACAGCCAGTGAGGTTATTTCTGGAGACAAAATACCTGCTGACTCAGGCTATTTTTTCTTCATTTGTGCAATGACTATTCTTGGTTATCAACTTGACTACATCTGGAATTAACTAAGACCCACATATGGAGGGCACATCTGTGAGGAATTTTTGCTTAATTTAAAGTAGGAAGATGCACTTCTAATTTGGATCTTTGAGGTAGAAAGACATGCCTTGAATCTAGACCATTTGAAGTGGGAAAAGACATGCCTTTAATCTGGATCTTGAGTTGGGAAGATACATATTTAAACCAGATCATTTGAACTTAGAAAATCTACCTCTAATCTGGGCTGGAAGCCTAAATAAAGACATACAAACATATATAGCTATATTATATATATTGTATATAGATATTTATATATGATTATACAATATATTATAAAGAAATATTTTTCTAAATTTGCATTCATAAAATATATTTATTGTATAATATCTATTAAATATATTATAAATAAATATAAATTATAATATATATATGTATTTGAGGTCATTTTATAACTTCTGTTCTCTAGAGAACCTTGACTAATACAATCTGAAAGCAAGCCAGAAGCATTTGGCCAGTCTCTGAAACGTGAAATATGAGGAAGAGGAGGAGGAAGAGATGAAGGAGGAAAATAGGTGGAGGAGGTGGTAAAAATGGTAGAGGAAAAGAAATGAGGAGGAGGTGACGGGAGTAGAGGAAGTGGAAGAGGAAGGCAGGCCAGAAGACAGTCCCAGAAACAGAACCCCTGAGTTCTTAGAGGAAGCCACACAGGGCATCTGCCCATTTGTCCTCCTGCTGTCGTGCACTGTAAGTAGGAGCCACCTTGAAACCTCAGAATCCCAAGAGTATAATTTCCTGGGCCTGGTAAGCCCAGAAAACTGGAAACGTTGTCTTCCCTACAGATCCAGCCTGAGAAAATAGCTCTATAATCCTACACACATGCCTCAAAGTCCTTAATATTCTAACATTGCTCTTAGTTTTCTTTTTTAAAAAAAGTTTTTATCCACATATGTAATTATATGCAATAATATGATTCATTATGGCAATTTTATGTGTGTACACAATGTGTTTCTATCATATTCATCCCTACTACCCTCTTTTGTGTTCCTCCTCCCAACTGCCCCCTCCTTCTTCCCAATTAACCCTACTTCTCTTTTCTTCTCTATAGCCCAATGAGTTTCATTAGGATTGTTTACAGGAGCAGGGAAGAGTTTGTTTACAGAACTGTGTGCATGTTACCACTGGCTGCACCACTGAAGACAATCTCTCTCCTTGCCCTATTACCTGTTCCCTATGGGTAAACCACAGACCATGTTGAGTCTTACAAGCCCCTCCCTTTTCCATGACAGACCCAGACTTGTAGAGATATTGTGCAGGTCCCCGTATTCGCTGTGGATTCAGGAGTGCAGCATCCATGTCATGCCCAGCAGTCAGTGATCCACACTGCTTCCCCATACCCATTTTCTCTGGCTCTTATATTCTTCTAACTCCTTCCATGATGTTCCCTGAGCTCTGGAGAAGTTGTAGATGTCCCCTTTATGACAAGGTTTTCAACAGCATTTCTTTTCTCTAAACTTTGAGTCTCTGAAGTCACTACTGACCCGTACAAAAAGATGTTTCTCTGACCTGAACCAAAGCTGACAGCAGCAACAATTTAGTCCCTATGAACAGAAACATAGATATTTAGAAAACAATAAGACAGACACATCCTGTCCATTTAGCAAAACAATAGCAGTAGCTTCTGCATTAGGACACATGACCTCCCTAGCCACTGGCTTTTGACTAAGCATACAGTAGCAAACAGAAAGTCTCACCAGTGGAGTAAGCGTCAAATCTGTCAGAAAGTTGGTTACCCCCCAAACAGACTTGCCACTATTGTACCAGCTGACTCTCCTCACTTAACCAGTTGATACTTGTAGCTGCAGGCCGCTTGTTCATCTGGGCTGCCCGGCTATCTCAGACCCGAAATAATCACACAGAAACGTTATTAACTAAATCACTGCTTGGCCCATTAGCTCCAGCTTCTTATTGGCTAACTCTTACATATGAATTTGACTCATTTCTATTGATCTGTGTATTGCCACGTGGCAATGGCTTACCAGCAAAGTTTTCAGCATCTGTCCTGGCAGGCTCCATGGCTTTTCTCTGACTCTGTCTTCCTCCTCCCATGCTATAGGCCAAGCCAGTTCTTTATTCATTAACAATAAAAGTAAAGCATAGACAGAAGGACCTCCCACACCAGATACTGTTGCACACCCTGTCCACAGCTGAGCAAGATAACTGATGGCAATTCTCTCCCAGCAGCACTAAGGAAGAGTATTGTTTCCCAATTTCTCTATCTCCTTTTACTGTGGTTTTTCTTTCAGGAATCAAGCCAGATAGTTTTTCTGACTGATAAAGGCTAGATGCACTTGTTTCTTTTAGAAGAAGTAAATAGTTGCAATGCAAATTCTTCACCTTTCTATTCTTGGTAATGGTGGGGATTCAATCAGCCAAGTCTGGCCAGAGATTTCTGTCACCATGGTGAAGAAGACTCATTATTTCTGTCCACCCCACCCTCAGTGCCACTGCTCTGTCTCCGGGTCACAGACCTCAGCCTGGTCCTTCTCGTTGAGCAGCTAGTCCCTGACACAGATCAAACTGTTGATCACACCTGCAATTTCATGACTGCCAACACCCATACAGAAGAGAATCATTCCTATTCAATTGTCCTGTAAACTGAAACCTGGTGATGTGAGACCTGGAGCAAGAGATGAGTCAGCTTCAGACCCAGGAGCTATGAATCTCAATTCAATGTTTCCACAACAGCACAACTTCGGCTTGGAAACTAAGGTAGGCAGTGAGGAAAGCTTCAGGGCTGCTTCTAGACGAGTCTGAGGTTTGTGTGAACAGAGATAAGTCAGCTGACTCCTTGGCAGTCTATGCAAATTATTAAATGAAGCCATACCAGACACAGAAAGACAAGCATGTCATGATCCCACTCCTGGAGAATCTCAAAAGTTGATCTATTGAAGTCGGTGGTTATCGGAGGCAGGTGAGAATGGGAAGAGGAGAGATGGAGAAAGGCTGATTAACTGGCTCCAAGTCGTGCTGAGACAGAAGTAAAGCTTCCAGGGGCACAGTGGGGTCGCTGTGTGAAAGCAACTCCATGCTGCATATTTCAAAACAGCAGAAAGGAGTCTCGGTATTTTCACTATATCAAATAATAAGCGTTCCAGGGAGTGTATATAACCCAATTTAAATATAACATTATGTAAACATGTTCCAAATATCACCTAGTACACCATAAATCCATGTATATTAAAACCATCGTTAAAAACAAAGTTAAACTTAATGAAAACTGGGGAAGAGTTCAAGGAATTCACTTGAAAGCCAGGCACTAAAGCTCTGCGTGAGATTTCAGAGAAGAGAGGACTAGAAGGGATCAGAGATTTTCTTTTCTGAAAGAAGGCAAGACAGCGTCCTCCTCCAGCATGCGCTCATCCTTCAGTTGATTGGTCTAGTCCTCAGAGGAAGCCTGCTGACTCAATGATATGTTAACCATGTTTACAGCATCACTGCCTATCTTACAACAACAGAGAAACAAGATGGGTTACACATAAGGGCCAGCAGTTCCTACGATGGCAGGAGGGGATGGAAGGGCCTATGATATGATGGCCTGACTTTCAGAACCACAGCCTGAAGGCCCAGTGAGATGGCTGATCTCTACTGACAAGGTGACATTGTTTAAAGTCACCTAGAAGACACATGTCTGAGTGTATCAAAGGCATTTCCAAAGAGGTTCAATTAAAAAAGGAAAATTTACTCTGAATGTGGGTAGTACTACCACATGTGTTAAGATCCCTTAATAAAAAGCCAACTGAACACTCTTTCCCAAACGACCCTGTCTGCCCAGCAACCACCCAGATATGAGCAGGTTTCTGCTGCCACGCCTCCCACCATGATGAGCTGCTCCCTCACACTGCAAGATGAAATAAATCCTTCTTTCCCTGATGTTCCTTGTAAGATGTTTATTTTGGCTTGGCTTGGTTTTTTGTTTGAACAATAAGACAATCAACCATTACAGAGATTGGCACCACAATGTGGAGCCATTGTCCACCGCTGTGTATCTTGTCCATGTGATTCACAAGCCTTTGAAATTGGCTTCCAGGAAGAATGGGGAAGATTTTGGAGATGTGGCTAGAAAAACCTGAGGCTTCTGGGAACAGAGCTGAATGGGAGAGTCTGGCGAAGTTCAAAAGACCAGGTAGGAATACGTGCAGCGGGACCTGGGTGCTTGGGGTTTCTGAGTGAAACAGGGGCCCTGTAGGGAACCAGAAACCACTTGTATTGTACTCTGTAAACGAATCTGAAGATTAAGGCAAAGCACTGGAGGCAAGGAGAGGCCAGAAAGTGCCTCTTCCTTGTTTCCCAGGGTCGTGATCCTGCTAACACCCTGCCTTCAGACATTTAGACTCCAGAAATGAGACAAAATATAAACCACCTCGCTACAGAAAGCTACCAAAATAGGGGTGTAAGAAACCCAATAAATGGCACTGGAGAGTGGGTTCAGTGGTTAAAATTAGTGGCTGCTCTTCCAAGTGACTTGGGCTCAATTCCTCGCACCCACAGGGCAGCTCACAGCCACCTGTCACCCTAATGCGAGGAGCTCTAGTGACAACTCAGGCCTCCAAGGACATCAGGGATGTGTGCGGAACACAGACACACATGCAAGCAAAAAAAAAAGCCTCATACAATAATAAATATTTAAAAAGAAATAAGAAACCAATTAAGATGGTGAAATAGCCAGAAACTGGCAGCACCCTGGGTCTGAAATGTAGCTGGAAGGAACTTCGTTAAAACTAGGGACTGTGAGAGAGCCATATTCTAGTGGAGGAAGGCAGCCTCTGCCAATACCAGGACTGCAGAATGAAATCTGCACCTCACTTTCTGTTCCTCCAGACTCCCCTCTCCTCCTGAATCTCATTGGACAAACCAGAGGGGTTGCCAAGTAGCAAAGGAAGCAGGTGGATGCAATCTATTAAAGTCAGTCTGCCGGTAAGAACAGTGGACAGCAGACTCACTGCCAAGTCCATAGTCGCCTGCCATCCCTTCTAGCCGGAACCTCTCCTGTGCACCAAGCTCTCAGGATCTTTCTGTGTCTTCTGGATACTCACTGCTGCTGTGATGAAGGAACTGACTATGCAGATATCTGAGTGATAACTGGCTGTGATGATCAAACATAAGCACCATGAGAGAGGAGACCACATCTGTCATTCTTCAGTAATTCTTCAGGGTGGGGTACACAGTAGAATGCCTAGACTTGTGTACCGAGTCTAAGAGCTAGACTAAGAGCTAGTTAGTCTGCTAGCTCTTTTTTGGCATGAAAAGACCAAGCATTAAACCCAGAGAACTTGCCTTTGGCAGTGAGCACCATTCTATCCTTCGTGGGAACCCTGATGACATACTCTGTAATAACATACAATGTGTCCACCCTCAGCATCCTTACATCCTTCAGAATTCATGGATGCATAGATATTGTGGCCAAGTGAAGGGCAACAGCATTGACTGAGCAACTACCACAAGGCAAGCAAACTTGAACTATTTATATCTAAATTTCCCCAGGGCAGTCTGGTCCCTGTAACATGGGAGGGGTAATCAATACTTAGGGTGCTGTTTTCAACACTGTCATTGGAAATGTAGGTCCTGGATCCACTCAAACGCTGTGGGAGACCCTGTTCTTGCTTTCTCATTTGCCAGAGACTCAATTTCAAGTTTCCCCTGCACTCTCTGTTTCCTATTATTAATTGACCTGTTTGACCTCAAAGATTATGGTTTTCAGCTTCCAAAGGACAAGTTAAAAGAATTCAAACATGCCCCTTTTTTAAAGTCAGTGGAAATTTAGTTTGCCATAAACTGGGAAATAGTGATGGTATCTTCGCTTTTTAATTACAACAACATTTCTTCCTTCCCTTTCCTCCTTCCAAATCTTTCCATATACCCTCCCCAATTTTCTTCCAATTCAAACCCTCTTTTTCATCAATTATTATTGTATGAATATATGTGCTTGTATATACATAAATTACATAAATGTGCTTGTATGTATGTTTTCAAGATTGACCATTGGCACTGGACAACCAACTGTCATATCTGAAAAATTTACACTGATTTTCCTAACTCAGCACAGGTGACTCTGAAGAAGGGAGAGGAGGAGGAGGACAGATAAACCCAGTGAAGATCAGGAAATGGCTCAGATTGAAGAGGATGTCTTGCTGAGTTGTGCTTTTACACAAAGGTGAATTATCCTTGCCCAGCTTTGCCCAGAGGGAATCTGCAGCAGGCACAACAATCATTACAGCATCCCCAGCCACTGCACACATATCGATCTCCTCCTTTGATGTTTCTTTTGATTGAATTGGAAAAGCAATGAATCTTCTTTATATTAGCTGTTAACATCACAGCAAATGGTCCAGCATGTACATCTAATTAAAAATGAAGTAACAATGTTAACTTTTACTTCTAGGGAAGGAAATGAAACCTTGCTATCAAGTCGTCAGTCCAGTAAGCCGCCTCGGCTGCCTCTCTAGTGGCCTGACCTGTTCACACTGCAGATCTTGAAGGGGGTTTAATCATCGCATCACCAGGAGGCAGGCACAGCAAGCCTCTGTGCTTGGAAGGAGATTCCTCTGAGCCGGAGTATAGTGGTGCACATCTGTAATCCCTGCCTTGGGAAGCTGAGAGAAGAGAAAGAAAACTTCAGGGTGTTTCCCTGAATAAAGTTGTAAGCTTCCACACTTTTCTGTGGACACCCGAACCTCGAAACAGGCGCGCGCTTTTCCTGACTCGAGCCCACGAGAACGGACGATCGTCCTAGGAGTTAAAACATATGACACACACACAAAGAGACCGGGCTCATCTGCCAAGGAGCAAACGGCAAATGGCAGCTTTATTAAGCATAAGTCGGGTATATATACTGTGGGGCAGAAAGGCACCAGCCCCCCATCAGGAACAAGGAAAGAGAAAAGTCAGGGGGTCGCACCCAAGGTCGGAGAGCAGCTGAACAGAGAAAAGAGGAAGCCAGGTGGGCGTGCTCAGGCTCAGAGAAAAGCTGACCCGGGAACCTTGCCTGCGGGCGAGAACCTTGCTTGCAGGTGGAATTACCATGACAGTAGAGGGAGAGTTCTCTCTAAGCTACACCCTTGGGCCATAGGTGAAATTAACATAACAGGAGAGGGCAGTTCTATGCTACACCCTCAAGCTGATGCAGTGGAACCAGGAAGCAGAACAGCCCTGCATAGTGCCTCGGAAAAATGGGGAACCTGTGTACCTACATAAAGTGGGAAATGTTCCTATGAGAAAGACGGAGTGGGCAGCTGTAAATAAGAGCTGACTTTCTCGGGTGCAAGTTGGCCACAGAAAAAGCAGGGTGTGAAAGGGGAAGAGACCCTGGAAGCCAGGAAACACTGTGCAGAACCCCAAGAAGAATCTTCTTCCTTTTTCATCTCATCTTCTGCAGATTATTCGCAATCCAGAGCTGAAAAATCAAGCAAGATTAAGAAACCACGAGGTTGGCCAGGCGGTGGTGGCGCACGCCTTTAATCCCAGCACTTGGGAGGCAAAGGCAGGCGGATCTCTGTGAGTTCGAGGCCAGCCTGGTCTACAAGAGCTAGTTCCAGGACAGGCACCAAAAACTACAGAGAAACCCTGTCTCAAAAATCAAAAAAAAAAAAAGAAAGAAAGAAAGAAACCACGAGGTACTGAGCAGTGGTGGCACACACCTTTAATCCCAGCGCTCGAGAGGCAGAGGCAGGCAGATCTCTGTGGGCTCAAGGTCAATCTGGTTTACAGAGTGAGTTTCAGGACAGCCAAAGCTACACAGGGATACCCTGTCTGGAAAAACTTGAAAGAAAGAAAGAAAGAAAGAAAGAAAGAAAGAAAGAAAGAAAGAAAGAAAGAAAGAAAGAAAGAAAGAAAGAAAGAGGGAGGGAGGGAGGGAGGGAGGGAGGGAGGGAGGGAGGGAGGGAGAGAGAGAGAGAGAGAGAGAGAGAGAAAAGAATGAGAAGGAGAAGAAGCAAGAGCTGCCAAGAGGAATCTTAGGACATGTTAGTTATAGACAGTGCCTCCATGAGATTGTCTCAGTCTCAGCCCTTACCCTTACGAGGCCCCTCTATGCCTTGTCTTTCAGGAGACACAGAAGATGTGCTGACATCTCAGGTTGGTAGTCGGGCACCCTGGGGAGCCTCAGGTACTTCATAGAAGGAAACACTTGTAACTAACTTGCACAGTAAGAGTAGACTGACGAAGACGTTCATACAGAGAAAACCTGTGGCTCTGGTTTCAAGGACAAGTTCCAAGGTGAAGCTGATGGCCAACAGTCAGGCTCTGCTCAATATTTCCGAGGCATCTGAGGGCTCTTACTGCCGCCGGCTTCAGGGTTACTTCTGAGCAGCTGAAAACCACTGAGATCCATGTAAACGGCAGGCCAGTAAGACTGTGGTTTTCTTGAATGTACGATTTACATGGGGATCAGCTACTCTTAACCCATCTGTGCATTCCTGTTTGCTCAGATAGACAGTCTGGCTGTGGTTTTCAGCCCAACATGGGGCAGAGAAAGGAAGTATTTGTTGCATTTCCTCTGTGTTCTTGAAGCTTCACAAAGTGTTTGGCTATCCGCCCAAAGTTCTAAGGCTGCGATGTGATTAAAAAGACAGTTACTGAAGTGTAGCTAGGATAACGTTCAGTTTCTCCCGTTTACCCCTCACTCCAAGTGTATTAAGAGAGACTAGGAAAGTGGGGAGGAGACTCTGCTCCTCCAGCTCCAAATAGTTAGAACCACTGTCATCTTGTCTAACAAGGGCCAGACTCCTCCTCCTGCACCCTCCGTGTTCTGTTGACTGTCCACCCTACTGGACCTTTCATTCTCCCCTTCCATCCCTGTCTCCTTACTTCCCAACTGTGTCTGTGACAACCTCCATGAGGTCATTATCAGCTATTGTACCCACAGGGGTACTGAGCCCTGTAGAGACCAGACAATTCACCTCAGAAGCAGACCCAGAAACTGAATCTGATTGAAGGCTGGTTGCTCATGTCCTGGGAAATGGGCTGTGGAATCAGCTGAAGAAATGCCTTACCTGTCTAAAGAATGGCTGAGGGTGTGTGGAGTCCTATCATCTTTGCTGATGCAAAGGTTGCTTTGGATTCCTTGACCAGTCTCCAGGGCAAAGGGGATGGGTGTGCGACCACTCTATCTTCCTTCCCTACTTTAAACAGCATGTGCAATGGCAGCACAGAGGTGTCCTGCCAGGATGCCTTACTCTAGTACCACTCCACCTGCAGTTCTCCAAAGCCAAAACATGAGCAATGGTCCATGTGCCCCCTGCTGCTGATGCTGACAAAGATTATGTCTCACTGGACTCTTGTGGATTCAGAGCCTGGAATGGTGGTAATAAGCTTTGCGATAGGAGTCACTACGGTTGGGTAAAGTTCTGTGGGTTCTGTCAAGTCCACGGGATCGCTATCTTTACCATATATATATATATATATATATATATATATATATATATATATATATATCCGTACACTGAGGTAAAATGTACAAATTGTCTTCTTTTTTATTTTCATCCACTTATCACTTAGACGATGCAGCAAATGAGCTTCAAGACCTGATATCAATAGCTCTCACATTGAGAGATGAAGTAATGTATACAAAAGCACTATGGTGGATTCCAGTGCAGGAAGAACTGCAAAGAATGGGAATGGATTTCTAACCAAATCTTCCTTGCTGTGAGTCAGGGCATGAGTGCACTGCAGCACCTCAGGTGATGTGCGCTGCCTGAGAACTTTTCCATGCTGTCAAGGTGAGCGAACTCCAGAATCCTCCTCCTTCCCTCCTTTTCACTTGAACACATTTTCCCTCAACTTGAACTGAAGTGACATGACGACAAAGCTCTGATTTGTCCTTCTGTGATCAGAGTCTTCAGCTATTATAGAGCAAACAATGCCTCTCCTGTCTGCCTTGTTGTGGAATACAGGCACTTGGTGGCAACGTTCTTTTGGTTTTTTTTTTCTGTTTTATTCTTTCTTTAACTCTGGCATTTGGAAAAGTCTAGCATGTTAGACTTTCACTGAAGAGAGAAATCCAACATCATGAGAGCCATGTTCTCCACCTTATGGAGCACATGACTGGTGCTCACTCTGTCCTCTGAGCCGCCTTGCCTCAGACTGACCACCCACTAACAAAAGGCTATTGGCTGCAACAAGATTTTGTGACACTCTGACAATTCAACACGCTCAAACCGCCAGCTACATGGCTCTGAGAGGCCAGCCCTCAGCCCGCCTATGTCCCCTGGACACCAGATGATGGCTTTGTGAAATGGGGGGGGGCGGGACGGGTGACAGGGCTTCCCCTTCTACCACCTCTTTTCATGGATGAGCCCCAGGGCCATATACCCTGGGTCCTGGGCTGCCAGAAGAAAGCTGTATGCTTCTACTTCATTTCATAAGGAATTCTGCGCTTTCTCCCCCAAACAGACACACAGAGCCTGCTATTGCATAATTAAAACTTATAATAACTCATTTTCCTAAACAAAGACTATTCCATCCTCAGTACCAAAAGGTGTGTGTGTGTGATTCCTAACAGCTCTGCACCCTGCCACCCCCACATGATGGGGGTACTCCTCAAGAACAGGAACTCTATTGGGGTCTATAAAGTTTTTCAGATATTGTACACACACTTTTCTGAGTGGTAGCAGCATGCAGTAGCATGAAACACATATGGAAAGGACTCCCCAAAGACATGGCCTAGAGATGCCCAAGGGCTCCTGAGCAGACACCAGTCAGGGAGCAGTGCGCTTGCCCACACACCACACTCTATTGGAAAAAATACCTGGTGATGGGACAAAGTAAGTTAAGGCGAATGAATGTAACAGCTGTATAAGTTAAAGTAAGGTCAGATCTCAAGTGCTGTGTTTAATAAATCCAGCAATCTTAGGTTTCCTCTTTACCTGCATGCATATGATACAACGGGGAGGCTCACATTATCCTTCCCCAGCTAAGGGCAAACCTCATGAGTATTTATAACTCTCAGAAACAGGAATGTCAGTATAAATATATCACTATGACAACAAATCATTAAGAGAGAAAAATCGATCTCAACTATAGACCTTTGGAGATTAAAGTTGTTTTCGTGGAATGTAACAACATTCATTCATTCATTCATTTAATAACAATTTATTTAGTGCCTACTGTGTGCTGAGTAAGTTTTTTAAAGTCCTGGGAATGTGGCTTTTGAAAGCTCAAGTAGTTTATATTTTAATGGAAATAAATGATAAATTAAATTTACAAATTGTTACATGATGATAATGTTCATACAGAGGAATAAAGGAAGAGAGGAGAAGGAAAAGGAAAGAAGGTGGAGGGAGCAAAGAGGGAAGAGAGGGAAGGGAGACTCAGAGAAGGTGTCCCCAGGGTGGTGAGATTGCAGCTTTCTACGGCTTCTCTAAAAGACTGTAGACCAAAGGCGATAGCGCAGTGGGGCTTCCACGCAGACAGCCTGGCATTCGTCTTCTCAAAACACCTCTGGCAAAATTAACTTTTTGTCAGTTTTAGGATAGAGCAGCAGCTTTTCTGTAAGTCGGAGAGTCTCCCTTATCTTGCTAAGCGTTCTCTGACAGGCACTGTTGTTCTTTTAAGACTGAATGATGAAATGGGATTGATTGGCACAAACTGTCAAGGGACAAATGTGAGGGAGCAGCATGGATGGGTCCAGAAGAGATCAAAACTTAGCACACGAGAAGAAAGAAGACAGAATTCAATTGTCGACAGGTGGGAAATGCATGGTGTGCGTGCCACTGAGCCCCCTACCTTGCCTCTCTCTCTCTCCTCTACCTGACCGTATTCTACAGACCGACAAGCTCTCCTTGTCCACCACAGAAGGAAAGGATGTGGAGAACGTGACCTACTCCCCTGCCTCATCCCAGGCTGACACCAGTCTCCCTGGGACACAACCTCCTCCTTGTCCACAGCAGCAGGTCAGTGTCCTCCCCAAACTGCCTTAATAAGTAATGGGGCTGAAATCAAGGGTGTGCACCCCAGTAAGTGCCAGGCACAGAGGGGACCAGAGGAGCGGGGTGACTATGAGAAAATGGGAATGCCTTTACAATCCGTACCCAGCCTAAGGTACCAGGGCTTCTGGAACCGCACGGCCCAGAGAAAGCCCCGGCACTCGTTTCCGTCTCCGTGTCATCTGACGAGGCAATGGGAGGGAAGCCAGCACCCACAGGGGCAATGCCACGGAGACACAGCCTGGGTGTGTGGTCACAGCGCTGTCACATCAAAGGCGTCCCCCTGCAGAAAGACCTCAGCGGTGTTTATGTCACATCTGGCTTTACCCCTGAGTAACGGGCCAACTGCTCCAGTCCTCTATAAAAGTGACTAAGGCTTCATGCAGCGAGTTGTCAGTAAGGACACGGCTCCACATGAACCAGAGCATCGCTGAAATCAGAGAGAGCGCTCCGGGACAAGGCCCGTGTGGGCAGGAAGAGAAATGAAAGCCTTTGGGTTCAGCACCCTAACCAGGCTACCTACTCTTCATGCAGGGTCAGAAGTGAAGGGAGTTTAATCGGCACCTTGCCCAGCCCCTCTCACTAAACTTGTCAAAATGAAGGGATTTCAGTGATTTTCCCATCCCCACAGATCAGCTGGTGGCCAAAAGCACCCGGCTCTCCCATTTCTGCCCCCCCCCCCCCCCCCCCCCCCGACAAGCTCCTTCAAGGTTTGCAGAGTAAGTAGTTTCTTCTACGCTGTGAGAGTACAAAGCTCTCGATGAAGTCAGAGTGCTTGCCTGAAGCTCAGTCTGTGGTTTCTGATTCTTTCTGAAGAACCTCAAAACTTCCACCCCCACCCTGGATTCTGGGCACTTCTCCAGGACCTTGCATCACACTGAGCACAAAACTGGGGAAAGAACAAAGCCAGGCTCCCCTCTCTCATCTCAACCCAGGTAACCCCTGCCCCGCACCACAGGGCCTCTAGCTCACTCTGCTGGGGAATAAATGGGTTGATGACCAGAGCCTGCCAGGCAGCGTTTCTTCTCACTTTTGTTCAGAGACAAGACATCTCCCATTTCTGTCTTTTCCAAAATAAAAGAAGTTATTTGTCTTAATTAGGGTTTCTACTGCTCCCATGAAATACCATAACCAAAAAAGCAACTCGAGGAGGAAAGGGTTTATTTGGCTTACATTTCCACATCACTGTTCATCTTCGAAGGAAGTCAGGTCAGAACTCAAACAGGGAAAGTACCTGGAAGCAGGAGCTAATGCAGAGGCCATGGAGGAGCACTGTTTATTGGCTGGTTCTTCATGGTTTGCTCAGTCTGCTTTCTTACAGAATCCAGGACCACCATTCCAAGGGCAGCACCACCCACAATGGGCTGGGCCTTCCTGCATTGATCACTAATTAAGAAAATGCTCTACAGCCAGATCTTAAGGAGCCATTTCTCAATTGAGGGTCCCTCCTTTCAGATGACTCTAGTTTGTGTCAAGTTGACATAGACCTAGCCAGCACATTACCAGTATGACAATGTTGTAAAGAAAAAACCAAGTTATTAAAAGTGTTTTTATACGTTAGCAGTGATGGTTCATTCTGCTCAGCACTGGTCAGTCTTCCATAGGTGCAGGACACAGTCCTGGTCAGTTTCTGAGTCAGCTCAAGTGAGAGACAAAGAATTAGACAGGATTGAATTGTTGCACACAAAGAGTTGTGACAAATGGGAAGGAAACCCCCATGACTGTGACTTATTCCACACCTGCGTCTGCCCTGTGAGAACTTGAGCCCATCACGCCTGCTCTCATGCTCATTTGTAAGATGAATAAGGTGGGCCTGACACAGCCAAGGTCTCTTCCTGTTCTCACCTTCTGTGAGCAGCTGTCCTCATTTCCTATTAGGAAAACCTTTTGACTTTCAGCAATAAGAAGTTAAAAATAAGAACACCCCCTCTGAGTGGGAATCATTAGTCACTCCAGAGTTACCAGTGGTGAGGTAAATAGTGTGGCCTGCAGCCTCCAAGGATGTCTGCATAAAGTCATTGCTTGTTCCACTTGTTTAGACCCCCAACAACCACTGCTGTTGTTATCTCTATTTTACAGATGAAGAAACCAAAGTGAAAGGAGGTGTGGAGATTGCCCAAGGCCACATCCCAGCCTCCATGCAGCATTCAGTGTCTGCCTGAACCGACTGCCCTGTGGTGCTTCCCTGTGGAGATGCAGCCGCCACCATCTTTGATAACGATGGTGATGTAGTAGTCGTCATTTTTAGATTACAGGATGTGACATCTGCCTCTTATGAGCCTTACTGGTGTTTCCTTTTGTTCAGATGTTCAGGGAGAAGTAGTGGTGGCTCCGATGGGTTTAACTTTGGATTCTCTGTATAAACTAGTATTAACAAGCTCCAGAAAGACTACATGAATATATCTGCAAACTTAGTCCTTTGAGAAGTATGGTAGTTTGAGTGAGAATGGCCATATAAACTCATTTATTTGAATAATTGGTTCACAATTGGTGGAACTGTTTGGGAAGGATTAGGAGGAGTGGTCCTGTTGGAGGAGGTGTGTCACTAGGAGTGGACTTTGAGGTTTCAAAAGATGTCTACTATTGTGTGTCCATGTCTGTGTCTGTGTCCATGTTCGTGTGTGTGTGTGTGTGTGTGCGTGTGTGTGCTTCTGGAACAGTGAACCCCAAATTAAATACTTCCTTTTGGAAGTCACCTTGGTCATGGTCTTTTATCACAGCAATAGAAAATGAAATAAGACAGGGAATATTAATCACTGAACATCTTGTGTGAAATGATATTTGTTATCACTAGGTAGGATGCTCACAGGCACTTGTATTTATTAACCAAGGGACTGAAAAAGGAAAACTCTGTTATTCTGTATTCTACTTTTGTGACTGGGAATCCAGAAAAACTGCAGCATTTGAAACTCCCCCCAATAGGCAGAGCAAAGTAAAATATGTAAGTGTGACCAGGGGCATGGCCCCCTCCCTTGAGATCTTTTCACTATAGCTCCATCACAATTATACTTAGACAACTTCCTTGTCCCCCGAGGTCCTTCAGATCTTTCTTGTCTTTTCCTTGTTAATAAGAGCATGTGGAGCTGGACCAAAGGGTAAGGAGGAGCATGATGAGTCACAAAGGTCCTGAGTCACCTTTTCAGAAGTCCTGTTGGCCAAAGGACATGATGGCTAGGTAGACAGGAAGTCTGACACCTGCTCTAAGGTGGAGTGGGTTTCCCATTGCTGCTGTTTTCCTTTTTTTCTAAGGCACTGGAAGAAATAAACAAGAAGGGCAAAGGTGGGACTGTGTCAAGACAAAGGATATGAGTTTCTTCCTGAGTCCTAAGTCTTCCTATGTCTGCAGATCCACGATAACTTCTTTCTTGTCCTAACAAAAGTGTCATACCTCAATTTAAATACCTCAATTTAAATAAGTATATTTTCCTCTCAGAAGTCCGAATATAGCACAGAAAAGTTAGCAGTATGTGAAAATAAATGGGATAACCATTCATAAAAACATTGTGCTGAAATTAAATTTTTTCATAATATGAACATTACTGGGGAAGTTGTTCATTTATCCTAAATGAACATATTTAAGAATTTGGTTCATAAGTTACATATAACATAGTGTTTCACTAGTGACAGCAATTGAACAAAAATCATGAGAATCACAATTTCTCTTTTACTAGTTCCAGACCTTACAATGTTTGCCAAGCTCCTCTAAGCCTTTATTCTATCCTTTGTCCATAAACTAGGGAGAATAAGTTCACAGGGTTATTGCAAGAATAAACAGCAACTAGTTAGTTGGGATACTTGTGATGAGCACCCAAAAGTGCTCAGCAATGTTAAATCCTAGAAAACACAAAAGGATAGAGAATGGGATGGAGCTCAGTCCCAATTACTATTAGCATTTTCCAAATCCAATGTACTGCCAGCATGGTTTTTCATGAAAGTGACTTTTATCAGGAATCTTCTGCCCAAAGTCTACTCTAAATTAATTCCCTGCTGTAGTCGATTAATAAAAACCCAGAGAAAGAAATTGGGGTTCAACTTGAAGGTCAGAAAAGCAAAACAGCCAACCACTGGCTCTGAACTCTACCTCAGCCTGAAATGGTGATCCTGCCACCGGGAATCTCAGAATGAGACTGTGCATGAGAGTTTATATTATTTTATTATATATAATATAGTTTATATTATATTATATTCTTATATTCCTCTCATCTTATATTCCTCTCTGGTGCTGGGATTAAAGGGGTACACCATTACCACCCAGTTTCTAAGGTAAACTAGTCTGGCTACTAGGATTAAAGGTGTGTGTCACACTACCTGGTCTGTAAGGCTGATCAGTACAGCTATTTTACTCTGAACCTCAGGCAAGTGTTATCTATTAAAATACAAATGAAATATCACTACACCCTGTGCTATTGATAGTGAAAGTCCTAAAGGCCAGATCATCACTGGCTGAGGGAAAATACCCCCTTAATAAATACTGGCCTTAAGTCTCTTTGTCTGTGCCAAGTGAACATGTCTCTATTTCACTACAGTGGCAGAAAGAAAAAGATTTTCATATGAACCATTTTCCAGTAGACCTGCTCAGAAATCTTAGATAAGAACTAGGCAAAGGATTTAAATTTTTAGGAAGTTGGGCCTTGCCTATCTTAGGAATGCTCTCATGCAGGACCTCCCCATGTTGTGGACACAGAGGTCTTTGCACTCACAGATGACTAGGAAAACCAGAAATGTTAAACACTCAGGAGTGTCTCCTCAATGGAGAAGATAAAATACCTGCATTCTATCATTTTTTATTTTGGCCATTCTGACAGGTGTAAGATGGTATCTCAAAGTTGTTTTGATCTGCATTTCCATGATCACTAAAGAGGTTGAACATGACCGTAAGTGTCTTTGGGCCATTTGAACTTCTTCTGTTGAGAATTCTCTGTTCAGTTCAGTACCCCATTTTTTAATTGGGTTAATTAGAATTTTAATGTCTAGTTTCTTGAGTTCTTTATATATTTTGGAGATCAGACCTTTGTTGCGGGGTTGGCGAAGATCTTCTCCCATTCAGAAGGTTATCTTTTTGTCTTAATGACAGTGTCCTTTGCTTTATAGAAGCTTCTCAGTTTCAGGAGGTCCCATTTATTCAATGTTGCTCTTATTGTCTGTGCTACTGGTGTTATACGTAGGAAGTGGTCTTCTGTGCCCATGTGTTGCATTCTACTTCCCACTTTCTCTTCTATCAGGTTCAGGGTGGTCAGATTTATATTGAGGTCTTTAATCCATCTGAACTTGAGTTTTGTGCATGGTAATAGATATGGATCTATTTTTATTCTTCTACAGGTTGACATCCAGGTCTGCCAGCACCATTCATTGAAGATGCTTTCTTTCTTCCATTGTATACTTTTAGCTCCTTTGTTCAAAATCAGGTGGTCATAGGTTTGTGGGTTAATATCTGGGTCTTCTATTCGATTCCATTGGTCGACTTCTCTGTTTTTAAGTCAATACCTGATATAGGTTGGTCTTCTATCTATCTGTTGTTTCACTGGTTAATTAATAAAGAAAACTGCTTGGCCTGATAGGTCAGAACATAGGTAGGCGGAGAAGACAGAACAGAATGCTAGGAAGAAGGGAAGTCAGTTAGACGCTTTAGCTCTCCTCTACAAGATGGACGCAGATTAAGATCCTTCCCGGTAAGCCACCACCTCGTGGTGCTACACAGATTATTAGAAATGGGTTAATCAAGATGTAAGAGTTATCTAATAAGGGGCTGAAAACAATGGGCCAGGCAGTGTTTAAATGAACACAGTTTCCGTGTAATTTTTTCGGATAAAGCTAGCCGGGGGGGGGGGGGTAGGGGGGGTGGCGGGAAGCAGTCCGCCCTTGGTTCTACAAATGCCAACCTGTTTTCATCGCTGTATAATGTACAATGGTGTTTGAAGTCAGGGATGGTAATGCCTCCTGAAGTTCCTTTATTGTATAGGACTGTTTTGGCTATCCTGGGTTTTTTGTTTTTCCATATAAAGTTGATTATTGTTCTCTCAAGGTCTGTGAAGAATTTTGTTGGGATTTTGATGGGGATTGCATTGAATTTATAGATTGCTTTTGGTAAAATTGCCATTTTTATTATGTTGATTCTACCCATCCAAAAGCATGGGAGTTCCTTCCATTTGCTGGTGTCCTCTTCAATTTCTTTCTTCAAAGCCTTAAAGTTCTTGTCAAATAGATCTTTCACTTCCTTGGTTAGTGTTAACCCAAGATACTTTATGTTATTTGTGGCTATCGTGAAAGATGTTTCTCTGTTATCCCTCTCTGCTTCTCTATCCTTTGTGTATAGAAGGGCTACTGATTTTTTTTTTGAGTTGATCTTTTATCCTGCCATATCACTGAATGTATTTATCAGCTGTAGGAGTTTTGGGGGTCACTGATATAGACTATCATATCATCTTCAAATAACGAAAGCTTGACTTCTTCCTTTCTGATTTGAATCCCCTTGATCCCCTTATGTTGTCTTATTGCTATTGCTGGAACTTCAAGCACTATGTTGAAGAGATATGGTGAGAGTGGACAGCCTTGTCTTGTTCCTGATTTTAGTGGAATGGCTTTGGGTTTCTCTCCATTTAATTTGATATTAGCTGTTGGCTTGCTGTATATTGCTTTTATTATATTTAGGTATGATCCTTGTATCCTTAACCTCTCCAAGACCTTTATCATAAAGGGATGTTGAATTTTGTCAAATGCTTTTTCAGCATCTAATGAAATAATCTTATGGTTTTTTTCTCTCAGTTTATTTATATTATGGATTACATTGACAGATTTTCGTATGTTCAACCAGCCTTGCATTTCTGGGATGAAGCCTACTTGATTGTAATGGATAATTTTTTGGATGTGTTCTTGGATTCGATTTGCCAATATTTTATTGAGAATTTTTGCATTGATGTTCATGAGCAAGATTGGTCTGTAATTCTCTTTCTTGGTTGAGTGTGTGGTTTTGGTATCAGGGTAACTGTAGCTTCATTAAAAGAGTTTGGCAATGACTCTTCTGTTTCTATTATGTGAAACATGTTAAGGAGTATAGGTATCAGTTCTTCTTGGAAGTTCTGGTAGAATTCTGCATTAAGAGGATTTGGTTTTAGGTGGTTTTTTTTTTTTTGGCTTGGAGGTTTTTGATGATAGCTTCTATTTCCTCACGACTTATAGGTCTATTTAAATTGTTTACCTGGTCTTGATTTAATTTTGGTATATGGTACTGATCTAAAAAATGTCCACCTAGTATCACACTCTCTAGAAGTTTGATCTATCCTAAGCCAGGCTGAACTAAGTTTTCATTCTTACCTTTTTGTGGATCGTTTTCCTGCCTGCCATGACAACTGCAAGGACCCTCTCATCCCTGGTCTTAGTTAATGTGCCCTTTTAAGAATAGAGCTTTACCTGTCCTTGGAAATGATTGAATTAATTACTAATATGAAGGGTTCTGTTCACACATTCTTGTGTTGCTGATCTTGTCCTAGGAAGTTAGTTTTTATGGTGCTACTTGGCCAAGAAAGCCAAGGTTCTCCTAAGTGGATCTCAAGGATAAATATGTTCATTCTTCAATTAAAAATCACAAGGTCTAGGAGAACTGGGGAAAGAGCCAGGGAATCAAAATCACAGTCTTCCCAGAGAAATGCAACTTTGAAAGATTCCCAATATTTGGGGAACCAAAGCTCCCTGCCCTGCTGATTGCTTTATGTGACCACCATAAGAATAGTTTATTTTCAAAGAACTAAATGAAATATACTCACCATTAATCAAAGGGAATTGAAAGGCATTGCCATCCTCACACCTACCTTGCGCAGACTCCCGCTCACCTTCCTCGGGACACTCCACCTCTCCTTTAATGCCTTGTCAAGATGCTCAGAAACTGTGATCATTCAAGGTTGAAGCTTTTAATCTCCCATGTATAAAAGGATGTGCAAATAGAGTTCAGTTTCCTGCTGCATCTCTGCCAAGGTCTTAGCCTGGCAATTCTGGGAAAGGGGCCAAAGACCTCATATTTCTTAGCTGTGATTCTCCCGTCCGTGCTCAAGTCAGCAGCTAGAGCTTCAGGCTGTGTCGTCTTCAGTCTTCCCCTTTCCAAAGTCGTCTAAAGGAAGCTTTTAGAAATGTCCCTGAGAGAATGTAATACACAGCTGGCTGCTAAGTAACCAGACAGAGCATTATCTGGTTCCATTTGAGAAGAGTAAGGAAAACCACAAAGTGTGTATGCCTAAATTATGGCCTCACAGTTCAATCTTACAAACTATGTGAGGTAATGACACTGATTAGGTCTGAGACAGGGCGAGCAGTAAGTCATCGGTATCTTCAGAATGAGGCACCACACTCGCACAGGATATAAAGAAAGTAAAGTCTACAGACACAATAACAGCCCTGCACAGCCTTCAAAATAGGCCTGGAAACACAGGACACCTCGCAGTGACTCCACTGAACCAAGGGCCTGGTGCATCACCCTATGCCCCCTGATTGAACTCACAGGCATTCACACCCAGCTTTTCATTGGAACTGAAAACTCACTAATTCCAGCTAATTTACATGCACCAAGCTACATTAACTATTACCATGTATTAAGCATGGAATTATCACCCTTTATGCAAATTCCATGACTTATTTTTATTTCTCAGAACTTCCCTTCTGAAGATAACTCCCATTAGGACCTTCTGTGTATTCTCATTTGAGTATAAGACCAATGTGCAAGTTAACTTGTACAATCTCTTCGGAAATCTCTGTAGGGAGATTTTTTTCTTTCATTTCTATTATTCTAGACAACCAAAACCCACTCGTGTCAGAACACAAGTAAAAAATTCTCTGTGTGTTATTGTTTCAAACCAAATCATTCATTGGTTCGTTGGTGCCTCATGAAGCATTTATTTCTAAAATAAAATCTCTTCCCCCCTTTTCTTCTCTCTCTCTGTCTGCCTTTCTCTCTTTCCTGTGTATGTGGCCTTTGCTTTTTAAATCAAACTACTACTGCACAATGTTTATATTTCACATCTTAGGTCTTCTGTCCAGTTGTCCATCATTGATCATCCTGGATTATTTACAAAACAGGTCTTTCTTCCCTTCTTTCTCCTGGGTGTTCTATTTTGGTTTGGTTGGCAGGATTCTCTGGGGTTTAGGGGGATACACTTTTCAGGCCCATCCCATTCCACAGGCTGAAAGTTACCATCACTTCACATCATTTGGGTGTTCTTTCCTGAGACTTGTCCACAGAACAGCATTGACTTGAGCTCCATCAACCTTATCATCCTTGGAAGTGCTGGCTCAGAAAGATTCAAGAGTCTTCATCTATTTCCAGATTCAGCTACCTCCTCACTATAATGTATCTTTAGGAAACGCAGGGTCGTTGAGCTAACGCTACTGTAAAGAATCACAGCTGAATCTTAACTTGCACAGATTCTGCAAAGCTCTGAGGAAAACACTGACTGCACGAGTTTTATGGACTTGAGGAAGATGCTCAGATCACAGGCCTTCAATGACAGAAGAAACACTGGCACCTTAGACAGTTCCAACTCCCTGGTCCGTGTTTGCCTCTCTAACACCACACACCTTCCTCTTCTGGTCTAGTTGATAATAGTCTAGAATAATAAGTCAGCCCCAGCTTGTGTTGATATAGAGACCAAGTGTAAAATAAGTGAATCTGACATACAGAAAAATCTTTATTTGGAATACAAAGACTCCAAGAATGCTATAGAAAGCAGGTACCCTACCTTTCCAGCTAGATATATTTATTGTAGCCCCTGTACATCATTTCTGCTTATACAAAATTTGGTGATGAAAATTGAGCCCCCATCCTCTGTGTACTAACCAACTCAACTGTCAGTGCCAATTGACATTGGACAGAAAATACATTGGGACCAAAACTCACTAACCATGGTTTTAATGAGGAAAACATGAAAAAAGTTTTTGCCCCTACTCTCACTTTTTCACATCTTGCTTGCCAGCAGAGCTTAAGATAGTCTTCCATAGTCTTCAGCCTCCACACCCAAGCCGTCTGGCATCCTTGCTTAGCATTGTGCACGCACCATACTAACACCATTAGTCAGGCCTGACTCTGCAGCTTGGCGAACGGACCTGGAAGGGCCCCTTTTCCAAGAGAAGTGGAAAGTGGGGTACACATGGGGACCAAGTGCTGGGAAACTGCTCACACCGGCTGCTGACTTAGTCTTCTCTCCAGCTCCTTAGTCCAGCAGATGCAGCTTCCTTATGAGGCACCAGACGCCCAGGATGCCACATCCTGTGGTTCTCCATACCCCTAAAACCCCACAGTTAAATTCCTTTCCAGTTCAGAGAACCAGAGCTGCTGGCATCGAGCCAATCAACAACAGATGTGAGCCATAACCATCAACTACCCAAGGAGCTTCACAGGGGCAGGCATGAGAATCAGCTTCTTAGAAATTCTCATAATCAGAATCTCTTCAATCATTTAATACCTGCTCAGAGAGGGGTCTGGTAGACTTTCTCCTAATGTTTAATTCATTCTGTTGGGAATTAAGAAAGTTGAAATATTTCAGAGACTTAAGAAGGCTTAGACAGAGGTGAGCAAGTTATTGGAAAGTAGATGCTATAATTTTGTTTGTACTGCTTGGAAAGCTGCAAAATATATATCCTGACATAGTTAATGTCCCATGTCACTGTCCCTGTCCCTTCACTCTCTGAGTCCCATGTAGTGGACATACACTGAATAGACATTCAAAGTCACATGCAACAGAACCTTGTCTCTCTGCATACTGAACAATGAAGACAAGGTTTCTGGTGACCAGAGTAATATCATCTGCTTGTGCCAGGCCTTGTGAGGGCATACTTCATTTCCAGTTGTCTGGAGGAACTATACTCTGCTTGTCTGAAAGTCTTTTAAAAAATACTTTTATACCCTCAAAAAAAATAGTCTTTGTTATATATGTTCTACTTAGTAAAGACAGAGACGATAAGGAAGAAAGGGACAAAGAACAAAGTAAGAAACAAAAATATTAATCTCAGGAATTGTTATTGTTCACTCAGCATGCTAATCATTCGAGTTAACATTAATCTGACCTCCCCAGAAAGTATCAAGGTCCAAATTACAAAATATATTTTCTTATGAGCTATGAAAAAAAATAGGATAATTCTATGAGTGCTACTGATTTGCAAGGAAGGCAAGAAAGAAAGATAAAGAGAAGAGCTGTCATGGAGTGGTATGCTTAATTGTGGTGTAAACAATCTAGAGGCTTAGCACTGGATAAGAGAGACTGCCAGTGATTGGTGTCTGTGAGCTATAAAGCCGGTGATCTGTGGCCTCTGGTTTTCTTACTGTGTTATTTACTTGGACACTCCCCTCATCACATCCTTAATGTGTTTTAAATTTATTCTCATTAAAATACAACCTCAAAAGGGGTCCTAAAATCATTTTGCACTAATATAACTAATACAAACAAGGAAAATGAATAAATGTTGGAGGGTGGGTAGAAAGATGGCTCAGGGTTTATCAACACTTTCTGCTCTTGCAAAGCACCTGGGTCAGTTCCCAGAACCTAAATGGCAACTCCAGTTCCAGATAGTCCGGTGCCCTCTTCTGGCCTCAGCGGGCACAGCACACATGCAATACACATACATACATGCAGGCAAACACCCATACACATGAAAATAAGTAATTTTTTTTTGTTAAATAAGGAAATGTTTTAACTTCTCTAACAGTTGTGGAAAATAAGGAAGAATTATGTTTTTAAAGAGACTATAGATGGAAGCCTGGAGTGGCCATGGCAACATTCTCAGTGCCTAAGAAATACTGCTCAAAATAAAAGACAGAAGGTTTCACTGTCTTTGGAGTCTTCACATGAAGAAATGAAAGGTGAAGAAATCAGTTGTTTTCCTCCCTGGGATTCTTTATAAAATTACCCCGACCCTCTTTCCCCTCTCACTTGTTCCCTTCCTCTTTACCAAATAGTCCCATTCTGTTCTCATGTCTTTTCTTTTAAACTACATGTATGGATACGGGGTGGGGGAGTAGAAACACATAAGTGCAGGTACCCTCAGAGGCCAGAAGATCCCTGAGGCAGAGCAAGAGGTGGTGGTGAAGTGGATACTGGCAACTAGCTCAGGTCTCAGGTCCTCTGCAAAAGCAGTTCATACTGTTAAACACTAAGCCATTCCTCCATCCCTTTCTTGTTGGCTTTATTTTAAAATCTAGATTCCACATATAAGAGGAAAAAAGCAAGCGTTACCTGTCTTCCTGAAACCGGTTCACTTTGCTTAACATAATTGTCTCCAGTTCTACTCATTTTCCTGAAAATGGCATGATTTTGTCCCTTTGTGGTTGAGGAAAGTTCCACTGACAATACCTATTCCCATCTCACTAAAATTGTTATTTTTTACACTTAGAAGCAAATATTCCTGATGTCCACAATAAAACATCTCAAAGACTTCTTAAACACTGAATAATTATTGTTTTTGTCAAACTACTTTAGTATGTTTTTTTTTTACTAACTCCATCAGCTGGCAGCCATGAGCATCCAAGAACAAGCCCTGACTGTGTGATCATCTAAGTCAGGATGTACTCAACTCTACTTCATTGCTGAAAGAACAAAGGCTGAGTATACACACTGTACTGTTGGTTTTGCCATCATTGAAGCAATAAAATATAAGCAGCTCTTTCTCTGAATTTTGATAGTTGGCTTCCAAAAATGTAAACAGTTTATGTTGTCACCAGCATCACCTTTTCTAGAAAATCATCACTTAATTAGCAGCTCAAAGCAGCAGTTGGCTAAGGCTTTATGTTTTCACTGCTAGTGGGTTAAACTATTTCTCCAAGTCTGATAACAAGTAACTTTCTTCTTTTTTCCACTTTCCATCTCTTTTTTTAAGTTCTCAGTACTTAACTTACAGTTGTGATGGTTTGATGCCCTGAGTTTGCAGACACTAAACCACAGTAACAGCTTTGATGGAAGGTTCTAAGGCAGAGGGTGGTGATGGCACAATACCAAGAAAAGGAATAAAGGGTTTTTGTTCTGCTGTGTTTCATGGTGTCGGAGCATCACAGAGGTTGAAGCATATTAAACCTACATTCAGAAACACCCAGTTGTGATTTAGGGTTAAGGTTAGGGTTTCCCGGCCTCAGCACTGCAGAGTCCACGAGAGCTGTGGGAAATTATGTCGGAACTTTATTGCCTCCTTGCCCTGATTTTATTTTTGTTTGTTTGATGTTTTCCAAACATGGTTTCTCTGTGTAGTCCTGTCTCTCCTGGAACTCACTAGAACTCACAGAGATCTGCCTGACTCTGCCTCCTGAGTGCCAGGATTGAAGGTGTGCACCAACACTGCCCTGAGTCTTAAGATATTTTCTCTGTATTGTTACTGCAATAGTTTCAGAACAGGAACGAGTATCACCAAAGTCTTCAGTCACCGAGTCCTAACCACACCCCCCAAGCCTTATCGAGTGGACTGACAGGACAGTGACTGAGTATCAGTCGGTTGGATCACATCACGTAAACGAGAAACCAAAAGCTGAATCCAAATCTGTATCAGTTACACAATTCCCTCTTTCAAAGACCTCAAACCTTGTAGATAACAAAGCAAGTGCTCAGAAAAGCAGTTGTGAAATTATCTCTAGACTGGAATATGACATGTTTGCAGAATCCCAGCTTCTTACAATGATGTATCTTCAAAAGTCATGACTGGAAGTGGACCCTGGCGGGACACTATGATACTGAATTCCCAAATCCTGTGTACCTCATTCTGATGAGAAAATTGTCAAATGAGGTAAGAATGGAGCAAGAAGGTTGCACAGAAACAACGGCCTCCGTGATGAAAAGTGTAGACTGTGCCTAGGGAGACCTAAATCACAGGGAAAGAGAAAAAGATGTGGTGGAAGAAATTTTTTATTGCATCATAACAGTGCTTTTGAAATAAGCCTTAATTGGTCTTTGTAGACAGTATGGTGGAGCATCATTGGGAACTTCAGAATCAAGCCATCCCCTTCTCTCACTAACCCGCCAGAAGTTCCCTCATTCTGTAGTAAAGACAATTTCTCTCCATCCACATGAACTTAGTTTTGGGTGCAATGTTACCTGGGAACTAAGCACTAGTTCTATTCATGTCAGAGACAAACCAGCTAATAGCACAGATCTGAGAGCTTGCCAGTTTCAGACTCTTCTCCACTCTCTTCTTGATCCGGCATGAGTCCATCCAGAAACACAAAAATTAAGCTTTTCATTACAGGGTGACAATCTTCACTGAGAACACTGGGTCAGATTCCTCTTTTTATCAATCCAAGAATGCAAAAACCATGCACAAGGGGAACAATGTCAGGGGCTCCTTTCTGTATTGTTGAAAATGACTGGTTATATGGTTTTGGTGATAAAAGCACCAGCCCAAAATAATTTACATAGTAAATCCTAGGTCAGCCTGTGCTATAGAATGAAACCCTGCCTCAAAAAGCCACACACAAAGTTAATGGTAATGTATGTTAAAATGTAATGAAACATGACAGTAATGACCTGTCATGTTTGTGATGTATTTTTACATTTTTGAGCAAAATAAATAGAAAATATGGTGAATGCTAACAATTGCTCAGGCTAGGTGACAAGCCTGTGATACTCTACTAACATCTTTTGGAATTCCAAAAATTTGTAATAGAATGTCTTTTTTTTAATTGACCAACAAATCTACAACAGATTTAAACAAATGAAAGAGTGAAACATGATATTGTTTTGAAAATTCATATACTTCTTGAAGAATTCTGCCTGAATCTATAGAAGTCAGAACAATTAAAACTCTGTGCTCACACATATGCTGTATAAATTTCCCTATGGAAATGGGTAAGTTCCTATTCATCCTAGATAAGGTAACAACAACAGTCCAATCAATGTGGCTTGGCAAAAACAGTGAGCGTGCTTGGTGATACTTACAGGTGTGTTGAAGAGGTTATTCACAGGACCCATGAGCAATTTGTGGGCAGCTATATCACTAAAGAAAAATCTTCCTCCATCAACTGATAACTATTTGCATATCCCTGAGGAGAGATAGAACTTTATGAGACCCTTCTCCTATTGACAGTTAGTGGCCAATGAACTCTTAGAGAACTATGTGGACTCGTGAGCAAACCCCCTCCATGAGAGCAAGTCAGCGGCTTCAATCACATACCGGTCTCCTCCAGGTAGCAGCAATTCAAGAGGGCAATGGCCATGGTATGTCCAGATGACAGTGAGACAAAAACTTGTTTTATTCCTCACATAATAATGCATCCTGTCTATAACTATACACACATCAAGTAAATAAAAAAAACACTAATAATTATGTGTTCGTTTGGATTCTTACTATTCTTTTGCAGTTCACAAGCATAACTGGGGGTGTCTTAAAATCATTTCAAGATCTGAGATTATAATAACAGCAAAAAGTGGAGATGTATTACACTTAAGTGGGGGAGGAGGGCATTCCAGACTTCCACATTCCACCAGTGGGCTCCCCTCTGCTGGTTGCCAGGCTCTCATTTCCTTCAGGTGAGCAGGTGTCACAGAGATGGCAAGAGGAAGTTTTGTCAAAACTGAAACTGTCTCAATCTCCCAAATGAGAACTTGACAATCATGATGGTTACAATTGTCAACACGACAGAATTTGGTCACCATGGAAACAAATCTCTAGATATGTCTATGAAAGGATTATCTAGATCAGGTTAAGAGAGATAGAAAAACCACTCTAAATGTGGACAGCGCCATTCCAAGGGACAGGGTCACAGACTGAAACAAAAGGCAGAGTGAGCTAAGCATAGACATTCATGGCTCTCTGCCTCCTGACTGGACAGAATGTGACCACCTGTCTCCTGCTCCTGCTGGCATTTACCTCCCCTGCATTACAGATTGCATCCCATGGAGCTATAGGCCAAAATCCAATCTTATTTTCTCAAGCCACTATTGTCAGGTATTTTCATCATACCAATAATACAAATAACTAACACAAAAAAATTTAGACATTTTGAGGCCAGAGAAGAGTCTCAGTCCAAAGACATGGTTAGTTGTCATTCCTGTCTGGTTGCTAAGCTACTATTTGACTCATTAACCCACAAGCCATGGGGGTCCATTCTTCCTGTTCATGGTTTTGCAAAATTGCATTATCATTTCCAAGTACCAGCCACCTAAATAAGTGGATATTTATTTTAATGAGAATACTGAATTATTGCTAAAGAAATATAGTATGTTTATCAAAGATATGCAATCAAACTCTTAGATCATTATTGAGCCTTCCTATGCCAGCAAACTTGTCACTTAAATAAGTGAATACTTATATTTAATGAAACATACTATGCATACGGAACATAATGCAGTCAGATCCATCACTGAGTCCTACCTATGTCACCAAACACAGTCACCAAGAGTGCAACATCTGACCTCCAGAGTACGGCCAGAAAGAAGAAATTATAGTCCGCAACATTTAGATTCACAGCCTTTCACTCCAGAAATTCCAACCAAAACTGCAAGTGAAGCTGAATGGTGGTGGCATACACCTTTAATCCCAGCACTCAGCAGGCAGAGAAAGGAGGATCTCCGTGAGTTCGAGGCCAGCCTGGTCTACAGAGTGATTTCCAGGACAGGCTCCGAAGATACACAGAGAAACCCTGTCTCAAAAAAAAAAAAACCAAACAAACAAACAAACAAAAAAAAAACAAAAAAAAAGTGAAGGTCAAAATCCATCCTATCTACAAACATAGGAAGCTGTCGCTCAAATGGTCTGGTCATTGTGCAATGATTAGTGAAAGCACATGCTAAGGGAGCCCACAGCCACTAGCAGGCAGGTAGTGGGATGAAGTGGTAGAGAGACTGTAGTCTTCCACTGCTGCTGCAGCTTAGACAGCACAAACAACAGAGAATTAGGACAATCTTCTCAAAGTGCAGCCTGTCAAGTCCTCAGGACCCCGAGACCTGCTCAGAGAACGGATGACACTCAGATCTATTTTCATAACACCAAAACGATATTTCCTCTCATCGTGTTGACATTTGCACTGATGTTGCAGAAACAACCATGTTGGGTCAAATGTTGTGTGTCTTAACATGAGGCAATGGAGTCACATCAATTTTCTAATAATATCCACTGTGTTCTTCACTGCCACATATTCATGAGAAAAAGGTGACTTCGGATAAACATTTTATTAACTCTATCAGCTTTCTAGGATTGTGTGTGCCTGTTTGTATGAATGTGTGCATGTATTATTGGATAGTTACAGCTTAGGGCCCTGAATTAGTCTGCTCAGGTTGCTATGAGTAAATGCCATAGACTTCAACAATAGAAACTTGAAGTTTGATCAGGAGGGTTTCATCTGTTGAATCAGGATCTGAGAGAATTAGGTTTGGAAGCTGGACCTAGTAAAAACCTGACTTGCAGAATAGACAGAGAAACAAAGGGAAGGACAGGATTGGGGATTAAAGGAGGCTTGAAGACAGGGAACCTTTGTTTTCGGCTTCGCGGGAGGAGTTTTTTTGAGGTCCTACAAAGGAAAGGTTAAAGCAAGCCAAATTTAGGCCAGAGGTTTGGATTGTCAAGGAACATATTGGGACTAGTCCAAGATCTGACTTGAAGGCTGCTTGAAACCTTTTAGAGGACAATCCAAAGGACTGTCTTTGGGAATTGAGGAGTTACTGCCTATGTTTGTAGGTCTAAAATGAGCCAGGGCTCATTCCTGTTTTGGAATGTCCCCCAGAGATGAAAGTGTCATCAGAAGAAAATTCCCAAGGAATCAAATTCCCTGGGGCCTAAAACAGGGGACATCCCAGGATGCCCCAGGGAAGTGGCTTAGCCCTGACCGACTGTGTGCTGAGCAGTGGAATGACCTGTGGTAAGCGTAGGACTAGGAGTGGCAAAGATGGCCTCTCAGGTGCTGGAGATAGCGCTAGGATAAGACAGTGAGCTTACCTCTCCTGCCGACAGAGCTAAGACAAAATTCTTACTCCTATCACATGGCAATGAGGAGCTAAAAACCCTGACCCCAGGTGGGGTGAGGTCCCCGGGTGGTATACTGGCTGGCCAACATTCAGCCTTAGTTTTAAGGGTGGAGTGACCTTCTGAAGGAAGGAGAGATAAGAAACCAGAGCTGGGTGATAGGCTAGAAGTCCTGTGAGGGAAGGGGTCTGGTGAGGCTGGAACCATCTGGGAAGCCTTTCTTGGTCTTCACTGTCAATGTGTAAGAATTTATGTATAAGAATTAAATGTGTAGAAAGAAATAAAGGATGAGAGTTTAGACGATGCCAAACAGCTAGACCCCTTTAGTTAATGCCAGAGAGGTGACAGCTATGTGGACACATGACCCAGAATCACAATGAGCAGAGTTCTGGAAAATGTAGACTACATGCTTCCAGAGAGGGTACTGTAGGGAAAGGGAAGGAGTGTTTTCTTAAGGGCAGAATGGGAAAGTAGGTTGATTTCTCAGATAAGCTGTGTCCACCACTGGACACTTCAAAGACTAACCCCCCAAGAGGAGTTACAGTCAAGGATCTGAGTTACAGAGGTGCTCTGGACCTCTGCATGTGGTCACTGCATCTAGGTGGATAGGCGTCATTAAAAGACCACAAATGAAATAGCAACATCCAAACTAAGTCATGGACTCCTATAAGACCTCCAGGGAGTGGATAGCAATATTTTTTCAATCCTACTCTCTTTTGATAAACAGAAAGCACAACATTCATGCACTCCCGTTACTCAACATTCAACAAAGTCACTTTTGAAGAATGTCTTGTGCTGCCATTTCTCAACAGCCATCCTCACAATGGTCAAGAACAAATAAGATTATCATTGGAGGGCCTCGAGGAATGATCCCAAGGGTGCAACTCAGTCCTAAGCAGAAGTCAAATATCTGTAAAACTAAGATGTATCTGTGTTGCAAGGTGAGGGCCACTTGTTCTTTCCTGGCCGCCCAGCGAGCTTAGCCCTGAAATAACCACACAGAAACTATATTTATTAAATCACTGCTTGGCCCATTAGTTCTAGTTTCTTATTGGCTAACTCTTACATCTTAATTTAATCCATTTTTATTAATCTGTGTATTGCCACGTGGCAATGGCTTACTGGGTAAAATTCCTAGTGTCTGTCTCCAGTGGGTCCATGGCATCTCTCTGACTCTGTTTTCTTCCTCCCAGCGTTCAGTTCCATCTTCCCCACCCACCTAAGTTCTGCCCTATCAACAAGCCAGAGAAGTTTCTTTATTCATTAACCAATGAAAGCTGCACATGGACAGAAGGACATCCTACATCAGTATCTATTGTAATCAGGCAGTTACTTTCTCTGCTTGCTCTGGTTGTGCCCTGACCGAGGGCACTGGGCCTGAAGACCTAACTAGGCTGTATGAGGCCCTAGTACTGGACAGCACCAGTTGGAGAAATGAATACCTTTTATAAAGCCCACAAAAGAGAGTTCTCTTTACCAAGCTGGAACCTATGATGCCGCCTCTGCTAGCCCAGCAGGTTGTCATTTCTAACTCACGCAAAGCGCCATATGGGCTACTGGCTCCAAATTAAGCAGCTGGGAGGTCAATGGAGAGGATAAAATTTTTAATTTACTTGAAAGCCTTTTTGTGGACTGTATAACACTATTCAAGTGAAAAGTAGGCTAGAAAATGTGGTTCTGAGACTTAGCGGGAGAGAGGAAAAATTATATTGGCCACAAACATTATCTGCCTAACCCACAGCGTGTAGAACACACGGGAGACTTTCAGACAGCTAACACACTCCTCCATGGGAAACCATCTGAGAGAAGATTGGACAAAAAGTATGGATAGGAGTGAACTTGACAATTTCTAACAGTCCACTCTGACCCTCAGGGTCTCCAGCCAGCAGGGCAGTGAGCATTAGAAAGTAGTGTCCAGGCAAGTCGGGCCTGAACTAACTGCCGAATCCTTTGATCTTGCTGTGGTTTGACTTGCAGAAGACATCTGGCTGGGGGTTATCAGACTCACATGATGCCAAGCTCAGGGAAGGTTTCTGTAAAGCTCTGCAACACGGTGCCTAGAGGGATAAGGGCACAGTGTTACAAACCCCACCGGGGACCTGTACAAAAACTGCAAGGGGGCAGAATCATCTCCCTGGGAAGTGCCCTGCCTGTCAGGTGCCACGGAGGATAAACCCGGTGGGACAGCCTGTCCTCCTTGTTTGGAAGCCTAGGAAAATGTCAGGAAGTTGACTGGACACGAGATGACCTCAACTGCTGGCCTCTGCCCGTTCGCTGGGAAAAAAAAAAACAAACAAAAAACGTTATCTCGTCATTTCCTTACATGGCGACTAAGGAAGACGAAAGGGCTTTGTTAAACGCGTACCCTTGTCTTGCTTTCCTGTCGGTTCTGCAACACTCGGTGAGCTAAATGAGCTGTTCCATGGGGAATTTGGGAAGTCGGGTCCTTGGATATATTTGCCCAAGTTTTCTTTCTTTCTTTCTTTCTTTCTTTCTTTCTTTCTTTCTTTCTTTCTTTCTTTCTTTCCTTCCTTCCTTCCTTCCTTCCTTCCTTCCTTCCTTCCTTCCTTCCTTCCTTCCTTTCTTTCTTTCTGTGGCCTGAGGGGCACTTAGCAATTCTGAAGTTTTATATGGAGGAACTAACTGGCACTTCATGCCCCTTCTCCCTCTCCTTTGCTGTGTGGTGTGTTCTCTGACCTTAAAGTCACACAACAAGTGTAGAAGTCTCCACTCTGGAGCAGTCCTGGATCCAAGACCTGATAGTGTTGGATGTTTGAGACAAATAGTTTATTTGTGGGTCTAAAAATGGAAACAATTTTAAGCAGCAGAAAGTTCAGCTAAGAGAATGTCATGTGTTCTGTGCCAGAAACGTTCACTGTGGAATATGTTGTTCCCAATTGGTTCTCAAGCAATAAGCTCCTATAGGCAAACCTGTCCTCACACACATTTGTGAAGTCATGATGAGCCATCTGGTTGAGCGGCTAGTGCCATGTTTAAAGTCCAAAAGCATGAAAACCCTCAAGCCATGAAGTCAACAGAAAGAAGTTGGGAAGAGCCATGGAGGTTTTGGTAATAGCTTCAGTGGCTGTGCAACAGACAAGCTCGTCTTTGGACAAGGAACCCAAGTGATTGTGGAACCAAGTAAGTTGTTTATTTGTCTGGATTTGGGGCTAAAGGATCTTCTACCTAGGTGAAGTACAAGGAAATGTGAAAGGAATAATATGGATAAGCCCGGCGGTCCAGTACTGTCAAGGAAGATGTCTAGAAGAGGTGAGCTATGGTTAGCTTCTCCATAGGAGCTGGGGCACCTATAAAAAAGTAGAATTGGGGGATTTAAAATTACCTATGCGCACAAAAGAACCTGAGAGAATTGTGCCTTCTCCATGGAATCAAGTCCAACTGTAGAAACCAAAGTGGGTTGGCTTCAGCAGGGTCAGGACGAATCTGAGCCCAGGTGATCCTATAGCAGTGGCTCCGGATTTAAATAATGCTGACCTTCCATAGGTCAAACGCCTGCTCCTGGGAGAGCATAGGATGAATCAGAGTCCCGGATGCGGAGCCTGGATAAGTGGCCATTCACTACAAATATGTGATCACAGTCCTCTGTGGAAGGAAGGTGTGCAGACACTCAGGTCTACTTGTTCAAACTGCAGATGGAAGCTGCTACTAGAGAGAAAGAAGGAGGAAGCAGTGTGGGTCCCAGTGAGACCAGATCCAAGAATGAGAATTAAGTGAGTCTGTGGGACTTCCAGCCAAGAGACACTTAAAAGTCTGTGGGAAGTCCCTATGCGCCTTCAGAACTCGGGTTCCTAGCTGTTCTAATGCAGCCGGGCTAAAAGTGTTGAGTGTGCTCTACACAAAAGGTGTCTTTTAGTGTCATTTAAGTTGACATCTAAATTCAACAATTTCTTGTTATTAAAAAAGACAGTGGTTTTTACTTGGTAGAAGCGGCCAGTTATTGCAGTCAGGTAGTGGATATTGCCCTAAGTCCGGGGCATACCGTTCAGCAAACTCCATTAAAGAAGTACAGCGATAAGCTAATCTTAGCCTAGTGACAAGCACCAGTAGTCACAGGTCATCAGCCTGGCTTCAGGGAAAGAAACAAGTGCTCTCTGCCCTGCTATTTTGATGCTCAGTTTGCTTTCTAAGGTCAAGAAGGGGCTCTGGGGAGGCCCGATGGGGGACTGTGGTGGGGCAGGCTTCACTCACTCAGAGAACTGTAGGAGCAGGAGGGTCCTGTGTGGGCAAAGTAGCAAAGGATCTGGAGACAGGAAGGGAAGCCCAAGCCTAAGGGACATCTTCAGACCCCTCCCCCAAAGTCACCTACTGTAGAGGCTCAGAGCCAGAAGAGACAGACCTGAGGCTGAACAGTGAAGCAGGGAAGCTCATGTTCACCACTTTTGCTTTTGTTATAGAGAAAGTTTGTAAAGTCGAGCAACTCGGGCTATTTATTGCCTGTCAATTTCTTTCTTTTTTATTTATATATTTATTAAGAATTTTCATCTCCTCCCCTCCTCCCATTTCCCTCCCACTCCCCCCACTCCCCCTCCCCACTCCAGTCCTAAGAGAGGGCAGGGAATCCTTCTCTGTGGGAAGTCCAAGGCCCTTCCCCCTCCATCCAGGCCCAGGAAAGGGTGCATCCAAACAGACTAGGCTCCCAAAAAGCCAGTACATGCAGTAGAATCAAAACCCAGTGCCATTTTCATTGGCTTCTCAGTCAGCCCTCATTGTCAGCCACATTCAGAGAGTCCGGATTGATCACATGCTTCATCAGTCCCAGTCAGGCTGGCCTTGGTGAGTTCCCATTAGATCAGTCACACCGTCTCAGTGGGTGGACATACCCCTCGTGGTCCTGACTTCCTTGCTCATGTTCTCCCTCCTTCTGCTCTTCATCTGGACCTTGGGAGCTCAGTCTAGTGCTCCAGTGTGGGTCTCTGTCTCTATCTCCATCCATCTCTGGATGAAGGTTCTATGGTGATATTCAAGACATTCATCAGTGTGGCTATGGGGCAAGGGCAGTTCAGGCACCCTCTCCTCTGCTGCCCAAGGATCTAGCTGGGGACATCCCCTTGGACACCTGGGAACCCATCTAGAGCCAAGTCTCTTATCAACCCTAAAATGGCTCCATTAATTAAGATATCTTCTTCCCTGCTTCCATATTCACCTTTCTTCCATATCACCCATCCCATTCCCCAGAGCTCTCCCCAATCCTCCCCTTCTCCCTTCTCTCTCCCCATCTCCCCTTCCCCCTACCCCACCCCTGTGCTCCCAACTTTTGCTCAGTGATCTTGTCTACTTCCAATATCCAGGAGGATAAATATATTTTTTCTTTGGGTTCACCTTCTTATTTAGCTTCTCTATGATTATGAACTATAGGCTCAATGTCCTTTGTTTATGGTTAGAATCCACTAATGAGTGAGTACATACCATATTCATCCTTGTGAGTCTGGGTTATCTCACCCAGTGTTTTCTATTTCCATCCATTTGCATGCAAAATTCAAGATGTCATTGTTTTTTACTGCTGAGTAGAACTCTAAAGTGTATATGTGCCACACCTTCTTTATCTATTCTTCCATTGAGGGGCACCTAGGTTGTTTCCAGCGTCTGGCTATTGCAAATAGTGCTGCTACGAACATAGTTGAACAACTGCTCTAGGCTGGGCAGTGGTCGCGCACACCTTTAATCACAGCATTTGGGGGGCAGAGGCAGGTGGATTTCTGTGAGTTTGAGGCCAGCCTGGTCTATAGAGCAAGTACTAGATCAGGCTCCAAAACTACACAGAGAAACCCTGTCTAAGAACCACTGTTCTAGGACCAACGTTCTGTATTTTGTCACTATTGAATAAATAGTAATAATAATAACAACAATTTATAATAAAAACTCCTTGCCAGTTTACATTCCTTATCTCTCATTCAGAGGACAAATTTTGTTAAAATGTCACAAGAGAAAAGCTTGAATTTCTACATGACGCAGAAGTTCCCCTCTGTTTGTCTTGGAGGATAGCCCCTAGAAGAAGAGAAATAAGACCAGCGGGACAGGAAATCCTACCCAGAGGATAGCACATAGCTTGGCATCTGAAGCAAGTGTTTCTGTAAAAAGGAGCACATTGGTTTTGGATTAGGCTACTGGCTGAGGCAAAGCACTAATCTTTCTCAGAGAAGTCTGTTTATCCAGAGGTCGAATCATGTAACTCGTTCTTCTTTCTCTGTGACCACTGGTTTTTTTGGTTTTTTTTTTTTGACAGTATCTTTGTTACCTATATTTCTAAGTCACCAGATCAGATGTCTCAAATGACGAAAAACTTCACCCAGAGGGACTAATTACCCAAGAAATGATTTTAGGATCAGGGACTAAATGTCTGATTAAATGTAGGGTGGGTTTGTGTTTCAGTTAACTTTCTTGATCGCATGTACCTTCTGGCAAGGCCTCATTGTCCTCCAGAAAAATGGTTGAACTTCTGTGCTTTCACCACAACCTGGCCCAGGCCATGGCTGTTGTCCTGCTATGTGGCGGTTGTGAGGTATGACGAGAAATTTATTCAATGACAACTGAGAACCAAGTTTCATTCCTTTTCTGATTTCCTCTGGTTATATGAAAGAGCTCCCAGGAGCCTTTTGACTTGGACACACTGTGATGCTAACAATGCTCCAAATAACAAGACCAAATCTGGCAAGAAACCAAGGGAAGTGCAGCATTAAGATTATCTTGTGACCACCGAAATTCTGTGATTTTGTGAAAAATAGCATGGAAAGAGACTCTACTTTCTCCATGTATCTTTCTAGCAGCCTGTGTAGATCACAGGGGCTTCAACAAATGGGAGCCAGAGCTATTTTCAGTCTTAGCACCAATTTCCCTGGCTCCGTGAATAGAAACTGGGTTCTCGAGGGCTTAAGAAAGAGGCCCAGCCACATTTGCTATCTTTACCTGCAGTGACAGCATCAGCTCATGTAGTTGGTTACAATGTCTGCTATAGTGTAGACTCCAGTGTTTAAGTAGTATAAGGTTTTGATGTGGATAATGTTTTATATAGTTACAGGAACTCTTGAACAGACCCACGTGACCATTGCCCTCAAGTACTTTGCCCTTTCCTGTCCAGCTGACGCGTGACCTGGTGGTCATTAGCTTACTTGAGCCTTCCTATAACTATTTTTGTTTACAATGGCCATTTAGCATTTTGGCAAAACTAAAATCATTCCTTTCACTTAGGGAAAATGAGATATTCAGCCAAAAATCTAGGATTAAGAGATGGCAGATTAAGGAGCTAGTAGCCAAAAACCTAGGGACATTCCTAAATATCAACAATTAGAAGATAAAAGGAGTTAAACAGGCTTCAAAACACATCACTTAGATCCCCAAAACCTTCACGAGCTTCTATTCCTCATGCTACCCTCATCTGCCAACCCTAGGCCAACAGACGAGGTGGACTGGAAGGGATGAGTAGTAAAGAGCACAGCTGATGCCTAAGCTGGCACTGAACCAGCGCAGCCTGTCTATGGGAATGAGTGCCTGCTCATCAGAGAACCACATCGTGCTCGTACCCTTAGAGCAGTGGTTCCCAACCTATGGGTCATGACCCCTCGGAGGGGAGTGCCTGACCCTTTCACAGGAGTCACACGTCAGATAGCCTGCATATCAGATACTTACATTACAATATATAACTGTAGCAAAATTACAGTCACGAAACAGCAATGAAATATTTTTATGGTTGGGGTTCATGACAACATGAGGACCTGTATTAAAGGGTCTCAGCATCAGGAAGGGTGAGATCCACGGCCTTGGAGTTACTATAGCTCAGTTTCAATGACTGAAGTTTCTCAGGACATTGGGGATGGGGTCTAATTCTGAAATTTATTAGTTGCTGCAGTGAATTAGAATAAAATTTGAGGGCCAATGGGTCTTTCATAAGAAAATACTTGATGCATAATGGGAAACTCAATCCTGAAGCTTAATAAGAATAAATTTTCTGCTACTACCTTGAAAAGCCGTAGGTTGGGTTTCTGGTTCTGGCCCTCTCTCTGGTCGGGAACTAGGGCCACAGCAGCTTTGCTCAGATGAGCCTCTCTCACTCTCAGAGAAAAAAAAGAGTTGTTGTCATGGTGAAAAAGGAGGGTTAGAAACAATGAAAAGGCACGAAAGAAGCCATTAAATGCACTCTATCATCTATCTATCTGTCTACTGAGAGATCGATCAATCTGTCATCTTGGTCTCTTTTCTTTTTCCTTGAAAACTTGTGTTAAACCAGCAAGATTGACTGCAGGCGAGGTGATCCCCAAGATCCCATCCTCATCTTGATCTTATTTCTTTTCCTTCTTTTTTTCCTTTGAGAACTTGCATTACACCAGCAAGACTGGCTACAGACTAAGTGGTTCTCCAAGATCCCATCCTAGTCAGGGTCATGCTTACCTCTTCTGTTAGCTCTGAATCTGGAGACTCTGCACAAGGTCTTGGGGACCTGTATTCACCCACGGAAGCACAGCTACTGGCTGCAGAACAGTAGGGAAGTGAGGGAGTTCTCCTAGAGGCGCTGTCCCCTGGTAACACAGTCCAGGGTTTGCAAATCCAGGCTCTAGATTCAGTGATTTGGCTACCAACAGTCAAGAGCTGGAGCCAAGACAGAGAGCAACAGTCTTTCAAATGACTTCCAAAATGCCAGGCCCATACCTCTTACATGGTGACATGAGAGGTTTCCGTATTCTAGAGGAAATAAAGTGGGAACAGTACAGGGAAATATGAAGTCTGGCAGTCCTAAGTGACTGGTACCGTCAACTCGGTCTCTGCCTTTCAGAGGATAATAAAAATTTAAGGGTTTTTGTTTATTTAATAAGTAAGGGTTCTTCATTGCCCATTGCTCCCAGGGATTTGCTTAGTATCCTTATTTCTAAGGAGAGGAAGCCAGAGAAACGAAAAGAAGGAGGGAAGCCATGTTATGTTATAGTGATCGCAGCCTGATTGATGTTTGGCAAATTGCATCTGAGCAAATACTACTGTGTTTCATTTTCTCTTTAAACCATTTCTACTTGAAATTCAGAATTATCTGCTGTGTTAAGAGTCAAATCTTTGAGGCTACTCCTTTGGGTGGGGGAAAATAAATGCTTACTCTCTGTTGGGCCACTGATCACACGTCCCAGTGATATCCTACTGTCTTCTCTGGGTTCTGCCGGCAGTGGTGGAAGTTAATGCGATATGTAAAGCTTGGTTGGGGAAAGTAAGAATTTTAAATCAAGTCTTCAGGTCTGAGAGCTTCAACTTCGATTAATGGTCCTTAACTGGCAGTCTCTTTTCCCTGGCTCTCGCTCTGCCTCCTGAGTTTGGTGAGAGATCGTGTGATCCACGTAGTCACATGATTACTATACATTCCTGAGATGTCCATCTGACTCCAGAATCAGAAGAAATTATAAAACCAAACTAAATGAGGACAGCAGCACAAGGACAGACCTCCCTTCCTACGTGCACTACACAGCGCTAGTGGGGTCCTGTCAAACACAGCCACTTTGCTACTCAACTTTCGGGTCCCTGGCCCTTTTCTAGGCTCAGCAATTAGGAAGCAAACTCATTACTACCATGAAACTCCCTGAGTAATGGAGGAAAAATAGGACTCAAATCAGGACACACTATCTGTGGCTCAAGAGAAAGGAACCAAAGAATGAGAAAATGATGTTTCAAAGGCCTCCTGTCCTTGCTTTTCAGTCAGGGTAAGGAAGTTAGCATTGTATCTCTGTATCCCGCTATTGAGTTTTTCTTGGAAAGCCTTCTCAGAAAACTGGGAGCTCAATTTGACTTCTTGAAACCAGCAGTCTGTCACCCTCTCTTGCCCTGCTTTAGCCCTGTCCCGGCGCCTCTGAGATGGAGACACCCTGCTCACTTTCCTACCCAAACGTTCAGCTACTATTAGCTCAAAGAAGGACATTCTGTGTACTTGGCCCCTGTCCTATCAAGGACAACTTTGTAATTCTCTGAACTGTGGGCTCTACAGGCTGAGGCTCAGGATGTGGGGAATGGCACAGATGTTCAGGCTCAGGCTCAGGGCTAGCCCCAGACTGGTTATCTGTATGCCAGGCTATAATGTGCTCCTGGAACACCCGGCAGATGTTTTTTGGAGCTGGCACAAAGCTCTTTGCGGAGCCCCGTAAGTTGAATTTTTCTATACTTCTGTGGATAATTTAAGTCCTGAGACTAGACCTACCCCCCAGTTTATATTACAAATTATAACTAGTAGATTTGCTTACATCTCAGAGACAGAGTGGAGCAGAAGGAAGGGAGCCAGCACGAGGACACTGAGCTGCTCACATGCTTCTGTAACTGCTTTTATTTTTAATATACAGACACTACAACTCTAATCCTCATTTATTTCTTAAATCTTCAGGTCAACCCTGAAAACAGAGGAATCTTTTTGAAATTATACTAGTAAATGTAGCACTGGGGGGAAGGGCGGCAGGCACAGGTGCACTTGGACTCAAACTCCCCAGGTTGTGGCTTGTTTCCTACACACACCTTCGGCTAAGCTGACTAGTCCATGCCTCCTGGCAGAGCACAAATATCCCTCCCTAGGAAGGCTTTGGAGACAGGTGGTTATCCAGGTGAGAATAACCAGGTAGAGCAAACCTTAGAGCTTAAGTGAAATCCCAGACTGGCAAAGAACCGTGAAATTCTGGGTGACATGTGTTATAGATGCCACAATTCCTAGAGAGCCAATAGGATCATAAAGAGCATTTAGAGAGGGCGGTCTCTTATCTCTCTGCTGTTTGCCCACATGTAATTTTAGCACTGTATGAGTGTCTTAATAGAATGGCTGAAAGTGAATGGTATTGTCCAAGTGAATACATTTGAAAGAAAGCATTGAAATACAGTCACATTTGTGGAATAATAAGAGATTGTTCTCAAAGATAAACAGTGAAATCTTTCCTTTAAATGTTATCTTCAAATATTTGTTTAAATCAAATGCAAAGTAGACTAAGTTCCATACGACAACTACATGGAGTACATTCTACTTCTTTAAAAAGAAAGGGTCAGTTCAAATAAGATAGCTGTTGTCTTTGGTTACCAAGCCAACAAGAGACCAATGAATTGATTGAATAAACTTTTCTTTCAATTGTTTTAAATGTATGGATCTTAACTTAGGGAGAGAGCCTGAGAAAATGTTTTACTAAACCAATGTTCTGTGTCCATTTGAACCCCCAACAAATACATGCAAGTCTCAGCATGTGTGTTCATGCATGTCTTCAGACATCCACCTTGCCAGTTAGTATTCATGTTATTCAAAAATAATCTCCCTAACTCAAGTGTTAATTGATGATAATATCTTGATGCATTTAGATTTTAAAATCCCACACAAGCAGTTGTGCCCAGCAGCACACACCAGTAATATTAGCACTCAGCAAGCTGAGGCAGGAGGATTGAGTGTGAAGTTAGCCTTAACTAGTTATAGAGACCCTGTCTCAAACAGCAAAAACACAAGCAAACTTTCACTGTCCAACTTACTCAAATTGAATCGTGCTCTTGAATAACTGACAAGATGGGTTTGAGCATGCTTTGGTTAGTTTGATTTTTTTTAATTGAACAAATTTCTAACTCCTAACTCTCTTGAAAATCAACCACAATACATCTCAAGCCACAAACAGGATAATGAATAAGAAATGCCATGCTCCTGGAAAGAGGCAAGTAATTAAGACTTGTGGTTTCCAGCCGTTAGTGCTGTCAGCGACTTCAATGTGTAAGAAAACAAAACAGGAAATAAAAAAGCAAAGGTTTTCTCGCAAAGGTTGAGAGTCAATATTCTAAGAAACTCTTTAAAAAACAAGAGAGAAAGGAAGAAAGAAAGAAAGAAAGAAAGAAAGAAAGAAAGAAAGAGAGAGAGAGAAAAGAAAAGAAACCAAATCTTATCTAGAGCTAAAGCCAAAACAGTCAGAATCTTGGAAAGTTGTCTCCTTCCCTGAGTACTAGATCCCAATCTTTCATTTGAGCTTCTTTATGACGAAAAAATAAAAAGAATTATGATGTAGACATGAGGAAGCCTTCTCGGGACAGTTTGTTCTCTTGGGCTTGCTCAGATCCACCATGATCTAATTATACTGTGGAGATCAGCAGGCACCTTCCCAGTAACAACCACTCCTCTCAACCAATCTGGACCAACTGACTTGGTCAGAGCTTTACTATCATGGATCCCATTGCTAAAACTCAAACCCAGATTCTGGATAGAGCACTAGAAAAGTCAATTCTTTTCTACTTTTTCTACCAAGATTTTCTGTTTAGTGAAAGACCTGCTGTCTTGGTCATAACCCATAAGAGATAAAGTACATTGTAATTCAACATAGTTTTCATTTGATACCAACAACCCCATCTCTTTATTAGTAAACACTATGAGTTTATGGGCTCTCATCACAAGAGAAATTACTGTTGAAAGTCAGAAGTGAATCTTAGGATTAGAAATCTGTTCACGAGTCAGTGGCTGCTCCTTACTTGTGTGGTTATTTAAAGATAATGTAGAATCCAAGTCTCTTTGGACACAAAATTATTACAATTCAGAAGTTTCAGTCAGGCAGTATGAGAATCATTACTGTCTTTCTCAAAGCGTCAAGACTACCAGTTTTAAGGAAAGAAAAAAGTGCATACCGAGAATAGCGCTGGGTTATAGTCAAAGCAAGGTATGAAAGAAGAGGCAGGTAGAGGATCCAGTTCTAGGACCAGTGTTCATTCCACAGCCCCTTTTAGAATAAAGTAAGAAATAGGTTTAGCTTGTTTTATGTACTTTCTGGGGATGATAGTTGTTATCTGCTGATGGTGTGTGCCTCCAGTCCTAGCACTCAGGACATAGAAACAGAAGTGTCACGAGTTCAAGATCATCGCTGACTATTCAGGAAGTTCAAAGCCAGTCTGGGATGCATGAGACCCTGTCTCCAAAAAAATGACTCCAAGGAGGTAGCAAACACCTTTAGTTTCACCACTTAGGCTGAGTGAGGTAAAAGGATCAAGAGCTTGATCAGTCTGATATATATTTGAAGACTATATCAAACAAACATAAACAAACAAAAACACTCAAATTATATAGTAGGCAGGCCCTTGAAAAAGAATCAGTATCCACTTAAACGGAGAGAAATCCAGCCTTTCCTTCCAGTGCAGTCTGTTCCAGTCTACAGAACAGGGAAAACACCTTACAATAACTCCACTGCCACCCTCTGAGTTTGAGTTGATTATGCAGACCTTTCTAGAAGTTTGGGCTTTTAACTAACACAACGCAAAGTAGGTGTGCCTTCCATAATCTCCTCCATGGGCTCTCATTGTTAAAATTAACCCACTTGACCCAGACAGATATTCAGCCTGACCTCAGGTCTCCAACTAACTAACAAATCATAGATAACTAAAGTCCAGCATGGGTTTTTTTTAAAAAAAAAATGTTTGCGTGTGCACAGGTAGGCACGTGTGTGCAGGGGCACACACACATGAGCACAGGAAAGTCAAAGGACAACACTGAGTATTATCCTCAGAAATACTACCTATCTCGTTTGAGACAGAATCTCTTGTTGGCTTGGAGTCCACCAATTAGGCTGGATTAGCTGGTCAGCAAGCCCTGAAGATCCTGTCTCTGCTCCCCAGTGTTGAGATTACAAGCACTTGCCACCATGCTGGCATTTTTATGTGGGCTCTAGAAATCAAATGCAGGCCCTCAAGCTTGCAGAGCAAGCACTTCACCAAATGAGCTATCCAGCCTTCTTTGGGTTGGGGTTTGGGTTTGGTTTAGTTTGATACAGGGTATCTGTAGCCGAGACTGTGCTGCTACTCAAGGATAACCCAGAACTCCTGATCCTCCTGTTTCCACCTTCCTGCTGGAACCAGTGGTATATAGCACCATGGTGGGTTTATGCAGGTCAGGGATCACACCCAGGGCCTTGTATTAGATCTTCAGTTCTAGATATTTCTTTATAGTTGCTACACCCCATCTCTTTTCCAATCCTGTCTTCTTTCCACTCTTTATTAAAAGCCAAACTAACTGTCCCTTCTTTCCTCTCACTTTGTCCATACGTCTATGAAAGGCTATCAGGGCTACTACTAACAAGGTATAGAGTGTTCTAGATTCTAGCCAACACCAGTTTAATTCTCCTAAGGCTGTAAATTATCATCTCAGTTCATTATATTTTCAGAAATTCAGCCTCTTACCAAACCATCTGTTTTCATCATGAAAAATGGAACGAATGTTGCCTGTCTGGTGAAGGACTTCTTTCCCAGGGACGTGAACATAAGTCTCAAGTCATCCAAGAAGATAGCGGAATTTGACCCTGCTATAGTCATCTCCCCCAGCGGGAAGTACAGTGCCGTCAAGCTTGGTCAGTATGGAGATCCGAATTCAGTGACATGTTCGGTTCAGCACAACAGTGGAACTGCGCTCTCCACAGACTTTGAACCACATGCACATTCTCCCGGTGAGTATCTAGCTTGAAGGAGCTAAGACGGGGAAACTGGAGGAAAAGAGAAGCGGGCAGTGTGAGCCCAGCATAGATTACTTTTGATTTAGCATTATGCTGTTAAAAAAAAAAAAAAAAAAAAAAACCGAAAGCACTCATCTCTGGCTAAGAAGGAACTGCTCTGCGTCTCTCCTCTTATTTAATCCCCATCCCTCATCTTCACCAACCACGGTCTTTTTCATATAAATGTCTGACACCAAAGGTATCATTTTAATTCAAAAATCCCATAAGGGTGGTTGTCTCATCACTGACTGAAAACCCTTGCTCTGCCTACAGATTAGAGATCTTGATGTTGTCCTGATGACTCCAAAAGTCCAAAATCGGAGAAATCCTCCGTACAAACAGCTATGTGACCCTCTTGTCCTCAGTTTACCAACCCAGAGTCTCCTCCTTTTGCTTCTTGCTTGCAAACTTAATCTTGACCACTGTTGTTTTTTCTAGATAATACAAAACCACCAGAACAGGAAAGTGTCACACAAAGTTCAGAGACTTGCCATAGCTCAAAAGGTTAGTTCAAATCAAATGGTTAAAACAAATTCTGTCATCAACACTCAAGACCTCAAAGCATCAAACTTCAAAAGAAAACAAAAACAAAAACACAAAAAAAAACCCATACTGAGTCCACTGGTTCCCTGTCTCCATCCCAGCAGAGCTGGCCAGGCTGTGAGCCGGTGTTTCCCTCCTGTCTGGGTGGGCACAGGAGCCTGAGGACTCTGAGTGCTGTCTGGCACCATGTTGGGGGTACAGGCCAGGAAGAGCCATGGCCATTTGGAACAGACTGGTGACAGTTGTTGGCACTGTAGAGAGAAATCTGGCTCCTCCTGAAGCCGCTGTTTTACTTTTATTCCATCATAGTTCACATCAAGAAGATAAACATGACGTCTCTCGTAGTGCTGGAGCTACGGATGCTGTTTGTCAAGAGTGTTGCCATCAACTTTCTCTTTAGTGCCAAGTTACTCTTCTTTTAAGGTAAGAATTGCTCACTTCATATTCCCAACTCCACCCTAACTATACTATAAATTGGGAAGGATGTTTGGAAATGGTAACAAACAAGAGAAGTATGGTGGTACCGTCCCATAATTTTAGCACTTAGGAAGCTAAGACAGTATGATTGATGTGAGTTCAAGTCCAGCCTTGATATACAGCATCAAAATGGCCAGGGCTATGTAACAAGACCTTGTTTCAAAAGAAAGGATGGAGGGAGGGAGGAACAGAGAGGGGGATTGAAGGAGAGAAAGAGGGAGGAAGAGAGGGAGGGGGAGGGGAGGAGAGAGTGAGAGAGAGAGAGAGAGAGAGAGAGAGAGAGAGAGAGAGAGAGAGAAAGAGAGAGAACATGCTAGACTTGCCTATGAAACTCCTCTTTCCTGGGGCTGGAGAGATGGCTCAGTGGCTAAGAGCACTGACTGCTGTTCCAGACAACAAGAGCTCAATTCTCAGCAACCACATGACAACTCACAACCATGTGTAACTCAAATTCCAGGTATCTGATACCCTCTTCTAGCTGCCAAAAGCACTACACATGCATGGTCCACAGACACACGTGTGAGTGAAACACCCATGCACATAAATAAAATAAAATACAATACTTCTCCCCTTATTTTCCCCAGTATTTCCAAATGTTTACCAATTTCTGTTCAAGGAATGACCCAAACTTTTGAGGGTTGGATTGATCTCTAAGTACAGCCAATAATTCCCAAATGGTTATCTAGCCCTACCTGCACTTGCAGTTCAGAGTCCACAGGCAGCACAGCAGTATAAAGAATGTTGCCCTAGGTATCAGAAAACCAAGTTTTAGCACTGACCTTGTGACTAGGTCCCTGATTCCATGGCCAGTTTGTTTAACCTCTCTGGGTTGGGGTTTAAGAATGGTTACAAGAAAGTCAATGGGTTTGATTACTATACTGACCAGCAGAACCTCTGCCATGTTCCACAACTGATTAATGATGTCTGTAGTGGTGCAGCATAGTGGGTACCCACCATCCCAAAATGAAATCACCCCTGTAACCCCTTCCAGAACTCAGAGTCTATGATTCTGTAATGACTTTCCTTGACTTACAGGCTGGCTGGCAAGAGGAGACTATGATTCCTGAAAGAGACCAAAAGCTTACAAAGATGCTATATTCAAGGCTTCCAACTCCTTAGTGCTTCAAACTGACCCGTCACCATTGCATCTAAAGGACTGAAAGGAAAACCAGCTTTTCTGTGATGGCTGCAGCCAGCTAATCCTCCAGTCTAGTAGAAAAGCCCTGGGGAGAGAGGTTTGTGGGCCTGGCTTTACATGCTGCTTTATAAAAGCATGGAAAGCTATGAAAATATAGACTTATTTTCTTTTACCCCTATAACTGTTATACTTTGAAAATAGTGTTCCATCCTTCTTTATTTACCCAGAACTAGAAAATAGGAAGCAGTAAGTCACCAGCTTAATTACTCAGGAGGAAAATGGTCTTGGGAGAGAGAACATGTGTCTTGTTAGCTAAACATGGAAAGCTGCAATCAACCCACTCCGAGCCAGCGCCCCTCCTCCCTCCCCTGAGGCCAGTATGGCCCACTCTCTGTCTTTGCTCCCAGACCATGCAGGGGAGTTTTCCCAGCAGCACTAGGGTGCCAATGACTTCAGCACTTTCTGTTTCTCCTAATACTTTATGTTCATTTTTGGCTCCTGAAGGCACTCCAAGCAGGCAATAAAGCTTCAACAATCACATCTAATCATTCTCCACTCTGTTACCAAAGATGAAAGTAAAATACAGAGAGGAAGGATACCTCTTTCTGTGAACTGACTTCACGTGCACAAACTGGCTGAGTCCCAGACGCAGTACAGAGGGTATAGAATTGAGACCTTTGCCCGGCCTGCCAACCACTCACTGGGCAACAGTTTTGGAAGCAGGGACAAGAATGTGACCTCTCTCTTTCTCCCTGTGAAGGCAGCACCTTTATTGTCTTTTTCTGGCCAGTCTGTGCCCTGGGCTTTGACATCACTGGACACAGATCCTTTCGCCTTGGTCTTTGATGTTGATGTTTTTCTGCCTTTCTTCTCGGGCCTCTGCTGCATTTGTTAAGCCGCAACCTCTGCTGTCACTCATTGTGAACTGCCTGGAAAGAAGGCACTCAGCTCTGTTGAGCTATTAGTCTGCTGCAAGCCAGAGTGGGCATGTCAGCCACACCACAGCTTCCTGACCCAGGCCTGAGGGGCCTGTCTGGAGGAGTAGGCCCTGGTTTCCTGCTCTGTGAGCACAGCAGCACCTTCAGTGTGGGGTTCGGCTCTGTCAGCCCAGCCTGGCAAGGCCGTAGCTTTATTGGTATCACTAAGGTAGGAGCCCTGTGGTTTCCTCAGCTACTACAAAAAATATAAAGCAGGGACCATGGTGTGACATGAGCAATTACCCCTGGCAATTCCCCTGGCACCATCAGCCACAGACTCCAAACCAAAGGAGGTAATGATGCTGGGAGGCCCTGGGTTCAGGAAAATCTAGGAGGATAAGTCAGATCTACATAGGGAATAGCAATGACAGCATTCCACACTTCACCTGGTACGTATGAAGACTGCCTACTCCCAAACACTCACTTCTGCTTCCTGGCTGTAACATCAGAATGCTATTCTGAAGTTGTTAGAAAAGATCGTGTCCTCATTTTTCAAATGGAACAAAACATTTGCCCTGCTCGCCCCACTCCAAGGAGAAAAAGGTTTGCACTTGGGCAAAAGTCTTTCAGTGAGGCAGATATATTTCTAGGAACAGAACCAAGGTCTCAAGACTGTCAGCCCAAAGTTACTCTCCCGTGAGCTCACTGCATCACCGAAATGAGGACAATGTGTCAATCTAAATGTCACTACATGGAGCTTCAGGACTGCCTCTTGTCAGCAACAAATGAGACGACTCTGACCCAGCATGCCACGGAAAAAAAATCCTAGCCCATCACAGGATTATAAATTTCTTCCACCAAAATGAACCTCCAAAAATGTTAAATTAATATTTCAGTTAGAAAACAAACAACAAGTTTGATTACAAGATTTTTCTACAGGGATGACATTATCTTCTTGTTCAGAACCACCACCACCCACATTACTCTCTCATGTTCCTAACCCCTCCCACTGGTCCTCTCCCTCCCTGAAACTCTTCTTCCTCTGCTCTCAAGTGCATGAGAGAATGTGTGCGTGCATGCGTGTGCATGTGTGTGTGCATGTGTGTGTGTGTGTGTGTGTGTGTGTGTGTGTGTGTGTGTGTGTGTTTGTGAAGACTGAAGGCAGGATCCAGGAAAGATGCTGCCTTGGGATGGACTATGACCTATGGTTTGCTCACCTCATCCTCTCTGTTGCTTCATATACTGGCTACGTTTCACTTACTGTGTCTAAAATGTGTGCAAACTCCTGCCCAAATTCATTTTGATAAGCCTCCTGGGTCTGGCTCCAACAGAGTTCTAGAAGTACAACATGGCAACCCTGACTGTCATGAGTCAGCTGGGAGACTGGGAGACTATCTCTTACTTCCGGGCTCTTCCATCCCCAGGGTTGTATCTGATAAATGATGGTATATTTAAGATGCAGACGTTAATAGAGAAGTAGAGAAAGGTAAGAGAACGTTTCAGAAACTAAAGGGGCATCTGTTTCAACATCACACACCAGTTATTCCTAGAGGAAATGGTCTTGTCTCAGGATACCATTGAGCTCCACACTTAGCACCTTAGAAAATATGTTCAGTTCTTAGGCAACTAGCCAGGCCTGTTCTTCAATGAAGAGAGAGAAACGTTGTCCAAATAAAATAACTAAAATGGAAGCTTCAGAGCACACTCAGGAGGAACAACATGACTAACATAGCAAGATACAGGATGAAGGTAAGATAGGAGTGGATTTAGTAATCCACTTGGAGTCTCAGATGAATGCTTACTAATTAAGACACAGCAACGAGTAAGAGATGGTGGAGATGCAGTGATGGTGATGTCCCTGGCCTGACACCTGCACCATCCTGATACCCTCACAGCAAACAGCACAGGCTCGAGGGTAGAGAAAAGGTATTTCCTCAAGTTGTAGCTCTCCAAAGTCAATCACAGGAGACGAAGGTGACAAAGGCCCAGTGAGCCAGAAGGGAGATGTTCTGCTCCTTGGAAGCCAGAGTCTTCCCCGGCTGTGCCCAGGCCTTTTATTAGCAATCACTTAGGGGCACCACTAAAGGCTAGGCTGGAGTACAGATGACTGAGAAGGATGCCTGACAACCTGATATGTGACTTCCTGTTGAAGGAGGCCACTCCTCAACTGTGCTACAGGGGTTTAGGTACAGGCTCCCTGGGCACCTGCATCACAGTGGTGTCTGAAGCACAATAGTAAGCGGCACTGTCCTCGGGCCTCACTGGAGAGGTCACCGGGTGGAAGGTTCTGTAGACCTTGCTGTGTCTTACAGAAAATCGGCCTTGAACAAAATCTGTATCATGGAATCTTGTACCATCCCTAAAAAGGATAAACTGAAAAGACAGATCTTGCCTTCTGCGATACCAAAATAAATCTGGATTTGGAAAATTTCCATCGTAAGTGCAAAGCAATGTTACTGCAATGCCACTTGCGACTGTCTTGTCAGGTGAGCTCTGGGTCAGTGAGATACATAGCGCATCCTTGTCTGTGAAGGGTCACATCTACATGCCCCATTACAAGATGGCACTGACATCCGGTTTCACCACCAGGTGAACGCACATGTGCTAGGTAACTTTCCACTGCTGTCCCCGCCTACTCCCGAGGCATCATCTGGGATTATGGGCAGCAGACCAATGCAAGAGTGACACGTCCAAAGCAAGGACTGTTTCCTATATAAGGGATGGGTTCCTTCATATATGGGTCCCCGGCCATGTTAGCTGATGCTCTCTCTCTCAGGACGCATTAAAGCTATTTCTGCAGAAGAATCCTAGTGTCCCACATGGTTCTTGCTGGCGAGACGACAGCGTGAAGAGGAAATGAGACAACAGTCGCTTCTGAGTTCCCAGACGCTGACCAGCTCAGAGGAACTCAACAGAGAACAGGAATGAATGTCACGGGCAGAGAATGACTAGACAGAAGCTAAGCAGGCAAGAACAAGGGACCGAGCCTCCAAAGGTCAGAGAAAGGGAAACGGATACAGGCAAAAGAAATGCACCTCTTACAGGTGAACAAAAGGCTGAGCGTCAAGCCCAGAATCATCCTTTAGGTTCGTGCAGGAGGCAGCGCATGGAGGAGGCCGCTGGGAGCTCTTTAATCTTCACAGGGCTCTGGACAGACTGGAGATAGACCGGAAATGAGGGGAGGCAGGCAGCCACTCACGTGACTGTCACATGACTGGGTCTGCTGAAACTGTGAGGTGAGCGCCTCCACGAGGGACTGCTGCTGTTTACAGAAATGTTGGTCTCCAAACCGTCTAGGACTGAGACTTCTGACAGTGAAAATGAATTGGTTTAAAAAATAAATGTGAGGAGGGGTGGAGGGAAGGACAGAGGGAGGTTGAGAAAGTGGGATAAAGGGAGGAAACTGCCATCTCCGCAGCGGCGTGCTTTGGCATACTCAGTTCATAAAGTAACTCGCTCTCCATTCCAAGGGTCTCTGATCGTAGGCTGGGACCGGTCCATGAATCACACTTCAAGTAGCCCTGTCTCAGGGCACCTGACATCTGTGCATTCACCTTGTAGAGCTCAATAAACAGAGCAAATGGATTAATCCCTGTGTAGTATGCAATGTGTAAACTCAACATGTAAGTCCGTTACCTCTCTGTGTAAAGGTGGGAAAATGGCTGAAAAAGATTGTTTCTAACACCTTTTCCAGCCTTGGACCCTACAAGTCCTTGGTTTCTGGTGCTTAGGGGGTGCTTGCTGATCCTGACAGTGGTTACTGGATTGCGCTATGTATCTTCCTGTCTCGTGGGACGGTCCACAGCCTACACTTGGCTACAGCAGTAAAATTACTGTCCCAGAGAGAGCTTCCTGGCAGGTAAAATGCAATGAAGCTTACTAAGGTACTTTCTGAGAAGCCCTGCATGCCTGGGGTGTCTGGAGACCCTGTGCCATCCCCTCCCAGTCACGCACCCCAACAACCCAGCTTTCCATGTAAGCCATGACACAGTATTTAGGAAGCACTGCTCTGGAATCAGAAACACTAATTCGCTCCTCAACCCCATGAAGTGTCTGCAAAGTCCCTTCCCTCCCTTTTTCCTACATCTGCTTCATCAGCAAGACCTGTTAGCACTTGGAATCACCAGCCCATCTCCCTACCCCTCTCCCCTCAGCTCCGTCATGCAAACATCATCTCTTACAAGGACCACTGCAAAGAGTCCTAACTGGTCCCATTGCTTTTGCTCTTGTCCTGAGCCATCCATTTTCCAGGTCTTTAGAATTCTAACTGCTCTCTTTGCCTGTGTCTCTGAGCTCCTACAAAGCTCTGGCCCTTGCCTCTTCTCCAGCCCTACTCACATATATTCCCTGCTTTCTCTGTCTACCTCAGCTGTTATAGCCTTTCTTGTAGTCCTCCATCAACTTCCCTGTCCCAGCTAGTTCTAGCTGTCTAAAGCTCTGGTCCTAGTCCTTCATTAACTTCATTCCAGTGAGATGTCCCTGGCCACTCCACTTTGTTCCTAACTCATTGCCACCCTGGATTGCTGGATTACAACTCTGTTGGAATTTTCCCTCAGATTGCTCTCTGAAATCACAAGGATTCATAATATGTATATTATCACTTTTTTCTTCAGTCTCAACACACACACACACACACAAGACTAATGACAGCATTCATCTTTTCACTGATGAAAAGCTTGTCTTTCAATAAGTAGATGTGCAATAGAAGAAGGCGGTTCCACTGAAAAGCTCACCAGAGAGACCCAGGGGGAGGTACTTGCCTAGCATCCTGAGGCTCTGGTCTCTATCTCCAGGGGTGGGGAAGAAAGAGAGAAAGAAAAAGGAGGAAGAGGAGAAAGAGAAGAGGAAAGACTTCATCAGCAGCACAAACATGAACACCAGAGAGCAGTCAATATTTATTTCAAATAAGTGACAGCTAAAATTTACTAATATCTAGAACCTGCCATATTTGGGACATCACTCTACATTTTTTAAAAAAGTATTAATTATTTACCTGGAATTCTATTTTCACTTGACTTCCTGAATTGTATCTGGCAGCCACAGGCATGGAGAGTTCTCAGGGAAAATACTACCTGGGCCAACATCCCACTGTGAGCATCTTTAAGGCCCTGCAGTGTTGGAGAGGAAGATTAGGAGTGAAAGGGCTGCCCTCCGTCTCAGAGCCTACAGCTTGGCGGGATCCTTGCACACAGTTCAACCCCTGCTGGCAGAAGTCATTTTCACAGCTCCCAGGTCCCTAATTAACCCCTGGACTGAGCCATTTTCTTAATGACTTCTCCTATTGCCCAACTTCAGTGACATCTGACCACATGCAAGAAGATGGGTTCCACGGACCCTCACAGCCAGTTCACATGGAGTTCACATGGAGGCACAGATGCTGGGTGCCATGCTCGGTGGCATAAGTGAAATTTCCCAGATGTGGTGTCCTTTTCCTGAAAGGCATTCTTCAGAAAGGGCACTTCTGAGGGCCCACGCAGTAAGCCAGCTAGGCTTGTGCAGTCAGCACCCATTCATCAAATATGCAGATTAATATGGTCCTAAGATCAGTGTTCTCAAAACTATTCAGAGAGAAGATGCTAACTAAATATGGGGGTAAAATGACTGTTAAATTTAGCTGAAGGTTTGTTCTATCAATCAACAGTTAAAAAAATCTAAAGACCACACCTCTCAAAGGTGTGTGTGTGCACATGTATGTGTGTGTGTTTGAACATACTCACATGCACTATTCAGAAACTGTAACATGAGGGGGCCTGTTTGTTGGGATTTATGTCCTGCCCAGCCCCCCAGCTGCTAGGACCCAAAGAAAATGACACAGAGGATTCCGTAAGTTATAAAGCTGATTGGCCCATTAGGTCTGGCTACTTATTAGTTAACTCTCACATCTTGGTTAACTCATTTTTCTGATCTATGTTAGCCATGTGGCTCAGTACCTTTTTCAGTGGGGCAGCTCACATCCTGCTGCTTTGGTGATCTGGGCAGGAATGGGAGGAATCAACTTCCTCCTCCCCAGAATTCTCCTGCTCTCCTTGCATCATTTCCCTTTCCTGTCTGGTTTTCCCGCCTACACCTCCTGCCTGGCCAATCAGCGTTTATTTAAAACATGACTGACAGAATACAGACAATGCTCCTGCACCACTTACCCCTCTTTTTTTAAAAAAAAAAAAGAAAAATATACATAGTCCATTTTTTTGGGAATGTGGGCGTAGTATTCCAGGCTACTTCCAGCTGGTTGGGGGCATTGATAATCTTATGGGGACCTAAAGAAAATTTAGAGTTATGATCAAGTCCTGACTGAAGTATCCTGTGCGTCTTGATCATCTCAGGCAGCAGTCTTGAACCTGTTCTGGATGAAGGACTCAGACATCTGGGCCATCTGTTTCTACCGGAGATTGCTCAGGTGGTCTCCCTTGGTCAAAGATGATTTTTCTTAACTCTGAATAAATCCAGAGCCTCTCGTTTTCTGTGGAAACAAAAGAAAAATCTCTTCTCCAAAGCAACATACCTTTTTAAAAATACCTATCTTGGATTAATTCTGCAGCATTTATAAGCAAATATCTTTTAGCAGCTGTTGCTCCTTCCTCACCATTAAAACAATTCAAAGAGAGCATAATAGCATGCAGTATCAAGATTCTCTGTGTATTTTCCATCTTTACATGGCTTTATTTTAACCTCTATTTCTTTTATTTTTACTTTTAACTTTTGACTTTTTGAGACAGGTTCTTTGCATATCTTTGTCCTGGAACTCCCTCTGTAGACCAGGCTATCCTTGAACTCCCAGAGATCTGTCTGTCTCTGCCTCCCCAGTGCTGGGATTAAAGGTGTGTTCCACCACACCCAACTACTCTCTTTCTTTCTTTTTTATTTTAAGGCTTTAAACCTTTTTTTCAAGCCTGCATATATTTTTAACACACTGTAAACCATTTAGAGGTTTTCTTATTCTTTGAATCTCTCCTTACTGTATATCTCTCTTTTTCTGACCACATGGGTCTTTAATTTGCTAAGGAATATGGAGAAGACAACACTCAAAAGCTCTTAAGGCATTTCAAGGTCCTTGCCAGGAAGAAAGCTGCAACAGTGTTTCCATAGTCTGGACTGCCTGCTTGAGAGAGTCAAGAGTTTTCCCTGGCAGGACGGCCCAGAAAGCCAGCATTTTAAAACAGCGCAGCTTTTTTCCTGCTATGGCTGAAAACCAAAATGCTTTACTCTAGTCTTTCCCAAGCTTTCTCAGGCTTTTTGTGGATGCAGTTATCCACGTGGGCACCATTATGTAACATGAGGGGGCCTGTTTGTTGGGATTTATGTCCTGCCCAGCCCCCCAGCTGCTAGGACCCAAAGAAAATGACACAGAGGATTCCGTAAGTTATAAAGCTGATTGGCCCATTAGGTCTGGCTACTTATTAGTTAACTCTCACATCTTGATTAACTCATTTTTCTGATCTATGTTAGCCATGTGACTCAGTACCTTTTTCAGTGGGGCAGCTCACATCCTGCTGCTTTGGTGATCTGGGCAGGAATGGGAGGAATCAACTTCCTCCTCCCCAGAATTCTCCTGCTCTCCTTGCATCATTTTCCCTTCCTGTCTGGTTTTCCCGCCTACACCTCCTGCCTGGCCAATCAGCGTTTATTTAAAACATGACTGACAGAATATAGACAATGCTCCTACACCAAGAAACCACAACATGCATGGGGGAGTCAGAGGACAACTTGCAGAACTCTATTCTCTCCTTCTATCTTGGGGATCTGGGGTTGCAACTCTGGCCAACAAGCTTGGGAGCAGGGTCCTTTACATGCTGAGTTATCTCATTGGCCCAGAATTTTTTATCTTTATGATGTCAGTGCTGCAAACATGTTGTCCTAGAGCACTGTTCTCCCCCTGAGACTTGAGGCCGCTGTGCTCTCTCCTAAGTCCAAAGACTCTGGGGGGCATGAGTCTTCATGCCCACTGCTCTTGGGTCTTCAAAAGGCTGCAACTTTTGTATGACTGAGTGAGCCCCAAGTTCTATCTGGATGTGGTAGCCCACTACTGACTAAATGCCACCCTCAAGAGCTAGAGTCATCTCCCTGATACATTGCTACCTGCAGCCCGAGCAGCTCTCAGGGAACTAGAAGTTTGCAGGCATCATCTACCACCTAAAAAGCAGGACTGGCTTTCATAGCTTGAAATCACCTCTCAAGAGGGTTAAACAAAACCTCCTTTATCCTTCAGTCTGAGTCTTGATAACTCCTGTTACTTAAAGAAAGTTGGAAAGAATGTAAGGACCAGAAGACAGAGAGAAAAGCTGCTGAATGCTGACTCCTGCGTGTGACCCGGCTGCTGGAATCAGGAACTCAGCTGCCACAGTGGCCTGTTCCACAGTGGCCTGTTCTGGGTCTGCACAAGCCTGGACCTATCAACAGCCAGTCATGCATGGGGAGAGAGCTCCTGGGCCCTTATCTCTCCCTGCTGAACTATTGGGTAGTGGTGGATTGGGGGGCAGGTTATGTTCAGATGTGTACCCAGCAGTTGGCCTTCCAGGCTCCACTGGATAGCTCCAGTCCCATAGTCACACAGGTGGCCCTGGCTTAGCTGAGTGGGTCACCAAACAAACACAAAGTCATGACCATGGGAAAGGGACCTATAAGGCAGAAGGGGAATGACTGGAGGAAGGGAAAGATACAGAAGGTGGGGTGAAGGGAACTAGAATGCATTATAGACGCGTATGAAATTGTCTACGAACGAATTTAACTAATAAAATAGGGGAGAGGTTTTGTTTGGGGTGGCTTTGTTTCTGACCTTGCAGCGCCCTCTGCTGCTCTAACCAACCCATCTCCATAAGCAGGTCCAGCTGGAGCTCAGCAGAAAATTGGTCGGAGGGAAAACACGTTCTTGCACACCTGATCTCAGAGCTGCTCTTCTATTTCCATCCCCCGTTCACCTCTGAGACTGACAGCTGCTTCTGTATTGGTCCTGTGGGCCCGTTCTTCGCCAGTCACGAAAAGAGGACTGGCTTCAAGGAAATGAGATTTACTCTAAGAGACCCAGAGAAGTAGACATTTTTGCCTTCAAAATGCCTAAGCCGCAGTCAAGAACAGGGATGCTTGTCTGGACGGATGCAGAACACTAGATACACTGTGGGATTCTACAAATCCGTCCTGGAAGGGAAGCCTTAGTGGCATCTGGAATGGGTGGCTATGGAACAAGTGTCCAGAGAATGAGCTTTGGCACCATTGTCCTCCTGTGGCACCTTCCATTCCAAGATGCCCGGGGACAACCCGGCCTGATGAATACCAGGAAGTGCTCCAAAGAAAGACAAGGGCCAACACATCCCCAAGCTCCTGGTTTGGGGGGAGACCTTTCAGATTTGGGAAAGAATAAGCATGAAGAACCCTACCATGATCCCATCCACCCACCCACCCGCATTACCCTCTAGAAAGCTGGTTTTTGGAAAAACGCTCTGAAGATGATGTCCTGGATGCCGCTTCCGGAGCAGCCTAGGGGAAGGATGGTCTTCGTCCTACCAGGTCTTTGATATCTTTTATGATGGAACTGTGTCTGACTCCCAGCTGTCAGATTTCTCAACCGCAATCTGTGGGATCTGCTCCACAGCTGTTCTCTTGACCAGCAAGAGTCAGCAGGCTGCATCTCAACTCCCAAGAGCTGACGATTGGTAGTGGCTCCCTGGAGCACGCTGGTAAGAAGGATGCTTTGGTCACATCTACACTCAGAGGGAAGAGCGCTCTTCTCTTCATAGTCCCACTGTGGGAGCGAGGAGAGGAGGCAGGACCACACTGTTTCGTATTTGCCATCCACACATGCAGTGTCACGCCGCATAATGAGTCCTGAAGAGACACTAATCAAAGCCAACTCCCTGCTGGATTATCCTTTCGGTAAAGGGCAAATTTTTCGATCTCTGTCTTTTCCTTGGCTTCCCTGAGTATCCCACAGGCCATTTCCCTTGTTATCAATTGCTAGTGCCTAATTGCTTAGTGATAAATGAAGTTCCACCTCTCATTTGCCAAGTCCTTCTTCATGATGCCATATCCACTGTTTAAGAGGGAGAATCATTCCCTGGGCCAGCCAATATCCTGTAGGGAGAGATTGCCCGGAGAAAGTCCTGCTCTCTTGTGGCACATGTAGAGAGATGCAGGAAGTAATGCTGGAACTCAAATACCCTGAGTTTTAGCCCTAGCCATGACTCAAACCTACCTACAGGACCTGAAGAAAAATTTGTCTCCCACTATTGCATGTTTTCCTAAGCTGAAGTCCGCAGGGAGAAACCATCTGAAGAACAGTGTTTTTGATATTGGGTTCCTGGTACCCAAGGAAGGGCAGGCAATACTCTGTGCATTTGTGTAGTAGAAAGAGAAACCTGGCCCGCCTGGTATACTTGATGGCCCCAGGCTCTCCTCTGCTCTAGGTCAGCAGTAAAGAACCAAGAGTTACCCTTCCTGACACCTATAGAACAGCATAGGCGAGAAACAGCTTAGTAAGGTTTCCAGGTTTCTCTGATCCTTGTGAGTACAGAGAAGAAATCTGGAGCATCCTGACACGCTTGGTCTCTCCCTCTCGTGGCCTGCATCTTAGGCTGCACTAGTCAAAGAGAGATAACCTCAAATGGCAGTTCAAGATGCTGGCCTCCACTCCTGCCTGATATCTCTGGAGACACTGAGGAACAGACCCAGCACTCCGTAAAGAACTCTGAGGTGCTTCGTGACTTGTCAGCCCAGCGAGCCTCACTCAGAGGTGCCTCGGCAGCTTTGCTCAGTAAGAGCACCTGGTACTTAGAGGTCTGGAACAAGCTGCATAGGGAATTACCTTGTCCAATGGGAGGTCAGTCTCCCTTCCCAGAGGGTCTCAGATTCAAGGACAGGTCCCGCAGAAAAGCAGGAGAAAAAACTACATTTGCAACTGAAGGGCATGAAGCTTAAGAAGAGCTGTGTTTAAACCAAACGTGTTGGTTTACTTGCTGGATCTCGTATTATCTGGATTCTTTTAAGAAGCTATAGCTCCCTCTAAGGATTTGGTTCTAGAATTTTGACTTCAAACTCTAAGAAGATCAAACACTAAGGCAGATGGCAGGGTTGGAAACCACCACTTCTTGGTGTGCTAAGTAGAGACCTACTTTCCTTTTTTTTTTTCTTTTCTTTTCTTTTCTTTTTTTTCCTTTTTTGTTTGATTTTGTTTAGATGAGGTGAATTAGATGAGCCAGGGGGTAAAAATGACACAGCATTTTTGAACACATTAAACCCAGAGAAGCAAATGAAAAACTCACAGCTTAAAGAGTCAGTCCTTGATGACCTCCCAACTTTGCAAATAAGGACAGTGGAACTCAGAGAGGAAGTAAGGGTGCTCAAAGTCACACGGCTGAGCCTGATCCCAAGGTCCAGGGCAGAGCCCAGATGCCTCGTAACCCTGACCAGTCCAGACCCTCCCAGAATGGAGGAAGACAGCACACCCTTTATACAAAGTTTAGCCAAAATAGAATTTATGATTCCAAAGAGAAATAAACTCACTATGTGTTAGCTGGGGTTGCGAGAAGCTAGCTGAGGCAGGGACAATGACTGACAGCAACTGAACCAAATAACAGAAGAGAGGAGAGGCTGCCCACAGAGACAGGAAAACAGAAGCCTGGGTGGAACACTGGCCTTGCCTTCAGACAATGACGTAACTATCGGACCCTGCTCCTCAACACTGCACAGCTGACTCTCCCAGGGGAGCTTAAATTCGGAGAGATTGCACACTGTGATGGCTTTGACCCATGGATTACAGATACAGAATTGTCTTGAAAGCCTTCTGGAATCATCAAGTAAGAATCGTATCTCTGGGCACGGCTTCAGTCACAGCACCCCACTTTAACTAAAAATGGTGTCCCTTCTTCCTCTTATGAGACCTGGACAGTGGAGGAAGCTTCTAGTCCTTGGGAAGCTCTGCCAAGCTGTTCTCATTAGGTTGATGACACAGGTTTGTGCAAAGCCCTTCAGCACAGTGTCCAGCGAGTCAGTGGCTCTAAGTTGATATCTGGGAAGGGGAAAAACCTCACAGTAAATCCAGGTAAGTGTGGGAGTATCTAACCCTCTTTCTAAATGTGATTTGAAAGATCTTTTTTATACCAACTAATGGGCATACGGCTTCTTGCCCTGTGTCTGCCAAGATTCAGGTTCAGTCAGGTTTTTTAAAAAGAGAAAAGTACCTGATCCACCTGCAAGTGGATAGCGCTTTGTCCAACTTCCCACAGGATCACGTAATGACCCCACCCCAGGTCAAACTGTCTGGCAGTTCTTCTGTGCCCTTCATGACATGCTGGTCTTCAGGTAAAGAGATAACTTTAGAATTCTACAATCTCACAAGAATTTCCAAACCTTCAGGTTATTATTTTTTTAAGGTCATGCACAATGCATTTGACGTGGAGGAAAATAACAATGAGGGCCTGTTAGCTACCGGCCACACGCTTTCTGTGTATTATCACACTTACTCTTGATGTGGCTCTGAGCTCGGTGCAGCCGCAGCCCTCATTTTAAACATGACTTCCCTGTTGTCAAGGATGCTTGGGAGGCAAATAATTTCATAAAGTCCATGCAGTAAGAAAGAGAACTCAAGGGCCAAGCGTAGTGGTCTAACCTGTAAGCTAAGTGCATGGGAGGCAGAGGCACAGGATCACTGCAAGTTCGAGACCAACCTGGTCTAGATTGTGAGTTCCAGACTAGCCAGGGCTAGCTAGTGAGACCCAGACAAAGAAAAAAAAAGGTTAAATGAATGAAATTAAATAAGCAAAAAAGTGAGGAAGGTCTTGAGGCTTAGTTCATGACCTTTAGGTACCAGAGATGAGTGTTTACGACTGAGATTGTATCTGGGAAGTCACTGGAGCCTCGTTCTCCCCAGTTGTAAGAACCAGAGGTGTGTCTCACAGATGACCCAGCACTGGACAGACAGACTTCTGCCACCCAGCCATAAACTCCTAACCCCCCAAACCTGCACTGACAAGCTGTTGCCATTCTCCCACTTTGGAGATAGAGAAACTGAGGTGAAGCAAATTAAAGCACTTGCCCTTGATGTCAAACTCAAGTCTCTGACCCTGAAGCCTTGAGTTCCTTCAAACTAACTGTACCTACCAACCAACTGGATTGATTACTTACCTAATTAATAAGGCAGCAATCTAATAATCTCTTTGATAAAAGAACAAACAAATATTTTCCATTGTCCCACTCAGAAATAGCCCTGTAATTGCACAATTGCACCATGATTCTGCCTTTGTTCCCCCTGGGAGACTTGATGGAGCTCTGGCTCCTGGCAGTTGGCAGGAAGTCTAGAGAGTATTTGTAAAGCAGTGTGTGGCTGTGGGACCCAAGGATCTCAGAAGCTCGTCTTTGGGAAAGGGACAAAACTGACAGTAAGCGTGTGTAAGTTTTAATTTCTAATATTCCAAGTTTCTCTCTGGACCTCTGATGTGCAAATTTTCTGTTCTGTTTTATAACCCAAGTCCACACCATGGCAGCTAGTTAGCTGATTCCAGTCCAAACAATTTCTGGTGTATTCCTGCCATATGCAGGACACCGCCCGTGACCCTACACGCTATTTACCTGATAATATGATGAGAAGGACACTGGCCCACTGCACCAGGAGTCGGGCTACTGTGCACATGATTGTGAAAACTGCAATTGGTGGGATTTTCTACGGAACTAAAGGAAAATCAACCTACTCTTTGGGCTTCTATTTTTTCTCTCATAAGATGGAAAAGAGGGAAGAGAAGGAGTCTGGGCCTCCGTGTTGCTGGGCGGGCAAGCAGTAGGGGATGAATGCTAATACATTTCCAGAAAAGTGATCAAACTACGAGGAAAAGGGAATTTGTGGATAGTTTACAAAACCCACCACTGCTCCTCATTACACGATGCTGGCTTTATTGGGAAACTTTCTAGACAAACAAGCAAACACTGGAGCTTCAGGGGAAGTTTGGACAACTGAGTTTTTGTAGAGTCATGTGTCATTGTGTGTCTGCTGGAGCCAACAATAAGCTGACATTTGGAAAAGGAACAATTCTGAGGGTCACACCAGGTATGTTTGATGACACTTACTTGTTTCTAAACCTAAACTATCACTTTAGAAATTCTTTGGAAACAACCACATTACCCGCTGACCGGCATTTTCCGCTACATTGCTAACTGGTCACGGTGGCACCATAGCCAGCCCCTACACCAGAACTTTAGACTGCTGTTGACACTTTTAAACACTTGGAAATGTTAAGTCTGACTCTGTTAAGGGGGTTATGTCTGACTAAAGGCTGCTGAGTTGAAGCTTTAGTATTCAGGAACAAAATGCATCTAGAAAGGAAGGAGGGTGAGGAGAGCATAGGCTGGTCACAAGGCAAACATCGATAGGATCGCAAGCAGCCTGACCCAGGAAGAGACAGTGAGGTGCACGTTGGACACTGAATGACCACCTTGCTTTCACATACATGACTAGGAGAGGCTTCCATGTTGACACAATTAAGAAATGAACTATCTGGAATTTCTATAAGTCAAACTCTTAGAGTCAAGCTAGTTAGGCAAAGTTGTGTAAGATTCTTTGGTACTGATGATGAAAATCTGATGTTTAGGGGAGAGGCAACATTTAAAGCAAATTTCAAATGAGTCAGAAGGACCAGGAGCCTCTGAGACTATGTCGCAGGATGATGCTCACTGCTGTGTTCTAACTGGGTTCTCCCGGAATGTTTGCGTCCTTGTCTGGACTGAGTTCAGTGCACCAGAGGAGACTTCTGATACTCTCTCACTTCTGTGCTCTTGCTGATAAACTGGCCTCTGGGCTTGGAAAAGGACTCTTAAGTCAGGCATCTTAACAGCCCTTCTCTTCACTCCATGAGGCCAGAAGGATGCTTTGGCTGCTGCCTCACCATTCTCAAAACAACCTAATCTCTATCAGCTTCAGTGTTGCTGAAATTTTGCCTTGCGAGACAATTTCTATTTTCTACACCAATGGAAGCCTATTCCAAATAATTATTTAGGAGTTAAATTGACTCATAATTCCAAAATACCAGCTACCCAACTGGGTATCTCAAAGCAAATCCACTTGCATGGCTGAATTATTATCCACATTTAAAAAAGCCAGAATCAAAATGTCCTCAGAACCACTGTGTTGCCTCTGTTTGACCTTCCTTAAGTCCTTCATGCTAAAACAGCATCAAGTAGAAAACCATTTAGGTGCTGGCCTATGTGTCTAGTGATTCACAGGGGCCTAAGGGGCAGGCAGGTCAGTGGCTGCATTTCCACACTGGAGTGGCTGTTTAGAGCTCTCCAAATACGAGAAATATAATCAGGAAAAATATACAACTTTATTTTATTTATAATTCTTATACTTCCCAAGGAACTGTTTTAAATTCTTTCCCATTATGCTGTAGTTTTTCTTTCGGTCCCTCTATTTGTGATGTGTGAAGATGAAATATCAGTTGAGGTTGAAAACGCATCCCTGAGATCTACCTTAAGCTTTCCCTGCCAGAGGGGTTCTAAAAAAGATAGGAAACTGACATTTGAGAAGCAGATTAAAGAGGAAATCCAAATTAATCCCAAGGAGTGATGCTCAGTAGATAACTCCTTAGATATGGCGTGTCAATCCCGCGAGTCTCTTTGCCCAGTTGTCTGGGCTGCCTGTTTGGTCTTGCCTGGAACAGTCATAATAATATGTTCATCCCAGACCCGTCTTCAGCAGACAGAAATGTCAGTCTCTTGCCCAAAAAGTCCATGTGATTTGTTTTGTTTCAAGAGTTTGTCATTCTGCACAGTGTTCTGGAAGTAATAGAAAAGTGCATTAGGGAGCTCCTGAGATGGAAATGAAATGGAAATTTAGATTGTAAATATATGACTGTAGTAAATGGACAGCAAGAAGAAAGATGAAGCGATTAGAAACTTAGCACATTTCTCCAGCCTAAAGGAACATTTCTGTGAATAGTTTGAAACTATTAAAGAAAGGCGGGTGGCGGGAGGCAAACAGATCCTCCCACAGTCCTCTTGTGCTGCACAACTGTGCCATGTCTTCTTTCAGGACTAGAGGTCACATGGGAAGGACACTCTGGGGTTGATTTTGAGTACAGCTCCCTTTTAGTGGCTGTGGGTTGGGGAGGGGGAGGTGTTCAGAAATAAATCCACCTAAGCACAGTGGATGAGAGGATTTCTGGGAACAGGCTCCTCCCTGGCTCCTCCGTGTGCCTTTTAACCTTTCCTGTCTTAGAGCGATGTTTTGAGTCCCCGAAGAGGAGGCCCCAGAGTCGGTCCAGGAACTTTAAGTAGGAAGTCAGCTTAACTTCACTCAGGAGACTTTTAAGTGTAAAGATTTCTTTAATCCAACTGTTTCGGGGAAAGTTCTGTAAAGGCTGGATGAAGGGTGGGAGGAAAAGAAGTTAAGATCTATGAAGGAGAAAAAGATAAAGATGTTAAATGTCTGACAAAGGAACTGAAGTTTCCAGTACACTGTCTCCAACTGGTAAAGGAGGCTGTGAAGGGCAAGAGAAGCGCAGCAGGGAGGTGCAGCCACACCCTGCAGGTTTGTGAGGCTCCGGCCATTCTCCATAGCAGACTTGACTGCTAGGCACCTGACCTGGCTTCTTCAAGAGAGGAAAGAGGCTCTGCTGTGCAGTTTGCATACAAGCTTTGTAAAGCTGTGTGGTGTGGCCCAACTCCTAGAGTGGTTTCTAGAAGCTGGTGTGTGAGCAAGGGACAGGCTGACCTGACTGGGTATGGAGGCCGAAGCTGCTTATAGGTCTCTTCAGCCATCTTTCTAGGCTTTGTCCTCTGAGCTCTGCTGAAGAGACAAACACGGTTTGCCTACTCCTCCAGAGAAGCAGGCCAGGAAGGATGAGCAAGCCCTCAGCCTCACATAATACGTGTATCCCTGGCCTCTTTTTCTTCTGAAATCCATTTCCCATAGACCAGAGACCAGTGAATTGATTGTAAGTAATTCAATAAACAGCAGAGAAATTGTGACCGAAAAAGTGTAATAAACTAGAAACTACATGAGTACCAAGCAGGAGAAAACAATTAGGAAGGAAGAGAGAGAGAAAAACTTACCAAAACAAAAATTGCAGCTTAGTCATTAAAAAAGCAATAAAAATTGCATTTAAGATTTAGAGAGACATATATATATTGGGTTTCTATATCACAGCCTTTCACTGGCCTCTAGAAGCCTAGGTCTTGGCAAACCTATAATGCAGTGCAGGATGAGTGCAGCCAGGGCCCTTCTTCAAGAGCAGCCCTGGTTCCTGTTTTTGTAAAACCTCCCCAGGCTGTGGGAACAGTGGAGGCGGCAGCTACAAACTGACATTTGGAAAAGGAACTCTCTTAACTGTGAATCCAAGTAAGTCTTAAGGGAGTGGCAGAGGGGGACATTCAGATGCCTCTCTTTCCAAGCATTGCTCCTCCAAAGCATCCCAGCTTAGCTTCTAAATCTGAACGGATTTATCGTGGAGAGATGGTGCCCAATGCCACAGTACAAAGACTAAATTGCCTCTAGCCAAAAATATCCCAACAATTCGCCTTAAGTGAAATTATTGGTACAGGGAGGCAAACTGAATATAGGATCCAGAGGGATTCGGCTAAGGCTGGGAAGGATTTTCCAGAAAGATTGAGAGGAAATTGGCATGTTGTGACTATGCAAATTTAGTGACCCAAAAGTAATGTAGATACTAAAACTACCCCCAAAATAATGTGGAGCCCTGAAATTTCATTAATGATGGGAATCCTATAACCTGATCTTCTTATTGTGCCTTCTTGCACTTTCTCTTAAAGAAACTGTACTTAGTCCTGCCTGGAGACTTGAGATTTCTGTAGGAGAGACTGTCTGGTTCACTGGGAAGAAGATTTAATCCCTTTCATATTCTTGGTAGTCATTCAGCCTCTTCTTAGTTCACTTGAGACTAGAGGAACCTGTCCATCCTCTGAGTTTTGAGAACAGAACCAAGCAGTCTCCACTCTTTCCCTCTCTGATGAGGACGGGTGTGCACTGATGAGGATGGGTGTGTACTGTGAGGATGTGTGTGCACTGGTGAAGATGTGTGTGTACTGATGAGGATGTGTGTGCACTGGTGAGGATGGGTGTGCACTGGTGAGGATGGGTGTGCACTGGTGAGGATGGGTGTGCACTGGTGAGGATGTGTGTGCACTGGTGAGGATGGGTGTGCACTGGTGAGGACGTGTGTGAACTGGTGAGGACATGTGTGCATTGAAACAGTTAAAATTTTACAGAAAAGTCACTGTGATTGCTACTGACACTTTCAAAAAAATCTGTGTTGCTGGTGGGTTTTAAGAATCTACTTCAAAACTGACCTGTTCAAAAATTCAGCTAACGTGAAAGTAGGAGAACTTTGAAGGGAGTGATGGTATAAGCTGTGTGCCCTGGGTACTGCATAGAAGCCAGATTCCTAGTTTCTTTTATTCAGCTCTGTCCTCTGTGATCAAGAGAAGAGCCACAGTGGGATGAGAATGTGAAACAGATCAGGCAAGGCTCTTAGAAAGAGTGGCTCCAGGAAAGGGACACTAATGAATGATTCAGGGTAGAGATGTTACCAAAAACTTAGTTGAGAAAAAAACGTTTAACAGTATAAAAGTCAGATTTACTTTTTATTATATGACTAAAATATGTGATGTAATAAAATCATATGAGTTTTTCTCTTTGCAACTTTTTGTGGCATCCATCAGACTAGCCAACAAACCCCCCAGTTTCCCATGGTTGTGACTGTCAGCACTAGGAACTTCATTTGATCAAGGCATGGAATTTACAGTCATCCCAAGTAACTCTACAGGGATGTCTCCATGGGGACATTTCATTCTCCACGGAAGTGCCAGGCCTGCTCTGTAAGTTTGCACACCTCTGGGCAGATGGTAGGGTCACCAGCTCTTTCCAAGATTGAGAGGCTTCCCCCAACAACTCATTACGTTAACAGATAGTTCACTGTGATAACCGGGCTCAGAGGTGAACGTCCTGTGAGCTACTGCGTGCATGCCATCAGTGCAAGAACAACAGAAAGCTACGCTGTGTGGAGGCTCAGCTCAGTGTGCCCACCATTTCCCTCTCCTGTGCTAAGGCAGGAAGGGAGCTGAGGAGACAGCATTTCCCAGGGCTGAGTCTAAACCTCTTCTCATTCCAGTCAGCCTCCAAATGGCAGAACACTATCCTCCTGTCTCCTTGTAATCAATTCATTGTCATCAGAAATGTGCGACACCTCGAGGGGAGGGAAGGACCTGCCTTGAAAGCTGAACAGAGAAATTGTCCTGAAAGTGGTGCTGTAAATGGAAATGAGACCTTTAGAAGAGAAGACTGAGCAGGAGAAATCAGGAAGCCTTGTTGTGAAACCAGAGGAAAGGGGTGGGAGGCAGGCCCTGGGTGTGGCTGGTCAGTGTCTCTGGACCAAATGTAGAAATGGTCCCTGACCTTCAGAGGGTTATATTCAGCCTCATAGGCCTAGGCCTTTCCGGGTGAGTTTATTTCCCCCAAAAAAACTAAAATAGAAAGCTATCTGTGAGCCTGGGGGTTCCACCAGGTGTTTTTGCAAAGGCCTCTGTTACAGTGCTACTACTGGTGCTACCACTGGCAAGCTGACATTTGGACAAGGGACCATCCTTAGGGTCCACCCAAGTAAGTGGAAAAGGACATGGCTGCACAATGGGATTCTGAAGGGTCGTCCCTGGCATGGGTTTAAAAGAACTGTGTGTTGTTTAGGAGCTGCGCTTTGCCTAAGAAAACTAACGCTGCTCAGGGTCCTTAGTCATCTTCAGCCTCTTCTAGTCTCTTCCCCGAGAGCAGCCAATTCTGATGCTGGAAAGCTGGGATCTTCTCTGCTCTCAGAGCCTTCTCTGGAAGCGGGGATCTTACTTTTGGGAAGAGAAGGGAACTCTTTCCAACTGACTCCTCCTGAGTAAGTCATCTTAGATTTCACAGCATTCCCTATCAGAAAGGTCCCCCGTGTAGCAATCTTAAACTCTTCTTGGCACGGCTAAGGCCATCTCCACTGGAGCCCTCCCCAGCAGAGAGAGATAATCAGAACAGAGCGTGAATAGCTATTCAGTTTGGAGGGTCTTAAATTAAGCAGAGAAGGGAAAACAGACAGCTGTATGGGACCATAAGGTCTCACTTCAAATCCCTCTATGTCCCCTGAATGTATCCAACTACATCCATAAATGCAAAACTACAAAAGGAAAGAGAGAAAGGAAGGCCAGAGAGAAGGGGCTACTAAGTCCATTCCCTATCACTGAAACTACAGGCAAAAAAAATGACAAATAATTCCAAAGAGTGTCAGATCCAGAGTTTAAAACCATTCTTAAGGTTCACAGTAACTGATATCCTTGCCAATAACTAGAGCATTTAGGAAGACTTGGTACAGATGTATTTGAGGCTGGATCCCACTGGGAAAAGAGAGAAATGCGACTATTTTTTAAGATATATAAAATTCCTTCTGTCATCTGCTGTAAAACCCCCACTGCAGAGAGATGTGTGGCAGTGAAGCGAAGCCGATGTGTGGAGAGAGACACAAGCTGGAGAGAGAGCCCAACTCTGTGTCCCCCACACCCTGGTTCCCTTCCCCACTTCAGGCCTTCTAGATCTTCCTTGTAGGGACCCTAAGGGAGCCAAAGAGACATGAATTAGAGAGAGCCTGGAGCTTGGAGAGCGTGGGTGCTTAGAGATAATAAAGTCAGTGAGTGGCAAGCAGGAGAGGAAGCAGTTAAAAAGCAGAGGAGACATTCAGTGCAGCTTGACAGGACCGAACCAGGAGGAAGGAATCAAAGAGAAAGCTGTCGCCACTATAGTTGCCATCCTAGAAACTCTACCAAGGACAGCGTCTTCTCGCAAAGAGAAGTGTGCCCAGTCCTGTCTGAAACGGCTGCTCTTCTGCAGGGCACAGTACACATTCTAAGTGTGCAGAGGACGTATCAGACTTGACTCTTTTTATCTGGCCTTGGGCAGCATAGATTCACACCAGGTGGGTGTGAGGCGAGGTTGTTAGCAACACTGCTCTGAGGTTCATTGTGGAGTTGTACAAATGTCTCAAGTGTTCAAGACACCTGCTAGTAAAGTCCGGCCCTAATGGGCACAGTCCAGGTTGTATCAGGACTGCCCATGTTGCTGCTGCTGCTGCTGCTGTTCAGTTTCCCAAGCCCAGGAGCGTGAGCACCAACACGGAGGGCTTGACATTTTAGCTCAGGAGCCAATTGACTGAAATATGCCAGGGGGGTCTGAAAAGGCAAGATGCCTCCAGCGCGTGGTCCCTGTGTTACCTCCCTGGCAGCTGTCATCTCAGAGAACACATCCACTTAGAAAGGTCAGCCCTTCATTAGCCAGACAAATGAGAACAACACGTTGACCAGAGGTAAGGTGTAGGCAGTCCGGATCTCAGCTTTGGAGAGCCTGGCCCTGCTAACCCTTGAGTGACAGTGTGCTGCTGAGCATACGCTGTCTCCAAGAAGGTAGATGGATGACGCCTGAGGACCTGGTGTCACCAAGCCTGCTTGGAGATCGGAATGAGGTGCCGATGGAAATGCTGTGGGGTGGATAAATCATGAAGACGGGAGGAGAATACAAGGGAGCCCAATGGTGCCTTTTAAAACCTGCTGCAGGGTACCAGGGGTTCTTATGATGCCACGGAGAACTGTATACTCCTAACAAGTGTCCTGTTATCCCCAACAGAGTCCCTTCAAAATGTGTCTCCTTCTCAGATCCCATAGGCTGAATAGGACCCTTGTTGTAGCACAAAAAGCTAGGATCTTTGCTTCTTAAGAGTCACCTACTAGTTATTGTAAAGGGTTGATTTGCTGTGTGACATCCTCCTCCAACAACAGGCTGGTGTTTGGGCAGGGGACATCCTTATCAGTGATTCCAAGTAAGTTTGCATGTTGTCTGTGGAGCGGTGGTTCTCAATCTTCCTAACGCTGTGACCCTTTAATACAGTTCCTCATGTTGTGGAGAGCCCACAACCCTCAAATTCTTTTCACTCATGCTTCATAACTGTAATTTTCTACTGTTATGAAATGTAATGCAAATACCTGATATCCAGGGTATCTGATATGTGACCCCGTGAAAGGGGTCACGATCCACAGCTTGAGAACCGCTGCCGTGGAATATGGTGGAATTCATTGTCATAAACGTGGAGCTCAGGGACAGGGTGGGTGAGGACGCAAAGCTGAAGGAGTCGAGGTCTATTCACTCTGGTCAGCATAAGAGGTCAAAGAGCAGCAAGTGTAAGGTCAGTCCTTAAAAGGTGTCGCGGAGAGTGTGGGCTTTGATGGTGGTGGCGACTAAAGGCCGCCTGTGGTCTACTGCTGCCTTCTCCCCAAATACGGAGATACTTAAGGTGGAGGGAGTGATGGGCATGAGAGAGTCGAGGGTCTGGGGAGTGAGGCAGAGTGGGGTATAGCAGCGTGGTCCTAGCTTCAGTCTAGATTAGTGCAGAGTTTAATAAAGAAATAAAATCCTCCCAGAGCCAAGAGATTTCATAAGGAAGGAGTCCTGGGTTTATAGTATGTTTCAGAATCATATAATCAACAAGAGAAAAACTAAACCTTAAAAGGAAAAATTTAAATACCCAAGCATAAAACAATGGCCACACCTAAATTAGGCAGTAAGCCACAGCAAATGCCTATCAGCCGTTCTTCTAGTCCCCTCCCAAGAGGAAGCCACCTTCCAGCAGCAACTTCCTCCTTCTGATTCCCTTGCCAAGTGTCCCGACAGGGAAAGTGAAGCCTGTCCCTTCCCGCTTGCCCACATGGGGAGCCCAGGTGTAGACTCTAGCTCTGACTGCTGCTGGTTTTTGTTGAGGTTCCTGTCACAGTGGAACACAGGTTACCAGAAGCTCGATTTTGGGACAGGGACAAGTTTGACTGTTGTTCCAAGTAAGTGAAAAAAATGTTTTTCCCGTGGCCATCTGTAAATCCTGAACCTACAGAAGGAGCTATCCAAAGTTTGCTACTCGGTTCCCCTGCTCCTGGGTAGAATGTTGTCAGGAACATTGCAAGGGCCCCTTGCCTTCCTCCAAGGATGGTCTATGCCAGGACAGGTCTTAATTCCTGAGGGAGGAGAACAGACAATGGATGCTTGCAGCAGTCACCTTTGCTCTTGCCCGCTCCCCAAGAGGGCCGTGACCTGAGACATCAGTCTCCACCACAGGGACCCACCTCGGGGACAGAGGTGGAAGGGACCACCCAACTGAGGGAAGAGGGGCAGAGGCCAGGGAGAACAAGAGGGAACCTCACAGAAAACTGCAATGTGGGAGCTGTCAGGGCATGAGAAGCATGGCAGGGGTCCCCGACTTGTATCTTAGGCATAAGTGTGAACTGAAAGCACCCAGACTGGAAAAGGGGTTCCCGTCCTCTCAAGACAAACTTAGCAGAAAGTCACCCGCCACGCGCTGCTGATAACAGCCTGTAGTCTCCGCCGACGCAGCAGGCAGTGTGAGGAAACGGTTGTGCAAGTGTGGAGGGAGGAGGCTCACAAGAAACTTATGAGGGCTTTCAGGGAGAACACAGAGTTGGCACGGGGGGATTTTGTAATGGCGTGGCACACTGTGCCAATATGAAAACAACAAAATAGCTTTCGGGGCTGGAACCAGGCTCACCATTCAACCCAGTAAGTACTTCATCCCAGTCCAGAAACCAGCCTGTTAGATTTTAGGGATCCAACCGGACTATACAGGCTTAGGGAAATTCCATGTCCTTTTCCACTATTGGCAAAGAGAGGTGGCAGCCAAGTATCTGAGTTTTCTGGGGGAAAACTCCAGTCATGAATAGTTAATTCATAACTAGAAAATGTGATTCACGATTCCGTTTTTGCTGCTGGTGTCATGTGCCATGCGAAGAGAATTTAGAATGCCTTGCATCTCCTCCTCTATCTTGTGTGATGATTCTGACTTTGGCTGCTGGAAGTGTTGGGAAGAAATGGTAGAAACATAAGCTATCAAAGAGACTCACAGGAGACGCAGGGATGCAGGCAGAGAACTCCTGGCAGAACCATGTTATAGAATCAATCCAGTGTTGTGTCTCATTTACAGATGGCAAAGACACTGGGAAGGGTGGGAACACAGATGCTCTGGGAGAGGCAGAGGTACCTAAGGTGGGAAAGTGAAGCACCAAACGCGAAGGAAAAAAACTAAATTATGGGAAATTCCAGTTTCTTCCCCTCCCCCAAAATGAGCCTGTCTGTGTGGCAGCAATACGCTTTTAGTTCATCACACTGCCTTTGAGAGCATGCTACACACCAGCACTGTGGTGCGGTCCATAGTTAGAAACCGAGATTTACCTCGAAAACATCGCCACCTCTGTGGGCCGTGCTGCATACTATTTGGTGTCTAGATTTACAAAATTGACATCTAGATTGAACTGCTGGAAACTGATGTGAGAGATAAAGACAATAGTCAGCTACAAAGGCACGCTGTATGCACAGAGCGATGTGCACACATGAGGTAGATAGAGTCCTGCCTGCAGTTACAACCCGCAGAGGTTAAGTGTCTCTACCATGCTCCCAAAGGCAGCCTCGTAAAGCAGAAAGCCGTAGGAGGGAGCAAGAACCAGGGATGAAACCTCTCCCTAGGGATGATACCCAGGATTTCCCAGCTGTCTAGACCACTTTGTTTCCTAGGGAAGTCTCTATTTCTCTGCATTGAAAACCAGAAGCCTGAGTCCTGGGGGTTTGGATGGCTCAGACTCTTACAGTGAGACTTACACTACCATCACCTTCCAGCCACGCTGGATAAGGCACTTTTAGATAACAAGGGTTTTTTTTTTTTCTTTTCTTTTCTCTCTAGATAAGGCAGGAAAATGGTTTCCTCACTCTGAATGTAGGGACAGGTGGCTCAGAGTTCTAAAGAATGTCAGCAGCAGAGCTCAGCCATGGAAGTGGGGGACCCAATAATTGTCAGCCTGCTCCCTGATGCTGAAGTTGCTGGAAACTTCAGAAAATTGTCTCAAAGTGAGACCATAGTACACCCAGGAGAAACGCTACCAAGAGCAAATTTGGAATAGGATGTCCCCAGAAGGGGACAGATTGCCTGTAAGCCAGCTCACAGCTCCAGACATTCGAACACCATGCTGAAACCATAATAAGTTCACCCTCAAAAGAGACGGTCCTGAGATGGTCAGGAGGAGACAGTGACTGGGGTTGGAGATGGAGGACATTCCAGCAGAGTGGAATTATGGAGAACAGGAGGACCTGATAGGATTAATGAAACATAAGGCAACTCTGACTAGAGGGCTAGGGAAGTCCTGGGAGAAAAGAAGCCGTGAATCCTGGGGGGCTGCAGATCATTTATCTGGTCCAGGCAGTGAGCAAACAGGAGCCACATTCTGATACACAGTCGTCAGAGTCTGTAATTAGAATAATGTCATTAGCTTTCTGGGCAAATACCATCAGGACGTTGATGGGAAGCAGGGAGCCTTGTCTCCAGCACCAAGTCACTCACCCCCCGCCCCTCACCCCACCCCATCCCCCACAGTCACCACACTCAGGCCCAGGTGCAGTTTTTGTCCAGGACTTTGAGGCTGTGTGGGCCATGGAGACAAGCGAACTTTTGGCTTGGGAACCATTTTGAGAGTCAGACCTCGTAAGTACAAACGCATTCCGCTCTGCCAGGCTCCCTGTATGCGGTACAGACCGATCTTCTCTGTCTGCTGAACAGACTAGCATAGATGTATTTGGTTCTAAGAAACAAACAAAGCTCCAGGTGCAGTACACGCATGCCCCTGGTGTGGTTCGTGTGAGGATTTCCACCCATCGCCTTGGAGCGCACTGTGCACCAAACACACTGGTGCGGCCCACAGCTTGAAAACTGAGTTTCAACTTGGGAAACAAATTGCATGTCTGCAGAGCTGCTGTTTGCTATTTGGTGTCTAGATTTGCAAAATGGCAAGTGTAGACTGTGGCATTGAGCTTAGAGATTTCTCCTTAGCCTGCGTCTTGGGTCTGCCTACAGCGGCGCACTGATGGCTGGCAGGGCATCCCGCACCAGCACGGGGGAAAGCCCAGGCAGACGGCTGATGAGAAGAGGTTGGTGACGAGTGCCAGCTCTGTTTCTGTACTGCTATTGGCGGCAGCGAGGAAAACAGCAGTGCAGACATCAGGCCCATGATGTCAGCACAAAGTGGGGTCTTTTCTGTGCCTTCTCCTATTGTTTGCTCCAGACTGACATTTGATTTGTCCTCCTTTAGATTCAGACATATGAACTGTCAGTGGTTTTTGGTGTTTTATTTTTATAGTCTTTTAAATACTTTTGGCTAAGTTCTTCCATTCTACCTAACCCTTCCAGGTAGGCAGGAACTTCCAAACAGTCTGGAAGACATGGACAATGTCAAAATCAATAACTATACAGGGCCTGTATTACTCAATCCTTTGCCTTGGTGACAAATGGTAAATATTTCAACAAGGCAGAGGAAGAAATGGCCAGTAGCTTAAACCAGGGTAACAGGCTGGTGCTGCCTCGGTAGGGGATCTTGGGGGCTCAGGATGTGCGTTTCTGAGACAGAGGTTTATGTCAAGGCTTGCCTCAGGGTGTGAATACAGGAGGTGCAAACCAACTCACCTTCGGGAAAGGAACAAGGCTGATTATCCAGCCCCGTAAGTGCTTCAACCTGGGAGGTGGGAATCTAAACGAGGGGTCTGTGGGGACATTTCCAAATCCTGTTTCAGGCAGCTGGCACAACTGCCACCGCCAATACTGTCCTCAGTGTATAGAAGGCTTTGAGCCATGTGGCTGAAGGAAGTCACGCGGGCCATGTTTTGGAGGACTCCTGAGATTTGCCCCTTGTCTCTGATTATGACTACACGTCCACTGTGGTACATTCTAGACTCCCGCAGACAAAAACGATGAGCTTAAGGCCAAGGCATAAAGATACACCAGGCCCTTAACCGGCAGCGACTCTGCAAATGCAAACTGTTTTCACAGGAAGCTTTGCAGCGCTGTGCTAATAGAGTCTCGTGGTGTCTCCTAGTCTGTCTTCACGGCTTTGTCTCAGCCTTAGGGACCTGAAGTCGAGCAGTTATTAATCATTTGGTTTCTCTGCTGCATCACTCATTGAGAATGACAAGACAGATCCATTACCATAAACCCAGAAGAGAGAGGGCAAAGAGCTTGATGCCCAATGTGTTCAGAATTGAACTTGACTGGTTTTAATGAACTAGCCAGTGCCTATGACCAACTGGGGCCAAAAGGGCAACCGGCAGGATATGATCATCATTCAGTTATTTGACCAGAGCCCTCTGTCTCCCTGTCTCTCTGTCCCTCTACCCCTCTGCCCCTCTTCCCCTCTGCCCCTCTGCCCCTCTGCCCCTCTGTCCCTCTGTCCCTCCCTGTCCCTCTGCCCCTCTGCCCCCCTCTGCCCCTCTGTCCCTCTGCCCCCCTGCCCTCCCTGTCCCTCTGTCCCTCTGCCCTCACAGGAGCTGATATTTTAGAGTTCAGGGAAATTTTTTTTGTCTGCAAAGACACCATGGGGAGAACTCTGAGGCAGGCAGTGGAGACTGACTAGAAAGACCAGCATTGGGTTTCTGTTATGGAGTGTCTCACAGTGTAAATACCAGCCCGGCACTGGCGAGAAGCTCACTTTTGGGACGGGAACAAGACTTCAGGTCAACCTTGGTAGGTACTAGGAACTTACCTGGACTCCTTTAAGAAAAGGAGTATTATATAGATGTCCTGGCTGTGTATAGTCCTCCCTGCCTTTCAGTGGGAGGAGACCTCATGGAGGACACCAGCCTTCAATTATTATTTATGCTATCTTGATTTCTATCACTGCATCTTCCCCTTCCAGCCTTGAGAGCAACCTCTGCTCCAGGCTTCTTCAGGCTTCCTCATACTGCATGTTTTCCTGGGAACAGTGGGGCTGAAAATTAACTTATCACCGGGACCTTGTCACTTAGCAATGGGGTGAAAGTGCTCTCAAACAGAGAGCAGCAAATCACTCTGACAACTTCCCAAGGGTGATAAGTATAGCGCGGGAAATAGGCTACTGTGATCTGTTAATGGGCACTCTACAGAGAGCCTGGGGGAGCTTGCTTCCTTGTGCACGTGCCTTCTGGGAGGACAACCTTACTGGGCTCTTGGTGGAATCAAAGCAAAACCTTGACCCTCTGAGAAGAGAAGCAAATGACGGATCTTTTCCTCCAATGCACTACTGTCTCATTATTTACGAGTTGTGAAATTACTGATGATAATTAGCACAAAATGATGAGGAAGAGTTTCAGCATTCTTAACCTATGAGTGAGATGAATATAGAAGCTTTGGAACAAGCCACAGGCCACAGAAGATAGTCTGTGTAGCTGGACAGGGTTTCTTGGGTTCTGCTGGCTTGGTAGTGTTCAGGGACCTGTTTGAAGGCCAATTAGCTGTCTCTGAGTACCAATTTGAGTTCCAGTTAGGTGTGCTGAATGCCCTGACAAATCGCCGTGTGGATATGTGACAGATAGCTCTGGTATTCCTGCAGAAAAGCCCTGCAGAGTATGGCATGCTAGTTCCTCTGTCCCTGCCCCTACCTCGGAGATAACTACAGGCGTCTCCCAGGGCGTTTTTGCTAGAGTGTGTATCACTGTGGCTATAACAACAATGCCCCACGATTCGGAGCTGGAACCAGACTCACAGTGAAACCAAGTAAGGCAAGGACTGAGCCCATCCTAAGGCCAGCACGAGTGGGTGGCTTTACTGTTCCGTACAGTTTCAGTGGGTACACAGCACCACCTCCAAGAGCGGTGTTTCCAACTTCCTAATGCTCCTGCTCTGTTAGCTAATGAGTTCTGGCCATTCCAAGGATTTGGTCAAAAAGTATTTAATGGCACTGTTTTCTTTTTTCATGAGCTCAGGCTATACAGGAATTCTGAGGGCGATTTATATATGTTCATGTGAGTTAAAATTAAAACGTAACAATTCAAAAACCAGGTTTTCCTCAATACAAAGACACACACACACACACACACACACACACACACACACCCCTTCTGAGGGCCGTGCAACTGCATCTGGTTGCCTTCATGTAAAGGTTGTTGTATTTGTCTCTCTCAAGAAGTTTAATCCTATCTGTTGGTTCGTTGGTTGATTATTGGTTGGCTTTTTCTTCTGTTATTCTTTGTTTTTTTAAAAAAAAAATCTTTGCCTTTGGAGGAAGCATGGTGCTACCTGCCCAAAAACTGTCACTCTCTGACCCCTAAGTTTACCGCCTCTACCTGACCTTTTTATTGTCTTTGTAAGTCTTAAGCAATAGCAGCCATCAGAATTCAATGTTGGGGCAGCAAAGCTAGTGGTTTATGATCCAGCTCAGCTGTAGCTCAGCCAGCTGTTACTCACTTTTAGAGAATGCTCTAAGCTTGCCAAGACCCTGGGAACTAAGGCCGCAAGGAGTGAGACTTCCACTAGAGGGGAAGATGAGGTCTTTCCCCATCCTTCCTGCCTGCTGGTTATTGTAAGGCACCAAATGACTGTGAACTCTGGAGGAGGCCTAGGAAAGCTAACCTTCGGGAAAGGCACTAAACTCTCTGTTGAGTCAAGTAAGTGTTAAAGACTCCAAAGACTGCACCAGTGTGTAACTGAAGTGCACTCTAGAGGGGATTGGGGTGTTCTCCCATTTTACTTCACCCACAAACTCACCAGAACACCCCTGGCGGTTCTCTATCCAGACTGGTACTTCCCTGTGCTGGATGGAAGCAAACTCTGAGCTTCCTAACTTTAGAAGGCCCCCGTTCCCAGGATGATACTTCCCCAGGAGTAAAGGCCCATTTCATCGTGGGGCACAGTGGTAGTTTCAGTGCTGGTACTGTGGAAGAGGTTCCTCAGTGAGCCATGATCTATGACTCCGGGTGATTGGCTTTTAGATATTACCTTCTGTCAGGGCCATGGGAGGAGACTTGATGAGGGGGTCATTTCAAGAGAATGTGCTGTGGTCTCAAACACTAGCTCCATGTTGGCAAAGGCACCTCCTTGCTGGTCACACCCGCTAAGTTCCTGTGGCTAACTAATTATCCTTTCTGGAAAGAAATCTACTGGGGCCTGTTGGAACACAGCTAAATTTAATTGCTTCGTTTAGCATGCAGTTGTTAACTATGTCGGATGTGTGAGCAAGATATGAATACATGTCTCCCTGGAGGCTGGACTTGGTTATCAGGTCTACGGGCAGTTTGATGAATTATACTAATACTGCAATCAGTGTTTCTCTCGAAGGTCCACAAAGCACATTACGGCTTTGGGGAAAAGGCAGAGATAAGAAGCAAAGCTCTGTGATAGAGACAGAAACAAACGAATGGAAAGGGGTCTGCTGAGCCGCAGTGCGTAGCCAAGGAAGCGTGTCCTCAACAGATAAGCGGTGAGGGTCCAATCGGGCTTTATGCCATGTCATTTGAGCAAAACTGAGAAGTAACGCAAGTGGGCTGAGGACAGGGGTGGGGGGCACAGACGCAGCCGCAGTTCCTGGCTTTCTCATTCTGAGCAAGTGGCCAAACCATGGAACTCTCTCTAGTCAGAGGATGACCCTAGCTTTGTCACATCAATGGACTTGTTTGTCTTTAGACAGCACTCCTCTTCATCCTAGACAATTTTACTGCTGTGTGTCATTGGCTAAGTCGGTCCAATGAAAGAGATTGGGGTCCCCCATCTCCGCAGGGTTATCTGTGATGAAGCAGTAGACTGTGAGTTGTAAGTTGTCGGGGAGAGCATTATAGAGATGGGCAAATGGAAGCAATATGGAAGATTTACAGACTACCCACACTTCCAGAGTTTCTGTTAATTGTTTGGGTAGATTTTTGTTTTGTTTTGTTTTTGTTCTGTTAGAATTACAGAAATAAGTATCTTCCATGCAGACACACATTTTACAGAAGTGGCTGCCACTTCATCATGTTTTTGTAATATTTTATCAATTCCCTTCAGCGTGTGAAACAAAACAGGGATAGGACTCTGTGTTGATAACAGCGCTTGTACACTCTGGTGGGTGAGTGGCCAAAGCACCCAGCTTAAAGTGGTCTGCACTTTCCCATGCATGACCACTGGCCGTTTCCTCTTCTGAAACGGCCCTCAGAGAACACAGCCTTTTCTTCCCATAGCAACCCATGGTGGCTTCATCCTTGGAGAGTAGATTTCACTATTGCTAATAATCAAAAAGCTTTCAGAAAAAGGCATCAATCGAGAAGGGACTCCAGCTAATTGTAAATACTGTTTGGAATCTAAAATGAAGCATGTCTTTGAAGTAATGTCACTGGTTTGTTTTATAGTTCATAAACTGACTCTCAGAATTCTAAGGAGAATATTTTTGCAGAGTTCAAGAAACTGCTAAGGGTTTGAGTGCTAGGACATTTGCTAAGTCAGCCTCTTCACTTGTTTAATGAACACACAGGGTAGTAGCATGAAATTGAGGGAGGTTTTGCAAACTCAAACCCAACAGACAGAACAAGGACTTCCTATGTGGACTGAGATACAATGCCAACTAAACTCCTTGTGTGAAAACAAGACATTGAGTTCTCTCAGTGAAGATGAACCTACCATGTTCTAGTGCCAGATATTAATTTTTCACAATGGCAGCCTTACCTTGGTTTATGTAGAGACACAGAACACTGTGGCTACCACAGGAAACTACAAATACATCTTTGGAGCGGGTACCAGACTGAAGGTTCTAGCAAGTAAGTAATACAGGCAAGACAGACCTGATTTCAAAATTGTTGATGCTCACATGTGAGGGACAGGGTAACCAGAATAAATGCTCATTACAAATGATGACAGAGGCTAAAATTACTGCTATCTGAAGAGACTCTGGGTCCCTCCACTCTGATCAGAAAGGGTTAAAAGAGCTTTGTGGAACCACTGTGCTGAACTTCTCATTATTCAGAAGAAAGCTAATGAAGCCAGGCTTGGTTGTAGAGATCTATAATCCTAGCCCTTGGGAGATGGGTGCAGGAGGGTCACAGGTTCAAGTCCAGTTCGGGACTGCACTACTAAGACTTTGTTGTAAAATGTAACAAACAGAAAGGTATGTCTGAGGCCTCAAGAGACTTCTAAAATAGCAATCCTGTGTTCTTCATTCTCTTCTTCTATAACGATATTCTCAGTCCATACTTTTCCACTTGTCTTTCCTGTCCCTCTTTGCGTCTCTCTCCCTGTCTAACCTACTGCTCTGTCTGGGCACTCACAGTTTTATCTCAGGGTTTTTATCATATCCACTGCCTAGCCCATCACTCCCTCTGAAACCTGGGCGCTTCCTGAACTTTAACGTGATTCCCAGACATTCCCCTTAGTAACCCCTCTGCCCCAGGAAAACTGTTTCCACTGAACAGTTGCATGCACCCACACCTCTGCCCTGTGTCCACACAGCAAACTTCCTGGCTAATACCCACTCAGACTTGGACAGGTTGTAAGCACTTGAATTTCCTATCACGTAGCCTGAAAATTCAGCACAACTGTAACCAGACCTAATTTTACAAGGAGATGTGAAAAATTGTAAACTTCTCTTAAATAATAAGAAGGTCGGAGTAAGGATCCAGTAAACAAATGGGAGGAAGAGGAAAGCCAGCGTCTGCGTGAGTGTGAGGAAAAAGAGGGTTCGTGGGCTGCTGGTCTTTGGTAAATCCAAGTCAGAAATTTATGAGTTGCTGCATTATCTATATGTTTCTAATACACACAGAAAAAGAAAGAGAGAGGGGGAGAGAGAGAGAGAGAGAGAGAGAGAGATCCATTCCTGATTAATAGCTGCTAAGCACCGAATCCTCCGATTGGCACACAATGAGAAAGGTGGCGCACAATAAGGAGACCACGCTGACACTTGGCATGAGTAGTGTACCCTGGAGCTTTTGACTCAGACTCTCCTTCAGTCTGTTAAAATTGGAAGAGTACTTCCTCTTCCTTTCTCCATGGCGGAGGACTTAGAAAGAATGGAAGGAATTACTTAGTCATACAGGAATGATTCAGGCTAGTTCCTGAGCCATACTAGCTCCTGGGAAGGGATGCTGAGGATGGAGAGGTCTCCCCTAGAACAAGGACCATAAGAGGTGGAGAGTCCTAAACCCATTTTTCTGGTGACCATCTAAGCAGAGGACCAAGAATATCTGTGATCAGGGGCAAACTCCAAGGCAGAGAAGTGTGTGTGACTGTCTCTCCTTCTGGGTGCTGAGGAAGCAAGCCATCCTCCTAGATGTGCCAAGAGCTGGCTGTAGACTGTGGTCCGAAGTACCTGGCCATACCCTTGGAATGTAGGTCAACATTCTGGCCACTCTTGCCAGGGAAGCAGTGACAGCTTCCTTCAGCCTCTCTCACTGTGGTGACAGTCTTAGGTACCATGAGCGTAAACTGTCCATATTTTGTCCAAATAAAGTATATGATTTCCAGAACCCTGGAGAATTATTATGTAAAATACTGAAGATGTGCTGGGACTTTGACAGTCAGTGTTCTGGGCTTGTGCATGGGAATGCCTTCTTTAGAATGTTTAGGAAGAACACCCTTCACTTGTCCAATGTGGAAACAGACCTGAAATCCAAGCTAGTGTGAGAACTCTGTGCCAGCTTATTATTTTGACAATTACTTAATATTCTCTATGTTCACAGCGTCACTCCTTCCAGCAGGTCTTTAGGGAAAACTTAGCTCAGCTTCTAGGAGGTTTTTGCTGAGCTGAAGATCACTGTGTGAATAATAATGCAGGCGGAAAGTTCACATTTGGAGGGGGAACAAGGTTAATGGTCAAACCCTGTGAGTATCTCTTCCGTATTAATAACAAGCGCTCTAATTTCAAAGAGAAACCCTAACACTAAGTCCAGTTTTCTGCTTTTTCTATTTTTCTGTTAATCTAGAGATTGTGTGGTATGAATGTAGCTTCCGTATGTGTGAAGGTGGGCACGTGTGTTGTTGTGTGGCATAGGAACAAGTGTACTGGATAAATTAGATTCCTTGTCCTTTTTGACTTCACCATTGGGAACCTAAAGACTATTCAGCACAGGGAGGCGAGCACTGGAGTCAGGGAATCCTGAAGCAGCAGGGTCAAGACTACACCACCCCCTGCTGTGCTGGTCAGAGAGCATCAGGGCCCAGAGGTGGAAGGAAGGTGTTTAATCTCAGCTGAGCGCTTCCACTCTGCCTGTGTCCTGAACTAGACACAATAATAAACTGTCTTCCCGACGGCCTCCTTGGCCAGGGTCCCCGCTGAAAGAGCATGTCTTCCAGTTTTGGAGATTGAAAGGAATTTTCTGGTCCATATTGGCTGCTCCATTTCTGTAAAGCTCTCTTTAACTGTGTAATGTCGGTAACAACCGTAATCTGATTTGGGGTTTGGGAACAAGTCTGACAGTAAATCCAAGTAAGTCTTCATGTTCACTGTCTGTACCATTTGAAAAATCCCAGAATCTCCTTCTTTTCTACTCTGAATGTTTAAATATCCACTTATAGTTAGTATTTCTCTCCTGCCCACTGAAGCTGGGTTCTTGCTGATTGCTTAATCAAAATGACTAGATCAAGGAATCAAGAAGGCTATGGTAGGAAGGCAGGTGGAGTGTGAGGCTCTTTTTACAGGGAAACTGGGCTGTCTCATCTCAGAAGGGCTACTAGGGAGCGCAAATGTCAGAGAAAGTTAGACTGTACATCTTGTTCCACCCTCCACTTGGGCTATTGGTCAATACTGTCTCTCACCAGCCAAGTGCTTCTGGGAATTCTCAAGACTTGGGGTCATCTCCAAGTCAGGGACCATGCAGGGAATACTTCCCCATCAAAGGTTCCCCATAGACCTTACGGCCTGTATTTTTTGTGGCTTGGAGCCTTATTATGACCTTGCTAGACATACCATAAAAGAAGCTGATTTTGCTGTATCTCTGGCTTTTCCTGAGAAGCTATTCTCTCTAGGGATGTTCAGGAGCACCGTGGGACCCATTTCCCCTTTTGCTGTATCTAACCAGGTTTTCATTCTCTTTATACCTCATTTTCTCCCATTGTATAGTGGGGGTAGGGTTGTAACCAGCTTTCCAAGATGTCATGACATTAACAGCTAACAGCTTCGAGATGTTTTTACAATGCTGATCCTACAGTGAGTGCTCTGGTTAGTATTTTCTCACTGTGGCTAGCTTAGACTGCTGGAGAAAACAAGGAAAGATAAAAACGAGCCACCCTGACAGTTTTTGTAAAGTGCAGCATTGGGGTGGAACTGGCAACAGCTGGAATCTCATCTTTGGGCTAGGGACAACTTTACAAGTGCAGCCAGGTGGGTCTGGATGTTCCCCTGAGGGCCACAGCAATCGCCTCAGCTCAGTTTTATTAGTCTTCCTTGCCTTTCTACTTCTAACTAAAAACTCTTGGTTTCAGGTTTTATTTTTCCTTTTATGAAGTAGAAGTCGCATAAAGTAACTAATAAGATCTTCTCTGCCTGTTTGGTTTCAGTTTGTGGCCAAGTCAGGCAAGATTTGCAGTGAGTTGGCACTGAAATTTCTAGCTATGGTAGAGGGAATGTAAATTTGATTGACTCACAGAAAAGAAAGGGTTGTTTTGTTTTGTTTTTTATCATAGTAGTATTCTAAAGTAAAAGCCACAGCTGTAGCCTCCAAAATTCTTCAAGCACTGTCTGTCTTACAAGGAGAAATAGTGTGAAAATTGGCCAGTTTTCCATTGAAAAATTAGGGGACTGTTGTTGTTGTTGTTTTTGTTGTTGTTGTTGTTGTTGTTGTTAAAGAAAACTTAATACAGGTTGTTTTTAATGAAGTGGTTTTAACTAGGGGCCCGAATGTGTACAGCCTGACTCTGGTGATGGAGCACATCTAGCAGAGGGAGAAAGTACTTTAAACAGGGCAGAAACACCTGCCAGCATCTGGACAAGCAGCCTCGTCTTTGGGACTAGAACAGGACTAACCATTATTCCTCATAAGTCCTTTACCACTTGATCTGCAATGGACTCTCAGCCGGCACTACTAATGAGCTTCTAAATGAGACTCCAGCGCTCACCTGATGAGAATCTCCAGGGAGAGGTCACTCTTACCTTTGCAGTCCTAATGTAAGGCGGGTATTCTAGGAATAAGTGGGGAATATCAAGGGCAGTGCCAAAGTAGAGAACAGGTACAAACATCTAGCCAGTTTTAACGCTAAGTTTATAAAATTGAAGCCTTTTAGAGGCCAATCAGGGTGCATTTATCAGTGCCTGTCCGTACACCACCAATGTCCGGTTAATTTGATTAATGCCAGTAGCTGCTCCAAATGGTTAGGCTCCCCTCTAAGCAAACTTCCCTGGGCTCACATTGATTGAATTGACTGTCACATTACCTAAGTAATTGCCGAATCTGTTTCACTTTGTAGCGCATAGACTTGGCCTAATCAAAACAAACGCTACTGTGCTTTCCTGCCCAGCCTCCCCTCACAGAGAGGCTTCCTTCCAAACAGCATCTCCTCACACAAAGACAAGCCATGCAGCAGGTCATGTGACTTGCTACTGCTGCTAGCTTGCATTTATATGACTCTTTTCCATGGAAGAGATTAAGGCACTTTATACGACTTATTAGCTAAACAGATTGACAGCCTAATTAGGAAGAGAGAGACAGATGCTGAGTGTCTTTTTGTGGCTGCAGTTCCAAGCCACTCATGTAGAACACTTGGTCGGACAGCTTGGTAACACAGGAAGAAGACGGGAGGTGGTCAGTGCATGTGTGGTGCGTTTCTCAGCCACACTGAGAACTTGCCCAGGAAGAATCTAAATAGGTGAGGGCAACTGACAGCCAGGAGCCGTCCTCCTAGAAATCATGTGTATTCACAAAGCAAAGAAGGGCCAGGTGGGCATCAACTCTTAGTGTGCCTACTATCTAGCTCTTAGCACTTAGTGTGTCTAATGTCTTCTTCCTGCCGTCTCCGCATCCAACCCTGGTCCCTTCATCTCTAACACCTATGTTTTCATTCTCCTTTGACTTTCTGTCTACAATGCCCAGGCACAATCCACACACATACCACTGCCTGGCTCTTTGGCAAGCCTGCTGTATTTCTGAGCAGTTCCTTGACTCCCTGAATGATCCTCAAATGACGGGGAACCTCGGAGAGTCCTTTTTGGTGGCCTTCAGCAGAGCCCCTACGGTTGTGGAGGCAGTGTTGTGGTTCCTAGGTGCCTATTAGAAGACCGGGCAGGGTCAGGAGGAGGAAGAGCCTCAGGAATAAGGCATAGCACCTCTTTCGTAATACATATGCCCAAGTCTTCTCAGGCCTAAGAAGTTTTAGCTGCCACCTTGGACTATGTGTGGCTCTGAAGAGGTTTTTGTAGTAGACTCAGCCACTGTGGGCAGACTGGCTTTGGGGGTGTGCTGCAATATGGACCGGGCACAAAAGTGATTGTTGAACCACGTAAGTGTCTTCTCTTGTCATCCCATGAGTTTGCAGCGATTCTTTGATAGGGTATGATATCTGGGTCTGCAGACACAACCAGTTTAGCTCTTAAAAGGGTCAAGTTTAACTACTCAAAATGTCAAGTTCACTTTTAAAAATAACTTGGACTAATTCCTTTTAACGTAGCCAACAGCCAAGGGGAATAGCTGGTGTGGGTACTTAGTCTATGCTCATTGCTGCTGTGAGGACAGTCGTGTCTTCTCTCCCATCCTTAGACTTCCAAATTCCATGGCCTTTTTCCAAGCCTGTCTTTTCTGGCTGATGAAGTGGTTGTGTCTACCAAATGTACTGTGAAAGATACACGAGACAGACATAGTCTCCTTTATTTCTCACTAACAAAGTTTCTGTGTTAGTAGCTTTGACAACACATTTCAGCCAATGTATTCCCTGTTATTCAGGTTAATAGTACCCTGACTTGAACATGCACATCTTCCCCACATTCTTCAGAATGCGTTAACCCACAATAGTGCTGTGACCCACTGCACCAGCGGCCCTTCTTATCTTCACACTTTCTCTAATAAAATCAAAGGGGCCACGTGTCATCAAACGTGTTTCAGAGGCATAAAAGTTGATGAGCAGAAGAGTTAAATAATTTAAGTCCAGCCAAAAACCTCAGAACTGGGCGTAGAGCTTGAAATATATTGCTTTCACAGGTGAATCCTCTCACACTGTTAGGCTGTTAATTAGAAACATAATAAGCACGAGCCATGGAGATTTTCAGGAGATGAAGCAGCATTTGGAGCTTTACTGTACCCCAAATCTCTGCTCCTTATAGTCCTTTGCTACCACAAGCAGAAAGAGCAGCAGGGCCAGGGGTTTTTGTAGACCTTGGTATCACTGTGTCTTCCAATACCAACAAACTCATCTTTGGAATGGGGACCAGACTACAAGTTTCACCAAGTAAGTTCTGAAAACATGGAGCAGTTTGAAGGTGTTTTCTATAAATCCCCAGCCTTACCTGGTATGTTCAGGCCACCCTGCCTAGCACTGGGTTCTGTGGGCACCCTCCATACTTCTAACTGCTGTGTCCACAGAAGTGCAGGAAGTCATTTCTGCCAGACACAACCTCTGTAAACATACGTCTCATCTGTATGAGAACACAGTTCTTCTGGAAATGAGACACTAGTGAGTTGGCTGCCTTAGGATGCCAAGAAAATGATGTATTTCCCGTTTACAACTTTACTTAGAGTATCAGGGAAGATAAAGAAAGTTTAACTTCTCTAATTTAAAAACAGTTGTGATTTCCACTTCCCCATATGCAGAGAGACCAAGACTGACTTTGGAAGGTTAGTCATTTGATTCTGTCATCTGTGTCTGGAATCTACAATGGGCAAGGGAATCAGATGTAATTAAATGAACACATAATCTTCAATAGTCAATATTCCAACACTGTTTTATGTGCTTTGCTCTGGAGTTTTTATCTGGACTTTATCTCTAATAGGCTCCCCAGAAGGACAGTGAGTGTTTTTGTTAAGGTTTTTGTGTCTGTGTGGATAACAACTATCAGTTCATCTGGGGCTCTGGGACCAAGCTAATTATAAAGGCAGGTAAGTCTCAGATATATGACAGTAAGGAAGGAGGCACTAGCTGAATAATACATGATGTGTAGCATGCAAATTCTATTTTTAAGAACAATCTAGACTGCTGGAGACAATGCACTCAGCCCGTTGGGGTCTTCACTCCCAGGGAGAGGCAATGTCAGCCACCGACTCCCTTGTTTAATCTGCTTGCTTCCAGAATGAATAATGCTTGACTAGCCTTCTAAAATAGCAGAGCCAAGTGGTTAGGGGGATGTCTAATTCCCTCTGGTATGTTTAGAATTCTTTCCCAAAGACAAGCCAGCCCATCCCACTGGGAAATAAATTCAAAGAAGAGAGGAAGGTCAGAGACCAGTAGGCAAACAGAAATGTGGCTGCAGCTTTCCTGACATGCTCACCTTGGGCCACCATCCTATGTGGAGAGTAAACACCTACAAAGCTCCTGGTCACTTGTTGATTATTCAGGGTTTGGGGCTGTAGCTCAAACTTTACAAAGACATCAACTAAAAGTCAGTGTTAGAAGAATCTGGAGGTTAAAGGGTTCCTGGTTCTTGACTTCTGCCACAGTGGTGCTAAGACAGTCTTGAGATGAAAGCACACAACGCTTTTCTAACCCCATCTTCCACGATCTTTCCTGGGAGTTATTGTAAGGCTCTGCAGGGCTGTGTGAATTACGGGGGTAGTGGCAACAAGCTCATCTTTGGGACTGGCACTCTGCTTTCTGTCGAGCCAAGTACGTGAGTAATGGCTTTTGTGTGCTACATCTGGCCATGGCAAATGGAAGTTTTGCTGAGGAGGGCCAAGGCTGGCTTTGTTGCCTGTGTGTCCTCCTTTGTCTGTCACAATATGCTGGACTCTGACGCGCCCTCCCCCCTCTACTGAAAGGCAACCTCAGCCAGGAAGGGGGAAATTGTGCTAATTTTCAGATAAACCTTAGGAAGGTTGTGAAGTCTGTTGTGGGAAAGTCCTCTCCTCTGCACACTGAAGAGCCTCTGTTATTGAGTTTGGCTTTCTAGCCACTGATAGTCATGGTCAGCTTGGGCAGAGCAATCTCTCTGTGGATTATATATATATAATTCTGTATCAGCTTCCTTAAGCTATACCTTTTTCTTCTTCCCATAGAGACTCCAGAGTCATCTTTGATGAGATGACTGGGGTGGGGGGAACAAGGCTGGGGTAGGTTAACTCCCTCTTTGAACTGTGACCTGGCTAATACTCTCTGCATTTGTTTGATTCAACTTGTGTAGGTTTCAGCTCAGAAACGCTGGAGTGGAGGAGTCTTAAAAGCTTATAAGTCTGGACTTTTTAAAGGAGAAATGGCTGGCTTTATGTAGTAGAACCGCTCTTTTTGTTCCCATGATAAGGCACAATTTCCAAAAACAAAGAAGAAAAACAAAAAAGCATAGCGAGTCTAACTGCCTACTCTCTGTGATGCCATGTGTCTGGCTGGGTCTTGCCAAGGGTTTCAGTAAAGGCAGGAAATGCTGTGGGAATGACAACAACAGACTCTTCTTTGGAAGTGGGACGCAGCTGACGGTGAAGCCCAGTAAGTGTCCATGTTCTGCTTGTATTTGGCCAAACAGGTAAATCCTGTGACTATAGCAGAGATGTGATTTATTAAGGAAACAAATGTCCTTCTTAAAGTGAATGTTCATTTTAACGCAGGAAACATTCATGATGTTGAGAATAAAACAACAATAATAAATAGACAGGAAACGAGGGCAGTCCAAATCGCCTTTAATACACTAGCTCAGCTCCTTTCCCAGGCAGATACTGAAACCATGAGAAATTTACAGCCTCAGTATCTCCAAAACTACAGTCTGCAATGATTTGTGTGTTTATTATAATTTTGTCTTGTATTTAAAATGAGCATCTATCTCATTTTCAATGCTAATAATATCTATAATGCACCTTCTCATCTCTCATGTCTAACACATATTTAGTCTTCAAAAGTCTAACAGGAAATCCATGCACTGTCCTGCTTTGGTAAACGCCCACATCTGGCTTCATCATCCACATCAAATTCTATTAAAAATGCAGCCTCACTGTTTAAATCTAGTGGGGCCAAAAAGCTATTCAGAGAGCAGCAGATTGTTCAGAATGGTTTTGTTAATATCTGAAGGGGAATTCATCGTGGAAAAAGTGACAGGCATGACAAGATTCCTGTTCAATAATCAATGCCTCCTTGTAGGATAGAAACTTATAAATGTGCTTCATTGGAGGGGTGATGGAGAAAGGCGATCAGGAGCCTAGCACTCCTACGGGTGCTCCTAGGGTGTCAACTTTCTCCACATTGCTATTTTAGGAGCTAAGACCCACACAAATGTCAGACAATAAATACTAAGAGGCAAGTGTTATCAGACTGACTGACCAGGTTATTAAAGCCCACAACAGGTTGTGCCTGTGACTCTAGAATAAGCAACCAAGGAGATTTGAACTAGAGGAAGTTTGTCTTCTAGTGCTTTGCTGAGGGACTGCTGAGAGACAGGGAAGGGGCTTTCTGGCTCACTGATCTTGTTTCAGAGCTGACAGTTTGACTATCTCATGTCGATCTCTTTCAATGACTGTGATGAGGTGCATCTGTGTGGTCAGGTGGATGAGGAGGAGAGAGACAATGGAACTTGTTCTCTGAGTGTCAAGCAGGAGTCTTTTCAGAGTTAATGAGCTTCTCTTAGTGGTAAGAGAATATCCATGTGCTACATGCATACATTTCCCCAAAACCAAGAATCCCTCTGAGTCAAAATGAGTGGTCTCCAGTGCCCCCAGCTAGGGAAGGTTATAATGGTTACAACAGATATTTGCTTGACTCAAGGGGAGTGTCCTCAGAGGTTGGCGATGTGGCTTGTTCCCAAGTTTTCATCTCAGTGTTGAGTGTGAGGTGAAAAGTGAGATGGACCCAAGCTGCCCCTTCCTGTCCACATCCTTGTTGAGGCTCTGGAGAAAGGGCTGCCCCAGATACCTTTTGCCTGCAATAACAGAACTGTGTTTGAGATCCTAAATGAGTTTATTGAGCTGCTGATTTTATAACTCACTCTCGGTGTCAAATGTGGTCAATAAGCAGCAAAAAATTCAGGCAAAATAACAAGGAGACAGAGTGATGGCCAAATAGATAATGGGGACTGCTTATTACAGCCAAAGAGGCAATGTGGGATCTGTTAAGTCCCGTGAAGGTGAAATATCCTTTCAGGGATGTGTAGCTTTCCCAAAAACTGTCACTAGAAGTTTTCGGTATGGTCCCAATCACAGTGTAACTCAAACGCTTACAATATCGTCTTCGGAAAAGGGACCCGGCTTCATGTTCTCCCTAGTAAGTGCTGTTCCGTTCTCTAACGTTCTGCCATTGTCTCTCACTGAGCTGAAGGTGTGTTGAGTGTTGTGTGGGAAAGTTTCTTACACTCTGAGACAAGGGGGCACCCTCAGGTCCAGGGCACTCCTCAGCTCAGCCAGACACCACATCCTCTACCTCTACTGCAGCAGAAAATGCTCCCACTCTTCCAGCTAACACAGAGATCTTTTTTCATTGTTTATGAGGAGTGAAAGGAAAATCAAGAAACTTTGTCCAGAATCCATTTTCAAGTCTTCCCGCCCCACTCCACCCTACCCTCAATTGTCCCCAGCTGACTGTACATTCAATGTGATGTTTGGCTCCTACTAAAAATAATCACTGTTTTGCTTTGTTTTATGACTCCCACAATCTCTCGCCCATCCTTTATAAAAGGTCTGCGTTCTGTGTTTGGCCTTTGCTGGTGTCCTGGCACTCTGTCCCTGTGCTTTACCGTGTCCCTTGTTCCAGGGATGGGCAGGACACAGCTTCTCTAAGAGCCACTTTGATGCTGGAGACAACAGAGACGAAGAGCAGGAGCCCCTTCACTCCACAGCCCTCTCTCAGTCGTTTTCTCCTTTCCACGTCTGTGGTCTATTCAGACCCAACAATGTGCTTATCACAAGGCCGGGAACAGGGATTTCCTTTGGGATAGTTTTCTCAGGCTAACCATGACTTGGACATTCTCAGAGAGCTCAGAAACGTCTTCCTGGATCACAGATCCATCTATGGAAACTCTGTGGTCAGGGTAGACAGGCAAAGCCAGACATGTTTTTATTATACTGTCTTGTGTAAGGGTTAGAGATAAGGACTCAAAGGGAAAAATAACAGCTATGGTTAAATGGGGGAGATTTCTGGATGATTCTACTAGGAAAAAAATGATTAACAAGAAGAAAGGCCCAAGAAAAACACTGGGCCAAGCACTGGGGGGTGTGGGGTGCATAGAAAGATGGTCACTGTGGGAATCCAGGAAGTGGGGAGCTTGTCTTAGGAAAGGAAGCAAGACTTTCTATGGTTGAAAGTGCCTAGCCAGCTCTAACCTTAATCAACAATGGCTTCTGACCTTTAGTGCTCATGGGAACCCTCAGCCCCCATCAAAGATCTGTTAGGGGTTGGAGATGTAGCTCAGGAGCGCGTATAGCATACATGAGGTCCTCTGTTCAAACATGGGAGAGAGGTCGTGTCTGTTAGGAGCTAAGTCACTACGGTTAAGCAGGAAGACACAGCAATCAAACTACTGTAAACCAAACTCCAGTCAGAGAGCCATGGGCAAGCACAGGCCGGACCTACCCTGTACTGTGTCTCACACCCTCGCTTCCCTGACCACACATCCCAAGGGAGCTCCTTCCCCTGGCCCCAGGAATCCAAAGCCATGGAGAGAACCTGAGACCCTGTAACATGAAGAAGTACAGAAAGGGTTGTCTGGGGCTAAGGGGTGACTTTTAAATCCATTGTAGATGTCTATTTAATTTTTAATTAGTAACAAATTTTAGCTTTTCTGTGTAATACATAAAATGCTCTTATTGTAAGCAATTCCAAGTAAGGATAAAGACAATATTGCCACTGACCCTTCCCTTCAATGTCACATAAACTCTATGTGTGGAGTTTGATTCCCTCAGAATCTGTGGAGTTTTCACAAAGAAAGGAAAATCTGTGTCTGCCAGATACTGGGAGGAACCAGCTCACTCTTAGGAAAGGCACCAAACTCTCACTCACACCGAGTAAGTCCCTCTTGTTAGCTAATTATGTTCTGAAAGAAGCCCACCCTCCATCATGCAGAGGCTGTCAAAACACAGGTGGTGTTTTCGTTGCTTGGTTTGTGTTGTGTGGTTTGGGGGTAGCAGTCGGAACAAGGTTATCAATGTACATGTTCCCTGAGGCATTGTGCTTGGGCTTTTAATATCCATGTAGTTTCTCCCTGAGAAAATATGTGAACCACTAGGAGTGGGGAGGTACAGGGAAAGTAAGGAGTTGGGGAGTCAAGAACTAGGTGAAAACAGACAAAAGGCCTGTGGAAGTAACAAGACTCAGCCCCAAGAGACAGGCCATAGCCACTCTGTGAATTTCCCAGGAGTTCTCTCTAAGAGTCTTTCAGGGAAAGTTATGGCAAATAGGACGGAGCCAGGAAGTGGCTGGTTATCAGTATTCCTCCCAAGCTCTAACCTAATTACAGGGAGATTGTTTTGGCCATGGGCAGTCATTTCAGGTTTTGTTTTCCTGCCTGCCTCACCCACCTCCACCTGTCTTCTTAGAGGCTCCAGTCAAGGTTATTGCAAAAGCACAGAGCACTGTGTAACACCAATGCAGGCAAATTAACCTTTGGGGACGGGACCATGCTCACGGTGAAGCCGAGTAAGTTGCCTTCTTCTTAGCCTGGGCCTTTAGGGGAAATCAATCAAGTCATTAGTTTGAAAAATGCTTTAATCTCATGCATCTGCTTGGGATCTTTATTAATATTCTTTCCTCAGGCCAAAAAAGAACTGTTTCTCTCCCCTGCTTTAAAATGAGGTGGGAATGGAGCGGGGGCACAGAATAAAGATATAAACAATATTTAAGCCACTGAGGACATTAGGAGGGAGCTCTAGCGAACCCAGTACCCCACCACTTTTGACTAGACTTTTTAGCAGGCTCCCTGGGCCTGTGGGATGCACTTTGGTTCTGTCTAATGGTCAAGAGAAGAAAAGTACTCAGACTTCTTCTCTCTGTAATCATAAGAGCATAAGGTGCAGCTGATACTGCAAGAAGGGAGCACATTAGTGCTAAAACCTTCATAATAGGTTTTTGAACAGTGGAAATGAGCAGTCAGGAGTCATAGCCAGAGCGCTTTCTCCAGAGGATTTTTGAAAGGAGATAGATACCTCCTATCAGGGGTGAGGGAAGTGCAGTTCTGCCTCCAGGCCTTTGGAGGAATGAGAGAATCTTTTGAAGCTTTCTGTAGCCTCCAGAGCCTCTCTCTGTGAAAATACAAGACTGATTAATGCAGAGTTCCAGCCTTCAGGATGTGTACATGGCTTACTGGGCTAAGTCTTAGAACCATGGCTTGCTTGCTTCCCAAACTCCCTTTGTTCTCAAGACTCAAAAGGGATGGCTTTTGTATTCTAAAGCCAGAGCCGCAGGTTCCAGTCCTGAGTCTCTTGTGGTGCTGAGATGCCCTGGGGGCACAGAGAGGAAGCACTAGTGAGTTTTTGCTGAGCACAGAAGCACTGTGCAAATAACTATGGCGAGCGACTGACCTTCGGTCTTGGCACCAGATTAGCTGTGTATCCCCGTAAGTACGCCTAAGTGACAAGACACAATGAGTGCGGTGCTGGCATGGGGGTCAGCTGGAGGGACCTGAGGCCAGAGGTCCACTGTGATCTCAGGAGGGGCTGAAGGACAAGCCCATGAGGACAGAGTAGGAGAGTTTGCTAATTGGAGGTGTGGGGAATTCAAGCTGTGGCTCCCACTGGAGGATTTGCAGTGGAGGTTCCCTTCTCCCCGTGCTTTGTGAGGGAGAAACCTGAGCTGGGTTTTGATGCTGAGACAAGCACTGCGCAGAAGGACAGTGTCTTTTCTGCCTTTAGGACAGGGACAAGGCTGTTTGTGACGCCAAGTAAGCGGCAAATAATTTGAATTATGCACTGAGTAAATTTAGCTCCAAAAACACAATCTATTTCCCAGGGGCAAGGGAACTCCTTGAATCAAAAGTACCTGGGCAGATGAACAAAGGCCCAGTATCTTCTCACCTTCTTCATCCGTGGAGGAGCAAGGGTGGAAGGGGAAGAATAGCACAAGGACTTCATAAGACCCTAGTTCTGGAGTTTGTCCACACTGCCACACTTCCAGTGAACAAACTGTCTCATGGCAGGGTCTTGCTCGGCAGTAAATTCCAGCATAATTATCCCCACTTGGTAGATTTAAAAACTGAGACAAAGAGTTTGGTGATTGGCATTGCTCCAACAAGGACAGAACAGGCATTGAGACAGGCTTGCCACTGGACTCCAGAACCCAAATCCCAGGCTCTTTCAAAGAGCTGAGACGGGTGGTGGCCGCACCCCAGTGGCACTGAGGAAGGGGTTTGGGGTCAGATAAGCTCTGAGAGGCAAGGGTTTCATCATCACAGAATGTCAAAGTCACGCAGGCTTTATGAACCCCACGGTGCCTCTCTCTGGCTGTACTGCACAGAGTATGCCTCAAAGTCTTGAAAGCAGAGAAATTAAAAGAGAAGAAGAAAATGTCTCTCGCTTCATGCAGCCCCCTCATCTTGTAGCAAGACTGTTTCCCCATGAGCCAATTGTCTTCATTTAGCAGCTCTTCTCTGGGGAAGCCATTTTGCAGAAGTGTTTGTCACAGTGTGACAACTACCAGTTTGGGGAAATTGCAGTTTGGAACGGGAACCCAGGTTATGGTTACCCCAGGTAAGCCCAGTTGCATGGAGCCTTGGCGTCCCTTCTTCTTAACCTTTGTGTGACACTCATTTCCCAGTAAGCCTTTGAGAAACATGTTGGGAAGGAAGCCATTTCCCCCAAACAACAATATCCAGAGCCATTAAGCAATAATGAGACAGCATTTTCAGCATTAAATAGAAACATTTTTGGATAAATAAGACTCTGCATTATTGTCTATCAGGCTCCTGCGTGTGAGCGCTCTTATTCTCCCTCAGAAGAAGTTACAATAAGAAGCGCTGCCGTGATTCCTGCTGCAGCGTGGGAGCAATAGGCTGTGGTTTTGGGGGTGGAGGATTAGAAATGTGTTCAGGCAGATTGGACGTGTTTTTGACAGGGTATGTAACACAGTGTGAATTATAACCAGGGAGGAAAGCTTATCTTTGGACTGGGAACCAAGTTATCTATCAAGCCCAGTAAGTATAAAATTATATCCTTGGATTAAGCAATGTCTATGGATTAAGGGCTGGTTTTGAGTCAATTATACACTATATAAAGAATGCCTACTGAGGGAGAACGGGTGTCAAAGAGGAGGCCAGAAGTCTCCTTGCTTAGGATCTGGCAGCTCAGTGCAAAATGAGCCATGGAGAAATCACTCTGGGAATTGCTCCCAGAATATATGCGTCAGGACTAAGGATACATGACTGATTGCCATGGGCTTTGGCTAGGATCGTAGCCCCTGGATTTGTGCAGTAATCAGTGATAAGATTTCTAATTCCTTAATGAGCTCTCTGAGGCACTATTCACTTTGAAGTTACGTCCCTGTATAGAATGAATCTTTTGTAAATAATTATCACTGACCAAAGTAAGAGATGAGTCTCTGTCAAATCTGAAAAGTCACATTGGAAAAAAGCGTATCCTTGAGTCCTGAAGGACACTCCCCCATGCCTGGAACATTAGCCAAAAGTCCATATGATGCAGACTCGATGAGCAGATTCTGAGACCATCCTTTCAGATTCTCACCATTTATAAGAAAATTGAGCCCACTGATCAACCTGAGACAGCCGTTCTCCGGCTGAACTGAGACTGGACCTTAAGTCTGGGGCCGGAATTCTGAGAAATTCACAGGACTCGTCTAACAGATGGCCTCATGCACCAACCCTGTGTCAGGTTCATGCTAATGCCAGGGATCCAGGAGGATCCAGAACTAATATGATAATGGCTTCACAGAACCCTCTGCTGGACATGGGTCCCATTGTTTTCTCCCATCGATCCAATGCACACTGCGACCTCTTCTGGGAATGGTCCTTGTCTGCTAGTCTTACTTACCTTAGGAAAGTAATGCCTGTTGAAGTTTTCAAGATCATTAGCAGATAAAAATCAACACAGATATGGGACTGAAAATAAAATGCCTCAAATTAAAATTAAAAACTGGCAATATTCTTGTAATTTGATCTTAATGAAATTATTTTATTATGAAAGTGGAGCCAAGTTAACTTGACGCCAGCTCCATGTCCACCACAATTAGGTTCTACAGACTCGGGCTGAGGATGAGAATTAGGGCAGTTTTCTTGAAGCGTATCTTCTTGGTGCCCTCAGTGGAGATTTTCTCTGTTCTGACATTGTGAGTTTCTTTAAATGCAAAAGTCTGCACGCTGGTTTGACATCTAAAATCAAAGAGCATTTACCTTTACCGTATAGAGTTTAGGAACACATATTTGATACTCAGAACTCTGTGGTGAAAAAAAAAAAAAAAAGGAAATCAAAGATTCCCCTAGAGGGATCAAATTCCTATGGAATTTCTAATTCCATAATTAGAAAGACAAAGGAGGACTCATTTAGAGTTTGTAGATTAGGGATTTGGTTGCCCCAGAACAGCCTAGATTGAAGGATGCAGGCCTTCTCTGAAGGAACTCTGCACTGTACTCTGACCTCTCTGGTGAGGTTTTTGTGTTTGGGTAAATCACAGTGCAACTTCTGGCAGCTGGCAACTCACCTTTGGATCTGGAACCCAGCTGACAGTTATACCTGGTAGGCCACTACGGTTAATTCTTATTTACACTAACTAATTAGAAAATAAATGTGTATAAATTATTTTGAGAGTCTGGGATTGAGAATGAGAAAGAGCCACCAGCAACGTGTACTGGGAAGGGTAAAATAGAAGAGAGTCGGTCACCAAAGACCACGTAGAGAAAGAGTAGCTTGACCAGGATTCCACAGACGGGAGGGGCGCACAAGCCTGCAGTCCCAGGAGCCTTGCTGAACCAGGCCTGCAGCCCCGCAGGGGAGCTCCCACCCCCACTGTGGTCCCACTAGAACCAAACCAAATGCTACAAGGTGACTTTACCCAAAACTGTCTAAGTCTTAACAACTTCACCCAGTTAGGCAACTACATTTCTAGCTTAGAAATTCCAGCTTATGCCACACAAGTCCTTAAACACACTGGTGCCTGCTTAAGATATTTAAATTCAGCCCCGTTTTCCATAGTTCTCAGGTGCCCTGCCGGCAAAGCATTCCTGTAGCACAGGCTTATCACTTTCACAAGTCAGAGCAAGCAAGCCCCGGCCCTCACAGCTACATAAGTCATATAATTCCTTGGCTTAGGCTGAAGTCGCCTCTACTTTATTTCTCATAACTGTGTTCATTTGTTGAGATCTGTTTAAATTCAGACAGTGTGGGTGTGCAACTCTTGGCACTGGGGGTTTCCTGAAATTGTCAGTAAATATTTTCCCATAAATGTTTCTTCTGGACTAGCAAAGGACAGCCACCCCCGCAGCCTCTTTTCTCTTTCTCTCTTTTTTCCTGAAGGGAAATCTGCAAGTAGAAAGCAAAAATAAAACTGAAATGTAGAGTTTTTCCGTGCAGGTTGAAAAGGATGTCGGTGTCGATGTCAAGGTGCACTTGGTTGTATAAAGTGGGTATGCTGTCGACAGGATCACGTGGTCTTGTTAGAAGACCCCTCCAGCTTCCAGGGCTCAGGATGCCCTGAAGAGAAGCGCAGGGGCACCTGCCCAGTACCATCCAGACCCAGGGTTAAGGGTGAGGCTTCAGCTAGCCCCAGACCTCAGGTGGAAGAACTTTTCTCACAGTCAAGTCCACCTAGGGGAGTTTTCTCTTACGATTAGGAAGGCGAGGAGTAGAGAGCATTTACTCCCAGCATTCTTGTCTTGAGCGTTATGAGCATAGAGTACGGGGACATAGGAATGGACCCAAGCAGAAAACTAGAGAAAAGAAATCGATAAACACTGGGGAGAATCAGTTGTCCTTATCTCGCCTGTCTCTGATAACGAATGTGTCTTCCCGGCTCATTCCTCACTGCTCGCGACTCTCGCTGGACTGCAGAGAACAGGCGCGCTTCCTGCAGTCGGCACACAGCTTGGTTAGTCGCGTTTCTATATGGAGCCTCCCTTTGAAGAAGAGGGCTTTTTGTAATAGCACTGAACATTGTGTGTCTAGTTACAATGCATTTTACTTCGGATCTGGCACCAAACTCAGTGTTAAACCAAGTAAGTTATACTTACCCACCCATTATTCTCAATTCTCCCTCTCCGTCTATATTTGCTTAGAATTCTTTCCGTTTTGGGTCCTCGCCCAATGTTTTATTTTAGCGCTCTGTGTCTCTATATCTCTTGAGCAGATATAGAGTAAACAAATCCCATGATTCCATAAACATTCTGAAAGAGACAAGGAGGCTCTTGACATCCTTCATAAGGGAAATTCCCAATGTAAGGAAAACTACTGTTTCTACTAATTAACACATACAAAAAACTGAATATAATTTAAAGTACCTCTGAGTATCCAGGATTTCATAAGGCATATTGAGATATATTCATGAGACATATAAGGCAGATATGACATATTTTATGCATTCATAAAAGATCCCATAACTAACATTTATTGTGCCTTTTCTGTATACAAAACCCTGGGAAATGCCTGTTGCAGCTTATCTCAATTCACCCCCTTGATGACCCCCTGGGGCGGATGTTATCCCAATTTCAGGGGTAAAGTTGAAACAGTTATCACATGATAGAGAGGAAATGCAGGGCCAAGCTAGAGCAGCGGGCAGGCCTGCACGTCCCCACACCTAACTCTCATAACCAGGGTCTTGCTGAGGTTTGGACCCAGTGAAGTAGCCTATGGCTCTGATAACTACAAGTTCATGTTGGGACAGGAATTGCAATGACTATAAGATCAGTAAGTGAGATGCAAAAATCCAGAATGCTTTGCAAGAAAATGGTGGATACATGCATGAGCAATTTCACTTGGGAAGTAAGGTTAGTGACCAATTAATAAATTCAAAATGCATTTTTCCTTTGGGTTAGAACCCTAGATTTTCTGCCACTCTTTCCTCCCTCACCACTTCTTTCTTGGCAGATGGACTTCCTTTTTAGGGAAGCCCTTACAGTGATGTATTTGTTGAGGACAAAGTCCTCAAAAGGTCAGGTGGAAACAGAAAGACTGTCTCCAGGGCACACTGAGACTCTTAGAAAATGGCTTTTTCAGTATTTGAAGAACTGTTATGGAGATGAGGAAAGGCTTAATCCCAAAGGCAAAATCAAAAGCAGTAGATGAAAATGTATCCCAGCTTTCCCTGAAAGCTTCTGAATAGGTGGAGCTGCTGTGTGCAGGCAGGCTACTCTGTGAAGTCTGGAGATATCCCTGTGAGATCTTCACCCTGGGTCCTCAGAGCCAATGCACAGGACATTGTGGAAGGGATTTCTGTGACATATTAGATGCTGGACTCCATCAGCTCTGACAGTCTGTCAGCTCTAAATGCTAAGATCCCTGTGACTCTTGCATGGAAACAAAAAGGGTGAGCTAAACCTGCTCCTTCTATTTTTAATATTTTGATAGCCAAGAAATGGGCCATCATAATGATCACAAGTTGAAGCCTACAGAGATTTTTTCATTTAAAAGATAAGGAAGTATGATTTCTCAGTGCAGTAAATGGGGAAAAAAGAGGTACCAGAGATGAAAAAGAAAGAGAAAAGGAATACCTCGAAGGAAGATCAAAGGTTGAATGAGGGAAGAGGGGGTGATTTTGCAGAGGACAGATCTGATCTGCCATAGTTTTTCCAAGTTCAGCTTTGGAATAGGATCCAAGCATAATGTCAGTCCTAGTAACTGAGCAGCCTTTAGACTGGGGAATAGGACCAGGGGATGAAGGTCCTTCCAATTTAAACACTCTCAAAAGGCTGTGTAATTGCTTCCTGATAGGCGAGGACTCTGAAGGCGGAAAGACCATTGTTATCACAGATCATTTGTCCCTTTGGATACAGCCTCTGAGACTGACTATCTGCCTTAGGCTGCTAGCTGCACAGGAAAAAAAAAAAGTTTGGGGCTGCATAGAAGGATGGAAGCCAGGGAGGGAGGATGGAGAACACTGGGAGCAGGTTTGTGTAAAGGCGGCTAGCACTGTGGAGACCGAGGTTCAACCTTGGGGAGGCTGTATTTCGGAATCGGGACTCGGCTGACTGTCATGCCTGGTGAGTGGACTCCTCTCTACTCCAGGGACACATTACCGTGGAGAAATTTTGAATGGGGACAAATGAATCCCATTATTCTCAAAAAGAAAAAAAAAAAACAAGAAAATAGGAGATACATGTATTTCTTCTGATAAGCAGAGAGAAGGGCCGAGACAGCCTAAAGTCCCTGTTAGGAGCCCATGAGAGGAAAGTGGGGGTTCCTATCAAAGGGAAGTAGGAGAGCAGTTGTTCTAGAAAGAGTGGAAGCAATCCCGAACATGCTCTGGACCATTGACCAACAATTGAAGCAGGCTGAGGCCCAGAGCCAGAGCAGGCAAGTGAAGAACAGTTGTACAAGATTGGCTTTTCCTGGGTCCTGTGGTTCTTGGCTGTCTCCCTGTGAGAGGCCCTATTGCCTACTGTTGGTGGAGAATGACCCCTGTGTGCTGTTCTGTACATTCCCCGAGATGCTTGCTTACCACCTTCTCTGGATCTAAACTTTAAAGAAGGAGAGGAAAGCTGAGTCACAGTGCATATCAGCAGTGGGACTAAAGTCTCCCTCTTCCTTGGGTACCAGATGAAAGGGAGACACTCAGTTAGGAAATGCATTGTCCAGCACATTTCCATTCTAGGTGAATAACAGCCTGACTCTGAAGATTCCAGAGTTCCTGGTTCCTTCATGGGTTAAACGCGGTCAAACAGGCTCCTGGATGAGGTTATGATTCACACCTGTTACCCTTGAATGTCAAGGTCTGAATGGCCAAAGCTGAGAAATAATCAAATAAGCAAACAGGTCAGATTTTAATGTGTGCTCACGTACAGCCATTCCATCTCTATATAAGGTTTACCCCGAACGCTGAAAGCCCTCCATCTTTTCAAGCGTAGGGAATGTCCTTTGCCAGGTGTCTGCTGAGTGTGATCTCCTTGGTCCCTGTGTTTTTGCTGGGCCTCGGATCACTGTGTGACTACGGTGCAGGGAACAAGCTAACGTTTGGCAAAGGAACCAGGGTGCTAGTCAAGCCAGGTGAGTGTTTGGGCCTGAACCACAGTCCGTTCCCAAACTTGAAAGGGGAGCCCGGGCATCAGTTTTTTTAAGAGAAGTATAGTTTGGTCCAAATTAATCTGTATTAAACTTGGCTTTAAAATGCTCAGTATTTCTCTTGTACAGTGTGGATAAATGGATGGGTGAATTCAGTGCAGATAAAGGACATTGCTATCTTGATGCATCCTGTGACAGATTTCCTAAAATAAGCCTATCTTACTGTCCCAAGGAGCAGAGAAAGGCAGAAAAAGTGATTCTTTCTCTTCAGAGTGGTTCTGTGACTCCAACACTTTGACAATGGCAGGGCAAGGACCCACATCTTCTAAGGTTCAATATCTCGCTGTCTGTAGCCTCTATAGCTGTCATTCTGGTTGGTCTCCTCCGGCTCTCATTTTCCCAGTTATCGTAACTGAAATAGAGGTAACCCTTTTCTCCTGGCTCACGGGACATGTGTAAGGATTACAAAGACAGTTTGCTTTGAGAAGGAGTGAGGCTAGACGGGGCTTCGTTTTCATTTATTTTCTTGGGGAGAGGGGACTTTTTATTAGATTGGAAGGAGGAATAAGACAGAAACGGTACTTGAAAGGCAAGGATCAATTGCTAGGATCAATGTATGAACAGGCACAACATAATTATTAAGGTGTCCAGTTAGAAGCCAAACAATAGCAAAAACATCCTTTTGATAGCCATACTCCCATGGGATCTGTGGAGATCTCTCAGCCCTGGTTCAGGTGTAACATGGGCTTCACCACTCCAGCTCTCCCTGCCCTGGAGGACGCCATGACTGAGCTAATGTTTGGGAAATGTCCTTGGAATGTATGGTTAGGCAGATGATTCGCGACTTCTAAGTTATATCTTTATGTGAAATTCCAATCTGAGGGTAAGTCTAAGAGTGAGCAAGTTTGGTGGACTTTGGCTATGGCTGAGAAAGGCTTGAATCTGGAAATCAGGTGAGCCTCTGCAGCTGTGAGGAGAAATCATAAGAATCAGGCCTTCTCTGGAGATCTTCACAACTACAATCTGTTTGTAAAGAAATATGCAGTTAGGAGAGTGGACCAAGTGATTCCTGGGGTCTCCTTCCATCTGAACGAGCATGGGAGTTTAAGATTTTTCCTGAATTTAACAAATACATGCTTAGTCTAGGGTTCTATCTCAGCCAAGCAGAAGAACCCTGGGGGGTTTTGTGCTCAAGTACTCTTTGGTTTTCGTGGTGGAGGAGATCACTGTGGCCTCTTCAAGTGGTCAGAAGCTGATTTTTGGAAGGGGGACCATGCTCAAGGTGTATCTTAGTAAGTATTTCTGTGGATTCTGAGTTGGATTCATTGTTGAGACAAGTGGCGAGCTTTCTGGACATGTAAGCAGGCTATCAAATGTCTCCATTCTTCTGTGTTTCACAGGAAAGAAGGAGCTCTCTGTGCCTTTCCCATATGACTAGAAAAGCAGGCGGTAGTTTACATTGTTACAACCATAACAGAGAAGCAGAATTTATATTGTTGCAAACATAATAGAGAAACAGAAGGAAGATACTTCCTATGCACAGCAGCTAAGCCAATCCCAATCAGAGGAAAAGGCCACTCTGAAGTGCCACCTTCTCTTCCACTTGGCATCATCTGATGGCTGAAATGTCCTGAACAGCCAAAGCCACAGTTCCCAGTTGCCGAGTTGCCTGGCTGCCCTCTATCCTGTTACCCAACCTGATTTTATGCAGACCGTTTGATCACCTGACCTCATAAATCTATATTTTTGTTTATTGTTTCCCCACTCCTAGATGTTTCTGTCACAGGGGATAGTGAATGGTTTCCAGTGTTTCCTCAGTGTCTAGTGTTAAGTTTCTGTGTGAACTAAGATCCAACTCCCAAACTGCTTTTCATTCTCAAAAAATTATACTTTTTTTGTTGTGTGTACAAACACCAACAACTCAAGGTCCTGGCCAACATCAAGGCCAGCAAAGGATTCTGTTGTGTACGGTTGTATGCTTGGTGAGTCTGAAAGAGTGAGAAAATGAGGGATGTGCAGGGCCTCATTTCACTGTGCCCACCAGGCAGGCAGAATATTGACATTTGGAAAGGGAGTGGTGGTGTCAGTCAGTTACAGTAAGGACCTGACAGCCGTTGATTATAATGCCTGGACTTATATACTGCCTGCTTATCATTTAAGTAAAGTAGAATTCGGGTTTAACGAGGAAAGCAACAACGTATTATTAATAGATGCAGTCCCATGTCTAACTATATGTCTATAATTATTTTAACAGCTTAATATGATAAAAGAAAATTACAAGAGGGATATATGCTATTTGCTAAACATTGGTGAAAATGAAAGTATACCCAGGTGTTGGTTCCTAGGTTACAGTTGGGATCAGAAGTGACAGCCTTTGACTCAAAAAAAACCTACTTAGTGAAATTTTACAAGTCTTTTTAAAAGCAGTGTGTTTCAGAATTGGCTGGAGAACTGTCAGCCGGTACTGTCTCGGACTTTCTGTTACATCTATGGTACCACTGTTATTGAGTCCTGAAAAGAGGCTTTCATGGGTTTAAATCCATGGCTTAGCATTTATTCCAGCAATCAAAAGGGGGAATCCCCAGCAGAGCTCCCATGAGGGAGGAGAGCTGTATGCTGATCATATTAATCCATGACCACAGCAGATTGGGCTTCTTTGTCAGACAGTACAGGACCACGATTTACAACATATTCATATTGGGGAGTGGGACAAGACATCACTCAAGAGAGGCTTAATGTGGTGGCTGAGGCCCTCTGAACCTGCTGCAGTATTTGGGAGGCACAAGTGTCGAAGAATTAATGGTTCATGCAGACAAATGCATTCTTGTATAGGAAAACTACTAAAATAAAGGTACCGAACTGGTTGTGAATGAAATAAGCCATGAAGGTTCCCTAGAAGTAATAGCTCACAGAGCTGATCCTAAAGAAAGGGCATTTTAGCCGAACACAACCAGGTCCTCAAAACCTGGTTTGACTAGTGCACTGGACCAGTTTTATCTGTAAGAAGAAAGCATTTAATAATACCTCGTGACTATTATAAAGATAAGTTAATGCATGTGGTAATGTTTCATAGATTCTGAAGTGCTGCCCACATATAAAGTACGTGTCTATAGAACAAAAAAAATTAAAAGCTGGGTCAGACAGGGAAGTGTTTTAGGATGAAGGGGCTATACATGTTCTTGGTGAAAGGGCTATTTTTGTGTGGCTCTGTCGCCATGGACACTGGTTAGAAACGTTCTCTCTTTCGTGGGGGTGGAGTGAGTTGAGAGCTACTGGAAGCAAATGGCAAGGGAAAGGAGCCATTTTGTAAAGACCTCTCTGACTGTGTGACTTCTGGGAGTTACCAGAGTTTTGGAACTGGAACAAAACTCCGAGTCATCCCAAGTGAGTCCAGGGTCTGCGCCCTTCTTCTCCCACGGGTTGTCTCTGAGATGGTGGCATTTGGGGCACATAATGGGTACAATAGACCTTCTCTTTCCGGGTCATTTTCGGGAGTTTTGAGCAAAGGCACTTATAGGATCCCTCACCCATCTCTTAGCATTTAATAGTATTGTTCTGCCCACGTTCTCTTCTAATAGGAAAGAAAGCTAAGACGTTGCCTGTGAGGCCAAATATTGAAGGGCAGATTCACAAAGCCAAAGCAGTGAAATTGGTGTTTGTCTTTAACAAGTGTGAAGCATCGTGTTGTTTAATCAGGGGGTCACTTGACTTTGAAGGCAGAGAGCGACTTGAGTAAGCCCCTAACTTACAGGATGAGTTGACAGGGATGGGGGAGCCTTTAATTACAGCAATCTGGATGAAGTTTTATCAAGTTGCCAATTGATTGACATTAAAGTTAGGGAGGCACTGTGGCAAGAATCTGAAAATAACTGTTGTGGCGATGAGAGAAGGGTTAGATACATCTGTTGGATAAATAGAGTTGAAAATTGGGAGTTTGGGGCAATAGATCCAGAGACGTGGGAAGAAAGCAACTTCATTGTTAAACCTGGTACCACAAATGGCCAGGTTTGAGTTAAATGACCTGTGCACTTGGTTGGAATATAGAAGAAAGCTAAGGGGTAGCCTGTTTGTAGAGGGAAAGCTACAGCCTTTAAGTTACAGCCTAAGTCTGATGTGTGTGCTCAAGGGTGTTTTTGACTGACTAAGAAGCACTGTGGAAATACTGGCAACTATAAATTGACCTTTGGAAGTGGAACTAGGTTGCTGGTCAGCCCTGGTAAGTGGAGTAAGAAAGGAATAATGGAATGGCTGAGGGGAAAATGCCTTTATGTCCCATGAAATGGCCCTGTAATAAACGACAAACCTGGGGTGGGGGATTGAATCACTAGTACTAGAGTCCCACTTGTTATAGCAAAAAAAAAAATGGAGGGAGGAAGAGAGGGAGAGAGAGAGAGAGAGAGAGAGAGTATTCCCACACTAGGAAACTTGGAATGATGAGGACAGTCTTCTGAGATTTGCGATTCCTCTGCTAAAATATCATATAGATGCAGATATTTGAATGTTTATTGGTAGTGCTGGTAGTCTAGCCTGCTTAGCCTGAGGTCTACGGCTCCTCAGTTATAAAAAACGATAATAATGTTCAAGGTCACCATCCTAATCAGGTGATGTAATGTATGTAGATTGTTAAGCCTCTTGGAATATCATATGTTCTCCATAAATGATGAACTCTCTTTCTCCTTCCAATCTGTATCACGGTTGAAAGGCCCTACACTGCAGGCCGTTTTTGTGTAGGGTTTTGTCAAAGTGTGAATTCAGGATACAGCAAACTCAGTTTTGGAAAGGGCACTGTGCTTCTCGTCTCCCCAGGTAATGCTGCTCTCATTTCCCTGCTGTGTCCCTTAGTCTGGGTCAAGGCCCCTGCTTGCTGTGTTTCACGGACTGCGTCGTCCTTGTTCTGTCGGTTGACAATGTGTGAATTTAAGGCTGTACCTTCCTGGGCTCGTCATTTGAACAAGACAGTAAGAGACGAGCTATAAATGACAGCAGAGCTAAGTCACCAGGGTAGGATGGAGTGCGGACTAAGACCCAGATCACCAGGGAAAGGTAGTCTCTCTAGAAACAGACTAGCTTCCTGGGAGAAGCCTGGACTGTGTGTCCCTCACAGTCCTCTCACCGTCTGTATGGCCACCTGAGCTATGCAGTCCTAGTCTGTAACACATAGAGCTACAGAAACTCACCACTAAGTACATCCACTGCTAATATGGAGATCTTGAGAGCAAAGGTTCTTCCATCCCTTGCAATATCTAACATGGTTCTTTTACAAATTTAATAAATATTTGTTTAACTGAAATTGAGTACCCAGAGACATCAGAATTTCCAGGACAAAGGGAAGGGAGACAGGAATTAACCAGACAGCACAGGGCATCCCCGGATGTAGAGAAAAGGGACATGTTAGACCAAGAATCAAAAAGATGCATGCTCACTTCTCTGTTGCCTATCAGAAATGTAACTCACAGCAGCGTTCTTGTCTGGAGACACCCCCCCCACCCCACCCTGTCTCTCCCTTAAGTTGGTATTGGGTCTCGGACTCAAATAGCCTTTTTTGCCCCTTTCCACCAGGCCTCTATGGATGTGCTCCATTTGAGGCTGTGAAGCGAGAACTTGTTCTTCCTATGAAGAAGTCACACAGTTCGGTTAAATCTCAAGTGTTTTCCAAGTCATTAGGGTGAGGAGAGAGGTGACATGGGAGACTGTTTACTGTGAGGCCTCAGACACTGTGGGAGCTGGGAAGGAGCAAACACGTTCACCTTTGGAAGGGGAACCCAGCTAAGAGTGGGCCCGTGTAAGTGTGGGGTGCTGTGCTAACTACAGTGAGCCAGACAAGGTGGGATTTTGTCATTGTATCTTATTTTTATATGAAGTATTAAGATTGCCATCTCGATATAGTGTTTAAGACTGACTTGAGCATATTTTCTCTGAGGTGGAATTCAGCATTACTTTAAGAATGAGGCTGACAGTAGCTCTGCCTAACATTAGAATTTTAACCTGAGAATTTTGCTAAGTGGAGTTGAATGGACAGAGGCGGCTGAAAGAGCAGAAAATCACACGGCCGCTATCCAATAGACCTTTTATCCTTCCACTACCATTGAGGATGTTCAAGGTGCTTTAGCCTATGCCCCAAATAAGCTAAGGTAAATTCACTCCAGAGACTAAGTGCCCACTTACACAAACCAGTGTCCCCAAAGAGTCAGCACGGTCCCAACAAGAGACCCCAGGGATTCTAGTTTCAGACATGAAGCTAAATTTGATTTGGCATCAACTTTCTGTGTGTTATTGAACAAATCATCATCCTCTGTGAGCCTCGGACTCTCCCAGGAGATGCGGGGTGCAGGCATCTGTGGTCCAGCGGTTCCCCACTTGGTGACCCTAGAGCTCATGCAATTCAAGAATGTGGATTTGGAGATGTTTCAGAGACAAATCTGTTGAGGGAGATATTATATAACCATAATGAATAACGCCGCTAATCAGTATTCTAGCTCAGTGTATTAATAGTAACTGACCCATGAGATGCTTCAGCAGGGAAAATGCTTCATATACAAACCTGATGGTGAGCGTTCAGTCCACAGAAAACACACACACACACATACACGCACACACATACACACTCACACACACACACTCACACACACACATACACACATACATACACACACATACACACATACATACACACACACAGACACACACACATACACACACACATATACACACACACACACAAACACACACACACACATGCATACACTCATACACTCACACACACACACACACACACACACACACACACTACATCATCAGCATCATCAAGGGAAAAGAAATGATAACAACCATCATATCAGTGCCTATGACGTGATGACGTGCAGGTACACCGTTAGATGAGGGTTGACTGCAGAGCTCTGTAAGGCAAGAACAATATTCTCTGTCTTACGGGTGGGGAAATGAGACTCGCAGGGGAAGAATTCTCTACCTTACAGGGTGGGGAGATGATAATTTATCGCCCCACATTCTATGGCTAGTTATCTGAGAGACTGGAATCCAAACTTGGTCAACCTGTCTGACCTCGAAGCCCTGTCCTTTCTGCTCCATGTTGTCACGGGCTCTCCTGTGATTCACTTACAAATGAGAGAGAATTTCAATCACAGAGAGTAGGGAAATACATGGAGTTTAGCTTTTCCATCTTGGATGTTGTCGTAAGTTAAAGATTCAGAGAGTCTTGATCTAGATGTTCCCATTCTAAAGGGTCCTCTCTTCTGTAACACAGCAGAGCATAGGGCTGCTGGGATCACTTAGCCCAGTGGTCGGAAGGAAGAGGGAAATGGCGGACACTCCTCATGCTGACCCCTCCCCTTCCCTCGCTGTCCTTTCTCTCTCCCCAGCAGAACAGCCACAGGTTAGCTGTCTGCAAGTGCCTGGCTCCTTGTGAGTTCCAGGAAAATGCACTTTAGATGTTGCTAGATTATAAGGTTAGGGTTAGGGTATTAACCCTAACCTAAGAGCTAAGGTTAAGGTACTTAGCTCTTATTTTGGAATTCATCTAATTCAGAACTTATTTTCTTCCTAAAAGGCAGTTAAGAAAGGTTGCTTTAACCATCCAATATCATAAAAATACTAATGCAAGCTAGGCAGGGTCTAGAAGCTGAGACCTGGTCCTGGAACCATATGCTGTGACCACTGTTGAATGAATGACATCTTGCAAGCTGAGTGCAAGATCCATTCATGAACAGAAAACATACAAAGCCTTTTACTAAAGACTTGCCATGGACTTCCCAGCTGTGTTGTGAAAGTGGCAAGGGAAGGAATAGCCCATTTTGTCACAGGACAAATCACTGTGAGCAACACAGGCTTCAAACTTATCTTTGGTACAGGAACAAGGCTGCTGGTCGATCCAAGTGAGTTCAATGACTAACTTGACTTACATTACAGAAGGAAAGATGTCTGTTTTCACTCATTTCTTTATTTGTTTATTGAGGGGAGATAAGGAGTTACTCTAGGCTTTGCGTGCTGTTTAAATGAGAAAATAAGCAGACAATAGGCTTACATTACATATAGTACCCATCAGTATCATACCTGGAAACAGCATATAATAAATAGGACGTGCCATTTATTGAAACAGAGAAAACTGCCATAGGCCCCATCTAAGAAGGAAACTAATTGTATGAATGGGTTTTCAGACCGAATGAAGCCTGCTTGTATACCAAGCAGAATTTTCTACTGGGTTCTGCCGTATTTTTTTTTTTTTTATTTTCCGATAGTCTTAGGAAAATGAAGGCTAAAATGGCATGCCCCACACTGCTTTGGTGTATGTACACAGACCTTGGGACATTTAGTAACACACCTGAGTGTGCCCTTGGCATCCTAGGCCTGGCTCCAGGTGCCACCTTGTATGGATTTATGTCACAGAGCCCTGGTGAGTGATGGAAACACAGCTCAGCTTGCTTTGTTGTATTGGCAGCTGCTGTCTTGGGTGTGACTGATCATTGTTACGACTGTCTTGCTTCTGATCATAACGACGCTGCTGACTTAGAGTGCTCATTTCTGCTATATTATTCTTTTTACCCTTTAAAAGGAATCACTGTCAAGGTACTGCAGGGGGGTGGCATTTGTTTCCGATGAGTGATTTCTTATTTGTTCATTCAGTTCCCATCTCTCTGCTCAGAATCAACATGAACCCCACAGTGCTTTGGTGTATTTGTCTCCTTGCCATCTCTCGGAAATGCTTTTTTTTTGTTTTTTCCTTGCCTACGCGCTTAGATTTTGCAATTTAGAATATACTTAGCTTTTAACGTCTTCCCAAACTGGTCCCTTTGTCCCAATAATAATGTTCAATAAAAGCCAGTTTAACTTAGTAAATGATTATTGAGCATCACCAACAAACTAGGGACCACAGTAGGTTTAAGAACAAAGAAGAAAACTGAGATGTGATCTCTGTGTGATGGTGCAAACCTTTGATCTCACTGCCTGATAGGCTGAGACAGGCTGAGCTCTCTGAATTCAAGTCCAGATTTTTCTATGTAGTGAATTCCAGGCTATCCAGAGCTATACAGTGATACCCTGCCTCAAAAATAAATAAAAATAAATTTTAAAAATCCCTCAGTCTATTAGCAAATTGGGGTGGAGGTGGGCAGAGATAACAGTGGACAATTAAAGTTCCTTGGCAGGAGACAGACAGTTGCACCCGTGGTTCTGGGGAGGGATTCGAGTCTCTTCTTACTGAGATGTCTGACTTTCTGAGGACAAAAAAGCCATCAGCAATTAATATCCTAGAGCAAGATGAGGACAGACAAGAATGAGTCCAGCGTGAATCACACACGGCTCTTGCTCAGTCCCAGAGAGAGCACGGCAGCTCTGAGTCACGCCCTGGCATGTTCTTAGTATGTTCCCCAGTTCAGTGGGCTGGATGTGTTCTTGGTTCTATTCTCCCTAGCAAAATGAAAAACGGTTTTTGTATCTGTCCACAAGAAAGCGGAACCTTCCACACAATGGTAGCAGATAAGGAAATGGCTGCCTACTCCCTCGGGTCTTTAGAAACTCTCCCACCCTTCAGGACCACAGGAGGCAGAGTGTTTCACAGTTTTGTGAAGACTCTTTTGTCCAAAATGAGGGAAAACAGTGATGACCGTTGGTGGTTGTGATGAGGGAAATGGAGGTCATGGGTAGCCCTGAGGGCTGGCACTGCTTGCTCTCATAACAAGGATGTCTTTGAGTCCTCATAACACCCATTGCAGGAAATACTTCAAGATCACCTGTTGCTGGGTCTTCAGAGCTACTGTGAAGGGTGTGTATTCTCTGTGAGAGGGTAGAGCCCAAACCTGTCTGTTTTTGTGAAGGCCTTTCTCAGAGTGTGCCTATGGAAACAACAGGCTAACTTTGGGGACAGGAACCCAAGTGGAGGTGATACCAAGTAAGTGAGCTAAGGGACCTCTTCCCCAAATGGTCCTCTACTGCAACCTCCCCTCTCTCTCCTACCATGGTGCTGAACTCCTACTCCTGACTCCAGGGCATGGAGAGCGTGCACTATCCATCTGTGATATATTACTCACAAACAGGATTCTCAAATGGCCTAAGCTTCAAGGAGCCCTGCTTTCTCCCACCCTCTCTATATGGCAGCTCCTGTTTTCTTTATAAAGCTTCCCCCACTATTCCTTGAGGCTTGGTTTCAAACTCAAACAGTGGATCACAGAAATGAGGGCTTGAAGGGATCTTGGGGACACCTCGCTACTGTGTGAGACAGTCTGAGGTCCAGGTCAATGCAGAGTCCGGTGAAAGCCCCTTCCTCTCACCCTGAGCTCAGTGGAGCCACAGGATTCTTCACTGACAACTCTCAACCACAGTAGGAGATCAGCAGGGAGCCAGGAGCAGGCAAGGGCCAAAGATGGCAGAAGTGCTCAGCTCAGTTAGGACTGCAGTCTTGGCTGAGACTTCTGTGATCTTTCCCGTCTCTGAAGTAGGCAGCGTGAGCTCTGTTTCCCAAAGTCTTCCAAAAGTTGCAACTTTCTTCTCTGATGACTTAGGGTTTCCTAGAACCAGGACCTGTCTGAATCGAGGTCACTGGAAAAAAAGGGAAAATCGGATGGCCTTGGGTCCCTCTCCAGACTGGAAAGAGGACAGCATAAAAGCCCAAGTCACTCGGCCAAGGATTAGCAGGAAACAAATGCCTGAGGCTCACTTGGTGAGAAGGCTAGGGATGGAAAAATCAGAGTGTGGAAAGGAAAACCGGAGCAGAGGGAAGAGGGCTCTGACTGAAGCTTAGGGGTGCTCAACACATGCTGTCTAAAACCCCCTGGCTTCCCCGTCTCAGAGCACCTTCAGAAGCCCCTTGCATCTGGAAAAATAGAAATGGAATTGAATCGGACCAGACAAACTGTCTGCTCCACAGACAAGGTGGTTGATGGTGGTGGTATTAGGGCATCCCTACCTTCTATGCTCACAAGAGAATGGTAGGTTTTCAGTGTAACTCGGTTGGGGGATGAGGAATTCTGCAATACCCATCCTTAGTGCCCATCCATCCCACTAGGCACTAGGACTCAGGCGTGCATACTCTGACAAACACAGGAGTGTAGTCAGTGCTTTCCTGGCTGCCCCAGCCTTGCTGCCCCAATACAACAGGACCAGTGGGAAAGGGCGGTCCCAGGAGACAGGTTTCATCAGAGGCTTTCCTCACGGTGTGCCTTGGGTGGAAACTATCAATTGACTTTTGGGAGAGGGACCAGCCTCCTTGTTCATCCGTGTGAGTACCCCAGAAACGATCCTTGGGGATTACTGGGAATAGATTGAGTTAGGGAAGGACGTCCTACAGTGAGAGTGGAGTGGTCTGCACTCGTTAACGGAGTCCTTTGCTTACCAGGAGTAACTGTAATGTGTCAGGTCTAATGAGGCTGTGCTGAATAATGGATACGGGTTCTGCTTCAGAGGACGAATACCCAAATCTAGAGAAGATGGTTTACTCTTGTCAGGCTTCTGAAGATCTTTTCTTCTTGAGCGCGGAGCCCACCCTACTGCTCCCTCTGTGTCGGAGCCACTGGCCACCTCCTGTCCATTCAATGTCTTTTCTCCTAGACCACAGAGTCCCAGTCAGGATGCTGAGGAATCCTGGACAAAAATGGGTCTCCTTTTGCTACAAGAAGCCTCATCCCTTTCTCCATGTAAAACATGATGGGATTTATAATAATAACATATTGTTATTAGCTACTGCCTACAATATACCTGGTATGCCAGTGACTGGGCTATGTCCTTCTTAAACCAGTGCATTCTCCTATCCTAATGATATTAGACCCATTTTATAGATAAAGAAACAGAGTCTTAGGGTTATCAAGTTACCCAAAATCGCATGGCTCAGAAAGCAGAATTAAGGTTAAGTTGAATCTACTTGACTACAGGATTTATTATGACTCATACCACAGCCCAGCTACTGATCTCACCTACACCATGTGAAGGAAGACCCCACACCTCAAAGGCCACCTGGATGTAAATTTATCCTTCTCTACGTGAGGAGGTTTGGTCCAGTCTCTGTACATCCTAATCCTTTGGTCATAGTCACCATGGCATTGTGACCTGGCATTTCTGGAGGCATAAGTAAAATCATATTTGTATTAGCAAGATGCAGGTACATAAAAGACAGAAAAAGAAACATTGGGAGAGTATTCGTTAGGTATTAGCCTACAAGTAAAGAGGAAATAATATGAAAACCATGAAGTGGGCCACATAAAAGCTTTGTTCCCTGGGAGACTCTGAGGGGTCACAGGTAACTGCACAGTCGGAGTGCAGGTATTTGTACTGTGCTGTGCCAGGGTGGGGGGCCAGGTAGTAGGCCAGCTCACTTTGGGGAGCGGAACAAGACTCCACGTTTATCCAAGTAAGTGCCTGGCCTTAGGAAGTCCCTCGCTTTTTTAGATAATGAACCAGTGGTTCCTGAACTAATTTTGTGTGCTTCCTCATAAGATTTGGTTTGTTCAGATTCTAAATTTCCAGCCGTTGACTTAATGGTGTATTTTCTAAGATAGTTTCCAAGGAGAATCAACATTTTTATCATAGGAATAGACTCTTCTGTGGTTTCTAGATCTGTATCAGAGAAGAAATTGTGACTAAGTATGACAAAAGATTTATTTGTACTTTTGTTACTATTTAGTTTCATAAAAGATGATGGATTTAATTTCCCAAAGATAGTGAACTTTGGACACACTCTTTAAGAAACTCCATACTCAACTGAGAGATAAGGAGGAACATAAAGCCCACACAATGCCAAAAACAACACAAAATTCAAAAAATTAGACCCTATGGAAGTTAAATAGACAAAACAAACAAATATATATATTAGGGTTGCATTGAAAAGAGAATATTTAGAGAGTTTACCCATGCAATAGCTATTTATTGAACAACTCCATTATCACAACCATTATGCTGGATGAGAGGAAGGGAGGGGGGGAGAATGAGAAAATGCAGGGTCTCTACCTCCAGGATCCCAAGTTTAAACAGACAGTTTTGGCCCATGGTCACCCAGGTTCTGGGAGGCACAAACGAGTTGCCATGACTACAAAGGAGGGTGTAGCCAACCTCTCCAGATTGCCTCGTGTTTGTATTCATCCTCCTGCCATGATCTCTACGAGGACAGAAGTTTTGCTCTCTCATTGCTAGCCCTCAGCACAGTGCAGGATGTAGGCATCATCAGGCAAATGACTGTTGGGAGTGGGGAACGGCTCCTGGACCAAAGGATGATTCATTGGCCTGGGGCGCTTGCTCCCTGATTCTGGGATCTGAGTTCAATCCCTGGACTCCACATGGTAGAAAACGAGAGGTAACCTCTGGGAATGGTTGTCCTTTGACTTTCACATGTGTCCCAATGGCACACACACACACACACACACACACACACTAATTATTTTCAAAAGTGCCTACTAGAAGAGTTTGGTGAGGCTTCGATGGAGAGGAAATCACTGTTTAAAACATGTTGGTTTGGGATTAGTAAGTATTCTCCAACAGAGAAAATTGCCCGGCCTTTAAAACAGGGAGATTATAGAGTCTACCCACATGGAGTACAGTGCAACAAGCAGGAGAAATGGAGATTGCCGAAGAGGCCAGCGTATCTTTGCTGGTGGGGGAGCTTCCCGTCTCTCCAGGGAAGGCTCCTTCTCATGTGTTTGTTTGCTTTTGTGCTTCATCAGGGACCTCGTCTTGCCAAGGTTAATCAGTTAACCTAGATTAGAAAGCCCACCCTATTTCTGGAGAACCAGAGTTTAGATGCAAAAGGATAAAATTTTCTTGTAATGAGGGCTCAGCACAAATAGGTTTTAGCGGGGAAGGAAGAGCTGGGATAAGGGTGTGGTGTCTGTGTGTCCATCTGAGGACCACCAGGAAAAGAGGTACACTGAGGAAATGTCCCGTTGGCATTGGAATCATCTTTGCAATGCGCAGTTCCCAGGTGTGCAGGAAATCATGGAAGGAAGCTCAAGAATGTGTGTTCGGAAGGCTTTCACATTGACATTGTTCCTGGCAGGCAACCCTGTTGGGAAGACACCATCCTGTCTGTGTGTGCAGATCCCTGAGGCTGGGACTGCTGGAGGGGCAGAAGAGAAGCGGGTGCAGCTCAGCTGCCTCGGTGCAATTGTGGGAAGGAAATGAAGCTGTTTCATAGTGATTAGAAAGAAACAATCAGCACCGGCGAGGCCCCTAATTGTGGCCGCAGGAGTGAATAGGAGAACAAGCGGATTCAGAGCAGAGAGAACCTAACGGTGAAAATTAGATGAGCATTTAAAATGAAACACCCAAAGGCTGAAATAAATACACACACACACACACACACACACACAAGATATTAACGAATAGTAACATTAACCTTAAATAATAAGCTTGAGAAGCAATGGCTTACCCTATTGTAAGATTTCATAAACTTTAAAATGCTAATGTGCATTGCCGGTCTTCAGACCGGAATGCATCACACATTTCTATGCTTTCTGGGCTTCAGATTCCTTTTTCACCCAAATTTAGGAGGACTGAGGCCCTGTGGCATCCTCACTGAGAGCTGTGCTCCTCCACACTGCTCTGACTTTAGGGTCTGTGCCCCATACGGAGTCAGTCCTTATCATGGAACTCTCCAGGAAGAGGCAGAGCATCCTCCTGGCTTGCCAGCTAGGCAGTGCTCTTGTGGATGTGACGGCTGTAGTCTGCGCACCCTCAGGAATACCAGACGCATCTCCTTAAGGGAGGGCCCTCCTACACCCAGTCCTGTCACTGAACCTTGCCAATGTTTTCCGCGCGTTGCCCAGTGCAGTCTTCCCTCAAGAGTCATGTCATACCAGGCATGGTGGCGCATAGCCACAGTCTCAGCACCCAAGAAATTGAGGCAAGAGGATCACGAATCCAAGGCCAGCCTTGGGGTTACAGAGCCAGACTCTGTCAAAAAACAAAAAGAAGCAATGTGTACTTTAAAAATCATTTTGTAATTAACCCATAACTTCTTACATTCTTCCAAGTTTCCTGTCATACCTTAAGTTGTGGTGTAGAGGCCAGAATGGGTACCTACCTTTCAGGAAGGCCCCACTGGCTCCAGGGCAGCTAACAGAAAGGTCTGTGAGACTATTCCTGAGGAAAGTTATCAGTGCTGAGACTTCTCTTCGGTCTTGTGGGAGACTGGCAAACTGAGGCAGGAGGCGAGTGCCCCATCCAGGCTGGTCCAGCCCAGGTTAGAGTTCTTGTAAAGCACACTTCTACTGTGTGTCATATGGTGGCTTCACGCTGACCTTTGGGTCAGGGACCAGACTGGCTGTGCGCCCATGTGAGTATGACCATGCCAATGACCTGACGGCCTGTTAGTGAACTCTCTAGCAAACTTGGGGTGTGCAAAACTTTATTTCTTATTTCCTCAGGCTCTTGTGGTAGCCTAAAGTGTTCCCAGTTCACATACTGAAGTCAGAGAGGTGCCGAGAGCCAATTGAATAAATGAAAATCCAAACAGAATAATTTATGGGGAAAAAATTAAAAGAAATGCAGATACTCAGTGCTTTCAAGTGAAGCTGATAAGACCAGCACCAGATAACCTGAACATTCAGGAAATTAGCTAAGTGTCCTTAGGGAGGAAGAGCTGGGTTAATGGCAAACACAAATTCTCTTTCATTGCAGCAGGTAGTTAAACTCCGGGTCAGCTAATGAGTGTGGTAACGGGCACTAGTTCCCAGAGGCTTCTCTCAGAACCTTGAGTCCCGGAACCCTCACCCAAGGGTAAATGGCTGCGCTCTGTTAGTGGTTGGTGAGCCACATGTTATAACAAGCCTAGAACAGGAGATGGACAAGGAGGATGGCAGGCGTGGGGGAGTTCTGGCCGTACCTTCACCAGCTGTATTTAACAGTTTCCACTTTCAACAACGTGCTCATACCACATCATAATGTGGGACGTCGCCTGCGCGTAGCGAGAAAGCCGTCACCGGGAGAGAGTCTAATGCGCCCTCGGCGCTGTCAGCACGGCTCCCCTTCCTAAGGTCCACATTATTGTAAAAGGCGAGGGCAGCGGCTTCCTTGGTAAACAGAAGTGGTCAGAAGCCAAGAACTTCAGGACAGTTTGGGGTAGTGTCCTAGACCCCAGTGGGCTCCAGCAGAGTGCTATCAGACAGGGTTCTGTAGAGACCTTATCTGGAGTGGGGATTCAGCTCTAGCCCGAGACTAAACTGTGGAGCAGGGACCACAAAAAACATTCTGCCATGTACGAAGAATGAGGCAAGGGCAGGACGCACAAGTACTTCCTCTTCCTCCTGTCCAAGACACTGGCTTGCGTTCAGGTGTTTTCTCCCGGAGAATCTTAAATGGTTCTAGAAAACCCCACCCCAGCCAGCACTAAGTACTGAGGAAACATTATCCTTGTGTTGACCCCTTGGCAATCACGAGGCTGGTGATAATCGGGATCCTTCAACTAGAGGATCCAAGGTACTGCTGCTCTGAGCAGGGGGTTTCGAGCTCATGGATTCTACTGAATTTATGGAAGTCACATAATTTCGCTTCAGTTTGGGGCACCACGGTAGACTGGACAGAAGGAGAGGACTAATAACGAAGACTGCATTGCAGTGTAAGACAGCAGAGGGCTCAGTCTTAGGAATATGACCCTCCACCCCGTGAGGGACGAGCGTCTCTGTCTACAGAGCGGAAAGTTATCCTGAGCTTCTGTAAAGGTGTCACCTGCAGTGTGAACACTGGAGGACTTAGTGGGAAATTCACATTTGGGAAAGGGACCCACGTGGCAGTAATATCTGGTGAGTCATCCCGAGTGGCACCATTTGCAGCCCTGTAGGCCAGTGTCGTTAATCCTTCCCCTGGAGATGGCCACTGTTACCATGGCAGGGTGAGGCTTACTGGGGGTTCTGAGCTAATTGTTTTACAGAGGTCTGCGAAGGGGAAGGCATCACTATCCATCTTAAATATCTGTGCTTCTCTAGGTCAAACTCATTAAAATATGGCTTTAATCATTCAATGGACACTTTTAAATGCCTTCTAAGTAGCTATCATTTTAGATAATGTTAGGATGAAAATAAAAAAGCCTAAGATAGATGTCTGACCTGTCCCGAACAGCACAAAAGCCAGCAGGAGCTCCAGAACTGTTGCACATTTAGCAACCTACAAACTATTCTAGTGTTGCTAACTGGCGGTGCAGATAAACAGACTCGGATGGGTTAAAGTCCTGGTAGGAGGTTCCCTAGACAGAGACTCTTTGTGCTGGAAAAGACTTGTTGAGCCCTGACAGATTGATAAGATCTGTACGTGTTGGAGAGAGGAGGGGGTCAGAGTTTCAGCAGAGGGCAACAAGAAAGGAGATCCCAGCTTGGGATGAACAAGCACAGGCGATGTGGCCTGTGTAGGCAAATCTGATAATAAAAATGGACTAAGAGAACAAAACAGAAAGAAGATAGTAGCCAGAAAACAAAAAGGAGATACTAGCCAGGTGATGGTGGCACACACTTTTAATAACAGTATTTGGGAGGCAGAGGCAGGCAGATCTCTGTGAATTCAGCCTGGTCTACAGAGCGAGTTCCAAGACAGCCAGGGCTACACAGAGAAACCCTGCCTTGAAAAAAGGAACAAAGAAAGGAAGGAAGGAAGGAAGGAAGGAAGGAAGGAAGGAAGGAAGGAAAGAAGGAAAGAAGGAAAGAAGGAAAGAAGGAAGTAAGTAGAAGGGAAGGGAAAGGAAGGGAAGGAAGGGAAAGAAGGGAAAGAAGGGAAAGAAGGAACAAAGGAATACTAGAACCTTTCTGTATTCTAGAGAATACAGAAATTGGGACCAGGGCCAGCCACAAGAAAACTGAGAATCCAATTTAGAATGCAGTCTGGTGTGAGGTGAGAGGGGTCAGGTCTTTCCATGGGTGACCGGAGACTCCTTTCTCTGTCTTTAGTGGACTCTAGGAGTTAATCCCAGCCTCCGAGGAAGACAACCATGGGTTTCTCTGTAAGGAACCATTAGGAGCGGTGGGCATCCTTCCTGAAAAGCCTGCAGGGCCCTTTCCTGATGCTACCCAAGCCTGAATGGGACCCACATCCGTGTCACTAACTCTTGTTTCTGAGTTCCCAGTCATTAACTACAGGGCACAGATTTAGTGGCAAGGGTGTTTTCCACCATTGCAGTGCCCCTGGGGACCTACAGTACTAATACGTTCAGACTTGGCCTTCTGTATTCGTTTGGAATTGTGATGACAGGTTAGGATCCAGAACAGCTGAACTTGTAGTTGAGAAATTGATCCAGTTTGCTAAAGTGACCTCTGATGCCATTCAGTGGTAAAAATGTGATTTTTTTTATGAGGTAGGAATAGGAGTTCTCACCACAGGGACAGAACCCAAAGACCTCCAATTAAAGGTGATTTGTTTCTGATTTTCAGGGGGAAAGGTGAGGTGGCAGTAGATGTCTTTAGGGCCCAAAATGAAAGGGACTAAAATCTAGGAAGCTCCTGTGCTGCAGCCCTATCTTCTTGTCTGAAAGGGGCCAAAGCTCCATGTCAGATCACGATGCCCACCCAACTCTGCTGATCCTCAGGTGGCACCGTGCTTCAGGCAGCTGTGCCGGGCCCTGATGGCTCTGGTTCAGGATCCAGCTGGAAGCCTGCATTGCCAAGACCACCCTGGTTGTCTCAGTGAGCAGAAAACGGTTCATGCACAGCGAGGAACTGTGGGAGTGGACAGGATCAGGACACACAGGACAGGTTCAGGACCCACAGGACAGGATCAGGACACACAGGACAGGTTCAGGATACACAGCACAGGATCAGGACACACAGAACAGGATCAGGACCCACAGGACAGGATCAGGACACACAGGACAAGATCAGGACACACAGGACAGGATCAGGACACACAGGACAGGATCAGGACACACAGCCCTGCTGGAAACTCTCTAGGTGGTCTGCTGTATTAAGTCCTTCCTTCCGGTCAGCCTCTGCTTCTTCCGCTGAAGGTGGAAGGGGTGGGGAAACTGGTCAGAGAGAGTCACATTTAAAAAAAAAATCTCTCAGAAAAAGTATAAAGAATTGTCTCAGCACTGAGGAAGGGTCCCATTTCCTGGAGTAGACAGTGTGATGGGTTTTTTGATTGTATGTTTTCATGGTAAAACTTTACTTCCTGGAATAGACAGTGTGGTGGGTTTGTTTGATTGTATGTCTTCATGGTGAAACTGTGGCGCATTTGCTGAGTGCTGTGTGCTTGATTAGTTTCATTTGATTTGGAGAAATATTCATTTCTCAAAAGAGCCTGGTTGGAAAGGTAGATGAAGCAACATGTCTATTTTATAGGTGAAAGTTCTGAGATTTCAGCTGCCTGTTGATCTAATCAAGGCTGTCGGTGGTAAATTAGAGAGTCGGGACTTGGATGTGTGTGCTTTGGTTGTTGTTCATTACATTTACTAATGAGAGAGAAATCACCTAGTGATATGATAGATTTTCCAACTTAATGCCTGCATTTCCCACCAATGTCCAGCCTACCTGGGGGAGAACACTCTAGAGGACCAGCTTGGTCCACTTTTTCTAAGTTTGTTTCCGTCCTGCCAAAGCAAAATTGTTGACTAGAGTTAATGAGTTTGGAAGATGTTATTAAGTCAAAGACTGGCAAGAGGGTTTAGTGGCCCCATCTTTCAGATTTTCCAGAATGCCAGACAGGACCTCGTGGAGAGCAACTACTAAGAGGTTGACTTGGCCAGGACTCAGGATTTGTGCCTGTCCCCAGTCCATCATGAACTGCTGGTTTCTAAGGTGTCACTTCTGGTCTAAATCCTGAGAACACCACTAGCTAACCCAGAGCGCTCTGTCTGTGCCTGTCACTGGCATCTGAGTTCTGGCCTCTGTTAGGACACAAAAGGTAGAAGGGAACAGAACCATCTTCTCACATCAGTTCTCTTGGCCCACAGACATCCAGGACCCAAAGCCAGCTGTGTACCAGCTAAGAGATGCTCAGGCCAAGAACAACACCATCTGCCTGTTCACCGACTTCAGTTCCCAAGTCAACAAGTCGGAGGACGTGCCACCTGAAGTGTTTGTCTCCAACAACACCGTGCTGGACATGCGGTCTATGGACTCCAAGAGCAATGGGGCCATTGCCTGGAGCAACCACAGTAGCTTGAACTGTAAAGACGCCTTCAGACAGAACGCCTCCTTCCCCAGCTCAGGTGGGTGTCACCCAAGGCTGTCTCCTCGCTTCAGGGGAGGCCCAGCCCAAGTCTGTGGTCTAAGAGCTGCTTGGGTCAGGTACTCATCGGTTGTCAGCAAGACCCACGTCCTGTTTTACTAGTGTCCTGTCCTAGCAGGCCGCAAATGTCTAGCCCGACAGCAGGCGAGAGAACAGGACATGGCATTGGTCCAGCATTGGTCTCATTTGGTCTCCCTGTTTTGAATTCTCACCACCTTCCTGTTGGAGCCACACTTGCCCTCTCTGTTCTCCCAGGCACGGTTCCCATGCCCTTCCTGCCACACAGCTGTCTGTCCTGATTTCTATGTCTGCCTAGAGTGTGTGGGCACAGAGTCCCAGATGCTGGAGTGACGTAAGATGTCAGATGTAGAGGGAGCACCCTAGGGAGCACCATTCTGATCAAGGAAGATCAGCTCTCAGCAGAGGGACATGTCCGCTATGTCGGACTGTAATTAATATATTCGTTAAGATGGAGTTAAGGAAATAGCCACCTCAGAGAAGGCTCTGAGGAAATGTGTTCACTTTGCAATGTAAAGGATAAGAAGGGACCAGCTGTGCCTAGGCCAGAGAGGACCCTGTGAAAGGGGAAGGCTAAGAGCAAGGAACAGCTGCAGGACATGAGTTGGAAGATATAAATAAGGACCAGACCACAGGTGGAGGCGAGAGGATCACAAGTTCAAAGTCATCTTCACCTACACAGCAAGTTCAGTTTAAGCCAGCCTGGACTACTTGGGACGCTGTCTCCAAAAATAACTAAATACCATAAACTGTAAGGCTGGTTGCTGTGCAGAGGGCAGACTGTAGTCGGTCCAGCAAAAGAACGGGAATGCAGGAGAGAGATGATGGAACTCTGCCAGGTGGTGATGGGGACTCCAGTGGCCAACACTACCTGGGCTTCAAGAAAAGAACCATACAAAGATGGAAAAGCAATGGGGCTTCAAGAAAGGAGGCAGAGCCTTTGAGTCAATGGGACTAGCTACTAACTAAGAGTTGACAAAGGAAAAAAATTGGGCACCAGAACTTTTTTGGAATACATGAAAATATGTGGCCCTAGTCACTGTGAATATGTCTGGACTGAAACCTGCCACGTCCAGGGACTATTTTGACTCTGCGGTCCATGTAACATAGCATATACTTTCACAGTCCATATTTGTTGAAAGAATAAAAGAGTGTCCAGAAGTCAGGGTGTTGGTCCCATTAGGACCTTTGTGCCATTAGGTGACCCTGGCAGTATGTCCACTCCCCGTTCTCTTCCAAAGAATCACGTAAAAATCTGCATGCTTTAGACTCTAAGAAAATTGTTTTTTCCCTTTCAGATGTTCCCTGTGATGCCAAGTTGATAGAGAAAAGCTTTGAAACAGGTAAGAGAAGGACCTGCCCAGTTTTGCACGATGCTGGAGGAAGCCAGGAGCCCATAATAACCTTTAGTGCCTAGGGGAGGAGAAGGGATAATTCTGGGGATGGGAACAGCACTTCCAAACCTACTCCCAGCTGACCATGGTCTGTCTTGAGTCCCTCCAGCATGGTCAACTTCATTTTCCATTCTAAGTACTTAGCAAGATGCGTCTTCAGCTTCACTGGGCCAGGGAGCCACTCCAGGCCTCCGCACCTCTTTTATTAGCGGCTCTGTAAGGACAGCCAAAGAAGCAAATTCCCATGGGGAGGGGTTGCTCTCAGGGCTGAGCACCCACCCTAGCCTCATCCCAGAGCTTATGGGGCCTCAGAATATTATGTGACCTAAGTCCTTTGGTGGTTGTGGCCTTAAAACATGATGCTCTTGCCCTGGAGGAATACACAAATACCTTTGCCCTGGGATGTCTGCAAAGGCTCAAAGAAATGGGCCTGGGAGCTGAAGTCACCCACACCAGCCTGACCAGCTCTTGGGAAAGTTCATAGCGCCTTGTTGTGCAGACCTCTTGTGCGCACACCCTTAACGGCTATGACTTCTTGGTTTCCCAGATATGAACCTCAATTTTCAAAACCTGTCAGTAATGGGACTCCGAATCCTGCTCCTGAAAGTGGCCGGATTTAACCTGCTCATGACGCTGCGGCTGTGGTCCAGTTGAGGTGAGACAGCATCAGAACTTGAAGAAGGGGTGGGGGTGGGGGGTTCAGAGTAAGACCCAGCCCTGAGAGCAACCCCTCCCCATGGGAATTTGCTTTTGAATCCTAAGACTGGATTATGGGCAGAACTTTTCTGTCACTGCCTGTCACAGGCCGCTGTTGTGATGGCCTGGAGGGAGTTTACCAGAACACCCTCCCTTCAGAATCCTCACCTAGGCCACGCCCCTCCTGAGACAGATGAGGAGCAGCTCTGATCATCCTTATTTAGAAATGAAGAAAGTGAGGCCAGGTCACATCAAGAGTCTCGTGGCCGATGAGTAGAGGAGAGATTCCAACTCTGATACTTGTGTACCTCGTGCCTCCCTCAGCTTGGTGCTGGAAGACGCCATATTCATTACCCCTAAGCCTGGCTAGAGTCCTCACGCTTCTGCCCTGACAAGGTCCCCAGTCAATTTGCACAGCCCCAAACACAGCCATCCCCGTGGCATCCCTGAGACCTAGTCTTCAGGACCAAGCCTGACCTCTGCTCTTCCTCACTCCAGGTTTCCAGACTGAAGGAGGCTGAAGTCCCAAACCCCTTCCTCTTCATCACCCCTCCTCGCTCTCTTCAAGCGAAAAGGAGCCGGCCCACCTCCTTAAGGAGGCTCTTGGGTCTAAGCAGCTCACAACCCCATCAACTGGGCCTCCTGAATCTGTGATGGAGACCGCTGAAGAGCCGCTTCTACCCCACTTCCTCACTGCTGCCGGCCACTCAAGACAGGCAGGGGCTGCGGCTTCTCCTGGATGTGAAGACCCTTCACAGACACACCCCTGCTCTCCCCCACCCCCACCCCCGCGACTGCAGCTCCTGGTGAATGTTGTAAAGAGCATGTTTTTGTTTTGGTTCTTTTAAAGCATCCATAAAGAAATACACATTACTCTTTCCTCAAGGTGTAGAAAACTTAACTCTTTGTCTAGACCCTCCTTGTTCCTGTGTGTATCTGAGCTGTACTGTATATCGTTCTGCTGTGTATGGCTTCATTAAAGATGATTCAGAAGAGACTCAGTGATCCCATTTGACTGGGTTTGGTGGGGACATTTCATGCTGCATATCACCAGCTAGGGCGGGAGAAACCGAAGTGTGTGTATCACGTTGCCCAACCTCTTCTCGGAATGAACTCTTAAAAATTCCACTAAGCAAGCTGTGCTAAGGGCCAGGAAGGTGTTTGAACAAGTGTGGGTCCCAGCTCATACCATGCATTGGGGCCACTCATAACAGGCCGACAGCGTGGGGGAGTGGTGTCTTGACCTATAGCTGAAATTTACAAGACAGGAATGGCAAGTGTCCCCAACATTGTCACCCACTGGCCCCTGCTCTCCAGAGACATTTTTTTCTTTCATGCTCAGAGAGTCTTGTCACTGAGAAGTATTTCACCCTACAAATCTATGGCTGGGATTTGGCCAAGGAGAACAGATGTCCCAAATGCTCACCGCTAGCGTAAGTGAGAGTCCCTGGGGCCTCAGAACACCCAGCTCTCTGCCCAGCCTCTGCTGTCAGTCATCCCCAAGGGCGGGATTCTGACGGGAATACACTCCAGAGACCAACCAACAGCTACTCAAGACCAAAAAGTACTTCCTGATTCCCAGGACTGCCCCGCCACCACCCAATCCTTCCACGGTTCACCCGTGTGTCTACAACCATGCTATCCAGAAATAGGCAGATCCTCCCTGCTGTAACCCAGGCCTGCTTCTTCTCATAGAGATGGGGCTACCAGCTTGTATAGGTGATGGGGGGCCTGTCCCTCCCTTCTGTGAGCTTCAGGGTCACCACCTATGAAGTGTCAGGTGGGACTGCAGGCCACCTACAGCAAAAACCCATGTCCCAGAGTAACCACAGAATCTCATTATTCTAAACTGCCTCATCGCTAGCTTACACAGAAGCCTTTCAAGATCACTAAAGGAAAAGGCCCAGGAGACACCACTATGACAGGGCCACCCTCACACGTGGAGGAGGGACTCTAAGATCTCTTCCCCAAGCCCCTCCTCATCTGTCTGACATGATGCCAGGGAACTACCACTGGGAATTTTTTTTTAATTAAACCATTCTCTTCCCAGTATTACATGAAAATGCCCCTGGGAAGATTAGTAGAGCAAGCCTTTATCAGTCATTAAAAACTTAGGGCAGATTAGTTTGTCTCCCTCCTCCCAGAAGTAGTAATTCACTTTGTTCTTATAAAAAAAAAGAAAGAAAGAAAGATCCAGGCAAAGAAAGTGTGGAGACTAGGGGAGTAGGGGTGCCCCTGAAAACTGGCTATAGCTACACAGAAGCTGCAGGGGCCCTGGTGAGCATGGGGTGAGCAAAAAGCCTGGAAGGCAACAGAGCAGCCAAAGACAGACCCCTCCTCTAGACCTGAAAGAGGCCCAGGCCTCGACTGAACCACACTAGCCCAGTGCCATCAGACAGCAACATCCAGAGGCCACTAGAACCCTAGGGTTACCTGAGAACCATGGTGAGGGGATGTGGCGGGGGCTGAAGACCCACCCACACCCCTGGAGTAAGGTTTCTTCCTTCCAGGCCCAACCCAAGCTAGGCTGTGCCAAGGCCCTGGCAGGCAGGAGGCCATCAAGAAATTAATGTCAACTTCACTCCCTTAAAAATGGCCATCTTATCAGAACAAGAACATCCCCTCACACTGGGGCTGTCTCCACAGGGGCTGAATAAGTGTTGGGAACAGGCAAGAGGCTCTTTCATGGCGGGTTCTAGGCCAACCACTGCTTAGTTCAGAAGGAAGGGGTTACTGAGGACACCTGAAGACACGACAAAGAGACAGTGGTCACAAAGCTGCTGCTGCATCCTAACCAGCCTGGACCAACTCACAGAGGAAGGGCACCAATCTGCAGCAAACAATTTGCCAGGGCCAGTTGTAAAATGGATGCCTCCAGAGTCTGGACAAATGCCCTGCTCCCTGAAGGGAGTCTTGTAGACCAGCTCTGGCAGTAGAAAGCTGGACCCCGTGTCCCAAGGCTAGGACGTGGAAGGTGTTCTGAGACTTCCCCAGAGGTTTGCCCAGCCCCTCCCCAGTGTAGCGGGGGTCACGGCTGAGCCAGACGGAAGCGGACAGGCTGGACAGTCCTGTGTTAGGGAGCGTCCAGGTAGGAGCTCCACTCTGACCACCCAGGGAGCCGTCTGAGGCTTAAAGCTTTGTTTTGTCTCCTTTTGCTTTGGGGTACACCATGAAGTTCAACTCCCAAGTCTCAAGTGAAACCCTGACACCACTTTCCTATCAGATGACATCCCGGGGGGAACATGTGCCGGACTGTGTCTGCTACTGGGGCGGGAGGAGCGCCTTGCTCATCGGTCCTCATAGTGCAGTACCTGGCATCCAACAGACACCAACAAATCAATCAATGAGGACCAGCACACCTAGTCCTGGGAGAGAGCTGAGCTTCAGAGGGAAGAACAGGGGATTAATAGAGGATGTGACTGGGTGAGCCACCCACCGCCTGCAGGGCGTAGAGTAAGCTGGCAAATCTATCAGAATAATGAACACTTGAGCGGTGACCCCTTGAGGAGGGCTCTCCGTGCCAGCACCCACAGGCCCCCTGAATCCTGGAGGACAGTTCCTGGGAAACACGGGTTTCTACACGTCTCAGCTCTGGTTGTACATGACCACTGACATCCCAGGGCCAAAAGGTCACTCGGTGTCCCCTTCAGTTTCTCCTGTGACCCATACTGGTCCCCTCAAACCTACTTCCCTCAAGTAACACGTGGGAAGAATGGCTTTTGGCTCACTCAGTACAAGGGGGGAAAGGCTATGTCCAGCCCTCTCTGCCCTGGCCAGGATGTGAAGGCTGCCTCTGCCCACACACAGCTAAGGTTGGGTCCCCAAGGGATCCTTCCAGAGTGAGTGTGAGAGAGAGCTGTCAAACAAGGTGACTCTTGCTAATGCCTATGCTGGGGCAGTCTGAAGGACCAGCAGCCCCTGCATTGTGGACGGCCACATGGCCGCACAGCCAGCTTCGGGCCTCTTCACACAGACACGTAAGGCACAGGATCTCCTCCAAGAATCACAGACAGCTGCACCCTGAAACGGCAAGCTGATCAGGTACCGAATCAATAGCCGAGAGTAGAACAGGAAATGGAAAGTTTCCCACTTCCCTCCAGGTGTTTGGGGCTGAACAGCCCCCTCCCATTTCCGTGACGTCATGGTTGCTGACAGGGGCAAACAGGGCACCCTTTGAAGCTCTCCGCAGAAGCCACATCCTCTGGAAAGAGGAGTTAAAAATACAGAGTTGGAGATAGCATCTCTCCAGGCCACGTGCCCAGAAGAAGGAGGCTGGGCCGTTAGACCGCAGCCCAACCACAGGTGCAGAAAAGAAGGCCACCAAGCACACTGGGAGGGGCTTGCAGGCCCTGGTGCTAACACCCATGCCTGACAAACGGCTGGGGAGGCACTGCTGCTCCATTCCCCAGAAATCACCCCCCCCCAACCTCTACTGCTCTGAAATTAGAATGTTCTGTATACTTAGTTCAAGGGAGAAAGCCTATTCCAGCCCACCTTACACTGGGCAGGATGTGAAGGCTGCATCTGCCCACACACACTCCTAAGGCTGGTTTCCCAAAGGTACCATCTGCAAGAAGCCCCATACTCTCTCTCGTTCCCACTCCAGGCTGATACTTAAGCCCTGGTGGACATCGTCTTTCCCAGGGTCCAAGGAAGTCCCAGAACCTGGGACCTGAAAAGCTTCAGTATTGGGTACCCCGCTGTTGTAGTGTCGCAAGATACCACACGGGGGCGGCAATGCTCCACCAAAAAGTAGGCTTCTCCCTTTTTCTGTTTTTATCTGGATAAGGAAAATCCCCACAGCCTAGGAAAAACTCTTTCCAAGGGAAAATAAAATGGCAAGTGACTTCCGTTTCACAAGTTCCTGCCCTGTGTCAGTCACTGCACCGGACTCAAGACTCCTGAGAGCCCGCTACCCTGTGGAGAGCCTAGGGTCAGAACCACAGGCAGCAGGGGGCGCTGCCTGCCCATGTTTTTGAGACCCACCTACACGAGCCACCCAGAGAGAAACCATCCTGCTGGAAGCCAGGAGGGCACAGTAGATGGAATGACTATGGGAACCTGGCTGGCCCAGGATCTGTGGCTTCACTCCTCCTAATCTATGAAGCCACAGCCTCAGTTTCCCACTTGGTACCAACATTCTCTCTTAGGTAGTTTAGGAGCCAAGGCTTTCTTCACACGGGATACCTGTCAGGGAGCAGACACCGTGCCAGGTTTCAGGGACTCTGAGACTCCGTACAGATGAAGTTGAAGAACAGGCCAAAGGGATCGCCCATGACAGGCACTCACAGGTGGTGTCCAGAGAGGAAGGAGTGGTGGGAATAGAGCACATGGGTTTGGAATTCAGGGCTGCTGGCCTGAAATCTGGTCGATGCCTGTCAAAACACATTGAGCTAAAAACCTCAGTTTACTGCATTTGAGTGTGCATAAGTGAAACTCAGCAGAGCGCCCGAAGCCAGGGAGCAAACAATCCAGGCAGAATGTGAGCAACGCCAGGGCCGTAATTCCACGGCTTCTGTTCACATCTCACTGGCATCCTCAGCAGGCAGGGGTTGCTCTGGAAGCTTCACTGTCCTTCTTTCCTGGAACTTTTATCTTTTCTCTGTCCCAATTTCTCATTACTCGCTTGGAGATGGAAGCGCATGCCCACCTACTCCTCACTGTTGTTGATAATGGCTGTGCTAACGCCCAGTGAACTGAAATCCCAAGACAGATGGAAAGCAGTGGCATGTCAGAATGAGCAGAGGGGTGGACCATAATCCTGCATGCAAGATTGACCCTGCTTGGCCAGATGCGCCCATGCTCCCCCATGCTGAGATAAAAGCAGGCTGCTGCTTAGAAACATCAATGCCCAGGTATGCTTGGGCTCACGGAGTTCCCCTCAACAGATGGCCACTTCTCCCATTACCGTGACCCCAGCAGCTTCTCACTGTCACACAGGTTTGTCCTTCCATGGCTTCCAGGTCCCGAGAAGTCATGATGGAGAAACTTCAGGACCACGAGGAGGCCCCACAGTGCTCCATGGCCTCCATGATGCCTATCACTGTATCATCGCTGAGGAGACATGCCTTCCCTCCCCTCTGGTACCCTAGGAACATTCCTGATTGTAGGACTCCTTGAACCAGTGGTAGGACACCTGCCTCAAAGTATCTCCCACAGGCAGGTTTTCTGAGCAGCTCCCTAGGCCACGGATACCTCCACGTCATCCCAAGGGCTCCCCACCTTTGAGAGAGGAGCCCAGGGTGTGCTTTGGGAATGTGAGCAAAACCCCGTGCAGAGGCCACAGTATCACAGTTTCAAAGCCTCCTGAAGCCCACTGTGGAGCTGTCCAGTTCCACCCTTTCTCTGAAACACCCGCATAAAATCATCAACCAGGAAATAGGAAAGCATTGGTTAGAGAAAGTGCATACAAATGTGAGATAGGGAGCCCTGCTTCAGAGGGTGAAGGGGACCAAAGAGTGGGGTTTAGGTAGTGGGAGCAATGGTCTGCCTCACGGTCAGCCTAGGCAGAAGGAACTCAGGTGAGCCTCAAGAGACCGCTCTCGGTGAAGACTCTAAGACACTATAGAATGCTCTTCCCTCTCCTTGCTGACACAAGTTAAGTTATTGAGGTGATGTACCAGGTGACACGAACTGGCAGCATCCTTGTCTAGAACCCCTGCTCCCAACAGCATGTGCTGCTCAACACCAAAGCAAACATTCCTTCCTCTGAGGTTCACAAGCCTCAACAATATGCAGGGTATTTATCTGCCCGGTTAAGAGCACTGCCTGCTCTTCCAAAGGTCCTGAGTTCAATTCCAGGAACCACATGGTGGCTCACAACGATCTGTAATGAGATTTGGTGCCCTCTTGGGGAAGAGATCTCATCAACTTAGACCATGAAACCCAATATGGACAAGTTCAACAGAACTGCCATATACGGGCTGCCCATGCATGCTTCAGCATTGCCAGGGCATAAATTTCAATTTCATTTCAATATTTTACAAGTTAGGAAGCATGTGAATTGACTTACAGAAGACCATGGTAGATCAGCCCTCCTGTCCTGACTTCCCCCCAAACACAGCAGACATAAAGCCTCAGGACTAGGTGAGGCCTTGGTGCAGGCAGGAGCTCCACCAGGCCCAGCATTCTGCTCCAGTGACTCTTACGTGACTGTGAGCACCTACTTGTTCATCTTTGGAATTAGAACAGAGCCCTGCACACTCCACTGAGCATGGGCGGGCAGGGCTCACTGCTGAGGTGACATTTCCCTCATGTCCAAATTGTATTAGCCTCGTGACGAAGAGGGTTGTCATGGTGGGGAGCGTGTGCCAGGTGCATGTGAAGGTCAGGGGACAGTTTCAGTGGGGCCAGTTTCCTACTTTCACATGGACTCTTGGGGTCAAACTCAGGTCGCCAGGACTGCACAGAAGGTGTCTTTACTCACTGAGCTGTCTTGTCAGCCCTGTGTCAAAAGTTCAGTGATGAGGAAGAAACAAAAGACAAGCTGGCAAGATGGCTCTGTAGATAAAGGTACTGCTGCCAGCCCTGGCGACCCGAGCTTGATCCCCAGTCCCTACATGGTAGAGGGGAGAACCGGCTACTGCCAAGATGTCCTTCCCCTCACACCCACAGACACGCATGCGTGCGTGCAGAAAGAAAGAGAACCATACCCTGTCAAAATGCCAACAACAGCGATCACGGGGTGCCCAGCCCCAGTCCATCTGTCTACAACACAATTCCAACGCCTCAGGCTTAGAGAACATGGGGGGGGCAGTGGGATTTTAAGACCCAGACAAGTAGTTAGTCTGTTTCCCTCAAAACATGAGAGAAGCTATACCCGAAATCTCAGCAACATGGCTGACAAACAAGATGGGAACAGGAACGACACAGACAGACTAGCAGAGGGAGGGGAGCACCCAGGCCCCGCCCTAGACAACGGCTGACAGACAACTAAAGAACACTGAGAGGGGAAACCGTCTTCCTCGGGGAAGAGCCCCCAGTCGGCTACCCAACACCAAACGGTCAGCCCTGAAATCATGTATGCATATACACACATAGCAACAGTTAAAGAAAAGGAAGCCAGAGGCCATGACTTAGACAGAGAGTGCAAGGGAGGGGCTGCACGGGAGGGGTTGGAGGGAGAAAAAGAAAAGGGAAAAATGATGTACTGTCTTAATTTCAACTTTTTAATTTACAAAAAAATCTTTTAAACTGTTTTTAGAAATTAAAAACAAACAAAAATTAGGTCTGTCAAGATGTTACAGGGCAAAAGGGCGCTTGTCTTCCAGCCTAATGACCTGATTCCAACCTACGTGGTAGACAGAGAAAACCAATTCTGTAAGCTATCTACACACACACACACACACACACACACACACACACTCATAAACCAACACTAAAGCACAGCTGATCGCCTCTGTCAGAGCAGCTGGAATAGGTATCCTGTGAGACTTCTCTCCTCCCACTGGCAAGCCAGATGCTTGGCGAGAGCCCACGAGGCTGGATATGCCACCGAGGGGGAAAAGCGCCACGTCAGGGTTCTCAGAGTTCCTCATTCCCATGAGAACTCGTGTGTTTGTGGAGCAGTGACTTGGCAAAATGCCATCGCTCCCATGCTCGTCGTGATTAGCTCATCCAACAGCCTAACGGAAACGCTTCCTTCAAAGACTGGCAAACCAAGACTCCAGGAGACTACCGTCCTCGCGGGATTCTAGAACCTCATGGGGTCGTAGACCTTAAACGGCAGATGGACACAGCCACTTAATACCACGCCAAACACGCACGGGCTTCGTGTTGGCTCACTCACCCTGGTCAGCAAGGCTGCTTCTTACCTTTGCTGCCTCATGCCCACTGAGCAGAGCCCAGGCGCCTAATTATTTACACAATTTAGAGACAGAGGGCCCACTAAGGTTCAGAACACGGTGTGTGGCAGAACAGAGTCTCAGTTCAACCCTCTAGACCACGCAAGCACAGCCCACCACTCTGAACTGCCCACATGGTGCCAAAGAGTTTTGTGTGCATTCAGATCTATAAATTCAAAATTAAGCAAGTAAAATATTTTTATTAGATTTTTTTAAAAAATAGCAATCCAAATTCCCACCCCCTCCCTTCCTCCCATTCTCTCCCCCCACCCTCCCCCCACCCCCATCTAATCCTAAGAGAGGGTAAGGCACATTGCCTTGTGAAAGGTCCAAGGCCCTCCCTACTATATCTAAGCTGAGCAAGGTATACAACCAAAGAGAATAGGATCCCAAAAGCCAGTACATTCAGTAGGGATAAATCCCAGTGCCACTGCCATTGGCCCCTCCATCTGCCCCAGCCATGCAACTGTCAACCACATTCAGAGGGACTAGTTTGGTCCTATGCTTGTTCCTCCCCAGTCCAGCTGGAGTTGTGAGCTACCATTAGCTCAGGCAAACTGTTTCAGTGGGTAAAATATTTTGTCATAAAATCTTTCCACTTAAGATTTCTTCTGTTTTTTGTTTTCTTTTTTTTTCTCACTGAAGTCCATGTTCAAGAAAAAGGATTGCACACACCCAGGGAAAACTCATTTTTATGTTAATCTTTTAAAAATTAGCTGTAGTCTTGTAATGACTAGTTTTTATGCCAGTTTGGCACAGTCTACAGTCATTTGGGAAGGGAGACTGGCCAGTGGGCAAGCTTGTGGGGCTTTTTTTCATAACTGATGAGGGAAAGTCCAACCACTGTGGGTGGGGCCACCCTGGGGCAGGTTGGTCCTGCTATATAAGAAAGCAGGCGGAGCAAGGCATCAGGAGCAAGCCAGTAAGCAGCACTCCTCCCTGGCCTCTGCATCCCGCTCCTCCCTGACTTCCATGGCTGACCAACCACAAGCTGCAAACTGAAATCAATCCTTTCTCCCCAAGATGTTGCTGTTTATTTTGGTCATGGTATTTTATCGCACCAACAGGAACCTTAAAGTCACAGGGTTCTCAAATAGTCGTCTAGACTCCAGAGCCCAGATCCACACCTGCCAGGATCAGTGAGCTCCCAGGTGCTGGAAACAAGCTGATACCAGGACGAGGTCTGACACTTCCGCCAGTATTTTCCAGCCATCAGAAGGAAAGGGTTTTGTAGCCCCAGATTAAAGGCCGTGATCAAAGAGCAAGGCTGCTGAGGGGAAACACGAGAGACATTTCCATGTGGGGGAAACAGGAAGTGTGTAGGCAGAAGGTGCAAAGGGCGGGGCTTCCTCTCGCTGCAGAGAGCTGGACAATGTACAGTGGTTGTGGTAAATGGCTTGCAGTCCCACAGAAAGCGCACAGGAAATGAAAGATAACCACCCAGAGAGGTGCCCTGAGCTAGAAGCAGCAGGGACCAGCAGGAGGTCCCTCAGTCCATACAGTGGGACTCCAAGCACACGCTTTGACCTGAGTCAGCAAAACAAACCCTTCAGAATCAGGAACTGTGGGGAAGGAGGAATACGGCATTTCCCTAACAAAGGGAACCCACTGCTAATCTTCCTGTGCACGTGGACTTGAGAACCACAGAGCAAGCTAGCAAACCTACAGCAAATTAGCAACCTACAGTGCATTTTCATATTTGAACTCAAGACTCCGAAAGTGATCTGCAGATTTCCATACTGTTGTAATTGGGGAAGCATACACCAAAAGATGTGGCTGCCATCAAGGATACTTTGGGAAAATCACAACCCCTGAGACAAAAGCAAATCTGATACTTGGGAACTCAGTGCCTGTCCCACGTGGCTCTAAATCATTGAGAAATGCAAACCTACATGCATATTAAAGGCTGTCGTAATGTCTTCCTTGACAAAAGTTATTACCATTCCTAGCTGACTTGTTTTCTTGAAATCTGAGCATTTTTATTTTTGGAATAGCTGTTTATCAGAACTCAACTAAGCATTACCCAGCTCTCCTGGTAAAGCCACGTGTCTGTGTGTGAGTGTGAAGCACACTGGGCCTCTTAAGTCATCTTAGTGAATTTCTCCCAATGGTCTTAAGCCATGGTCCACAGAATCACTGCCAGGCTTTGTCATTGTATTAAACCCAGACATCCTAAAAAGCTTGCTAACCCTGTCTAGAACCTCTCTCCATCCTCTCTGTCTCCTTTAGCAGAGAGCAGATAAAGAACCAAGGTTCAAGCTTTGCCAAGCACCCAAGTAACTGCAAGATAGGCAAGGCTGGAAACCAGTGCTCAAGACCAGCGCATCTAAGCTTCTATGTGCACAACAATCACCTGGGACCTTGTTAAAACACAAGCTTTACTTCTGTGCTTGGGGAAGGCCTGCGAGTTTCCTTTTCAAATAGCTCCTGAGTGAGGTCAGTACTACTAATGGGAGAGTGCCCATGGAATAGCAACCTGGCCACACCTTCAAATCACCTAGGTGACTAGATGCCCTCACACACACACAGACCGACTTGATCCAGCGTGGCCCAGGCAATGGAGCTGAGCTCCCCAGGCTTCGCTAGTGTGCAGCCGGGGAGGACCTCCGCAGCACAGGTCATTTGATAAGCAGCTACAGAGGAACTCAGCAGGGCTGTTCCCATAGATGGCAGACTTCCTGCTCCTGAGATGGAAGCAGAGCTCAGCTGATACTCAATGCCTAGACTTCAGCCACCAGACCTGTATTCTAAGCAATCTTTGTCCTTAATGAGATTTTCTGTTCTCTCTGTTTTCTCTAAGACCGTGATCTGAAGCACAAATCTGAGCTTCAATTCTTAACCTCCTTGATGGGAACTGGGATCTCTGAAGACAACTGTGATGAGACTGGGGAGCTCTGGAAGGTGACATGAGAAGCAAATGCACACATGCACATGCCATAGTCACACTCCACAGACAGATACACAGTCACACACCACAGGGACACAGTCTCCCATACAGAGTCACACAGACACATGGCACTTGCGCCAAGTCACAGACACAGTCATACTGTCAGTTTCTACCTCTCAATTTCTCTCTTCTCTCACGTGTGTGCTTGAGCATGTGTGCGTGTGCACATGCACACACTCTTGAACAAGCATATACACGCACCTTGCACCCAGCTTACACTACCTAAGGGACACACGTTTCACCTTTCTCCAGAAACATGTCCAAAGAGATGTGCCGAGAAAGCACACACAGCCCAGGTTCTGACAAAGCGCTCGGTGGTGGTGGTGCAGCTCCAGACAATGAAGGATTAGGAGAGGATACAGAGCTGAAGGGAAACAGTTTTCACACGAGTGTGAGAAGAGAGTGTGAGCACAGGGAGCTGAAGGGAAACAGTCTCCACACGAGTGTGAGAAGAGAGCACACGGAGCTGAAGGGAAACAGTCTGCACACGAGTGTGAGAAGAAAAAATGGCAGTCGGAGGCACAGTGAGGTGGCAGAAAAACTGTTTAATTTGGAAAGTAAGGTTACACTTAGGGAAGGCCGGTTTTGCATTAACAGGTGTGCACTGTGAAGCCGGACTGGCAGCAAAGGGAGCTCTCTGGACCCATTTCATACCCAGTCAGAGTCATCATCAAGCACAAATCTGAAGACTCAATGTTCAATGAGCTGACATCTCAAGAATTCTTCTGTGGTGTGGGAGAGTTGTCTGTATTTTGTCAATCATGTTTTAAATAAATGCTGATTGGCCAGGCAGGAGGTGTAGGCAAAAAAAAAAAAAAAAAAAAAACAGACAGAAAATAAAAATGATACAAGGAGAGCAGGAGAATTTTGGGGAGGAGGAAGTTGATTCCCCACACTCCTGCCCAGATCACCGAAGCAGCAGGATGTGATCTGCCCCACTGAAAAAGGTACTGAGCCACATGGCTAAAATAGATTAAAAAATGGGTTAATCAAGATGTGAGAGTTAGCTAATAAGTAGCCTGATCTAATGGGCCAATCAGCTTTATAACTTATAGAGATCTCTTATGTGATTTTTCATTGGGGCTAAACAGGCTGGGGGAACTGGGTGGGACAGAAACCTACAAACAAACAGGCCCGGCCCTTTCATGCTACACTTCTGAACCTGAAACACAGAAGCAGAAAGGTAAAATGTCACGTCCCAAATCCTTCCATCTAAACTCTCAACCCGCAAGGCAACTATAGTACTCACTCCTAAACATAAGACAGCATTTCAGCCAGACTACAATAACCAGAACGAGGCCAACTGTTGTCACAAGCACTGTGTGAGAGGAGTGTCTATAAAGACAATGCTCACACCTCCATCGGCAGGAGAGGAGCTGAAGAAAGCAGCCTCCAGCTCTCCAACTCAGCAATCCTGGTTCTCGTCAGCACCACCGTTCTGCCCAGACTCCTCACAAAGCGCTCATGCCAGTCTGAGGACACTCAGGACAGAAGGAAGACTTCTCAAAACTTCACAAAGGGCCAAGGACTTTAGATGAAGTAATTTGATCTCCAAAATATATAAAGAACTCAACAAATTATACATTAAAATTCTAAATAATCCAATTAAAAAATGGGATACTGGACTAAACAGAGAATTCTCAACAGAAGAATCTGAAATGGCTAAAAGATACTTAAGGAAATGTTCAACATCCTTAGCTATCAGGGGGATGCAAATCAAAACAACTCTGAGATGCCATCTTATTTCACATGTCAGAATGGCTAAGATCAAAAATACTAATGATAGCTTATGTTGGAGAGGATGTAGAGCAAGGGAAAACACTCATCCATTGCTGGTGGGAATGTAAACTTGTACAGCCACTTTGGAAATCAACATGGTGGTTTCTCAGAAAACTGGGAATCAACCTTCCTCAGGATCCAGCAACACCACTCTTGGGCATATACCTATAATATACCTAATCATACTACAAAAGCATTTGTTCAACTTTGTTCATAATAACATTATTTGTAATAGCCAGAACCTAGAAACAATCTAGATGCCCCTTCAGATACAACTGAAAAATGGATAAAGAAAATGTGGCACATTTACACATTAGAGTACTACTCGGCAGTAAAAAACAATGTCATCTTGAATTTTGCATGCAAATGAGTGGAATTAGAAAACAATATCCTGAGTGAGTTAACTCAGACCCAAAAAGATGAATATAGTATGTACTCACTCATAAGTAGCTATAAACAAAGGACATTGAGCCTATAGTTCATGATTCTAGAGAAGCTTAAAGTAATAAGGTGAACCCAAGGAAAAACATATATAGACTCATCTGGAAATTGGAAACAGAAAAGATCACCTGACAAAAGTGGGAGCATGGGAGTTGGGGGAGAAGGATGGGTAGAGAAGGGGAGAAGAGGAGGGTTGAGGAGAACTTGAGGGAATGGGATAGTCCAGAAGGAGGAAGGACAGAGATGAGAGCAAGGAAAGAGATATCTTGATTGAGGGAGCCATTATAGGGTGAGCAGAAACCTGGCTCTAGAGAAATTCCCAGGAATTCACAAGGATGACCCCACCTAAGACCCTAAGCAACAGAGGAGAGGAGGGCCTGATCTTGACTTACTCTGTAGTCAGACTGATGATTATCTTAATATCACCATAGAACCTTTGTCCAACAGCAGATGGAAACAGAGGCAGAGACCCACATCGGAGCACTGGACTGAGCTCCCAAGGTCCAGTTGAAGAGTGGGAAGAATGAGAATATGAGCAAAGAGGTCAGGACCATGATGGGCACATCCACTGAAACAGTTTACCTGAGTAATGGAAGCTAATCAACTCCAGCTGGATTGGGAAGAAACAAACATAGGACCAAACTAGTCCCTCTGAATGTGGCTGACAGTCGTATGGCTGGAGCAGACTGAGGGGCCTCTGGCAGTGGCACTGGGATTTGTCTCTACTGCATGTACTGGCTTTATGGGATCCTATTCTCTTTGGATGTATACCTTGCTCAGCCTAGATGTAGTAGGGAGGGCCTTGAATTTTCCACAAGGCAATGTGCCTTACCCTGTCTTAGGATTAGATGAGAGTGGGGGGGAGGGTGTGGAGGGAATGGGAGGAGAGGAGGGAGTGGGAATTTGGATTGGTATTTTTTTAAAAAATCTAATTAAAAAAAGAAGTGATCTCGTTTTTACTTAAAGTAAGTTACTTTGAGTAAAACGGGAAACGGACGCAGACATGACTGGGTTGCTGCCCCAAGCTGGGCGGACTTCCTTCTGATACTAAAACACTTGAGCCTGAGACATCAAGGCCAGCCCACAGAAAAGGAAGGGGCTCAGGAGAAAAAGCATCTTTGGCAGTAGTTGTCAGAAAACTCAATTCCCAAAGATCATTTCCCCCCTTTTGCAGCGAAGATGTACTTGGCGGGCATTCAAACAACAGAGGCCTCAGGATTTCTGAAATGTTAGCTCAGCACAACTGGGCCTGGTGGACAACTCAGAAAAGCGCTTTCAACTGTTAACAGAGCAAAGGCGACACAAACTGCCTGAGAACCTCCTCCCTGACAGTGAGTCACACAAACAGAAGACACCTACTGAGAAAGGTGCAGGAGGTCCCGTCTTTCACCCAGGCAGAAACCTGGGGACACTGAAGACTATGTCTACAGAGGTGAAATCAGTGCCGGGCAGAGCTCCCTCCAGGACATGCTCTTCTGCTGCCAGCCCTCTGCTCAGACACCTGAACTGCCACCATCAAATCCATCTTTCCTGGATTCTGATCACCCAATTAAAACTGAAACCAAGGCTGCAATAAGCCAGAGACCACTGTGCAGAGCTCCCAAGAGCAGGTCAGTCTGGATCACGCTCATGTTACAAGGCCCCAATCATAACGTCTGGAAACCAAGGGCACTCCAGAAATCAGCCAGGCTAACCCTCTCATCTTAGAAATGACAAAACTAGAACCTGACAGCTTATCACCCTTAAGGGCCCTGACATTTTATCCAGAGCTGTGCTGTCCAACCGAGTAGCCAGCATCTACACAGATTTAGTAAAATTAGGGGAAGCTATGGTTGGACTGAGGATGGAGTTGAGTAGGTAGAGTGCTTACGGAGCACACACAACACCCTGGGTTTGATACTTAGCATCCATAAAACCAGGCATGGTGCCACATGTCTGTAATCCCAGAAGATGGGGGTGGAGGCAGGAGGATCACAAGTTCAAGACCTTCCTTAGCTATATATTGAGTTCCAGGATAGTCAAGGATTCAGAACAGCCTGTCTAAAAATAAATAAATAAATAAAAAATGAAGGAAATTAAAATTTATTTCCTTGGTTAGTGAGTCACTTTTCAGATATCCACCAACCAACATAGATCACAAGACTAGTGGTTACTGTTGTGGGTGGTGCAGACCCAGAACAAGGTGCCAGTAGACGGAGTCAAGTCTCCCAATCTGCATTTCCATACAGCTCTCCTGTACCACAGTAAAGATGGCTGACTCTGCAGGAACACCTAAGGTTCCATGTTCATCTCTTCTTATGAACTTCTCTTCAATTTTCCCATTCAATACAGAAAGCAACTTAGTATTTTAACAAGCATAATTTAATAGAAAATATATTATATGCATTGTATATTATAACAATATATATTATAATATATATATATAAATATAAAATCATCACTCAAAAGTTCTTGAAAATAGAGAGCAACAAACACCAGCATTTAGGCTCCAGGCATCCACTCTGCCACTTAGTACCAAGGATTATACTAAGGCTGTTTCCTCGTGATATAACGGGGCACACAAGAAAAGTATGCACTGATGTAAAAGTGCACATGAAGCCGAAAAATGTGGGAGCATGGTAGCAACATAATATTTTATAGATGGTCGTTTCTATAACACCATAGATTTTTATTGTGAACAATCCCACTTTTAAATTCCACCTTCAATGACCAGACAATGGGAATATGAATAAAAAGCAACAACAGGAGAGAAAGAGAGAGAGAGAGAGAGAGAGAGAGAGAGAGAGAGAGAGAGAAAGCAAAGCCCAAATGGAGTCCTCAAAACAGTGACTATCATAAACAACATTAGTGAAAAGAAACTGTGATAAAGGCCAAGCCCCCCACTGTACAGGCAGGAAAACTGAGGCCTGTCACCACCCTTAAGGGCCCCACCCTCGGGGCTGGAGAGATGGCTCAGCTGGAGAGATAGCACTGACTTCCAGAGAACTCGGGTTCAATTTCAAGCACCCACATGGCAACCCACAACTGTTTGTAGATCCACCATCACACCAGTGCACATAAAATAAAGTTAAATAAATCATTAAAAAATTTCTTTAAAAATAAATAAAAATGTCCCCACCCTCAGGAACCTGGGTGTGCAATGCAGATAGGAACAAGAGTGGACACTTTTAAAGCAATGTGACAGGCGCAGGATGTGAGAGGTGTGGACCTGAGAGCCCAGACACCAGGGTGACAACTTCGGGTCCCCAGGGGATGAGGACAGGAACAGAATTCTTAGCACGGATCCCCTGAGCCAGGTACAGCAGTGACCTCCTGTAGCCCACACTCAGGAGGCAAAGGAGTGAATCATGAGTTCAAGGGTAGCCTTGGCCACAGAGCAAGACTGTCTCACACAAAACTGAAAATAAATTTAAATGAGAAGAATCCACAGGCAATGACACCTGCTGAGTCCAACAACCTGAGTTCCAGCCCCAGTGCCCTGGTGGCAGGAGGAAGGAAGCAACTCCATGTGGTCCTCTGTCCTCCGACCATGTGTCAAGGCTGCACACAGCCACGCCAATGATCCCATCAGACTACATCTGCCGCGCCCCCTACCTAAAAGACAGAAGACTTCAGCCTCCAATTCAAAGTCAATTAATGCTTTTAACTATCAGGACTAACCGTAAAGAATTAATCTCACTTTCCAGCCCCCGAGGGGCTAAGGAGCTGAGAAAAGGTTACAGGACCCACTCATCAACTAAAAAATCAAAGATCTGTTGCCCATGACAGTCATTGTTAGAGGTCTGGAATAAAGGCAACTGACAAGAAAGGGAGACCCCCCCACCCCCACCCCGAAGGCAACCCTGGGTAGTGCTAAGGATTCCTAGCTCAACACTGCCCACTGCTGGCCAGAATACAAAGCGACCGCCAGTCAGCATTTCAGCTCCCCTGAGCCTCTGCTGCCCTCCTGTGACTGGGAAGGAACTAGTTTTTGCTCTTCCACCCAAATATAACTCTGTAATACACTCTCAGCATCTCAGCGGAGGAAATGTACATCCACTAGGTGGCAGCAGAGCTTAGAGGGTGACATCCAGGCTGGTAGGTAGCTTCAACACGTGGTCCTGCTCCAGGGGTGTGTGAAGTGAAGGAAACATGCCCCGGGCAATGCTGTTTCAGTGCCCAACAAGGGATGTAGCAAATGAACCAAATGCTGTCAGTCTGGTTCCAAATCTTCTCCCAAGTTAATCCAAGTTTATCGTTTAAGTTTGGGACACATATCACTAAGTATCAACTGTCACTCGTTCATACTACTCTGAATGCCTATAAGGTAACAAAGGCCACACTTAACATCATGACAATCAAAATTGGATAAAACTCTAAGAACACATCTAAAAAAAAACCTGCAATTTATCATTCTTCAAAAATCTTTGGCACACACCTGTAATCCCAGCTGGAAGGAGACAGAGGCAGGAGGCTGACTAGCTTGAGATCCTCCTGGGCTATGTAGAGAAAGCCTGCCTAGAAGAACAAAAATAGAGGGACAGTTTTACATCTTGAGTTAATTTCCTTCACAGTCACTGTAAAATACACTGCATTAGCACACTGCACTCTGTACCTTAGTGATCTGCAGGACACTAAGACGTGGCTGCCGAGAACAGCAGGCTGATGACCGCACCAACAACATACACTGAACCTCCAGGAAATCTGCAAACGTCTCACAGCACCACGGGGACTCTTCCAACCAGGAGCAGAGCCAGCCCCCTCTAATTCCACCTGCTAAGATCAACCCAACAGGACAAGGGCTGTGGTCATCACTTACGTTCTGCCGGTCCAGTTCCACAACTAAGGACCCGGGAGCAGTTCAGCCAACGAAGTTCATAACGACAAGGTGCAGGATAGTGCTGGCAAAGAGGAAGTCAGCAAAGGCCCGCTCTCGAGAGATGCCTTGGAAATCCGCCTTGTTCTGGGGGTTGATCTGTATTCTCAAACAAACTGGGTAAGAAACAAAACACAAAGTCATTATCTAGAAGTATAAAACAAATCATTTCTAATCAATATACAAATATATCCCAAGATGATAATTCTCCTCTACCAAAATGAATGCACACACCCACGATGCATGCACAGGAATGACACCTACATGTGCACCAAGCTAGAAACAGTTCACACCTATTCACAGCACAGAGGGCAATTAGTGCATGTGAACAAAGAAGTACAATATGGCAAGGAAAGGGACTTCTGCTAGATACAAGTTGAGTGACTTTCAGTCCAGACATAGAGTACATGCTAGATGATTCCATACATACAGAACCACATACCAGTAATCCCAGAACTTGGTGGGAGGGTTGGGGGAAGGGGAAAACTGCCACAAGTCTGAGACCAGTCTGGGCTAGAGTTAAGATTCTGTCTTAACAAAGAGGACCCTAAGAGAGGATCTAATCTGTATGGGAAGTATAAAGAGGCAAGATCTCCTAAGTAAATAGGGAGCATGGGAATCATGGGAAAGGACAGAAGGAGAGGGGGAGGAAGGAAAGGGAGCAGAGAAAAATATGTAGCTCAATAAAAACAATTTGAAAAGATTCTGTCTTTTAAAAGGTGAAATAACAACAAATAAACTAGGCAAAATAAGTCAAGACGGTGGTTTTCATCTTTCGTGGACGAAAGGACCCTGTATGGCACAATAGCATTCTCTGTCTTGATCTGGGGTAGTTAAATCAGAGACTCTAAAAACAAATCCCAAGCCAGGCAATGATGTGGCACGCCCATAACCCCAGCACTTCTCAGGCAGATGAAGAAGGGATCCACACAATGTCACCCTTCACCACAGCATGTTCAAAGTAAACCTAAGCTACATAAGACAACTGTCTCAAGAAGCTAAAACTAAAAATAGGGCTTCGAGACAGCTTACTGGTGAGGACATTTGCCAACAAGCTTTGCAGCATGCATGCACACATACAATCAATAAAACTAAATAGAAAATGCATTAAATTATATACTTTTACAATGTTTTTTTAAAAAAAAATTATTTATTCTGTCTGCATGTATGCCTGAAGGCCAGAAGAGGGCACCAGACCTCATTACAGATGGTTGTGAGTCACCATGTGGTTGCTGGGAATTAAACTCAGACCTTAGGAAGAGCAGGCAGTGCTCTTAACCTCTGAGCCATCTCTCCAGCCCTACTTTTACAATGTTTTGCTGGGTTTTGTTTGTTTTTGGATTTTCAAGATAAGAATTTTTTGTGTAGCTTTGGCCATCCTGGAACTTGCTCTGTAGACCAGGCTGGCCTCAATCTCTGGCCTGTCTCTGCCTCTGGCCTCTGTCTCTGCCTCCCGAGTGCTGGGATTAAAGATATACACCACCATTTTTATAATCTTAACTATCATTTAAAGGAAAAAATAAAGGGAGAATAATGATATGTCAGAGTTATGCTAAAACTAAGCTTATTAATCTAGCTGATAAAGGTGTCTAATTGTACCTACATGGGGCTATAGATACAGCAGTAGCAAAAGTTGGGCTGAATGACAGCCCCATGAAACACTGAACACTTTCTACAAGATGCGTGCATAATACATGGCAGAGACTGTAAATACAGCTGCTCCTCTGCTCCTGCAGACCTCTCACTGTAGATAATTATCTCTGATAAAGTTCTAGCGGCTGCCTATCCATTTCAAAAGATGGCGGAAGACCCAACACAAGACTTCTGACTGATCTCTCCTGACACTTCTGTATCCCTGAAGTCTCTAACAAGGCAGCAGCTGGTCACCCAGACATGAAAAGAAGCTTCAGGGGTATTCTCTATTCAAACATCTTTACGGCTGCAATAAAAAAAAATCACTTCTGCTTCAGACTAGCATCCACTCCAGCAGTAACAAAGAAGACCACCCAAAGGAGAGGATAGTCAGACTCCTGCTCCAGAGCTCGTCACCATAGCAACAGCTTCCACCACAGCACCGATCTTTACAAAGGACACTGGCTGGAGTAAGGGAACCACTTAAAACCTTGCCCTCCATGCTCCTGCAGCAACTCCTCTGCCTCGGGTCCCATGTTGCTCTTTCTAAAACCTTAGTTTTTGTATATAATTGTTATGTTCATACTTTTATTTTACATATAAATATACTATCACTTGGTAGCAATCTGACAAAATCTCTGGAGATAAATACACAGAACTACTAACAGCAATGGGATAGAAAATGAGGTCGTGTTTGGAGCACCTATAAGGGAACAATAGGAAAGCTCTATGAAGGTGGATACAGCCATGGCTGATCTAACCCTAAAATGACCATAGCTCCAATTCAGTAACAGTGCACAAATCAACCCCACAAGCATCCAATGTGCCTCAGAGGTCATCGGGACCAACAACCTATTTTTGAAAAAACATTTATTCTATGTGTATGGGTGTCTTGCCTACACATATATACATGCATCACATGTCTGCCTGGTGCCAAGGAGATTAGTAGACGGCATTAGATTCCCCAGAACTGGAGTCACAAGAATGGTTGTGAGCCACCATATAGGTACTGGGAATGGAACCTGGATCCTCTGGAGGAGCAGCCAGTGCTCATAACTGCTGAGCCATCTCTCCAGTCCTCCCAACACCCTATTTGATGCATAAAATGCTACGTCAGTTGGGTTCTGTTTTAGTTTTAGTTTTGTTTTGTTTTTTGACAACATGACATAAGATAGAGTCAGTTGAGAGAAAAGAAACCTCAACTGGGAAATTACCTCCACCAGAATAGTTTATGGGTATGACTTTGGGGCATTTTCTTTCCTCTTTAAAAAATTATTTTATTTCATTTTACTTTATTTATCAGGTGTTTTGTCTGCATGTATGTCTGTGCATCACTTGTGTGCCTGGTGCCCTAGAAGCCAGAAGAGCATGTCAGACCCCCTAGAAGTGGAGTTACAGACAGTTCTGAGTAGCCATATGGATGCCTTGAATTGAACCCGGGTCCTCTGGAAAAGCAATCAATGCTCTTAACTGCTGAGCCATCTCTCCAGCATTTTCTTAACTGATGATTGATATGGAAGGACCCAGCCTACTGCGGGCAATACTAACCCCCCCCCCTCCAGGCAGATGGTCCTGGGCTGTATAAGGAAACCAGCTGAGCAAGCCAGGGAGAGCAAGCCAGCAAGCAGCATTCCTCCATGGTCTTTGCTTCAGTTCCTACCCCCACAGTCCTGCTTTGTCTTCCCTTGATGATGAGCTGTAACATGTAAGCCACAGAAGCCCTTTCCTCCCCAGGTTGATACTGGTCATAGTGTTTATTACAGCAAAGCAAAGCAGGGCACTGTCTGAGAAGTGGTGGGAGATAGGTGTGTGGAGGAGCCTCCAAGAATAGCCTGGGAAGTTTTCTGAAGGATACTTACCATGCCCAGGGACAGATAAGTTGTCCCGTGAGAATTAAAACCCCTCCAGAACCTGTGTTACTCATGTGTTAAACATGTCACATTCCTCAGCTGCTCTGGACACAAGAAAGGTAAAGAAACATGCTTGCTTAAAACATGCTTGCTCCAGAAATGGGCCTGCAGTGTCTCCCAGCACTTCCAAAGACCGGAACGGACTCTCTCCCGAGGCAGCTGCCCCTGCCAGCAGTCCTGGTCCATCCACCTCCTACATGCTCATTTGTCCAGCACAATATTTACCAAGCATCCTTCTAGATGCTGGGATGTGGCACAGAGCCAGCCAGCCAGGAGTCTGGCTCCCAAGGAACTTACAGTCTGTGGAGACAAACACACGTGTTTCCAGTCACAAGTCAGCAACCAAACAAGAACATTCTGGGCAGGGCACACACAGAAGAAAATGGAGCAGGATGAGAAGACTAGAAAGACATCTTTTTAAGATGCTACTAAAGCCCATGTTTGAAGCCAGCCACGTAAAGATCTGGGACAGAGCAATCAAGATAGTAAAATCAGTCTTGACACATCTTAGGCATAACAAGTCAGAGACACCAGACATCGGTGACCAAGTCTCAGGAAAGTCTGCACTTAAAGGGCAGTGTAACAGCACCGCAGAGTCCGGGTAGCTGGTGACATAAATGACTCACATTCTTTAAAGGTTAGAACGGCAACGTGAAGAATGGCTTGTAGGACTAGAGATGAACGACCTAGGAACTGAAGAGCTCAAGGTTAAGGAGATAAAAATGGGCAGAAATAAAAGAGACAGAGGCACTCAATATTCTGGAGACGACAAAAGCTGGCTGGGACATGAAAGTCAGGAGAAATTATGGGATCAAGAGAGACCCCTGGAATCTGGCTGGACAATCTACTCAAGGCTGACACTCTATGCAGCTAGTGAAGAGGCAGATGGCTGGGCAGGGAAGGATCTATTTGGGATATATAAACTAGAGAGACAGGACAGACATCAAGAAGAGAAATGAAGTCAAGAACTGGATTTACTAATTTGAAACTCAGAGGACAGGCCCAAACTGAAAACATAAATAACATAATAATTGTATGCACACAGATGCAACTTAAACTCACCTAGGGTAAAAAATTGCAAAATCAAACACCCAGCTCAACGGGGAGGGAAAGGCAGTAGGTAAGAAAGAGCAAGAACCAGGCAGTCACAAGAGTGTGGGGAAGCGAGTTTCACTCAGAAAGAACGAGGCAGCTGAGCTACATGCTAACGTTGAGCAGTGAGGTAAGGTGAGGGAGATGCTCTCCATGTGGCATCACGGTAAGAGGGTCAGAAGTGGTGGGAACAGAGCGCACCAGGCAGCGCTGAGGAGTAAGCGGGAAAGGCAGAAACAGCAACTATTCCTTCAGGATGTTCTGTGATGACAGAGAAGAAACAGATGGCTGCTAGGCATGGCTGGGGTTAAAGGGATTTGTTTTGTTTTGTTTTGTTCTTTTGTTTGAGACAGGGTCTCTCTACATGGCCTTAGCTGATCTGAAACTCACTATGTAAACCAGGATGGCCTCAAACTCAGAGATTCTCCTGCCTCAGCCTCCCAAGTGTGAGAATTAAAGTATGAACCACCATGCCTGGTTCAACTTTTTAAAACTAAACATCGGAGCATGTTTAACAGATAAGAATGATCCAATAGAGAGAAAATCCATGATGTTGAACAAAGAGATAACTGCAGAAGTCATCCGGCCAACAAGAGGACACGAGCGCCCCTGAGTAAGCGGAGGAGCTGGCAGCTGACGTGTTAGGGACATGACACCCCAGTGGGACGCAGAGAACACAGGCATGGGGCAGGCGGGCTGCTGAGATTCAATGGAAGATGAAGCGGCTCCTGGCCACGTTCACTCTGCTAGTGAAAACTAAAATAAACCGTGAATACAGCCAAAGGAACGGAGAAAAGTGTGAGAGGTTACGAAGCATATTTTGGGAAAGTGAACACACTAGGGACACTGCAGGACAACTGGGCACCCAGCTGCTCCCATCCTCACCAGCGCCACTTCATCTACTGCCTCCAATCCCTTCAGACCATAAGAGCAGGGGCCGCATCTGTGCTCCTCATAGGTGAATGTGCAGCACCCGAGCAGAGCCTGGCAAACAGCACCCCATGTTCCTCAAATTAAGACACAGACCACAATTTAACACGCACAGTGCTAAGCAAGGATGCAGGTGTGGAAGCACCTGCCCTTGCCTTCCAGAGGGCAGACAAGCACAGCACATGCAGCCTGGTGGAAAAGCCCCATCTCTCTTCTTCCTTAGCTCCACCCCCATCCCCGACAGACACAGAGTGAAGCAAGGACACAGAGCCCTGGGTCGGCTGGGAGGTCAGCAAAGGTTCTCCACAGGGGGGAAGCATTGAACTGAGAGGGAAAGAGAGCCAAATGAAGGCACAGGAGCCTGACATCAGTGCTCATGGGACGGTAAGTAACTTCCTGAAACTGGAGCATAAAGGGCAGAGGCTGAGATGGAGAGGAAGGAATCAATGAGGCCAGCTCCCAAAAGAGCTTATGTGGCACGGAAAACAAACAAACCAAAAACTCTACTTTGGGAACCACAGACAAATGTGGTTAAGCAACACAGTCAGGCTGGTAAGTCAGATCAAACTAAATGAGATACCAGAGGCTACACAGTCAGGACGCAGCCTGAGGTACCGAGAATAAAAAGTAGTGATGGATAGGACATTTAGAAACAGGACAATCAGCCATGAGGTTAGCAAATTTTCCATCTCCTGAATAGCAGCTAAGAGGGGTCCACAAATCTAACAGACACTCCCTCAAGTAGCCAGACCCCAGTCCACATAAGCCAGTGACTCCCTTAAGACAGAAAATACTCTGGATTAGTCTCCTTGTTTCTCAAATTCAAATTCCTTTGGGATTTCTTAACTGGGAGTACTAAAACTTTGTTTAGTAAATGTCTTAAATTTATTGTTTGTGTGTGTGCGGGCATGTGCATATTAAGTGTATGGATGTGTTGTGCTGTGTAGTGTATGTAAATGTGTGTAGATGCACATGCCTGTGTGCATACTTTCAAAGGCCAGAGGCCACTGAGTGTCCTGCTCTCTCTCACCCTTTGAGACAGGGTCTCTCACTGAACCTGAGCTGGCAGTCAACAAGACTCAGCAATCACCAGCATTGCATTTCAGATATCCTGCATATCAGATATTTACATTATGATTTATAACAGCATCAAACTTACAGTTATGAAGTAGCAACAGAATAATTTTATGGATGGGGTCACCACAACATGAGGAACTGTTTTATGGGTCGCAGCATTAGGAAGGTTGAGAACCACTGCCCTAGAGCCCAACAGGGAGTGAAACCCAGTTTACCTGTTTTAGATTCTGATCACCAGGATCCTACAGCCATTAATCCATACTGTTTTAATCAATTAAGTTGGTAGTAATTTGTTAAAGCTTCAATAGGAAATTGTAACTCCCAAGCAAAATTAAGGATAGAGGCATTGGTATCAACTGCGAAGAGGGATAAAGAGAGTGTGTGTGCTTCTGAGCAAAATGACTACCACTGAGGGCAATGAAACAGGGAGAGTTGTTCATGGATACTTGAGAAAATATCCTATACTTCACAAGACAAATCAAAGTCAGTGAATGGAGCAGTAAAGTGGATTTGGATACAGGGAGGCCTCATAGATGTGCCTTAGGGTTGTTGAGTCTAAGACCAGGAGACACTCAGGAATTGTTGTTGATGAATCAAAGCAGAGATATCCAATCCACAGACTGCTGATGTGTGACCCAGATTAGGTGATTGTGGCCCAGTACAAAATCTTAAAATAGAATAAGATATTTCTGTGGTTGTCTTTCATTTCTTTGATAATTTTATTGCATGTTTCTCTGTTGTAAACTTTGTAAATGACACTACTTGTCACAATATTAAAAAAATAAACATATATATGCTCTCACAACCCTTAGGCCACAGTTTAGACACAACTAGATTTAACATTTGGTCTTAAACTATGCTTACTCATCAAGTGTAGCCCAGAGAAGCCAAAATATTGGACACTTCTGGTCTAAAGTTTATGTTTAGTGATAGTATTGAATAGTGTTTGGTAGGTCTAATTTGTTTGACTTCAGTGTCTGAGTATAATCTTGCTGAGTTGTACTTAGGTCTAAGTTCATCTGATCAAGATAAGTGCAGAAGCAGGGAATTCTCAGAGAAGCATCCTGGGTGAGAGGACAACTGTAAGCTAGGATGGACTGGATAAATTCTTTAAGAGGCATCCTGGTGCATAGGCCCTCAGAATCCTGGAAGGTTAGAAGACACAAAATAGGACAGTTTTATTAATCTGGGTCCCAAAATTGGTTAAGAAACTCACTTAATGATACATGTTTTAGTAAGAAAATATTATAGTCTAGCCTTCTTCAAGATGCCAGAATCACAGTCTTAGGATATGAAAGTTATCTTCAAGGTTCAAGATGGTTGTTAATCAACTCAAATTTCATTTGATTGTAAGGAAGGAGGACAAAGGAAGAGAAGCAAGCTGTTCTCATCTCAAGGAGACGTTCCAGAAGATTCATATACCATGTATGTGCATTTTTTTTCAGAGACTGAACACATAAGGCCACATAGAGCTGCAACAGAGGCTGGGAACTGCCATCCTTATGAAGCCTGGAGTTTCTGTCTTACGGGCAGATGGTGTGCTAGCTTTTCATGCTTTGACAAGCACCTGAGAAAACCTACATGAAAGGAAGAAAGACTGATGCTTAACTAAATGTTTCAGGACTTCCGGTGGATGGCTGGCATGCCCCAGTGCTGTGGAACAGTGGTCAGGCAGAACGCGAAGACAGCAACAGCATGTGGTGGAGCAAAGCAGCTCACCTCATGACAGAAAGGAAGTATGGACAGAGAGCCACTCCCTAGTTGTTTTCCCGTTTCCTATTCTTGTCCACCCATACCCCCAGCCTATGGGACAGCATGGCCACATTCAGGGAGAGTCTCCTTTATTTGGTCACCTCAAGAGAATACTCTCACAGACATACCTAGAAGTGTGATTTGCTAATCTAGGCACGTTTCAGTCCACATAAGCTGATGATGATTACCCTCCACAAATAACAAGGCACTCTGAAACAGGCCCCTGAGAGAAGAAAGGAGTGTACACTGAGACAGGACTCTGCCATAGACAGTAAGAGGAAGAATTCATCAAATGATACTTCTGTTTTCTTGGCAGTGTGAGCAGTGAAGCAAAAATAAATGAATAAAATAAAAGCTGTTCTTATATTTTACCCAAATAACCCAGTGAAGTCCCTTCTCATACTCAAAGGCTCTCCTCACAACTTCCATTGGAATATGTCCCACAGGGAACAATCTTTGCTATGATTGCTTTCTCCCAAAACTCCACTAAGATGACATGCAATAAAACTTAAAAGCAGATGGGAATGAGTTTCTTCCTGAAAATCGGGGGATGAAGTGAAGGAAAGACAACACACTGAACATCAAGTCCCTTCCTACTACTCCCCTTTTGTTTTCTCAAGAAGTTGGCAGCTAAAATTGTCACCTCTTACCCCCACTTCCTTGTGTCCCCACATGAAGCAGGTAACTGAACATTTTCAAAAGATGACTAATCTGTGAAAATTTATTACCTTGGAAACAATTTCATTTATTTGTGGTTGAAATTTTAAAAAAAAGTGGTAATAGTATACAAGGCAAAGATCTATTTGATGAGAAATTAGAGCTTAATTAGAATAGATTTCACAGATTCAGTGTAGTGTTATTTTCCTCTTATCAGCAAGAGATGAACCATCAGGGGACTTTACACTGCATGGTATTGAGAGCACAATGAATAGGATTCTGAAGCAAAGGGCAAAGTCCCTGTTTTGTCTCTGGTGGTTCTTTGAGTTTATACCTGCTATGAATGTGGAAAGCAGAGTTATACCTCCTCTTACATATTTGCTTTCTATGGGCAGGTAGTCTCCAGGATGGGTAAGCTCTGAAATACAATAGTTATCATGACATAATCCTAAACTTTGTATAGCATAGAAAATTCTATTTTCTAGAGTTAATTTTTTGTTTGCTTAAGTTATAAACTTTATTCATCATGGGAAATTAAATTTCCTCTCCTGTTTTGCTATAATTAAACTGATAATTATGATACGTGTTATCACTGAATTTTCCAGTATTTTCCATATATCCTTTCTACATATTTTCTCCTTATAGTTGTATGAACGAAATATGGAGATTGTAGAATATTCATTTATATCATATCATTTATAAAATTTGATGTGAAAAACCATTCTTGTGTAGACTAAAGAGGGATTTGTAAACCCCAAAACATGGTGTTCCACCAAGCCACTGTGCAGAAGTCCCAGCCAATAGACAGTCCCTGACCATGCACTTGGGAGTTTAACCCTCTCCTTGTTTTTAGTGTCTCACTATGAAACACAGAAACATGGGACATACAAAAAATTGAGAACTCTTCCAGCATTTAAAAGAGAAAACCAAGCAACAAGGAAAATTTTCCCAGAAGAAGCCTAGAGAATACAGCAGGAGAATATTTTGGATTAGAAAAGATTGTATCTGAGATATTATATAAAGGGGAGGCTATTCGGAAACAGCCAGAAAGATGATGCCATCAACTCTAAATTGAGAGGTGGCTGTAACATGAGGGCTGGCTGGCTTGTTGGGGTATCTGTCCTGCCCAGTACCCCACAACTGGCAAGTCCCAAAGAAAATCAATCACACAGATCTCTTTAAGTTATGAAGCTGATCGCCCCATTAGGTCAGGCTACTTATTAGTTCTTATGACTTATCTTAACCCATTATTCTGATCTATGTTAGCCATATGGCTTGGTACCTTTTTCAGCTGTCAGCTTACATGTTGCCTCTTCAGTGGTCTGCGCAGGAATGGCAGAGGAAACTCCCTGCTTCCCAGAATTCTCCTGTTCTCATTGCATCACCTCTACTTCCTGTCTGGTTTTCCCACCTATACTGCCTGCCTGGCCAATCAGCATTTTATTAAAATATGATTGACAGAATACAGACAATTCTCCCACATCAGGTGGCCAAAAAGGCAAAGATACAGACAATAGGGGAGAAAAAATTTACAAATTAATCCAAGATATCATGCAAGTAGTCACTGACATGAACAGGCACAAAGAAAGTGAAGAGACAGAAAGTATCCGAGGAGAAATATAAGACAGTAGAGTTCCATGGTGTAAGATTTCAAGTGCAGTAGAGTTCACTGAGCATCAAGCGATGTGGCTGAAAAGATCACACCAGGGATGCCATCATGAAATTATAGACCACTAAAGACAAAGCTAGTCTTTATTGCAGCAGCTCCTGACTTCTTGTCATTTGCCCTGGAATTTAGGCAAAAAGGGTTGCAATGATGTCAATGGGAAAGGAAGATGCCCAAGATGTCAAGAATGAACATAGAATGAAACAGATTGCAATAACCATTTTTCAAAAGTTTACCTGCCCTGTACCTTTCTGGTGGGAGCTAGTGAAAGGTGTGTCTCAATGGCATGAGGTCACAGAGCAAGAGGAGGTACAGGATGCAGCAGAGAACGTACAACCAACAGCATTAGGAATGTAGTTCTCATAATAGTTCAGAAGACACCTGCAACCAGGACTGAAAAGACAGAGATGAGGGCTGCAGGGAAGAAAGAGGAAAGAATGGTCAAGATCTGTTGAAAGGTGTGCTGATGAACTAACAGGTGAGTATATGGGAAACAAAGAAATGGGGAAATTAGACGATTAACTGCAGGAAACATGGTGTTATACAAGATGGAACTATAACCATAGAACCACATATAGTCAAACAAAAATATTGTTCATTTAATCATAAAACATTCCTATGTTATGTACTCCATACTTAAGCCAACTAATATTTATTGTAGATGGGATGATGATTATAGGGAATTTATACAAAACAAGGTAGTCTTCCTCCAATTTTTCCTATTACTCTACAGGAAAAAAGTGAAAGATTATGCTTAGTATCAAAGAGATTGGACGAGGATTACATATGCAAAGAGCAGAAACACACTTGGAGAATAAGTTAAAAAATAATCCCTAAGTTAAACACACAGAACACTTCATAGGTATATAGTATCAGAGACAAGGCAAAATATAAAAAAAAACTGTATGGTATATCTAATGAAATCAGTATCGTGTTTTAAAATAATATAAGATTGTATATGTGTAAATATGTTAGGATACACACTAATGTCTTTCATGCATCCTTGATTAAAATCAGAATCAGAATCCAAGAGGAGGTCACACTGTCTCAAACAGGACTTATAGAGGAATGTTGGGAAGTTGTTGGTTTAAGCTTTGTGAACTGAAAGGGTTGTATTGCCATTCAGATGGGTAAGGAAGATCTTGAGTAAATATTTACACTGTCATTTGCCTCACAATGTTAAGTTGAATCCATTACTCTGCATCTCGCCATTCTCCTGCATCTAAGCCATCCAAGTCTTTATGATGGTGAGCCAAGTGCTTCCTCTGATATGTAAAATTGTTATTAATATTTTCACAACTACTCAAGCATGGATATCTGACAATTGCTTTTGGAATGACTACAGTAGGAAAGTGTGTTTGTTCATAGAAAGCTGTAAACTATGTTTGCCATCCAAGGCTGTTCTTGTCATGGACGTATTTTGCCTAGGTAACTGATTGATTTTGATCTCACTGACCTGGCATTTTCAAATAAAGTGAAACGATTTTAATATGTACTCACAATAAAACTTAACACTACCTCCTCTTTCCTATAAACTACACCAGGTAGCAAAATGTACATTAGCTTTTAAATAGCAGGTGCTACCATTGTGTGTAAACTTTATATTATCTATTTAAGCTTGTACATAAAGACTTAAGATGTAAAATGGTACACTAGTTTACTATGGTAAATTGCCTGACTTGAATTCTGTCTCAAATATTTTATAATACTGTTAATGCAAATCAGAAAGCATGGCTTAGGTAGTGGTTTTCAATTCGTGGGCCACGTGCGTGGGCTGTGAAAGGACATTTCCACAGGGGTCGTATATCATATATATTTATATTCCTATTTATATTTATTTATATTCCTATTTATAACAGAATCAAAATTATACTTATGAAGTAGCAAGGTGTTGGCTGCACTTTTCTGTGAATTCCCACACCCAAAACAGGCGCGCGCTTTCCCGAATCGAGCCCATGAGAATGGATGATTATCCTAAGGGTTGAAACAGACAGACACAAAGGACCATGCTCATTCACCAAAAGAGTAAATGGCAACTTTATTAAACACAAGTCGGGTATATATACTAGGAGGCAAAGGGAAAATAGCCCCTTCCATCCGGAACAGGGGAAGAGGATGTCAGGCATCCGGCACCCAAGGCCAGACAGCAGCTGCAGTGGCAGACATATAGGGCCTATGGCGGGATCCTTGCTTGCAGGTGGAATTACCATAATAAAAGAGAGCCAAGTTCTTTCTAAGCTAAACCCTCAGGCCAGTGCAAGAGCAGAGAAGCCAGGAAGCCAGAGGTAAAACGGCCCTGCATAGCGCCATGAACAAAAGGGGAAGAAACCTGGGTACCTACAGCAAGGAATAATTTTATGGTTGGGTTCATCATGACATGAGGAACTCTCTTAAAGGGGTGCAGTGTTAGGAAGTTTGAGAACCACTGACTTAAGAGAAGAGTTTATCCTGCTGAGCACTTCCCGTGAGTTCAGTCTGTGGATACTCAAGGCCATTGACTTGCTTGGGACACCATAATAATAAGGTCCTTGAGCCTGTGGGCAGCTTCCTGGCATGCTGCCACGAAAACAATTTCAGCTTCCACACCTTTGTACCCTGCTGAGATGGAGGGACTGAATCCTAATAAACTGTTCCATTCCCAATAGTTTCTGTCAGGTATCAAGGTGAAGCCATACAAAACAAGGAACTTAGGTAGAAATTGACCTTATCACACCGAAATCTCCAGGCTCAGACTGCTTCCCAGGTAAAGTCTAAATTCTACTAAACTGTAGAGAAGAGATAATGTCTTTTTCAAATAAGACACAGTCTGCTATGTGGCTCTCGCTGGCCTACGACTCACTATGTATTCCAGGCAGGACTCAACATTACAGTAATCCTCTTGTCTCTACCGCCTATGTCCTGGGGTTACAGGCTGAAACCATTGTGTTCAACTCAGTAATGCCTTTTCAATGAAAGCTGTTTACAAACATAAAAGAAAACAGTGCCTCAACTCTGTGCTTTTATGTTTTTTAAGTGGAGGTTTCCCTGTGTGGCCCTGGCTGTCCTAGAACTCACTATGTAGACCAGGTTGGCCAATAACTCAAAAATCTGTCTGCCTCTACCTTCTAAGTGCTGGGATTAAGGGGTATAAACCACCATGTCTGATTCTGCACCAACTCTTTTTGATGTTATGTTAGACTTGTTTACAAAATTAAGAAAACCAAATAATTATAGGCCTACTTTCACTTATTTACAAAGAAATTAATATTATAAGTAAATCCAACCATATATTAAAATATGGTGGAACAAGTTGTGTGCTCCCAAGAAAACAATATTAGGGATTACAAAATATATCCATGTGTCTTAACATTTGGATGAAATAAAATAGAAAAATCACATGACTATGTCAATAGATACAAATGAAACATTTGATGACAGAGTTCTAAGGAAACTCAGAGCAGATGAGAGCTTCCTGCACCTGGTGAAGTCTGTTTGCCAAATGTTAATAGCAATCACATTCTCTGAGTACACCGAATGCATTGCTTTCATAGATTATGAAAACGTGTTAGCACATAACAGAGGTCCTACTACCGTAATAATGCAATTAATAAGGCACTCAATTGACTGATCATGCATCAAATGAAATATGTATGAGTTAGAAAGGAACACAGAAACAAAACACTGTTTTTGTTTGTTTTTAGAGAAGGGGAGGGTTTATTTCAGCTTACAGGTTACGGTCCATCATTAAGGGAAGACAGAACTGAAAAAGCATGGGCTTGAAGCAGAAATCAGGAAGAAATGCTCTTTGATAGCTTTCTTCTCTCGTATAAGGTCAAGTGTTCTAAGATCTCCTCCTCTCTGCATATTGTCTAGCTGTGGGTCCCTGTATTTGTTTTCATCTGCTACAGGAGGAAGCTGCCTGATGATGGCTGAGAAAGGTACTGTCTGTGAGTATGGCAGAATGTTGTTGGGAATCATTTTATTTCTATATTTCTTAAGCAGAAGAGTAGCATTTGTTTTTCCATATGGCCCATGGCCTATCTAAGCTCAGGTCTTGGCCAGCCAAGCAATGCTCAATATGGGCTCTATTTCAGGGAGTGGACCTTTTGATCAAGTCAGATACTGGTGGATTACTCCCACAAGCTTTATCCCATTATTAAACCATCATATCTTGGATGCAGGTCACCATTCTAGATTGGAGGTTTTGTAGCTGGATTGGTATTTACCTTTCTCCTTTGATAGTGAGCAGAGTAACTTCAGTGTCATGAAATCTATCTAGATCATAAGTGATGAGGGCTCTAGGGAGACATTAGCTTGAATTCTCCAAGTTCAATGATTTGTGTTAGTGTCATTTTCAGAAATCACACCTTCCTGTTAGTTTATGGAGAGAAATAAATACCCTTGCAAAACTTTGGATTGTTTGGGGTCCTATTGGACTGCTTTAACCCACAACTCGACTAAATGGAACACAATGCCAGGACTGCAAGCTTCATTTGTGACAAGAGATATCCAGCTGGGCTTATGTCTCTCTACTTTTGTGGATTCTCTCCCTTACCTCCCCTCTCCTCCCCCTCCCTCACCTTCCCTTTCTTTCTTTCCCTTCCTTTCTTCCCCTCCCTTACCTTTCCCTTCCTCGTTCTTCTTCTTTCTTTCTTTCTTTCTTTCTTTATTTTGCTATTTCATCTAGATTCCCTTCATATATGTATATATTTTTGAGTGGTTCTACTCTATTCTGTTTCTATAAGATCCTTCAATTGGTTCTTAATTTTAGCTCCCCCTCCCCTATATTTCTTCACTTGTGCCCTTTGTTGCTTGATCAACTGTTCCAGACTCCATCCCTCATCCATCCATAAAAATCTACAATCCATTCTATTTCCCCCCTCCTTTTGGAGATCAGTCCCTCCACCCAGACTAGTCTAAGTCTAGTCTGTCATTATACAAGTTGTAGCTTGCTTATCTTGGATTCAACACTTAACATCTATATATACGTGAAAACATATCATATTTGTATTCCTGTATCTGGGTTATCTCACTCAGCATGACTTTTTATAGCTCTATCCATTTACCTGATGATTTCATGATTTCCTTTTTAAATGCCAAGTAACAGCCCATGGTGTAAATGTACCATATTTTCTTTAAACATTCATAAACTAAGGAGTGCCTAGGATATCTTCAATGTCTGATTATTCTAAATAGAACAGCAATGAACATGGTTGAGCAGGCAAGTGTGTCTCTGTGGTAGGTGAAGAATCTTTTGAATATATGCCAAGAGTGGTACAACTGGGTCTTGATTGATTCCTAGCTTCCTAAGGAACAGGCACAACTATTTCCATAGTGGCTGTACAAGTTTGCATTCCCACAGCAATGGATGAGTGTTCTCTTACTCCACAGTCTCACCAACACAAACTATCATTTGTTTCATTAATCTTATCTATTCTGTTTTGTGTTACATGAAATCTTAAAATGGTTTTGATTTGCATTGTCCTGATGACTAAGGACACAGAACATTTTTAGGAGTTTCCCAGACACTAGCATTTCCTCTATTGAAAACTCTGTTTAGAACTGTTTCTTCATTTTTAGTTGTGTTATTTATTTTCTGGATATCCAGTTTTTTGTTTTGTCTTTTAGTTTTTTTATATATTTTGGATAGGTGGTTAATAAAAAAAAAAGAACTGTTCCCTAGTTTGTAGGCTACCATTTGAAATATAACACTATTACGGACAGAATAGATAATGTTTTATGGGTTAATGCAAAAGTTGACAGACACATTGCTGTTAACAGAATTTATTAAAGATATTTAAAAAGATCCCTATATAAAATACATTCTTTACATCAATAATTTAATAAATAAGTTCATTATATTTTTGCTTATTCTTTGAAAATTTTATAGAATGCATTTTGAATACACTCAGTCTTCAATTTCTCCCATTTCAAACCCCAAGTCTTCCCCCATATCTGTGATACTCAACTTTGGTTATTCTTCATTAAATTACTTTTTAATAACCCTAGGAGCAGACTCGTAAAGAAAACAAACTCTCCTTCTGCCAGAAGGCATGATTTGTCAAAAGTTCATCTGTTAGGAGAAGGGGCTCATGCACACATCCCAGTCCATGCTTGAATATTGACTGGCTTAATACTGCACAAGTGACCAAAGCTGTTTTGAGTCATGAGTGCAGTGGTCCTATCATGGCAAGAATGCTGCTTAATGCTCTGCTCAACTATCTTTCCTCTGAGGCCCAGGCTCCCTTGCCTAGGAATGACACTACACACAGAGGGTGGAGCTCTCCTCCATCAATTAGCACCATGGAAATGCCAAAGAAGCATCCCTGCAAGGCAGTCTGATGGAGTCAAATCCTCAAATACTTGTCAAGTAGGCAGCCAATATTAGCCATCACAGCAAGCTATAAAGGGGGAAAGTAAACCAGCCCACTGCAAAGAAAATTGACCTTCCATGAATATAATTCTATGTCCAGAGTGAATTTCAATTGTAGGAAGAATAATTTCAAAGTCACAAAATGAAGCTATATTTTAAATACTGACTGACCATAAGCACAAGCCACAAAGGAAAAGTTGGTCAATTTTACTTCTTGAAGCCCCTTCTGGAGGCTGCAGGTAGACATGATCATCCTTCCAGTGCCTTGGTGGAGGACTTTCCCATCAGAAGTCCTACCCCTTACTACAGAGGGTAGGTCCCAAATACGAGCCTGAGTCATCAACTGCATGCCAGAGCTTATGTTGTAAAGAAATGGAGGAGTCTATTGTACTTGATGATTTGGGGAAGGCTGTATCCCATTTTGAAAGACATAGAAGTTGAAAGCTTGTAAAGCAGCACCAGGCAGATCGTGTAAAGTCGGTGTCCTTGGTGACACAAACCGCAGTGCTCACACTCATCATGCTAGTATCAGTGGTGAGGCCTAGAATATGGTTTAGCTCTGGAGTATGATTTGTTTCCTGTTGTTGCTGTGTCCAAATCCTGCCCCTTTGACTGCCATGAAAACTTCAAATCCTAATAAACCACTTTTTGTTTTGAAAGCAACTAGAGGCTTCTACTGTTGTTCACAATGAAGACACCACAGCAGTCTTCCCTGGGTCCTCCTATTCTATCTAGGAGCCCTTTCCTTTCACAGGATGCACGGAGTAGGTAACACGTGATCTGGAGTTCTAGTCCAAATCCACGTGGCTCTTTCTGACACCCCCTCTTCCTGCCAGGAATGGTGTTTTTGCTTTCTTCCCTTTTCTTTAAAGAGTACCCATTTTCTGACCCTTGTACCCTATCCCATCACAGTTTCTACCAAGCATAAAATAGTTACCTGAATCTCAAATCTTCAAGTCTAGAGATAAACCAGATTCTTCTGTAACTGGGTTTCTATCTGGTCCCCTCCTACCCAAAAAACCAAAGACTGGTATTTCATCCTGCTTTAGCCAACCACGGTCATAAAGAGGTCACTAAAAGTCATCATGACCATGAGATCCCCAGGTGATTCAGAAGTAAGTATTGGTTATCATCAGTCTTTCCTTTCACTCCCCAGGGGAGACATTAGCTCATGAATATTAGTGAAGAAGGGAATCCAACTGTGACAGTTTTTCTTGGTTGTCAACGTTACTACATCTGGTATTAACTAAAACCAAATGGAGGGCATACCAATGAGAGATTTCTTCTTAATTTGAAGTAGGAAGATTGACTTCTAGTCTGGATCTTTGAGGTAGGAGGTCACATCTTTAATTAAGACCTTTAATCAAGATGTAATCTAGAACACTCCTAATTGAAGCCTATATGAGTACAGGAAGGAAGCTTTTACTCTTTCTCTGCTTGCTCTTGCCTTGTTAGCACAACCATTCCTTCACTGGCATTAGAACCCATCTCCTTAAGATTCCGGCATATACTGTAGATCTGCTAAGATGTCGGCCTTGTGGAGTGAGCAACTACTTGATTTTAGGACTTTCAATTCATTGCCAGTCACTGTTGGACTAGCTACTGCACAGCCTGCAAGTCATTCTAATCAAATCCCCTTTCAATTTATGGAGAGATCCATTTTATTTCTGCTACTCTAGAGAGCCCTGACTAATACACAGGCATGGGGAGAGGGCAGTCTAGAGCAGTTTGGGTCTCATAGCAGTCTCAGCTCATTTACAAATTATCAATGGTCACCTTCCCTTAACCTCAGCCTTCCCTAGGTGCTTTTTCACTTCAGAGGACTCAATCCTCCTCCTCCACATCATCCTGACTTAATTAATTGGCATGTTTTATTTCTTATATTATTGGGTATGGATGTTCAGGAGGGGAAGGGCCATTCTTGGGCAGTGCTTAAAAAGTCAATTCAACTCTCCATGGGTGAAGCAGTGAAAAGATTCTAATGAAGCAGAGAGAAATCTCTAGTTTGGGAAGGAGGAAGTGCTGAATGGCTTCCCATGTGTCACAGGAGAAACTCATGGAATTGAAACCTCAGCTTCTGCTCACTCAGTTCAGGTAGAAATAGTCAGCAAGAAGGTGAAGGCTATGCCCGTGACATCAGCAGTCCCGTCTCTGGAAATTCTACTGTATCCTGGAGAGCTCTTGGAATCCTGTGATGTCACTTGTGTTGTAGCAACACCAACTGCCCTCAGGACATTCGATCAGTGGCTATAAGATTCACTTATAGACATGTTGTCTAGACTGAGGAGTCTACTTGTGAGAGACAATGGACAGCGTGGAGAGACCAGAGTAAGGCAGAAGGAAGCAGGGAGAAATAAATGGTCCTGGGGAAGACGCAGTGAGTTCACGGAAAGCGATGGGGAGTTTCCTGGATGTGGTGGGCTTGAGCCTTCTAGGGCTAGGGTTCAGGAACTGGGAACTTCTAGGAAGCAATAGACGTATCCTGCTTCCCTGGGTCCCTAAGGAGCAAACCCATATCAAGGATTCATGAGGATTAGTTTGGCAGAGTCAGGAATTGGCAAGGCTGTAACTGTTTTGTTGGGTACCCTCTGCTTTCACTCAGAGGGGGAAAGGTGGCTCAAAAGACTTAATATTTCAGGTCCATCACTGCACTTCACCCCTTCTGAAGTCCTTTAGGTTGTGTGTCACTAATACTAGGGAAAGGAGAGTGCCCTGGCAAAGCTTGAGGTTCCCATACTTTACATCACAGCCACTAGCAGGGCAGGAGTCACCAAGTGGGACTGTCTTCCAGTTAGCTCTAAGGTTTCTGACATCCCCCCATTGGTGGCTCACAGGCCTCCAGCTTATCCTGAGAAATTAGAGCTAGTAGACCCGGGCAGAGGCTGTTCCCATCCTGTCAACACTGGGTGTCCTGTGCTATCGATAAGAATGACTTTGTGGATCTAGTAACTATGTTCTACCCCTGCCTGACTTCCCTATTAACATGCAAGTCTGAAGCTCCCAGAGTATAACATGAGAATAAAGTGGATTGGTGTGTGCTAATCAGATGACAGAGAGCTTCCTGGAGGAGGTGAACATAAACTGGGCATTCTGGTAGTGAAGCTCAGCAGCTGAGAGCTTCTGGGAAGTCATGAATCTGTATTATTTCTCTGATATTCCAAAGAGCAGACCCAGAGTCTAGAGTTTCTGATGGTTATTTGGGAGAATCATGAATTGTCCAGGCTGCAGATGCTTTTCTGGGAGATGCTTCATTTTATTCTGAGTGGAAAAGAGGGCAGAAGAAAGAGATTGACTAATGAGGTGTCCCTCTCTAGTTAGGGTGTTGTTGCACTTCATCCTCAATGTATTCCTTCAGTTTCCATGGAAATCTAATGCCAATAGAAAGGGAGGGAAACTCCTCTGGCCATGCACCAAGGCTTCAGATATTAGATGCTTTGGTCCTGGACAGATGTGATCAGGACTCGGTGCTGCAAAGCACTAGGGACAACAGAACTTACCTGCATCACATCAGATGTGAGTTGACCCTGTCCTCCAATTCTACGTGGCTGGGCTAGCTTATGCCTTCCAGGGCCAGGGGACAGCAACAGGGAGTGATGCACATGATTATCCAGTGGTTGATGATACGGAGCTCAGGGGTCCCAGGTTGAGGATAGCTGTCCTGCTCTTTGGAAGTTTCACTGGGTTCCTAGCATTTTCTCATCCTCAGGCTTCTTCTTGGGACTCAGCATGGACTCTCCTGGCCCTATGCCATTCAAGAATACAAGTTTATTTGTCTTTATCTGCCTGCAGGGACTACTGGGGAGGCACCATCCCAACTCTCCACCTTCACTCAGAAGGAGCAGCAGATGACAAAGTTGGAGAAACTCACCAAACAGTTACATCAAATGACATGTGAGGCAAATGAGCTGCGTGAATTCTTGGCCAATTATACCGACAAGGATTTGAACAACAGGTAGTCACCATGTCCAGTTCTCTGCTGACCATCTTGACACCACACAATCAATCCCAGGTTTCCCGAGAAACAGCAGGTTGAAACTCCAGAGTGTTTTTGGTGCCTAATTTTTACAAGTGCATTTGAGATGTAGAACTTGGAGCCCAGGTTGGAGTGAGATGGGAACACAGGCTATTCTGCTTTCTCCAAATGAAGAGCAGAGCCTGTGGCCTGAATCATTGCCTGGGAATAGGGACGGTAGTGTGTGAGCTCTCAGCATACATTTCAAAAGGTCTTGACAGGCGTTGGCTTGTGGGTGATGCTAGGCACTGTGAGTTTGTGGCGAGTCTTTGTTCTTGACCAGCAGATGACAGTGAGCTGAAGGCTTCTTGCAGCAGCTAGAGGGGCCTGGTCCCATTCATCCATCACAGTGTGATGCTGGAAGGCCTCAAGCTCATCACCGCTCCTCTCTACTCTTTCTTATTCTTTCTTATGCTCTGCGGAAATGACACCTCCCTGCATTTCTTGGACATCCTGATTGTATGTGCTGTAAGTGTGTGTGTGTAAGTGTGTGTGTGTGTGTATGCATCAATGTATCTGTCTGTCTGTGTCTGGGTGCTCCTGGGAGTCTGGGGTCTGGGGCATGGCCTGAGGATTTTACATTCTCACACTTTTCAAGTGATGGCCTGCTGAGGCCATGGAAGCCCACATTGAGCAGCACACCTCTTGGGCACTGTGCTACCCTTGGTGGAACATTGGAATCCCATGTGGAGTTTAGAAAGCCATCCTAAAGTTCAGACTACTCTCTGGAAATACTGATTGTGTGCTCTGGTCCTCTGTGTAGCAACAGGCACCCAGGAATTAGAATTCAGGAATTAGGCACCCTGTTCTGAACACAGGAGAAATCTCATCATAGGTTTCTGCTGGGTCTAGATATGTGGCACAGATTCCTGGGATCTTCTCAGAGAGCCAATCTAAGCACACTGAGGGTGCTCATGCAGCCCTGGCTCCCTTCCTTTGGACCTCCTGCCGCTTCTTGCCTGGGGACAGGATAGGAAGTATAAAAAGCACCAGAAGGTCCAAGTGAATAAGTGCCAGGCTGTGGCATCCATTGGTCTTGGGTAATCCATGACAATCACAGCCTCATTCGTGTGATCCTAGCTGATGTGTTCATGGTATTCTTTTCTCCTGGGGTCATGCCCTACCACAGGCTGAATTTTGAGTTTGAGATGCTCAAAATGGAGCATAAGCAGGTGGTGTCTGACCAGCTGAAACTGCCCAGGGAGGTCAGTAAGGTCATGGACAAGTGCAATCAGCTGATGGAGGAGACCAAATCGGTCGGGTAAGTGCCTGATTAGCTTGAGAGGGACCGCTTCTGTCCTCACTTGTCTTGACCCAAAGTGAGGGCTCTGGTTCCAAACTGTCTGCCTCTTAGCAAGCAGCCTAGCCTGTGGCCATCAGATTTGTGTCTCCTAGACTCGGTTTTCCTAAGTGTGAAAAGACACTGAGGCCCTCCCATCATAGTCTTGCCAGACTCAGGAGTCCTTAGGAAAATGCTTTGCATCATGAAGGGGAGCTCAGCCAGACACTTTACAGAGCTGGTTTCTATGGGATGCACAGACAGAATTTATTCCCTTTGGGAATCCTTCCCTCCTTCAGAGAGTGTTTGCCCTCTACCCGCTGATGTTTCCATATACCATGATGAGTTAAGCACAGTTGGTGGCTTCACCCTGTTGTCTTCTCAGAGGAACAGGATCCCTTTTGGTAGCAAGGTTTGCAAACATAGTTTGAATCTTTCTGGAATTTGGTTATTCTCTGAATTTGGCCTGCCTCTGAGTGATGCTGGCTTGGCTCCTGAGAGCTCCAGCCTTGGGCTGGGGGGCGGGATTGAATTTTTCAGTGCTGGTAGCATATGAACGTAGGCATGGCATAGGAAGGCTGGTTGAAGCTCACCATTTTTTGGTGTTGGTCCAGTTTCCGCCACAGCCAGGTCCGACGAGATTGGACTCTGCTGAAAAAAAAAGTACATGTGTTGAGACTGAAGAACAGGTTGCTGCGGAAGGAGAAGACTGAACTGCAAGAGTCCTGTGAGGAGGTGAAGAGGCTCTTGAAGGAGATCCATGGGAAGATCTGTGGCCCCTGTGCTGAGCAGCAGCAGGTAGGATGTGGCAGAGGGCAGGCTGCCCACCTGTCCAAACATAAATGTGCAGACACCCATGTAACCATCCATCCACCCATCTTGTCTCCCACCTACATACCATCCAGTTGTGCTTTCTGTGTTCATGTACAAGGTTCTCTGTAGAGCTATCCTCCTACAAGAAACCAGAAGTTTGGCCAGCAAAACCTCCTGTTCTGTTAGAAGTCACAGGACATTAGAAAGATGCATCAGTCACGTATCACACCTCCATGACATTACGTTCGGAGGGCTACTATACAGGGAGTTACTTAGGGAACAGCACAGAGCTTTCTTTGATGATGTCAGCCCACTTGGCTCTTTTGCTGTTCAAGGGTCATGTGAAATCACAGGCGGGAAGCAGCATGCAAGGACTGATCCAAGTGAGTGGTTCTCATTGTCAACTTTTTGAGCTGCGTATGTTCTTCTTTCTTCCTGCACCCCAATGTGTTCTCTTCCTTTTGTCAAGCTCTTGGTTCACAACAACAGAAGCCCGAGTAGCACCTTTTCCCTCCTGTTTTCTGAGGGTGGTGCTTGACATTTCTCCCATCCTGGAGCTTCCAGTCTGGTGCTGACTAGATGACCATGGATGTGGGATGATTTTGACAGACTGGCGGTTGGGGTGATAGGTTTGAGGATTAAAGAGAACATTTTCTCCAATCTCCTCAACCCAGGCTGACTATGGTGTATGCTTCCCTAGGCATTTTTAGACCCCAAGGGATGGCTAGCAATGTTGAGGCTCTCAGCTGAGCATACTCTAAATTCAACTATTCATTCACCGTGATGTCCTCTTCATTTTTTCTGCTCACTTCTGATTTCTGGGGTCTGTGTGTATCTATGCAGGCTTGTATAAATGGGTGCAATGGTGAGTTTGTTTGCAGGCTACATAATGAAATCTGGTGCTGCCCTCTGTTGTTCACTCCCTTATTCTCTTGAGCCCAGGCATTTCACTGTACCTCAAATTTTCTGTCCATGTTTCTGCATGTCCACCTAACTGTCTAGAACGAACGGACAGAAAACTGCTGTAAAACTGCTCTTATTCAGAATTGTTCACTCTGAGGTAAAACCAGCCTCATGGAGGACTGGGAGAAATGAGGACCCTCAGACGTTGCTGGTGCTGTAAAATCATACAGTTCAGTGAGAAGCCACACACAAGTCTTCAGAAAGTTGAACTGAAATCCCCAGGTGATCCAGTGAGTCTAGAACATGAAGTAGGTGTTCACAGAGAAGCCAGAGGACATCAGGGTCTTAGCAGCATTCCTTAGAGTAGTCTTGGAGTAGAAACTACCCAGATGTCCATCATTCAAAAAGTGAAAAAGTACAATGTGGTTGAGCCCTTCGATGGAGTATTGTTCAGCTTGAGATAATACATGTAATCACTTGGCACTGACTTAATCAGACATTTGTTACTCAAAGAAATCGCACTGTGTTCTTCCTTCATCTGACAAAAGTTAACTCCTCAATAATATCCTGGTGATTGATTGTTCCTTATACTAGCATTAACTGGGCAACTATACAAGGTATTGTATTACACTGTGTTTGTATGTGTACATTCACAATCATGTCTATATTCATGAGTGTATGTGTGTACATGGGAGTGGGCAACCCTCCAGTGAGAACACAATCTTCTAATGAGCAGGAGCAAGAAAGCCTGGATGAAGGACTGAAGAATGTCCTGAAGCAGAAGGAGCTGGTGACCCAGCACGGGGACTTGGCAGAAAAGCTGCAGCATCATGTCAGTGTCCCCGAGATGAGGTAGGAGCCCAGCTGGGAGGAGCAGTTAGAACCAGGTAGCTCACCTGTACCTGGATTCTCTACTTTTGGAAAATCTTGCCAGTTGGATGTCTCTCAGCCACAGTCAGGGAAAGATCACCTCAGGGTGTTGTGCTAGTCCAATCAAGAGCTTCTCCAGAAAACACCATGTTTGATCCTTAGTGGTTTTGGGAATTGTGCACCCCTTACTCCCTTCTGAGCTCTCTGGTATCTTCTCAGTACCGTGTCCCCTGTGTCTCCCCACAAATCTCCCTATGTAGTCCTAACCTAGCAGGAGGAGAGTTAGTTGTGGAGGACACTGTGTGCTCCCGCCCCTTTATTTTCCTTCCAGATCATCACCTTTAGAGAGAAGTTCCTGCCTCTGGGCAGATCTGCATGCAGCACACTTCTGCTCATTACAGGCTCTCTGCAGTGTGCATTAGTTATAAGAGAAGATTTAGGAGTTGAGGAGTTGAGTGCAGGAAGGTTTCTGTGCTGTGGGAATAATCAGAGCCTAAACTGGAGTGCTGTGTAGGCTCCCCTAGAGGGTCTACGTTGAGTTTCTCAGGTTGATACCTTTCACCTGGTATCTAATCAAGGCCATGCAAATCTGTCCTGAACTCAGGCATTGCTAAACTGTTATTTTTTTCTAAAATAATGTATCTAGACAACAGGAAAAATGTGCTATATTTTCTTACCCAGCACAGTGAAGTTCTCAGTTTATCTTCTAGCAGATTTTAAAAGCTGAGGAAAAAAATTCCAGGCCCAGGTGCACTCTGACCCTTCTCCCTTGGGGAATGCAGGGAACGACCTCAGCTGGAAAGTAATGATGGATTGTCCTGCTGAATAGAGCTGGTTTCGGCTCAGTAGCTGCCTTAGCAGGTCTCCACCAGGCCTGCTCCATAAATGCCTTCCTCCTCTAGGTTGGAAAATCTTCAGTCAGAGCTGGAACAGGTCACAGCCCAGGATGAGAGCTTCCTGCAGACAGAGCTGCAGCAGCAGGAGCACTAAGTCTCACAGGCAAGTGAGCCACCTTTGCTTCCCAACCCATGCAATGGCATTCATAGGGGGGTGGGAGGCTTTTGACTTTGGCTCCTCCCTGTGAATAGGCCCTGATTTTTTCTAGCCTGTGGTGTGCCAGGCTGCTTCTAGGACTGACTGTCTTTCCTTCTTACACAGCTGCTCTTGAGAGAAATGAGGAGGTCAAAGAAGCCACAGACAACTTGTGTCCATGGCGTTCTCCACCCTAGCATCAAGACCTCCTCCTCCTCAGAGGACACCCTGCAAGGCCCTAAGAAGGCGTGGCTATTCTAGCTTTGAAAAGGCCTTGCACAATTGGTACCTGCCTTCCTACCATGTTTCCAAGGCCAGCCACAGGCTGTAGGACTGCACTACAAAATCTGCAGCAAGACTAAGCTAATAGTTTAATTAAGCAAGCTGCTAAGCTTAATTTTTTTGTTTGGTTTTTTTGGTGGGTTTTGTTTGCTCTGGGTTTTCTTGTTTTCTTTGCTATGGTTTGATGTTTTGAATTCATTTTATCTTCCTTTGTTCCTGTTGTTTTGGTATTTTGTTAGGTTATTTAGTGTTTACATTATTGAGTAAAATAAATATATTTTTATTAATAAAAAAGTTATTTCCCACTCTTCGCTCTTCAGACCAATTTTTTTGGTCAGTATTGCTCTAGGCCCTGATTTTGTCTAGCCTGTGGTCCAGCCAGGCTGCTCTGGGTCTGGTTGCCTTTCCTTTTCTGACAGTCGCTCTTGTGGGAAAACTGAGGAGGCCGAAGAAGCCACACATGACCACATGACATACTCCACCCTAGGATCACGGCCTCCTTCTCAGAAGACATTTCTTTCCAGCTGTGAACTCACCAGTGAGGCAAATACCAACTCCCCTCCAGGTGATCTCGCCCCAAACAGATCCGTGGGTCTGTTGACTCAGTACTCTGCAGAAAAGAAAGAATCAAAAATAAGCTTGAGATACAGAAATTCTGAGACAAGAATTACCGAGAACCCTGACATTCAACATCTAGTGTCCCCTCTGAGGGGCACAACAACATCGAGGGTAGAGATGTTGGTGAGGACTTTTTCTGACAGTTTAATGTCACTGCCTCGGCAAGCTGACTGAGTCCTCAGCTCTCCCTATGTGGTGGAGATTCTCCTGTCATGAAAGATTGTGTTTATGTCCAGTTATTCCAGACAGACAGATTTCCAATTTTTTTTACTCTGAAGACCAATTTCTTTGGTCATGTGTAGTGTTTCATTCCTGTAGCCCCAGAATGTCCTGTGACCCCAGAACTCTTGGGTGCCAAGCTTAGGCTATATAGTTAATTCCCAGAAAGCCAGGGCTACACAGGTGGACTGTGTTTGTTTGTAGATGGTGTTGCCAACTTCGTGTATACCCATTTCATGATGGATATATGTGTGTGTGTATACACACACACACACACACACACACACAAACACTGCATCCTTATTGTCATATATTTAGCTATCATCAAACTATAGTATTCTGTTTCATGAAATGAACATGTGAAACAAATTGATGAGAAACACCACAGTATTGTTCTAATGCCTCTCAGGATACACAAACATCTACTAAGGTCATGTGCAAAAACTTTGTATCCTACTTGCTGCCTGGGCCATGGTGCTGTCTCTGCCTGGGCTGCTGTCAAAGGCTATGGCCCTGATAGAGTTGTGGGCAGCAATGCTGGCATCTGTGACCTCAGTTACCACTGAGGGCTCTGCAGCTACCTTCAGTCTAGGCCACTATGTTACTGTCACAAGAATATCCTCCCACAGGGGCCATGTGTGCCTTGAGTGCTGAGCTGCCACTCAGGACCATAATGACATTTGTGCCAGGACTGTTGCTGAGAACCAAATATCAGTCTATGGCTCTGCTGAAGCCAGGGTCTGAGCATTTATATCCCAGGCTCATGCTGCCATCAAAGACAGTGCAGAAGCCTGGAATGTGAGCCATCACCTAGGCCCACCTGGGGTCTGCTGCTGGGTCCATGCTGATCTGAGTGATGTGTATTGACAACCACGGCCATGGTAACATCTATGCCTAAGATGAAGCCTAGGACTATGTCTGGGTCCATATTACAAATGCAGCCAGCATCTGTGTTGATATCCATGGCTTATGTTTCCAATCAAGAGACATACAGAAGTAAAGATCTAAGCCACCACCTAGGACCATGTTAGTCTCTGAGGGCTACACTTCTGCTGGGGTCACACAGATCTGAGTGGCCTATGCTGTCACCAGTGGCCATATGTGTCCTCTGGGCCTGGGTTGCTGTAAAGGCCATGTCTGCATCTATTGCCCTGCCAGTGCCTCTGTCCGTGTTGATGTCAGTGGCCCCTGTGACCACTGAAGACAGGACACGGATGCACAGATTAAGCCCACTCTTCACAGGTTGCAACACTAGGGCGAACTGGACCTGCCTCTCCCCAACTATAATAATCGGGATGCAGGGTCCTGCACCTGGACTGAGCAGCACAGTAGAGCTGACCCTGTTAGCAGCAGTGCAGGGGAGCTGGCCCTTTGTGGTCTGAGTGTGTGAGCGCTCAATGGGAGGGCGTGAGAGCAGGATACCTGGCCTCTCTGCATTCTGCTTGCTCTATTGGGAGACCTAACTGAGGCAGTGCTGGAAAGCTTGCGTGGGTGGTGAAGATGAGGGAAGCCTGGCAGGTTAACTAACCCAGCTACAACGCAGGCCCAGAACCAGGGCTATGACTTATCCCACCCCAACATCCTCTTCATCTAGGAACTGCTGGAGCAATGAGGGCCTGGATCTGCAGACCCAAAGCTGCAGGATCTCCATGACACAAGCTTCAATAGGATATCCAAGATGAGTCCCAGTGAGGATACATTATTTATAGTGTAGTAGAAGCCAAAGGTCTGGAAAACTTAAAAGTATGGACTAAAGGGTACACTGTGTGACTCACTCGGCCACACTACAGAATCCTCACCAAGATTTTATTTGTTTTTGATTTTGAGTTTTGGGTTTTTCTTTTAAACTTTATTCTGTTTGTTGGGGAGGTAGCAAGAGCAGAGCACAGATGTGAGGGAATGAGTATGGGGAAGAGTGGGATTGGATGCATGATGTGAAACCAAATCAGAATCAATAAAATATTTTTAAAAAGAAATTACATTAACTGGAAGTATTTGTCTCTGGTTTCTTTGAAATACAGTATCAGGGATAACCACACAGCAGCCAGAATGATTTCTAAGATATATTGGGCATTTTTTTCTGTTTTGGTGCTGTGTATTAACTATGCTTTGGTTTAATTTTTCAGATTATTTAGTAGATATATATGTATGTATGTTTTACCTGCTGAAGGGCAGTGCATCACATGCATTCAATTCCACCAGCGACCAGAAGAGAGCATCAGACTCCACCTGAACCTGGAGGCTTTTTATCTGCACTGTTGCTCCTTTGGGACAGAAAGAAATACTGAAAATTATGGCACCATCTCTCCAGCCCCTACAATTGACTTATATCCATCTAGCCATGTGTGATGTATTAGTTAGACTGAATTACCCTCAAGAAATAAGAGAAATTTAAGGAGACCAGAAGGGACAAATTCATGATGTAAGAATGTGAATTGTCTTAGGATGTCAGACATCCATGCAAGGCTTTCACAGGTTCAAGATCCTGCTCCAGCATCACTTGTTGTCATGGTTTGAGCAGATCTCTCACATCTAATCCTGGAGTGACAGTGCAGATTAGGGAGATCTGATGAAATGCAGAATTGAGAAGATCCTCCTAGAGCTAAAGCTGTGGTTAGGAGTCTCTCTTGGTGCTCCAACTAAGTGTTGGAAGGAAGCTTCAAACTAGCGAAAGTGGATGGAACCTGAAGCAAAAGCCACTTGCCTCTGCTGGAGAGCACATCTGTATAAGGCTAAGAAGGGAGAGGGATGGTTTATTCTGCTGTTTTACTATAGCAGAGCTCACTGTATATTGAGAAAGGGTTTCTTCCAGATGACTGCTTTATTCTTGTGATGCTCCCTAGAAACAGATCTGACTTCTGAGACTGACACTGAGTCACAGTTAATGTGTTGAGGAAGTAATCTTGTGGGTCCACAACTGGTGCTGTCAAACCAGGGGGAAAGGAATCTACTCTATATGAATGAAGGACATTTGTATTCAGAACACCAATATAGATATATAGCTCATTCAAGTCCATGGACAACGTGATCAGAGACTACAGATACCTGTTGACAACCTACAGGCCTGAATTCCTTCCCTGGGATTCACATGATGAAGGGTAGAACAAAACTCAGACAAATTCTCCTCTTATTTCATGTGGGTGTGGGTGCCACCCATGGTCCAGAGAAGCTAAGACACCTGACTATGCACTCCTCACTAACCACTGAATCTCTCCATCTCATGCACTCATTTAATTATAGTACTGTGGTGTCCATACCATTTTGTCTTTCTGGCTCTGGGGAATATCATTCAAGATGTTTTTTCTAGTTCCATCCATTTGCCTGCAAATTTCAAGATGTCATTGTTTTTTACCTCTGTGTTAATGTACCACATTTTCTTTATCCATTCTTCAAGATATAAGAAGTAGCTAGAAATATGCCTGAGTTATTGCCCAAACATTGTTGTAATTAATGTAGTTTCTGTGTGATTATTCAGGTCTGGGTAGCCAGGAAACAAATGAGCACTCTCTTGTTACAAATTGGGAAACCAATGTGGGGCAACTATATCAACATTAAAACTAAGAAAGCTTGGGAAGGAATTCTAAACACAAAAGAACAGAGTTAAGCACAGCTTCTTGGTAGCCACCTTTTTTTCCCCAGATAGACTCTGTTCGCTGGCCACAAGCAGAGGCACAGCACCATTAAGAGAAGTTTTCCTAACCCATTGTTAGCAGCAAAAAAATTGCACAGATTCTTTAAGATCCAGCTTCCTGGTTTGTGCTGGCAGAATGAGCTCTTGCTATTTCAGGAGGTCCTGCATGTAAATGGGGTCTGTGAGCAGCTTGCTACAAATTGCTTAATGGTGACATATATCTTTTGGGCCCTTTAGCTGGGGGTGATGAGCATGGCTCGCAGAGGCAGTGAGCATGCCTCCACCATGTTGGAATGGGTGGAGCAAACACTCAGGGCTGCAGAGCTGGTTATAGCCATGCTTTCTTTGCATTAAACAAAAAGCACTCCTGGTCAGAAAAGGATTTCAGATCCACAATTGAATAGATTCAGACATAAAAGACCTCTAAAGGGGTCACAGATTTAAAAAAAAAATGTATGCAAGCTTTGGAGAGAGAAGAAAAAGAGGAATGAAAATGTGAGCAAAGAGGTCAAGACTATGATGGATACCCACTGAAACAGTCTACCTGAGCTAATGGCAGCTCACCAACTCCAGCCATATTGGGAAGTAATAAGCATAGGATCAAACTAGTCCCTCTGAATGTAGTTGACAGATGCATAGCTGGGGCAGACTGAGGGGCCACTGGCAGTGGCACCAGGATTTATCCCTGCTGCATGTATTGGCTTTCTTGGAACCTATTCTCTTTGGATGGATACCTTGCTCAGCCTAGATATAGCAGGGAGGACCTTGGAATTTCCCCAAAGCAATGTGCCTTACCCTCTCTGAGGAGTGGAGGGGGTGGGGTGGAAGGGTGTATGGAGGCAATGGGAGGAGAGGAGGGAGTGGGAACTTCGATTGGTATGTACAATGAAAAAAGACTGTTTTGTAAAAATAATAAATGAATAAATTAAAAAGAGTTTTAAAAAACAAATTTTTTCAAAAAAACAGTAAAAGTGATGTCAAAGAGTAAAGACACGTATAGATTAAAGGGTTAAAGAAAAATAAGTCATGTAAAGATGGACTATATACAGAGAGTCTGGATTATGTATATTTTTGTGTTTTCTTTGAATTTTTGACTGCAGAGAGAGATTTGATTCTGGGGGCTGCTAAGTTAAACCAACATAAAAGTATCTTGACTTCAAAATTTGAGTCTAAGGATATGTTACTTTGGAAAAGAGTTTCTAATTTTGTTTCCACAGAAGATGAGAACCTATGGATTCCTTCCAGGCTAATGTGATTTGATGGAACAGAGCCTCCTGAGAGGTCTCCACGAATCCTAAGAATACATAATTCAACAATCAGCAGGAAGTATGTCCAAAAGTTCTCAATGAATCCTAAGAATATTTCACCCAAAAATCAGGAGGAAGTAGTCTCTAGAACTATGCCCAAATTCCCAAAATGATTCGTTATAAATGTTTGTTTTCATTTAAGGGGAGACAATTATAAGTGTTTAATGGTCACAGTTAATTTCTAAGAAGAAAAATAAGAGGAATATGACAAAGAGATGAATACTTTACATTGGTATGAACTTTGGTTTATTGATACAAATTTAAGATCAATTTTATTGTATGTATATATCTATTCTTGTTTAAGGTATTAAAATTTATACAGCTAATTTATAATTAAAATTACAAATTAATAGACATAACAGTCAAACTTGTACTTATGTTAGTTAGGTTTTCTAGATGTACAGAGATAATTCAAATGGATAGGTATTCTTCAACCCTTTCAAAGACCTATAGACTATGGCATTTTAAAGATTTTAAGAACTTAGAGTTTTCTTGACAGCCAGACAGGTCTTTTTCTGGCAGCACCAATCTCCTTCACAGAGATTGAGGGGTATTGAAGAAACTCATTATGGAATTTGCCTTCAATGTGGCAAGGCTAGCCATTTGGGCAAGAAACTGCTTTTGCCTGGACAATTTGATAGTATGCTGTATGAACTAGACTTGCAGGGTGCACAAAAAAAAATGACTGGTAAACTTGCCTAAAGAAAGTGAGACAGTCCCTCAGGGCTCCTCCTTCATGAAAGCGTCTGCTGCCAGACATTTTGCAGGACAATGAAGATACTATGGGACTGTAGGCTGAAGATGGATATCGCAATGATATGGAAGAACGTTGGGTGACTGTCCAGGCAGCAAGATGTCTCTGTCAAATCTAGAACTTTGGCAGTTTCTTATAATGCACTTCCTGTTTACTTAGGTAATATTATATCCTTCTGAGGTCTTTGAAGAGCTGAAGACATATAGTAACAGTTTTTCTTAGTTATCATAAAAGATAAATTACATATAAAACTTCAGATTAACAAGGATAGGATAGATGATAGAGTATTTCACTTAATTTGCCAAATGTAAAAGGACTAACTATTATGACTATAATTCTTGCTTGATAACTGTTTTGTATATGCAATTTTATAATGTTAAATTAAAACCTTTTTTATTTAGACAGAAAAAGGGAGATGACGTGGGATGTTCTTCTGTATATTTGTGGCTTTTATTGGTTGCTGAATAAAGCTGCTTGGACCAATGGCTTAGCAGAGCAAAGCCAGGCAGGAAATCAGAACAGAGATAGAGAGAGAAGGCAGAGTCAAAGAGACACCATATAGCTGCCAAAGGAGAATGACCAGGAATCTTTCCAGTAAACCACAGCCTGGTGGTAATATACAGATTAATAGAAATTGGTTATATCAAAATGTAAGAGCTACCTATAAATATGTCTGAGTCATTGGCTGAACAGTTTTATAATTAATATAGGTTCTGTGTGACTATTTGGTTCTGAGTGGCTGTGAAACGAACAAACAGTCTCCGCTTACAGTCAGAAAAGCACAGTGACTTAAGTTCAGTCACTGAACTACACATTAAGATGGAAGGACAGAAAAGACTACAAGGAATTTTACTCTGACCTCCACATGCACTCCATCACGTGCACAATGCACAACATACATGCACACACACACATAAACACACACACACACACACCATGTAGACACAATAACAAATTTTAAAAGAGCATAACTGCTTAATAATGGAGTACCAAAACTTTAAATATTTTCTTGCCAATTTACATATACCTCTGATATTTCTGCATTAAATATTTATACTAAGTAGTATTCTCAGCACTGATTATAAAATCGAGTTAATGAGCAACATTAATAAAATACTCAAGATTTTAAGATGTGTATTATCAAATAAAATCTCCATCCATCTCATTAGTATGCAAACATGCTTCAGTATTGAAAAGATAAAACAAATGTTTTTATTTTAAGGTAAATTTATTTAATATTTTATACCATTAAATCTTTAATTTGTACAGCTATTTCATATATCTATATACTCAGTATAATATAAAACTTCTCAGGTAAATATGAGTACAAGTGAGAAAAGGATAAAAAGACCTGTATTAGAGGACCTATTACTTTAGTTCTTTCAGAACTTGGAAATATGGGAGGTAGGCAGAGAGCTCCATCATGGAACACAGGGAAGGTGACATTGCTATGCCAAATGTTTAGCAACACATAAAAACTGGAAGACAGATTTTTACTCAGCGAATTTATTGGGGTTATTTCCACCAAGCCTACCACTTGAGTTCAATCAGGCCCCACCAGTTCCTACAGGTTATCCTTTAGAGTCCACATATGCTCCAGAACATACAACATACCCCACAGATAAACAAACACAGAGATAGATATGATAGATGGACAGATGGATGGATGGATGGATGGATGAGTGGTTGGGCAGACAGAAGATTTAAGAAGAAAGAAACTGAAAATAAGAATAAGTTTATAAAGTAAAATTCCTCCTTCCTATCGTTTCAGGACCTGAATTTCAAAATGATAAAAGGCCACTGTCCCTCCATTACTTTATAGAAGTCTAGGTGAGTGTTAAAACCACACTGGAGATGAGAGAGGCAACGGACAAAAATTATATAAGAATGCATACTTCCATCAAAACACTTGCAACCACTTTCAACTTTTTAACTCAATTTCTGTTTTTGCATTAAAAAATATCAAATATTCTACCATTTATTCCTGGTTCTGTGATACTCTAAAATACTTTCATAACTACTTTCATATAAAATATTCTGCCATCCATTTCAGTATCTAGGACAATCTAAGCTACTTTCACAACCACAAGTTAGTGATCACATTCCATTCATGTGGACAATGTATAGGAACACCTGTTCATGTGGGATGGGTAAGAGATCTGAGACACATTCCAGCTGCTCCATAACATCATATGGACAGATAAGCTGATGACTATTTTTAGGTTTAATTTCAAGAATCACTAATTTAGCAGGGTGTGCTGGCATTTGTCTTCAGCCACAGCACTAAGGAGGTAGAGGCAAGTGGTTCTCTGTGAGGTCAAACCCAGGCTCCTTGTCTATATAGTGAGCTCTATGACAGGTATAGCTACATAATAGAGACCCTATCTCAAACAAACAAATTACTAGTATACTACAAGACCTAAAATGCATGTAAATTTATATTCTTCTTTATTTATTCAAATCCAATGTGGTTTTGGACTGCTTATCACCTGCAGAGTTCACAAAATACTATTTTCCGTAAAGCAAATCTTTTTTAAGGGTTTCACAGGGTAACCTTGGCAGTTTTAGAATTCACTATGTAAACCATGCCTGGCTCTGTCACCCAAGTACTAGGATTAAAGGTGTGTAGCACCACACCCAGTCCAGACACCATTCTTCAAATTTGACACATCAAACATAAAACCACTGCCAGAATTAAGACAAAATCCCATCCATAGCCTTAATGTAATCATAAAACCTGAAAAAGGTCTTGGAGTTCCATACAATGAAAGTATCACAAATTATAAAATTAGAAATAGGCCATAACTCATTTAAAGCAGTATTCTAATTTAAAATATGGTCCCTTGACTATTTTTAATAAATAAGTTAATATCCCATATTGTAAGAAGGCAACAAAAGAAACTTCCTTTACCTATTTTAGCATCATTTTCTATGGTTTATTTAGATAATTTCACTCATATAAAGTAGGTCACTCTTGACTCCCTTCAAAATGCACTTCTAATATTACAAGTTATCTATATGTTTACCCTTTACATGACCCCACACATCCCTGCCTCCCCCAAGCCTGCCCTATTTCTGCGAGGTCCTTGGCCCAGGAACAGTTCCTGTTCATGCACTGAGGCTATTCACCCAGAGGGTCAGCCAGGGATGGTAATGCCTCCAGAAGTACTTTTACTATATAGGATTGTTTTGGCTATCCTGGGTTTTTTTGTTTTGCCATATAAACTTGATTATTGTTCTCTCAAAGTCTGTAACAAATTTTTGGGGGATTTTGATGGGGATTGCATTGGATCTATAGATTGCTTTTGGTAGAATTGCCATTTTTACTATGTTGATCCTCCCAATCCAAGAGCATGGGAGATTTTTCCATTTTCTGGTATCCTCTTCAATTTCTTTCTTTAAAACCTTAAAGTTCTTGTCAAATAGATCTTTCACTTCTTTGGTTAGAGTTACCCCAAGATATTTTATGCTATTTGTGGCTATCGTGAAAGGTGATGTTTCTCTGATTTCCCTCTCTGTATCTTTGTTCTTTGTGTATAGGAGGGCAACTGGTTTTTTGGAGTTGATCTTGTATCCTGCCACAGTACTAAAGGTGTTTATCAGCTGTAGGAGTTGGCTGGTAAAGTTTTTGGGGTCGCTTATGTACACTATCATATCATCTGCAAATACTGAAAGTTTGACTCCTTCCTTTCCAATTCGAATCCCCTTGATCTCTTTATGCTGTCTTACTGCTATTGCTAGAATTTCAAGCACTATATTGAAGAGGTATGGAGAGAGTGGACAACCTTGTCTTGTTCCTAATTTTAGTGGGATGGCTTTGAGTTTCTCTCTATTTAATTTAATGTTAGCTGTCGGCTTGCTGTATAGAGCTTTTATTATATTTAGGAATGAACCTCGTATCCCTAATCTCTCCAAGACCTTTATCATAAAGGGGTGTTGATTTTTGTCAAATGCTTTTTCATTAAAAGCATTTCATTAAAATGATCATATGGTTTTTTTCATTCAGTTTCTTTATATGATGGATTATGCTGATAGATTTTCGTATGTTGAACCAGCCCTGCCTCTCTGGGAAGAAGTCTACTTGATCATAATGTATAATTTATTGGATGTAATCTTGGATTCTGTTTGCCGGTATTTTATTGATAATTTTTGCATCGATGTTCATGAGTGAGATTGGTCTGTAATTCTCTTCTTGGTTAAGTCTTTGTGTGGTTTTGGTATTAGGGTGACTGTAGCTTCATAAGAGGAGTTAGGCAATGACTCCTCTGTTTCTATTTTGTGAAACACATTAAGGAGTATAGGTATTAACTCTACTTGGAAGATCTGATAGAATTCTGCATTGAAACCATCTGGGCCAGGGCTTTTTTTGATAGGGAGGTTTCTGATGACAGCTTCTATTTCCTCACAACTTACAGGTCTATTTAAACTGCTCACTGGGCATTGATATAATTTTGGTATATGGTTTTTATCAAAAAAAGTGTACATTTCTTTTACATTTTCCAATTTTGTGGCATAGAGGCTTTTGTAGTAAGACCTAATGATTCTCTGAATTTCCTCTGTGTCTGTGGTTATGTCCCCCCTTTTCATTTCTGGTCTTGTTAATTTGCGTGTTCTCTCTCTGCCGTTTGATTAGTTTGGATAGGGGTTTATCAATCTTGTTGATTTTCTCCAGGAACCAGCTTTTTGTTTCATTGATTCTTTGGATTGTTTTCTGTGTTTCAATTTTGTTGATTTCAGCCCTCAGTTTGATTATTTCCAGTCTTCTACTCCTCCTGGGTGAGTCTGCTTCTTTTTTTTCTAGAGCTTTCAGGTGTTCTGTTAAGTCTCTAATGTGTGCTTTCTCCGTTTCCTTTATGTGGGCATTTAGTGCTATGAACTTTCCTCTTAGCACTGCTTTCATAGTGTCCCATAGGTTTGTATATGTTGTGTCTTTATTTTCGTTGAATTCAAGGAAGACTTTAATTTCTCTCTTTATTTCTTCCTTGACCCAGGGATGGTTCAGTAGTTGACTGTTCAGTTTCCATGAGTTTGTAGATTTTCTGGGGGTAGAATTGTTGTTGAATTCTAACTTTATTCCATGGTGATCTGATACTACACAAGTGATTACTACAATTTCTTTATATCCATGGATGTTTACTTTGTTACCAATTATGTGATCAATTTTTGAGAAAGGTCCATGAGATGCTGAGGAAAAGGTATATTCTTTTCTGTTTGGGTGGAATGTTCTATAGATGTGTTAAGTCCATTTGGTTCATTACATCTGTTAGTTCCCTTATTTCTCTATTAATTTTCTGTCTGGTTGACCTATCCATTGGTGAGAGAGGAGTGTCGAAATCACCCACTATTAGTGTGTGGGGTTTGATGTATGCTTTGAGTTCTAGTAATATTTCTTTTACATATGTGGGTGCTTTTATATTAGGGGCGTAGATATTCAGGATTGAGACTTCTTCCTGATGAATTGTTCCTGTTATGAGAATAAAATATCCATCTCCATCTCTTCTGATTGATTTTAGTTTGAAATCAATTTTGTTAGATATTAGTATAGCCACACCCACTTGTTTCTTTGGTCCATTTGATTGGAAAACCTTTTCCCAACCCTTTAATCTGAGGTAGTGTCTGTCTTTGTGTTTGAGGTGTGTTTCTTCTATGCAGCAGAATGTTGGATCCTGATTTCGTATCCATTCTCTTAACCTGTGCCTTTTTATAGGGGAGTTGAGTCCATTGATATTAAGTGTTATTAAGGATCAGTAGTTGTTGACTCAGGTTATTTTTGCTAGTGGTAGTGTTTGTGTGTTTCCCTTCTTTGAGTTGGGCTGGTGGAGGGTTGTCAAATGCTTGTGTTATTATGGGTGTTGTTGGCTTCCTTGGTTTGTGATTTTCCTTCTAGTATTTTCTGTAGGGCTGGGTTTGTGGCTACGTATTGTTTAAATCTGTTTTTGTCCTGGAATATCTTGTTTTCTCCATCGATGGTGAACGCAAGCTTTGCTGGATATAGTAGTCTGGGCTTGCATCCTTGGTCTCTTAGTTTCTGCAGCACATCTATCCAAGACCTTCTGGTTTTTATGGTTTCCATTGAGAAGTCAGGTGTAATTCTGATAGGTTTCCCTTTATATGTTACTTGACCCTTTTCCCTTGCAGCTCTTAATATTTGTTCTTTATTCTGAATGTTTTGTGTTTCGATTATTATATGGCAAAGGGATTTTTTGATACAATCTATAAATGAATTTGTTTGGCAGTTTAATAGTCTTAAGGAGGAGGAGTGTGAAGGAGAGATTTTCTAAATGGCAATCTTTTCTTGGAAGTATACAGTGTACTGCCCAAATCCCAATCATCTTCTAGAACAAATCAACAAATAGTTTTGAAAGTTAGGGAAAGTGATACAAACCAGCTACCTAGCCTTAAAGAAACTGAGGCAGGGAAGCCTTGAGTTCAAAGGCAGCCTACACTACAAGGCACACTCTAAAGCAAAGAGAAAGGGGGAGGGTAGGCCTTTAATTTCATTGCTCAGGAGGCAGGCCGATCTCTGTGAGTTCAAGACCAGCCTGAGTTACATAGTGAGATCCTATCTCAAAACAGAGAGAAGCCTTGGCAAATTTTCCTAAACTAAATTCCACCACAGATGTGCAAGCTAATTATCATTTTGTTCAAGGCCCATTTTTACTAAGTCTCTCCTGTGTACAATATTGGTAGCTGGTAAAAATCACTTCACCCAAATCAAATGAAAGCTCGATGCCAACCGTATGTAGAGACATTTCTAGTAAAGACAGAACATAGCAAAATACAGCCCATCAGTGTCCTTAAGGAGGAAAAAGACTAGGAAAGACCATTTATACTACATACTGTCTGCATTTAGTGAAGAAAGTTAAATTCTAAGAAACCCTAACACAAAATTATGTGTTGTTACATGTTATCACAGACCAAGGAAGGAAAACAATTGGAGTCCTGGTCACCTGACTATGAAGGCAATTGTGTTTGTATTATGTGACTCCTTAACAACTTCCCACTTCTGCCACCTCCTTTCCTGCACCACACCCGCCCAGGAAAGGAAAACTAAGCACAAAGACCGTGAGTCCTGGATTCCTGCGACTTAAGAATATTTTCCCTTGGTTTCATTGGGTAAACAAAGCTGAATTTCAAGTCAAAAAAAACAAACAAACCAGAAAACCCAAGCCACTCTTCTCTACGTTATTCACATAGAAAATAAAACAAAATAGCATTTGCAGTATTTTTTCACAGAAAACTTTAACTTTATAAGATGCCAAGGAGATGCAACTGAAATTAACACGAAATGAGGAGGCCATCATGCTTCATTATGAATAACAGGACATTTAAGCTAGTTCCACTTGGGAATTAAAACAGAATCATAACCATAGCATAAGTCCAACCAAGGAAATGCAGTGGAATCAATCCACCCCAAACTTAAGAAGGCACATGCTCAATGCAGTTAGGAAGCCCCAAGAAATAAAGGTGTACAAATGACACCGAGTTATCTCACAGTTACCTGAACTTATGGGAACATCTTTACACAATGACCTTTAAAAAACTGGAGCACTTCTCCAGACCCAGGCAATCCAAAGGTTTAAAGAAATGAATAAATGACTTTGGCAAATAAGAGAGGATAAGGGGGTAACAGTTGTAACCAAAAAAGACACATCACTTTGGTAATGAACTCCCAAAGTAGCTTTATTGTGGAATGCAAAAGCAAAGAACAAATAATAAAATGTTGCTCAATCCAATTTTCATTTGAATTCCTGAATTCACAGTAGAGTCTAGAAACTTAATGTGATCCAGTTTTTCAGAGGCAAGATGGGGTGGGAATGGGGGTAGACAGTTTCTCAACTAGAAGAAAACAGGATTTTCTACATCAATTGTTTCATGCATCCTGAGAGTCCTATTTACCAAAAGCAGTAACTTCCTGGGTCTGAAAGTGTTAGCCTCTGCACTAGGGCCGTGAGAGGAAGATCTGAATGCAGTTTTCTGCGTATTGGTCACACCACCTCCCCAGAGAAAGCGTGGGAAAATGCCCTAAGACTGCCAGGGCATGCAGTGCTTACCTGACTGATTTACTGTACCAGGGAGCTCTTTCTTGCGATGTCCCTGCAGAGCACCCCATCAGAGGAAAGTCCCAGCAGGAACCACTGAAGTTGGTAGTAGGAGAACGTGGATCCATGGGGGCTGGGATTGGTGGACGCACCACCCACCCCTGGCCACGGAAGCTCTCGCCTGACCCGGGTCCTGCATCTCGCGCATGGCCCAGGGCAACCGAGGCTGAGAGGCCAATGAGTGCAACCGCTCCTCAGATGCCCAGACTTCCCTCAATTAAGCTGAGCCCTCACCGGTCGTCTCCCCGGGCTCGCCCGCGGCCAAGTCCGAGCAGCTCCCGGCCTTGGCGGTGATGGACTATAGGCGGCAGCTCCTTGGCGGCGGCTGGGGAGAGGTCAAGGCTCTGTGGTGTGGAAGAGCCCAGAAGCTTAACAGGGGCCTCCTTGACTCAACCTGCATATGGCCCCGCCCACCCGCGCTTGTGCTGCTTGTGGACCTTGAGTAGACAGCTGAACCCCCCAGTGAACGCCCCTTCTGGGGGCGGGGCTTCTGAGGAGCTCTTGACAGTTGATCTCTACTGGGGAAAGAAAGTCAGTTTAAGAACTGATCGAATGAGAGCTCACCAAGGCCAGCTGGACTGGGACTGAACAAGCATGTGATTAAACCGGAGTCTCTAAATGTGACTGACATGGGGGCTGACTGAGAAGCCATTGACAATGGCACTGGGTCTTGTTTTGTCTGCATATACTGGCTTTCTGGGATCCTAGTCTGTTTGGATGCTCACCTTCCTAGACCTGGACGGAGAGGGGAGGAACTTGAACTTTCCACAGGGCAGGAAACCCTGACTGCTCTTAGGACTAGAGAGGGAGGAGGAGAGGGAGTGGGGGGGGGGGGGGGTAGGAGAGGGAGTTGGGGGAATGGGAGGGTTATGGGGAGGAGGGGAGGAAGTGGAAATTTTTATAAACAAATAAATTAATTAATTAAAAAAAAGAATTGGAACCCCTTTGGTCAACCTTGTCTCAGTGGGCCCCAACTTCCAGCTCCTGTCCATATACTGGCAGCAGAAATTGAGCAGAGTAAAATATGTGTGTTTATGTGTGTATATGTGTGTGTATACATATATATATGTGTGTGTATATTTATATACACATACACACATATATGTAGATATATGTCTTAAATGTATATATTTTTAAAAGGAGAAGTTGAGAGGGCTGGCGTGAGTGAATATGTCCAAAATACGTTATATGAATATATAAATTTTCAAAGAATTATATGAACACTTCCCCCTCTCAATGCTAGGACTACAGGATTGAACCTGTGCAAATCTTGTGTTTGCTGCCACGGTCTACATGAGTTTATTTGTACATCAGTTCTTTTGTGCCTGGAAGTCACTGTTTCCTTGGAGTCATGCATCACCTCTGGCTCTTACAGGTTTTCTACCTCCTCTCCTCATGCCTCCCTGAGCCTTGTGGGGAGGGATTCAATCAAAACATCCCATTTAGGACAGAATGCTTCAATGTCTGTCACTTTCTACATATTGAGCACTTGGGGGTTTCCCATCTACTAGAAGAAGCAGCTTCTCTGATGTGGATTGGGCAAGGCTGATCTATGGGTATAGCCAGCGGACATTAACAGACATTTTCTGGGTATGTTCCTTTATCAGAATAACAGTAGGCATCCCCTAAGACCGTAACATAGCAGTTTAAGGTTCTTAGCCACTTTGCAGTGTAGGTATGACTTCCATCTCAGGGAATCACAAAGTTATTGGTTGCTCCCATAAAATTTGTGCCACTATTAAGCTAGTGTGTCACACATGAAGGTCACTGCTGTAAGTCACAGGTTTGCAGCTCAGTAATAATGGTGATTACCTTTCTCTTATGGTATCAAACAGAGTACCTTCTAATACCATAATAGCTGATCAATAAAGGTGAAGCTTCTAATTAGTCACTAGCTCAGGTCTTCCATATTTGATGAGAGAAGTAAATGTTACCTTCAGCAATAGAGCCTTACTACTCAGTTTATGGAAAGTGATCAGTAGCATTGGAAATAACATGTGATGTTTGAGGGCTTCCATGGGGCCTCTTTGGCCAACAGTTCAACAAGGTGTCACCTATTCTGGGCACTGGAGGTTTTACTTGGTGGCATAAGATGTCTAGTTGTCTCTGCTGATATTTGGTAAGTCCATTTAGATCCTTTACAAACATGTGTGTTTTAAGAAGCTTCTATTTCCACGTTGGCTTAGTTGTCCTCCCCATAGTCCATCCTTTACCCTTTTCTCCCAACTTCTCCCATTTTAATTCTCTTAGTATCCCTGTCTCTCCATAGCAACACGGTCTATCTTTTCTTCCTTAGGGGAGTCTCCCTTCCCCAATTCCCTTACTTGGTATCCCACCTCTGTGGTAATTTGGAAAATAACACATATATAGAAAGCTTAAAAGCTAACATCTACTTAAGAAAAAAAATACAATGTCTTTTAGAATCTATTTTACATCAGCTGAGATGATGTTTTCTAGCTCTATCCATTTACCTGAGAATTTCATGATTTTTTATCACAATTTCATTATCCATTCATTAGTTGGTGGATATCTACATTGCTTCCAGTTTCCAGCTACTATGAATAGAACAGCAATGAAGATGAATCAGCAAGTATTTCTGTTCTTGAGGTATATATATCTAAGAATGGTTTAGCTAAGTCTTGAGGTAGATTGATATTTAGGTTCCTGGGAAACCAACACACTGATTTTCATAGTGGCTAAAGAAGATTGTACTCCCATCATAGATGAATAAGTGTTACCTTTTCCCTACATCATTGAAAGCACATGCTTTATTTTATTGATCTTGGCCATTAGGACTGGTATAATGAAATCTCAAACTACTTTGAATTTACATTTCCCTGGTGACTAAGGATGTTGAACATGTCTTTAAAGATTTCTCGGCCATTTTTTGTTTCACTTCTTTTCAGAGAACTAAGTTCTGTGCTTACTTCTCTATCCCACTTTTGAATTGGATTAATTGGTTTTTTGATTTGCAGCTTTATATTTGCATATTTTAGATATTAACAATCAACCAGATGTCTAATTGGTAAAGAGATTTTCTCATTCTGCAGAGTGCTGCTTTGCTCATGTGATAGTGTCCTTCATCATATAGAAGTTTCCCAGTTTCATGGGGTCTCATTTATAAATAATTGGTCTTAATGCCTCTTCTATCAGTGTCCTGTTCAGAAAGTCTTCCTCTGTGTCAATGAGTTCAAGACTATTTCCCTAATTTCTCTTCTATTAGGTTCAGAATATCAGATCTTGTATTGAGGTCCTTGATCCATTTGTAGTTTTCTGCCAAGTGGTAGATAGGCATCAATTTTCATTCTTCTGCAAGTACCCATCCATTTGTTAAAGTTGCTATCTTTTCTTGAGTGTATACTACATATTAAACACAATCTCCATCAAAATTCTAATACGATTCTTCAAAAAAGTTGAAATAAAAATCTCCAACTTTGTATGAAAATACAAAACATTCAGAATATATACAACAATATTGATTTATTGTTTTTATTAAGAACTGCTATTGGTAGAATAACCATTTTAGCATTAATCCCACTGATCCATGAGCATGAGAGATTGTGCCATCTTCTGATTTCCTCTTTAATTTCTCCCCTAAATACCAGTTTTTATTATACAAGTGTTTCAGTTTCTTGGTTACAGTTCTTCCAAATTCATCTCTCTTTATTTTAGTAAATTTGGATAAGGAAACTGATGGAAACAGAGGCAGAGACCCACATCAGAACACTGGACTGAACTGCCAAAGTCCAGATGAAGAGTGGGAGGATTGAGAATTTGAGCAAAGAGGTCAAGATAATGATGAGTATGCCCACTGAAACAGTCAGAGCTCACAGGAGCTCACCAACTCCAGCCAGACTGGGAAGGAACAAGCATAGGACCAAATGAGTCCCTCTGAATGTGGTTGACATTTGCATGGCTGGGGCAGACTAAGGGGCCACTGGCAGTGGCACCAGGATTTATCCCTACTGCATGCACAGCCTTTTGGGGAATCTGTTCTCTGTGGATGATATCTTGTTCAGCCTCTGTATAGTAGGGAGGGCCTTGCACCTTCCCCAAAGCAATGTGCCTTACCCTCTCTGAGGGTTGTATGAGGGTGGGGTGGGAGGGTTTGTGGAGGGCATGAGAGGACAAGAGGGAGAGAGAACTTGGATTGGTATGTATAATGAAAAAAGATTGTTTTCTTTTTTAAAAAAAATAATTATGTAATAAAGAAAATATCCATTCATATATATGTGTGTGTGTGTGTGTGTGTGTGTGTGCGTGCGTGTGTATTTTCAACATTAGAAGTCTCTATAGTCTTTCATAGTTCCATCTATTTCTGGGTAAGTATTGAGCTTCTTTCTTCTGAAATTCAGGAAATCTATTTCCCTGTAAGTCCCTGTCTCACTCTTATTATTAGTGTGAGTAAGCTAATACTAATCTATTATCCCATCCAATTTCCCCTTTTTTCTCAATGAGATCCCTGAGCCTATAAAATTTCCTCAACCCCAACCCTATAGCAATTATAATCAACCACTAAATGATATCCCTAACCCTGAGAACAAACTTCCTTGGGAGAGGGGACAGCATTCTAAAATTACTCCCAGTTGTCCTGGGGCTGATGATCTTTCTATGGGATCCTGTGAAAGTAAAATGATGCTTAAGTTCAAAGATTACTGTCTTTTTTAATTGCAAATATTCTCTGAGTATTTGTATGGTTTTTCTGAGCTTCCTATTTGAAGGTCTATCCAGAACATTGTAAAAGAGTTCAACATTTCAGCTAACCAGGGTGGAGCAATCTTGAGCAACTGGTACTCAAAAAACAGGTCATATAGTAACGCTAGCAGTGTCATGATGTCATATCTACCAGGTGGAGTTATTGATGTGGGGCCCCTGGAAACTTCAAAGATTTCTGCAGGAAAATTCATTGCTCATTGTGGAAAACTTAAACATTATTTATATAGACATACACAGACATATATTTTCAATAAAAAGTGTGAGACAAATATAGATATGAAGAAAAGTAATTTTGTTCTAAATTCTTTTGTCTTTCTGTCCCATACCATTGCTCCTGATATGAGACAGAAATAATGAATATATATTTTTACAACATGCTTGGATGTAGAGAGGTACAGAGTCAGTGTCCAACTCCAAAGCAAGCTCTCTATATTCATATGTATACACAGACATACATGTATGTTTATATATATGTATATATGTTTTATCATCTGTACTTATGAGTCATATTTATTTTTCTTGATGATCCTTATTGGATAGTTATTTTTCATTCTGTCAGCATCCAAACATCCACGGTTTCTTGAAGTTTTGAAGATGATTATTTTCCTGAAAAGACAAGAATAGAATCCTTCCCCAATCCTTATGAGATTTTCTTACCATCTGTATGATTGTCACCATTGTGGATGAGCTGTCATTTCTCTTTTTCAAGAAGTTTCTCCTTTCAAACCAAACCTTTAGTAATTTTGATGGTATCCATAGTTTTTCTTCTCCTGTGGAAACAAGAAAAAACCCTGGTTGATTTCATTCAGAATACTTCTATTTTACAATATGTCTCTGCTGTTGTTGTCCCTTTCTCATTAGCATTAAGAAAGTTCAATGTTAATAAAGCATTATGTAATCTATTTCTGGGGGCATTTTCCACACCTTTCTGTTTGTTTAATATATCCCTTATAGTTCAATTTGATCTCTCTATAACCTATAGAATCGTGTGTTATACCTGCAATATGCTTAATGTTATAATAAACAAAAAAATGGTTTCATTTTCCTAGAGACATATGCTGGACCGTTGTCTGTCTTTATTTGTGCATGTATAATCATGCTGGTCATAAATTCTAATAAATGTGTGAATACTTAATCAGCCTTTTCTGAGCTTAAAGCAGTCACCCACTGAAAACCTGAGTGTCAATGCTGTGGTGTACATATCTTAATGTTCAAAATTCTGCAAAGTGGAACACATCCATCTGCCAGATTTCATTCCTTTGAGAACCCTTTGGGTTAGTCCCTGCATGTTTGGTTATAGAAAGAGCAAAGAGGGCATCTCTTTATAATCTCATTAGCTTGTTTCCATGTAATAGAAAACTCTTTCCTTAAAACTTTGTTAATGTGATGATGTTTTTTATGAAATTCTGAGGCCTGCAACTTGCCTCCAATAAATAATTGATCAACTTCTGCTTTGCCTTGTGGTAGAGGACCTGGTAGACCCATATGATATCGGATGTGTGTTATGTATATAGGACAAAGCTTATTCCTGATTTTGTCTTGCACCTGGATAAATAATGAATTCAATTCAATATCATCTGGTATAAATTCAGCAGTTTCAATATGCAAGATAAATTTTTCTGCATATTGTGAATCAGTAACTATATTAAGAGATTCATTAAAATCCCTTAGCACTATGAGAATAGCATGTAATTCTGCCTTCTGGACAGAATTGTAAGTGGTTTGTTCCACCTTACTTAATTCTTCTGCCTTTCCTGATTTATTTACATCAGTATAAAATGTACAGGCTCCAGTCATTGGAGCATCACATACGATTCAAGAAAGAATCCAAGAAGTTCTCTTTATAAGGCTAATTCTATTGCTTTTGAAAAAATTGCTATTAATTTCTCCCAAAAAATTAGAACATGCTCTTTGCCATGGTTCATTGTCTTTCCATAATCTTTTTTATTTCTTATTTTTTATTTTTTTATAGTGAAAAGCACTATAATCTCTGCTGGGTCTTTACCTGTTAATTGACAAAGTCTTAATTTATATTTTATTATTAATTCAGTGACTTTTTCCACATAAGATTTTAATTTCTTATATTTTAATTTATGTTTTAATTTTTTATGTTTTAAGTGTTTATGTTAATGTGGTAAAAAAAGATCCATTCTAATATAATATTGTTGCTCCTTCTGCATTAAAATTCCTGTAGGAGAAAGTCTGGAAGGCAGTATGACTGGAATACATTCAAGATTTCGATTCACCCTTTTACATGTGTCTCCTGTAATTTGTCCTCAACAATTGTCAATTCCTTTTCTGCTTCAGGTGTTAATACTCTGGGATTTTTCAAGTCTTTATCACCATCTAAGGTTTTGTTTATGTGAATGATTGGATCAGCTGTTATCCCGAGAGCCGGTCATAGACTGGAAATGTCTCCTAACAATCTTTGAAAGTCCTTAAGAGTCTGAAACCAGTCTCTTCTAGTTTGTGCCTTTTAGTCATAATTTTCCTCAACCTATTTTATAACCTAGGTAATTGACAGAATCTCCTCTCTGTATTTTTTTCAGGTGCAATTTGTAATTCCCATTTTGGCCAAGCTTTCTTTACTTCTTCAAACATTCTTCCTTAAGTATCCATGTATGAATCAGATAGCAAAATGTCATCCATGTAATGGTAAAATATAGACTTAGGAAATTGGTTACATATTTCCAATGTCTGACTTACAAAGTATTGGCACAGAGTGAGACTATTGAGCATTCTTTGTGCAAGGACTGTCCATTGACATCTCCTAGTAGGCTGAGAATTATTATAAGTAGGCACTGTGAAGGCAAAATTTTTTCCATCCTTTTCTTGTAAAGGTATAGTGAAGAAAAAAATCTTTCAAATCAATAGCTTTAAGAGGCCATTCTTTTGATAATAGAGAAGGCAGAGAAATTCCAGATTGTAGAGGGCCCATAGGTTGAATTGACTTATTGACAGCTCTTAAATATGTTACCACTCTCCATTTACCAGATTTCTTTTTTACAACAAATACAGGAGAATTCCAAGGGCTTGTACATTCTTCAATATGGTGAGTATCTAGTTGCTCTTGTACCAGCTGTTATAAGGCCTGCAACTTATCTTCAGCTAGAGGCCATTGCTTAACCCATATAGGTTTCTCAGTTAACCATTTTAAAGGTAGGGCTGTGGTACCTCTAAAGGTTTGCTAGTTGCTTTATGTTCTTGTACAGCCTGATTGGCTGGTGACCTTTGTGTATAGTACCTTATAATATTTTTCCCAGAATTATGAGTTCCTTGGACTGCAGGAATGTTAATCTGGGTATTCCGTTGCTGCTGCAGTTCACGACCCCAGAAATTTACTGCAATATTAGCTACATATGGCCTCAGCTTCCCTCTTTGGCCTTCTGGTCCAATACAGTCAACCAATTTCATGTTTTGCTTAACTTGAGATACGGTTCCAATTCCTAGTAATTGAACATCTGCATCTTGCAAAGGTAAATATGGATGCCAATATTCTGGAGGAATGAAACTCACATCCCCACCTGTGTCTATCAAACCAACCATTACAATGCCATTTACAGGCACTCTTTGTTTTGGTCTTTGATCATTTATAGAAGTCTGCCTGAATATATGTTTCCTATTTTATATTGGAAATTTGACTTTTTCTCCACGTTTATGCCATCATCTAAAACAATATGGTCTTTTATAGAAGGATCTGGATATTTTAATTTTCCTAGTAAGACATGTCCTCCACAGTGGCTGGCTAGGGGACATTTGAGAGTCTCTTCTAAGAGTTTCCTGATAATATTGGTTTTCTTTGTCTGTCTTTTGCTGATCTGCATTCATTGGTCCAATGCCAGTCTTTGTCATGTCTTCTACATATACCTGAAGGCTGACTCTTCCTATTCTTGCCATTCCCAGAGGAGATATTAGTCAGAATTCCTTGTCTAAAGGATCCTTCTCAGATATCCTATTCTAACACAATTAAAAATATGGCATTTTGATGTTTCCTCATTACTTTGGAAAATGCTTCTCCTACCCAAGATACAGTATTATAGTCAAGAGTCTCAGTGTTCATTGTATGCAGGATCCACTCATCTATAGGTGCTGATCTACCCTTTAACAGCCCATGTATCCTCTTATATTCTAAGGTGGCATTTTCAAAAGCCAAGAATTCAATTAGGACACATCTAGCTTCAGGGTCTCTCACTATGACTTGTAAAGTCTTAATCAATAAAAAGTCAGGAACGGTTTCTCTCTGACCCTGTATAACCCTGGAATATGATTCAAACCTTATCCCTAGTTCTTGAATTCTGTCCTGAGCATTGAAGGCTGCTTTGTGGCATCAGGACAAGATTTATTCATCATAAAGAGCTTGAAATCGTGGGTCAGCAAAAGGGCCTACACCAAGAATTTGATGTTAGGAAGTCTCAAGGCCTTTTGATTTTCCCTGTTGTTCCAAAATTTTTGCCCCTTCCCTGAAATAAATTTTAAACATTAATTGAGGCCCATCATCCAGGACTGCTGAAACTAACTGAATCCAATTATGTAGCCTTTGCTTTAATTTAATGGTAGAAGACAATGTCTTTATGATCTCCCTAAAAAATGCAGAATGCAAACCTATCTACGTATGTATTACTATTCACTCTCTAGTCTTCTGCTTTGCATAATATAATACCTTATGTGAATATAATAACATAAATCTCCCATTGTAACTTATATGCTTCTAATTTTCTAGTGGACTCTGATTTTGTATTAATGACATTGGGAACCTAGTGGGTACTTTCTGGAAGAGAGACTGTCCAAGAGTTCTAATAAGCCTGAGCAAAGTTAACGTATTCATAGTGACAAAAGAGATGGCCAGGAGATCAAAGTCTGAATCACTTTATTTGATATTGATACATTTTTGTATTTAATGGAGTTGAATACATATGTAGTTGGGTAATTTTCTAGTGTACCTGTACCATGACTGCTATAGGCATGAGCCCATCGCAGTACATGCACCATGAGAGGTGAGGTACACATTTCAGCCTCCCAGAGTATCTACAACATGAGTGCTGGAAAACACTCATCAGCTTCTCACAGTGTGCACTCTGAGTGCTGAGCTACTTCTTGGTGATCACCCAGAACAATTCAAAGGAGTTCTGGGATATATGTGTCAGCCTTCCATAGTACAATCACAATGATTCCTGGGTTACATCAGCATGTCTTTCCACGCAAGTGCTCCTGAGATACACTCATCAGCCTTCCACATTATATGCACAATCAAATATGTGTGACAGCCATGAGCCCACCACAGTATATGCACCATGACAGGTGAGATACATTCATGATATGTACTCCCACATTATGTACCATAAGAACTGGGTTACAACCATGTGCCCACAGCTGCATATCATGACTGCTGGATAATAAGGAATCCTATCCAAAAAAAGAAAACCATACACTATCAGTTCTGGTTATAGCTGTAAAACTACAATAGTTTATGCAGGTTATTGGCATGAGCAAGCCACAGTGCATGCAGCTTGAATTTGAAGTTATTTATGGCACAGCACATTTACAATGAGAACATGGTTGCAGACACAAGTCCACCACAGTATGTTCAATAAGAATGCTGGATTAATGGTTTGAGCCTCATACAGTAGATTACCATCAGTGCTGCAATACAGTTGTTAAGACCCCATTGTAAATGCACGATTAATGCTGAGTGTTAGCTGTAAGAGCACCACAGTACACATTGGGATGTATGTATGTTACTGTCAAAGTACATGCACCATGAGTGGTTGGAAATGTGTCAGCCTCCAACAGTACATGCATATTGAGTGTCAGGATACAAGCATGACGATGCTGGTGTGGGAGAATTATCTCTATTCTGTCAATCATGTTTTAAATGAATGCTGATTAGCCAGACAGGAAGTATAGGTGGGTCAACCAGACAGGAAGTAGAGGCTGGGCGATGAGAACAGGAGTATTCTGGGAAGCAGGAAGCTCCACTTGCAGTCCTGCCCAGACCACAGAAGAAGCAGGGTGTAATCTGCCTGACAGAGAAAGGTACTGAGCAATGTGGCTAACGTAGATAAGAACAATGGGTTAATATAAACTACAAGAGTTAACAAGAAGCCTGAACTAATGAACCACTCAGTTTTATAGCTTGTGGATATCTCTGTGTGATTTTCTCTGGGACTTGCTGTCTGTGGGGTACTGGGTGGGACAGAAACCCCAACAGCCTGGCCCTCATGTTATACATGAGTCCACAATAGTGCTTGCACTGTGAAGGCTTGGATATAGGCATGAGAATCTTGCTGTGCACACATGATTAGTGCTCAGTTACTTGTTTGAGTCTCACATATTTTATTCACAAGGAGTACTGGTTTATAAGCATGAGCCTCCCTGTAGTGTGCTAGGATCATGGTTGTATCTAGCACTCATGGCTCATGTCCTGCTGGAAGCTCTTACTTAAAACCCAGAATTCATTGTTCATGAATTATTGTGGGCTTAGGGGTGGAAACCAGCACTAATTATGAATGTACTGTGGCAGACTTAGCTGTGTCTCACGGTAATCATAACACATGTACTGTTGGAGGATTATGTCTAAACTCCAGCAATAATGTGAATGTACTGAGTGAGACTGAAGAACTAATGGTTTCTGTGTGGATGGAGACTCACATAGCTCACCTATCACTCATGGGGCAGGTACTGTCAGAGATTCATGTCTATATCCTACCACTCATTGTGAACACACTGCCGCAAATGAAAACCAGTAACCCAGCACTTCTGCTGCATGCACTGCAGGAGGCTGACACAACTGCAGCAGCACTCATGGTGTGTATCCTGTGTGAGACTGACACTTGTATACCAGCAAGCACGGCATGTGCACTGCAAGATGCCTGTAACCATTTGAAAGAACCAGCTTCCAGGCTGCTGACAGCACTGAAGGGGAAGTCCACTATGTAGCACAAACTGAAACTTCTTTATCTGAGGGGCTTAGGAAATGTACACTCAGACTTATTCTGATGGATTCCTCTGTATTCTCTCATGGTGCTTTCAGGATGCTCCTTTGTTACCCTCCTCTATCTTTACTCTTGGTGTTTCCCTCCTAATTCTCTCATGCATGACATTATTCTTCTAGCCCATTGTAACATCTTCTCTAATGTTGTTTTCCTCTAATGCTCCAAAGTTTATTGATTCTTCACAGCTTAGATATCCACAATATTTTTCAAGCAAAAAAGCATCTGATTTGACAAAAAAGTATCATCTGATGTCAGGATAAGGTCTGGAGCAGCCTATACATTCTTTGTATTAAGGCATGGCCATGTTGTTTGGTCATTAAAATGGGTCCTTGTCTTCCTTCATGCCATGCTGTGGTCCTGGATCCTTTGTGGTTAGGATTGTTCTAGGTCAAATGAGATGAGAGTGTGGCCCATATGCCCTTGAATTTAAGCTTGCCCCAGACGCCTTGGTAATTAAGGAGCTGTCATGCAGCCAATGACGTCCCTGGTTCTTTGTATGGACTGAATGTTTCTGTGCCCCTTCTGTCTTACATGTGGTTCCAAGCCTTGAATCCTCAGATTAGTGTTTTTAGTTTAGAGTGCCTGTAAAAGCCAGAAAGCATGAAATGGATCATTAGAGGAGAACAGGCCTGGAGGGAAGTAGGATGGCAGAGGAAATGCACTGTGGACGGGGTAAGGAAATCTTGCAAGTGGAGAGGTTTAACAGGGATGGGAGATGTGTGGTGGTGATGAAAGGGTTAACCAAGAGTAAGCATAGAGGAAAAAATCCTTTTGGAAAAATGTTACATTTTAAGTCATTTAAAAACATTTGAGGGACTGGTTAAATAGTTTAGCATGTTAAGGTGCTTGATGCCAACCATATAATGTTAAGCTTGATGTTGGGAAATCACATAGTGAAAGGTATGAAAATGATCCAGGAAATGATCCTCTGACCTCCACACATGGATCGTGGTTTGTCACCAAGCCTAATGAATGGAGCGACATCCTTGGAAGCCTAAGTAAAACAACTGAATGATGGAGCCCTGCATGCATGGATAAAGTTCCTCGCAGAAGATTAAGTTAACTAAGCAAAGGTTCCAATACTGTGAGAGAGTTCCCTCTGAGCTGTGAAGTAATGGGGGCTCCTTTCAAACATTACAGGCTTCTGCCTATGTCCTCATTTACACATGAGAGTTAGACTGTATGACTCTTCTGAACACACTACACCCCTTGGGATATAGGACATTTAGAAGTCATATTGTATCCGTGCTGGCCAGCTTTTGCAGTACTAGAGCTTCTATGAAAGCTACTGGATGAGGAAAGTTGGCAATGATTCTACCCATCTGTAGACCCTGCATGTTATAACTTCCTGGAAAGACATTCTCCATGTGATAGTGTGTTGACTCTTATAGGAACAATGAATTTTGGGATTTGATTTTAGGTCTACCACACAGTAGGGAACTCTTGGCTGGTTCCGTAAACTTGGTTAAGAGCCCAATAACTGAGGCCATGGTGATGTAATATGAAAATATCTCTTATTCTAGAGACTGGAACCTTTGCTGGACATCACAGCCAGAGTTCATAATATACCTTTAGGTCACTTAAGACATAAAACTGCTCTCCTACTGTGTACTCAAATTGATTGCTTAGCCCACTTTTAAGAGAAAAATGTAACAATTACCACCGCTTTCCTTGATCTTCCTACATAGACACCTTTTGCAAACTAAACTAATTACTTAATTGTCATGTTAAATTATGTCTTTTTCTGTGCCCCTGATCCACAACAATTCATGTATATCACTTTGATAAAAGAGCAAACATAGAGGTTGAAAACACTCTTAAGTGACTATCCACTAAAACAGTTGAACACATCAGTATTACTGGGCAATCGTGGTATTTGTAATTTTTTTTCCTGTCTGGGTGAGTTGAGTTCAGCTGTGCTCATTACCTTAATCCCTTGTAAGACTCCATGAATGATTTCTGTAAAGTAGCCCACTCCTTCCCCATGTGATTCTTATGGGGAAATTCAATAAAAGAGAGAGCAACAAAAGAGGCAGATACAAAAATTCACACACAAGAACAGATGTAGTGACAGACAGACATAGGGACAGACACAGACTCAGACACAAAAAATGGACACAGGGACAGACAGACTTCAGAAAGACATGGCTTTGGATTCATGCAACAAACAGAGGAGAGAAGACAGAAAACATGGAGAAAATTCAACCTGGAAATGACATCCAGTGGAAGTGCTTTTATTTCTTCTCTTATTGCCACACTGATGTGGTATTGGTGAGCCTGAGTTAATCACTGAAGTGTTGAAGCCACACAATAGGCCCTCTGTTGTTTTGCCATTATAATGGCATCAAGCTGCCTTCTAAGTACTCTCGCTGACACCTATACATTCGAGTAACTGTGATGCCTAATGAGAGAGGTTTCTTTAGAAAGTGGGCTCTGCTGAATGCACAGACTCACACCTGGCCAAAGTTTAGAGAATGCACAACTGTGCAGTTCTCAAACCTCAGCAGGACATCTGAACCATAACATGCTACAAGGCTCAGGGACTGCTTTGGAAGAGAGAGGAAGAGGTTGTAGATGGTTTCTGTGAAACAGTGTCCAGGACACAATGATAATCATACACAGGAAGGGGGTCATAAGGTCCCACCCTCAGTGAGGGATTCTGCTCACTTAATGTGTGCCGGGGCATGGGATGTCATAAAAATTAAAGAAAAAGGTAATGTAGGTAAGAAGTCACACTTTAACTCTCTGGGTTTTAAGGCCAATAGAGCAGTTTGGGTGATGTTTTTACTCATGTGAGAGCAGTTTGGGTGGTGTTTTTACTCATGTGAGAGCAGTTTGAGTATGGAAACCTCAACAAGACTGGTTTGTGCCTTGGCAAAATCCACTAAAATTGTCCAGTTTCCAAAACTGACATTGCTAGCCCAGATACCCAGAAATGGCCTCAACCTGGACTTTTGGAGGATTTCTGGAGGGTAGATAAATCCAACATTCCTTAAAAACTTGTGAAGCTACCTCCTCTTCTCAAAGGGGTCATTTCTCTTCTCACTGGCAGTAGGAAAAATTGACTACCTGTGGTGTCTATTACTATAATAAGGTACAGACTAGCCTCCCGGCTCCTCCAGGAGCACAAGTACCCACTGTACATTTCAGAGTCCATGCTCGTGTTCTAGGTCTTCTACCCTGCTCCCCTACTCTAAACTCCCTCTAGTTCAGAAGCACCCCTATCCCAGCTTCTCATTCTCTTTCTAAACCTATCTTTCTTTCTCCTCCTGTCTCTATGTTCCTCTGCCTCTGTGTCTCCTCCTCTGTCTCTCTCCCTCTGGCTCTCTGCTCTGCTTCTGTCATAGGCAGGTGCAGTTGACTATGTTCAGCCAACATCTATTTCTTCTCTGGGTGATTTGATATGCCTCTTTCTGTTCTAACTCTGATAGCTAAAATTGAAGCTTTCTCTTTAAACATGTCACCAAGAGGTCATGCCATCAGCTTGCAGAACACAAAGAAACAGCTTAAAATATTTTCATAATAGATTTTAATAAAATGCTATTACAAAGTGATATATATATAATTCAATTTTCAAAAAAACTAAACATTAAAATTTATAAATTTTATAAAGTATTTCTGACAGACTATCAGTAGATACCAGTAGCTCCTCATAGGTGCTTCAGTGGAAACTAAAAAGAAAAACAAGAATGATCAGTAGTATCAAGAACATCATGGGTGGCATCGTCAGGATAAGCAGTAACAGAGGCATCACCAGTAGAATCCTATGTAGTGTCATGTCACAATATCATTGCATTGAGAATGGTGAGAAGGTGGAGTCTTGTTTCATTGATTTTATTCTCAGAGGTTGTTTCTTTTGGGGTGTTTGTTTACAAAACGATGCTATCCACATAAGTCATAGTGTATGGACACAGAAAAATAGAAACTAATATCTAACAGTTACATTTCCCAGCTTAGATATTCAGAAAATACAAGTTCCACATTAAGAGTAAAAAATATTTCCTCATTCCAGCATGGGAGACAACTGTGAGCTTACCAACTTTACTTGATCAGTTTGGTTGGACTAAACTGATTTTGTTAATTTTATGTGATGCATTTTCAATATGACTGGAAAAGATAATCATTTTTTGTACTTTTAGGTAATATCTAAAGAGTCCGATACAAAGTATGAAATGTATTTATCATACATATTAGAGCCAAAGAGAATTGGATTTTGAGCACAGAAATATTTATCTATTTTAAGCCATTGTTATGGTCTAACTTACCTTGTTAATCTCCTTGTAACTTTAACTGTGCAGGATTGCTAAATAAGGTTCAATACCCACGTTATCACCGAAGCCACAAATTTCAGCAACAATATTGATGATATGAGGAACAGCAATGATGTGGTCGCTGCCCCACTTGAAAATACTACGGGGTGAGTAATTATTACATAACAGGGGGAGTCAGTGGGATTTGCATCAAAAATCCACATATTTGAGTTCTGAGGAAGGTCCAACGCGTCGCCTGGAATACAAAGAAGAGCAGATTCCTGATCAGTTCTCAGCTAAGACACTGTTCTCTTCTAAGCAGGTATCAAGAACAGGGTCAGAATGTTGCACAGGGTCCATGGTGTCACCAGTGTGGCTACCAGGAGCAAGCGCAGGGTCAGCATGTGTTCTCCCCCTTGCATGCCCAGTGTAAGTAACTAAGGAACGTGTGTGATCCACGGTGGTGCTGTGAACAGTAATTTCCTCAGATGCCTGAAGATTGTCACCTCTGTCAGTAGCATGAGATGTTGACGTTGAGTGAGCGTTGGCAGGAGGCTGGGGCACGACGTTATGCTCATAAACTGGAGGAAGGAAACCTTCTTCCTTCTTTTTGTCAACCTTTAAGGAAATGTGGAGATGTTAGATTTCATTGAAAATTTCACTTATTTTTATTCATTTTAGATCTTATCTGTTAATGTCAGGGTCTTGATTTATAGTCCCCAAATGTTTGTTTGCTCAGGATAATTTTATCACTATAACTGCTGATATCCTGAAACTTTAGCTTCCATTCTGTTTTAGTCAAAGGCCCAGAGTTTGAGAATCTTGAAAGGGGATCTGCTCAGCTTTATGCCTTCTTTTCTACTGTTCTTTGCTACCTCTCTATACTGGGAAGATGAATAAAAAGACACAATGTGTCCTCTCCTGACTTTATGACAAGGATTTTACATTCCATCCAGATTAAGATAATGTGACAATCCGGGGCTTTGGAAACAAAAAGAACCTCTCTCTTCTGCACCATACTAATGCTCTCCCCATGGCCTTTCACAATTACCCATTAGGTTCCCGGGATAATAGAATAGTGAGGGCGACTTCTGAAATGCAGGAATAAAGTGTGCCACTACCCACAGCAGATGGGAACTATGGAGCTGAAGTAAGGGTTCTGGGAGATGCCATTCAAATTCTTACTCCTTAGCTAGGACTGTTTTTTATATATGGCTGATGAACGTAAAGGCCTGTCCCAGCATCTCTATGGTAGCTTCAATAAGAACAGACTCATGGGCTCTTATATTTGAATGTTGGTTTCCAGGTAGTGGAACTATTTGGGGGGAAGGTTAGGAGGTGTGGCCTTGTTGGAGTAGTTGTGTGGTCTTGGGTTTCAGAAGACTGGTGCTATTTCTAGTGAGCTCTCGGTTTCTTGTATAGAGCTAAATGTAACTCTCAGCTGCTGCTACAGCACCATGCCTGCCGGCCTGAATCATGGTGGTGAAGAAACTGTATGTATCCCATTGGAACCATGTGCCACACTCTGAATAAACCCTTCCTTCTAGATGTTGCTTTGGGCATGGTGTTTTATTACAGCAATAGAAAATAATATAACCATCATCCAATGACATGGACAGAGCCTAAAGGATCCATACCCTGAAGGCTGAAGGGGTATTTAGCAGTGGATTATGCCAAAAGAGTTGAGACAATCCATAATGTTTGCTTAGATAGGATACATGGAACACCACCTGATTTAATCAGATACATTTAGGAAGTGCCAGTTTTGAAAATGCATTTGATGCTGTTTGTCAGAAGGGGAGCCTCACCAACTTTTATTTCAATTACAAATAATGATGCTACCTTGTAATCGTTCATGACATCTCAGGGAGATTCCTAACTTAGCAGTCTATGTTTACCTTTCTGTACCAGGTTTGAGGAGACTTTGTTCTACTTGTGTGAAAAACTCAAACGTTCCAAGGCTTACCCAACATCATGAAACAATGTAACACGGAGATGATTAAACAAAATAGCTTAAGAAGCATCATTTGTCAAAGGAAAACAGATGAGGAAGTACACATCCTACATGTATGTCCAAACTGCTCAGTGCACCATGTAAAAATGTTCAGTTCATTGGTTTCCTTGAGAATGATGAACTTGAACACATCAAAGCTTGAGATATCTGTGAGCCTTAGACACATTTTCACATGCCGTATGTTTCTCTCATTGCTCCATCATTAACTAAGTATGCTTAAGCCAGTTTTAAAAAGGGAATGAAAGGGCCACATGGTACAAGTATAGTTTTCCAGGATACATGCCACATGGAAAACAGAAACTCTGAAGATGACTGAGAAGACCCTGAAAATATTTTCCTTATATGCTAGTCACACAACAGGAGCACCAATGGATATATCGACACTGTTTATTATCTGAGTGTGTGTGTGCTTATGTGCTTGATTTAATATGCCAGTTTGTGCTCTGCTAGAGTGTGTGTGTGTGTGTGTGTGTGTGTGTGTGTGTGTGTGTGTGTGTGAAGGGCAGAAGATAACCTTCAGGAGGTGGTTCTCTGCTTTCACTGGGTGAGACAGGGTCTCTCAATGTTTCTGAGCCTCTGTGCATTCCAGTCTGGCTGGTTTGTAGGTTTCAAAGCTGTTCTAATCTCTCAGCCTCCAGTCTGGATTTAGGGATGTTGGGATTACATATGTGAGACACTTGTTGTTTGCTGTTTTCTCTGGGATGGAACTCAGATCAATAGGATTTCAATGTAAGGGCTCTGAACTGCTGGCATGTGTGTGTGTATGCCTCTCTCTGTGTCTGTGTGTGTGTTCTAGCTTTGTAATGCAAAGTTGTGTGTGTGTGTGTGTGTGTGTGTGTGTGTGTGTGTGTGAGAGAGAGAGAGAGAGAGAGAGAGAGAGAGAGAGAGAGAGGAGAAAGAAACGGAGATAGAGGTAGAGATTGATTTTTATCAGTTCAGAAAGAAAATAGAGAAAAACTCATTGTGATGTGAGCTTTTTCTTTCTCCTAAGCTAAGCATCATCTTTGTGCCTTTGGGGATTGTGTCATTTATCAGAGTGTCTGACTGTAGCTCTTCACGAAGATTTCTACTTAGCATTCTGTTAGCATGAGGAACCGACATTATCTAGATCAGGTGGAGATTTTATACTCATTACACTGCAATCACCACGTAATGGGTTCTGGAAAACTCATGTGTTAATATGGTTTTATGCAAATCTAACATCATAAAAGTGATGTCTGCTTTTATTTCAGTCACATCTTTGAAGGATAGAAACAACTGCCCTTTTGCTTTATTTGCCTCAAGAATATGCTAAGATCTCACTTCTGTTAGTGATATTGTGGTTTGTATTCTAGTCCTTGGCATATCCAAGATGTTGCTCCCTTAATACCAAGGACAACACTCCGTGGTCGCCACACTCGTCACATTACCATTTACTTTCTGTATCAGCCTAAAATTTCTACATTAGTCTAAAATTTCCATTTGTATTAATCATGTCAATTTATATGCTAATGATTTTTTTCACTGAAATCTTGGAAGATGTCTGGCAACTGAATGTCTGTTTATTAAAATCACTTGAGATCTGTCTCCCCACTAAGACCTCCCTTGACCAATTACTCACTTTGATGATACATAATAGCTAATATTAATTTAGAAACCAAATTGGATTAGGCTTAAAAGAAAGAACATTTGAGTTTGGTTCTGACAAAATTAAAATTAGGTACTAATGGTTTCATTAAGCGTAATAATTATGTCAAGTCTGCCCCTGTCTCTCCTAATTGTGAACTTAGATGTTTCAAGGTAATTAGCTAGTTGTCAGCCATTTGTAATGGAAACTGGCAATTGGTGTAAGTAGGGTCTACAAACAGAGCTAGCTCTTCTGCTTGCTTTATACCTTCTGAAGGGTTTAAAACACAAAAGAAAATTGCCCATTTCCTTTACATTTTCCACTTTTCTCGAACACAGGTTTTTGAAGTAAGACCTGATAATTCTCTGGATTTCCTCAGTGTCTGATGTTATGTTCCCCTTTTCATTTCTGATTTTGTTAATTTGGATTTTGTCTCTCTTCTTTTGATTGGTTTGAACAAGGGTTTGTCTATCTTGCTGATTTTCTCAAAAAAAGCATTTCTTTGTTCCAGTGACACTTTGTTTCATTTACTTTGTTTCTATTTTATTGATTTTAGTCCTCAAATTGATTATTTCCTGGGGTCCACTCCTCCTGGGTGAGTTTCCTTTTTTTGTTCTAGAGCTTTCAGGTGTTCCGTTAAGATGCTAATGTGAGATTTCTCCAGGTTCTTTATGTAGGCATTTAGTGCTATGAATTTTTCTCTTAGTACTGCTTTCAAAGTATCCCAAAGAATTGGGTATGTCATGCATTCATTTTCATTAAATTCAATAACTGGACCCTTTAAAATGTATTCAGATGTATTACCACAGTTGTTTTCAAAATCAGTGTAATGTGTATTTATTTCTGCAAACCATCCTTGGTCAAGCACAAGGCACCTTCTATTACATGAGAACTGCATGCAATCTTCCACTTTCTGTGTTTCCAGTTCATTCTCTTATTGGGTCATTGCTATCTGCAAGGACTTACTGCTCACTGGAATTTATAGAAAGGATGGTTCACTGATACCAAACACTTTTCTTTGACCAAATTTCCATATAAAACTGTGATAGGTAGACTACTGCTGCATTTTAACAAAATTCATAAGAAAACAAATTTCACAACGGAGAATTTTACCTTAATACCAGAGGTACTGGCCTTGTCCTCTGTTGAAGATGATGGAACACGAGCCTTTCCAGAGAGCCTTTAGAATAAAAACATGCAGTGAGGGGTGAGTTTGGTCCTTAGAGCATCTCTGTTGAAAGATTTATTATCTGTGTACTAAGTAACATTTTTGCATTTATGTAATTCAACGTTGACCCCGTTTTAAAAAGTTTTTGCTTTTGCAGTTTCAACTTGTCTCAATCTATGTAACATTCAGTGAAGACTCACTCATAGTTCTATTTAAAAATAAAAATGTAAAAAGCCAGTGGTTTGGGAGATGGCTCAGTCAATAAGAATGTTTGCTGCCAACACAGATCAACCTGAGTTTGAATCCTCAGCATCCACATAAAAAACTGGGCATGGACACATGCATGTAACCCCAGTACTGTGGATGGAAGAGACAGGGTACCATTTGGGCTTGTTGGCTGCCAGACCAGCTCCAGGGTCAGTCAGAGATCTTATGTCAAGTGTATAAGTTAGAGAATGATACAAGACACCAATGTCCTCCTCTTTCCTTCATGTCTGCACAGAGAAATATGCAAAGCATGCAACAGGCACACACACACACATGCAAAACACACACACACACACACCCAAACACATAAGAGGGGGGAATGGCAGGTTTTGCAAACACTTGTTCTGATGGTTGCAGTAAATGATTGTTATGAGCACTGAATGCTCCCATTTCATTTGTTCCCCTAAACCTAAAGCACCATGGCCTGTTTTCTGTAATAAAAAAAAATAAGGCATTTCATTTCATTTCACTCTCCCAAGGAGTTGTTTGCTTTGGGAAAACATGAAATGTACTCTATGTCTAAGCACTAAGTTGCCATCAGTCTCAAAAGTCGCCATATTTTGGTGCCTTGAAGCTATATTTTGATAGTATGTCCACATGCATATGTCGAAACTCTTTATAGTCAAGGGTATTTCTAAGTCAATTTATAGGACACTGGAGAGCAACATTGTCCCCTCAGCTCTGCTTCATCTGAACTACAGCTAAAAGCTCCAAATTCCAGGGTTTCTGATTGGCAAACTCTGGAACAAACACTTTGTTTTTCTAACTTTCACCTACCTTGGGATTCACCACAGAGGTGGAACTCATTAAGAGGGAAATAAACCTGCTGAACAGAAGCATGTCTATAAGGCCATTCTGAGATGATCATCTCAGCAAAGTCTGGGAGAGTTTTGAACCTTGCCATTTTGCCCACACTCTTCCCAGCAACTTGCCTTAAACATACTAGTTAACAGGATTAATTGCCTGAAAACTAATATATATATACATATATATATACATACATACATATATATATATACATGTACATGATATGTTATGTGCAGTGTATTTGTAAGTATATGTGATTTCAGATACATACATGCCAGTGTGTAGGTGTGGTGATTGGAGTACAGACTTGGGTGTCGGCCCTCACCCTTGGCCATAGTTATATGACTGAATCTCATTCATGAATGCAAGCCCCAGGCTAGCAATCCAGGCAAGCCATCCAGACAATGTGAGAGATGCTCTGTTTCCATCTGCAATCTCACCATAAGCTCCCCAGGATTCTAGAAGCGCACAAGACCAACAGGCCTCATGTGGACCCTGGGCTTCCTTCTCCCATTTTCCCATATGCACAGCCAGCACTTTACCCGATGAATCACCTCCACAGACAGGGAGTCTTAACAGCATTTCATGCTGTATCTGAGGCATAATTCAGCTTTGATTAGCAACTAATCAAAAAGCTAAAATTGTCTTATACAGAGGAAAACATGGTGCCAGCTTCTGAACTTTAAAGTCTCTACATACTCATTGCATTTAAAATCCAGACATTCTTACCCGAGTGAAAGCTGGTCTTTATTTCCTCCATTAACTACAGAGCAGAAACACAAAATATGTTATAAGCAACTGTAGAAAAAAGAGCATTGAATGCTGAGGCTAATACTTCATTACTACATATACTTTGAATCTTTGTAGCCTTTAAAGTAAATACTGATTTATAGACAAAAAATACAAGGATAACTCTTAATTTACACCTCATGTAAGGTTCAAATACAGAGACAATTGTCTCAAAAGTCAATACTAATAATAAATTGGTGTACAAAACATCTATGATCATGAGCATTAGCATTATCAAACAGAGAAACTGACATCTTAACCAGAATCAATATCACAAGCTGAAGTGTTAACATGGTAGCACAGTGTTGCTGCTGTTGATTTTGTCTCTGGAAAAGTGCTGTTAGGAGAATTGTAAGTGAGCATACTCATCTTGCATGGAAGTGAAAAGAGTCTCTCTAAGGTTTGAGTTGAACTTATTCCATTGAAGATAAAAATTCCAGACACAAGGAAGCTAAGTCTATGAGGATCGTTCTTTGCAGCATAGCAAAACTTAAAAAACACAGGTAGACCAAGGGCAAAGAATCTCCAGATGCCAGGGTGGCAAGGCTACAGAGAGAGAGGGTACTGTGTGTACAATCCTCAAGTGCTTCTGAGGAAGCTGCAGAAGCCCCTCAGTTCTAGCTTCTGGTCCCTCACTCATGGGCAGTGCAAAGAAGCTCAGCACCAGTACCTATCACCTACCGTGGTAAGAGCTATTGGAAAGCCTCCTGCAGTAGTTAAGCACCCTAAACTCTATCTCTGGGGTGAGAAGCATGGAAGAAACGTGGGAACCAAGCAGCAACTGCATGGTAGTAGTCCCTTCCAGGAAACATTGAAGTTCCCACAGACAAGGCATGAAGCTCCCACTGCATGCTAAAAGCCCGCCCTCTGAAAAGGAATAAAGCAAATTCTTGTTTGTTTTATTCACAGCATATAAACTGTAATTTAACTTCGTTGGCATTGCCTATGGCTGAAGCAGAGTGTTGGTCCCACCAACAAATGGGTTGCAATGAGGCTTAGCATGTGGGAGACCTCCATCAACCCTCTTCATCACAAAGAAAATCCAAGGTGGTTCCTGTTCACCTGCAAGCTCCGTGGAACCCTGAAACACAGCTTGTTCCAATACTGAGGGGACCTAAGAGCCTGTGAGCTCTGTGGAACTCTGAAACACAGCTTGCTCCAATACTGAGGAGACCTAAGAGACAGCCACAGCAAGGATTGTACCAACATGCCAAGACACTGCTGGCCCCATTTGAAGGAAGAGATGGGGAAAAAAGAGATGAGTAGGTGCCTATGCAAGAATTCCTCCAACATCCTAAAAAAACATGGTAACACCAGAATCCAGTGGACACACAAAAGGTAGACTTGATCATCCTAACCCAGAAGTAGAAGAAAATGACTTTGAATGTAACTTTATGAAAATGATGTATACCTTTACAGAGGAGGTGAAAAACTCCCCTAAAGAAATTGAAGAGAAGACAAACAAAGTTGGAAGAAATTAATAAATCCCACAAAGAAACCCAAAACTACCCATGAAAAAAACAAACAAGTGAAAGAAACAGTTTAAGACTTGTAGACTGAAATAGAGGTAATAAAGAAAACACAAACCAAAAGAATCCTGGATATGGAAAATCTGGGTAAATGAACAGGAACTACAGAGACAAGTATAACCAACAGAATACAAGAGATAGAAGAAAGAATCTCAGGCACTGGACATACTATAAAGAAAATAGACTCTTTGGTCAAAGAAAACATTAAATCCAACAAATTCTTAACACAAAACATTCAGGAAATCTGGGCCACTATGAAAAGGCCAAAACTGAGAATAATAGGGGTAGGAGGTGCCCCTCAATAGAAGAATGGTTAAAAAAGGTGTGGAACATATACACATTAGAGTTTTACTCAGCGGTAAAAAACAATGACATCTTGAATTTTGCATGCAAATGGATGGACATAGAAAACGCTTTACTGAGTGAGGCAAGCCAGACCCAAAAAGAGGAACATGGTATGTATTCACTCATAAGTGGATTCTAACCATAATTAAAGGTCTTTGAGCCTATTATTCGTGATCCTAGAGAAGCTAAATAAGAAGATGAACCTGATGAAGATTATTTAGCTATCCGCCAGGAGGTAGGAAATAGACAAGAGTCCCAGGTAACCTCGGGTGCATGGGGGGGTGGGAGGGTTGTCGGAAAGGGAGAGGGTTAGAGAGAAGGGAGTAGGGGAGGATTGGGGAAAGATCGGGGGACTGGGATGGGGGGGAGGGAGGAAGGATGGATATGGGATCAGGCAAGTATATACCTCAACTAAGGGAATCATTTTAGGGTTTACAAGAGACTTGATCATAAAGGGGATCCCCGGTCCAAGGAGAGATCCCCAGATGGTTCTCTGGACAGAGGAGAGGGTGCCTGAACCGGCCTTGGCCCACAACCATACTGATGAATATTTTGCATGTCACCATAGAACCCTCATCTGGCGATGGATGGAGATGGAGGCAGAGAACCACGTTGGAACACTGGACCTAGCTCCCTAGGTCCAAATAAGAGGCAGAAGGAAAGAGAACGTGAGCAAAGAAGGCAAGGGCAGAGGAAACCTTCATCCGACGTTGGATGGCGATACAGATGGAGACCCATATTGGAACACCGAACTGAGCACTCCACGGTCCAAATGAGGAACAGAAAGATGAAGAAAATTAAAAAAGTAATCAGGACTGCGAGGGATGCGAGCACCCACTGATACAAGGGAACTGATATAATGAGAGTTCACCAAGGCCTTTTGGACTGGGACTGAATGAGGACGTGATCCAACCAGATTCTCTGAATGTGGCTGGCCCGGAGCCTTTTTGAAAAGCCATTGACAATGACACTGGCACTTGCTTCCTCTGCATATACTGGATTTTGGCGCTCCAGTCTGTTTGGACTCTCACCTTTCCTGGACCTGGAGGGAGGGGGGAGGAACTTGAACTTCCCACAGGGCAGGAAACCCTGACTGCTCTAGGGGATGGAGAGGGAGGAAGAGAGGGAGTGGGGGGAGTGGGAGGGTGTTGGGAGGAGGGGCTGAAATGGAAACATTTATAATTTAATAAAAAAAAAAGAAAAAAAAAGAAGACGAAGAACTTCAGTTCAAAGGCACAAAACACATATTCAACAATATTATCGAAGGAAACTTTTCCAACCTAAAGAAGGATATCCCTATGATGTTCAAGAAGCTTACAGAACACTAAATATACTGGATCAAAAGAATAACATCCCCTAGCCCTATAATAATCAAAACAAAAAACATAAGAATAATGAAAGAATATTAAAAGGTGCTAAGGAAAATGGTCAAGTAACATATAAAGGTAAACCTATCAGAATTACGCCTGACTTCTCAATGAAAACCATGAAAGCCAGAAGGTCCTGGATAGATGTGCTGCAGACACTAAGAAACCATGGATGCAAGCCCAGACTACTACACTCCGCAAAGCTTTCACTCACCAACTATGGTGACTCAGAAAGGTCAGTAGGGCCACTAACTAGTGGACTGGGATTGTGGCTCAGTAGGAAAGCCTATGCTTATTATGCAGGAGGCCTCAGTCAGTTCTCACCACCACAAATGCCATGAATAAATAACTTCATAATAAAGTGACACAAAGCTGTCCCCATTACAATCATATTGATTCTCCTCATCTTACTCTTGTGGGAAGAGGGTTTTGGATTCACTACCTAGTGTGGTTGCCACTGCCAAGTTAGATATAAAAGACACTGTGATGACAGTTGCTGAAAGTAAATATTATGTGGTGTTCCCTCCACTGCCACAAAGGCTCTCCAGACTCAATGGAGAGGCAGCTAATTCTTTGAAATACAGAATGATGTTATTTCCTTCACTCTGCTTTTTGTTCCAATTTTTATTTCTGAATCATGCTTTGCAGCATGGAAATGATACACACACCTACCGTGTTCGATTTAAGAAAAACTAAAGAGAAAAGTACTGAAGGCAGAGATAACGGGTAGGGTGCTTGTGTAGAATGCTCCCAAAACCTTGTATTCAATGTCTAGCACTTCAGAAAACAAAACAAAACAAAACAAAAACAAAAAAAGAAGGAAAGAAGAGAAGAAAGGACGGAAGGAAGGAAGGAATGAAGGAAGGAAGGAAAAAAGAAATAATGGAAGGAAGGAAGGAAGGAAGGAAGGGAAAAGGAAAACATGTTAGAATTGATAAATCTTCATAAAAACAATACATTCACTACAGAACAAAGCTTTCACCCTAAAATGGGAGATTTCTAAAGAAAACAATTATACAGTAGGACAAAACTGTCCAAATTGAGAAACTGCACAGAAATTAAAGAGGTCAGAAGATTTTAATTATATCATAAGGTAGAAAAAATATTTAATGAAAGTTATTGATTACTGAGGTTTGTTTGTGACATACTTACATTCTAGTGACACTTACCTGTGTATTGGTATGCAGTACAAAATACAAGGCTTTTGTCATAAAACTAAAGAAGAATATGTATTTCTGATTATCCTATTTGCTGCAATGTGACTATGTAGGACACGTGCTGCGTGAAGTTGATTTCTCCTTTATTCAAAGGCAGTACAGATATCAGCATGAATGTAAAATAAGCAGAGTTTTGACAATATACTTTCACAATTGAAAATTATTTGAAATAGTTTCTTAATTAATTCTGACTTTTCAGAATATTTGAAAACCAGAGACCTGCATTTATACTTGATTTCCATAACTCTTTTAGGGGACCTAAAATCTTTACTCTTCCTTATTTTCTTTAGGGAAGGTAGGAGCAGTTGAAGTCATTCTTACCTTTGTTGATGTTAGCACACTGTTTCTTGGTTTGTTCAGATTCTACTGCAGCTGTTTCTCCACTGTGACATATGTTTAAAAGTGATCATCATTTAACTATTCATATAAAAACACTTAGCATGTTTTCTAATTTTTTTTATTTTTGAGTCCCTAATATAGCTTACATTAGATACATACAAATAATTTTTTGAAACAGGATCTCATTAAGCGTCCAGCTGACTTTAAACTCACTATATGCATCATGTTGGTCTTGAAATCAAAGAGATCTCTGTGTTTACTGCCTTCCAAGTTCTGGGATTAAAGGCATGGGCAACAAGGCCTGGCCTAATAACTCTAAATTCATTCTTCAACAGTTGGTGATGATTAATAACTGCTGTCCTTCCACCTTTCCTCATGGAGAAGAAAAAGTGAAAATTCAGCTCTTGATTAAAATACACACAGAGAGATATCCCTGCTGCAGTGCTGAGAAGTTCTATCCAGAGAGGTGAGTGGGTGCTCACCTGGGCGGTCTGTCCCCAAAGAGAGCACAGCCCCTCCCCCCTCAGCTTCTGTGGCAGGGTCTTTGGTGCTCGAAGAGACCCCTCCCTGCCCCCACTGCTGCTGCCCTTTTGTCTCCTGGGTCCTGGAAATGCCAGATATACCTGCTGCAGTGCTGAGGAGTTTCATCCACAGAGGAGGAGATGGTCAGGCGCCAATGAAAAAATTCCTCCAACAACCTGAAAGGCAACATGACATCTCCAGAATCGAGGCATCACGAAACTAGAAGAATTGAACACTCTACTCTAGAAGAAATAGAAAAAATCGACTCTAAGTGGATCTTTATGAAAATAATAGAGGAACTTAAACAGGAGGTGAAAATCTGCTGTAAAGAAATGGAAGATAGGTATAACAAAAAAATTGAGGAAATGAGTAAAGAAATGGAAGAGAAATATACCAAAAAGTTTGAAGAAATGAGTAATCCGTAAATGAAATTCTGGGAAACCAAGAAAAAAACAATAAAACAGGTAATGGAAACAGTTCAAGACTTGAAAACTGAAATGGAGTCAATGAAGAAATCACAAACCGAGGGCCGGCTGGCTATGGAAAATCTAGGTAAACGAACAGAGACTTCAGAAACAAGCATAACCAACAGAATACAAGAGATAGAAGAAAGAATCTCAGACTCGGAAGACACCATAAAGAAATTAAACGCTCTGACCAAAGAGAACAACAAATTCTCATCACAAAACATTCAGGAAATGTGGGACACAATTAAAAAAAACCAAATCTAAGAATAATTGGGGTAGAAGAAGGAGAATTGCAGATCAAAGGTCCAGAAAATATATTCAACAAAATTATAGAAGAAAACTTCCCCAACCTAAAGAACGATATCCCTATAAAGGTTCAAGAAGCATACAGAACACCGAATAGACTGGAACAAAAAAAAATCCCCTTGCCATATAATAATCAAAACACAAAGCATTCAGATTAAAGAAAGAATATTAAGAGCTGCAAAGGAAAAAGGTCAAGTAACTTATAAAGGTAAACCTATCAGACTTACACCGGACTTCTCTATGGAAACCATGAAAGCCAGAAGGTCCCAGATAGAGATAATGCAGAAATTAAGGGACCATGGATACAAGCCCAGAATACTATACCCAGCCAAGCTATCGTTCACTATCAAGGGAGAAAACAAAATATTCCAGGATAAGAACAAATTTAAACAATAAGTAGCTACAAATCCAGCCTTACAGAAAGTATTAGAAGGCAGATCACAACCCAAGGAATTCAACATTCCCAACACCGCCTACAATAACTCAGACATCTGGCAACCCTTCACAAGCAAAACTCAAAGAATGGAAAAACAAACACTCTACTGCCCCCCCCAAAATAACCGGAGTCAACAACCACTGGTCATTAATATCACTTAATATCAATGGACTCAATTCACCTATAAAAAGGCACAGACTTAGAGACTGGATACGAAAACAGGATCCAACATTCTGCTGTTTACAAGAAACACACCTCAGTCACAAAGACAGACATCTACTCAGAGTAAAGGGCTGGGAAAAGATTTTCCAAGCAAACAGACCTAAGAAACAAGCAGGTGTGGCCATTCTAATATCTAAAAAAAATGACTTCAAACTAAAATCTATCAGAAGAGATAGAGATGGACATTTCATACTCATAACAGGAACAATTCATCAGGAGGAAGTCTCAATCCTGAATATCTATGCCCCTAATACAAAGGCACCCACTTATGTAAAAGAAACACTTCTAGAACTCAAGGCAGTCATCAAACCACACACACTAAGAGTAGGAGACTTCAACACACCTCTCTCATCAATGGACAGATCAATCAGACAGAAACCCAACAGAGAAATAAGAGAATTATTGGAGGTTTTGAATCAAATGGACTTAACAGATATCTATAGAACATTCCACCCAAATAGGAAAGAATATACCTTCTTCTCTGCAGCCTATGAAACCTTCTCAAAAATTGACCACATACTTGGTAACAAAGCAAACTTCCACAGATACAAAAAAATATTAGTAACCACCTGTGTCTTCTCAGATCATCATGGATTAAAGTTAGAATTCAACAACAATGCTACCCCCAGGAAGCCAACAAACTCATGGAAACTGAACAGACAACTACTAAATCACCCCTGGGTCAAGGAAGAAATAAAGAAAGAAATTAAAGTCTTTCTTGAATTTAATGAAAATAATGACACAACATACTCAAACCTATGGGACACTATGAAAGCAGTGCTAAGAGGAAAGTTCATAGCACTAAGTGCCCAATTAAAGAAAACGGAGAAAGCACACATTGGAGACTTAACAGCATACTTGAAAGTTCTAGAAAAAAAAGAAGCTGATTCACCCAGGAGGTCTAGAAGACTGGAAATAATCAAACTGAGGGCTGAAATCAACAAAATAGAAACACAGAAAACAATCCAAAGAATCAAAGAAACAAAAAGATGGTTCTTGGAGAAAATCAACAAGATTGACAAACGCCTATCCAAGCTAATCAAACGGCAGAGAGAGAACATGCAAATTAATAGGATCAGAAATGGAAAGGGGGACATAACCACAGACACAGAGGAAATTCAGCGAATCATTAGATCTTTACGAAAGTTTATATGCCACAAAGTTGGAAAATGTAAAAGAAATGGACATTTTTTTAGATAAGTACCATAAACCAAAGTTGAACCAAGAACAGGTGAACAATCTACATAGACCTGTTAGTCGTGAAGAATTAGAAGCTGTTATCAAAAATCTCCCTACCAAAAAAAGTCCAGGACCAGATGGTTTCAATGCAGAATTCTACCAGAACTTCTAAAAAGAGCTAATACCTATACTCCTTAATGTATTCCACAATATAGAAACAGAAGAGTCATTGCCTAACTCCTTTTATGAAGCTACAGTTACCCTAATACCAAAACCACACAAAGACACAACCAAGAAAGAGAATTACAGGCCAATCTCACTCATGAACATCGACGTGAAAATTCTCAATAAAATACTGGCAAACCAAATCCAAGAAAACATTAGAAAAATTATCCATTATGATCAAGTAGGCTTCATTCCAGAGATGCAGGGCTGGTTCAACATACACAAATCTATCAATGTAATCCATCATATAAATAAACTGAAAGAAAAAAACCATATGATCATTTCATTAGATGCTGAAAAAGCATTTGACAAAATTCAACACCCATTTATGATAAAGGTGTTGGAGAGACTGGGGATACAAGGATCATACCTAAATATAATAAAAGCAATATACAGCAAGCCGACAGCTAACATCAAATTGAATGGAGAGAAACTCAAAGTCTTTCCACTAAAATCAGGAACACGACAAGGCTATCCACTCTCTCCATACCTCTTCAATATAGTGCTTGAAGTTCTAGCAATAGCAATACGACAACATAAGGGCATCAAGGGGATTCGAATTGGAAAGGATGAAGTTAAACTTTCGTTATTTGCTGACGATATGATAGTGTACATAAGCAACCCCAAAAACTCTACCAAAGAACTCCTACAGCTGATAAACACCGTTAGTAATGTGGCAGGATACAAGATCAACTCCAAAAAATCAGTTGGAGTTGATATACACAAAGGGTAAAGAAGCAGAGAGGGAAATCAGAGAAACATCACCTTTCACGATAGCCACAAATAGCATAAAATAACTTGGGGTTACTCTAACCAAGGAAGTGAAAGACCTATTTGACAAGAACTTTAAGTCTTTGAAGAAAGAAATTGAGGAGGATACCAGAAAATGGAAAGACCTCCCCTGCTTTTGGATTGGGAGAATCAACATAGTAAAAATGGCAATTTTACCAAAAGCAATCTATAGATTCAATGCAATCCCCATTAAAATCCCATCAAGCTTCTTCACAGACCTTGAGAGAACAATAATCAAGTTTATATGGCAAAACAAAAAAACCCAGGAGAGCCAAAACAATCTTATACAATAAAGGAACTTCTGGAGGCATTACCATCCCTGACTTCAAACTCTATTACAGAGCTACAGTATTGAAAACAGCCTGGTATTGGCATAACAACAGAGAAGTAGACCTATGGAATCGAATAGAAGACCCGGATATTAATCGACAAACCTATGAGCACCTAATTTTCGACAAGGGAGCTAAAGGTATACAAGGGAAGAAGGAAAGCATCTTTAACAAATGGTGCTGGCATAACTGGATGTCAACCTGTAGAAGAATGAAAGTAGATCCATATCTATCACCAGGCACAAAAATCAAGTCCAAATGGATTAAAGACATCAACATTCATCTGTCCACTTTGAACCTGATAGAAGAGAAAGTGGGAAGGAGTCTACAAGATATAGGCACAGGAGGTCACTTCCTAAGTAGAACCCCAGTAGCACAGACAATAAGAGAAACAATGAATAAATGGGACCTATTGAAACTGAGAAGCTTCTGTAAAGCAAAGGACACTGTCAGTAAGACAAAAAGGCTACCTTCTGACTGGGAGAAGATCTTCACCAACCCCTCATCAGACAAAGGTCTGATCTCCAAAATATACAAAGAACTCAAGAAACTAGACACTAAAACTCTAATTAACCCAATTAAAAAATAGGGTACTGAACTGAAGAGAGAATTCACAACAGATGAACTTCGAATGGCCAGAAGGCACTTAAGGACATGCCCAACCTCCTTAGTGATCAGGGAAATGCAAATCAAAACCACTTTGACACTCCACCTGTCAGAATAGCTAAACTCAAAAACACCAATGATAGCCTATGCTGGAGAGGATGTGGAGTGAAGGGAACACTCATCCATTGTTGGTGGGAATGCAATCCTGTGCAGCCACTGTGGAAATCAGTGTGGTGGTTTCTCAGGAAACTGGGAGTCAACCTCCCTCAGGACCCAGCAATTCCACTCTTGGAAATATACCCAAGAGATGCCCCATCATACTACAAAAGTATTTGTTTAACTATGTTCATAGCAGCACTATTTGTAATAGCCAGAACCTGGAAACAACCTAGGTGCCCCTCAATAGAAGAATGGTTAATAAAGGTGTGGAACATATACACAGAGTTTTACTCAGCGGTAAAGAACAATGACATCTTGAATTTTGCATGCAAATGGATGGAAATAGAAAACGCTTTACTGAGTGAGGTAACCCAGACCCAAAAGGAGGAATATGGTATATACTCACTCATAAGTGGATTCTAGCCATAGTTAAAGGTCTTTGAGTCTATAATTCGTGATCCCAGAGAAGCTAAATAAGAAGGTGAACCTGAAGAAAATCATATAGTTATCCTCCTGGATATTAGAAGTAGGCAAGATTGCCAGGCAAAATTGGCTGCACGGGGGTAGGGGGGTGGAAGTAAGGGGAGATGGTTAGGAAGAGGGGGAGGATTGAGGATGGCTTGGGGGAATGGGAGGGGGAGGGAGGAAGGATGGTTATGGAAGCACGGAAGTTTATATTTCAACTAAGGGAGTCATTTTAGGGTTTGCAAGAGACTTGATTCTGGAGGGGTTCCCAGGTCCAAAGGGAGGTCCCCAAATGGTACTCTGGGTAGCAGAGGAGAGGGTGCCTGAACTGGCCTTGGCCCATAACCATACTGATGAATATTTTGCATGTCACCACAGAACCTTCATATGGCGATGGATGGAGATAGAGACAGAGACACATATTGGAACACTGGACTTAACTCCCTAGGTCCAAATGAGAAACAGAGGGAGGGAGATCATGAGCAAGGAAAGCAAAATCAGAGGGGGCCTTCATCCGATGATGGATGGATATAGACGGAGACCCACATTGGAGCACTGGAAGTCAGGACTGCGAAGGGTACGTTCACCCACAGATACAATGAACTGATCGAATGAGAGCTCACCAAGGCCAGCTGGACTGGGACTGAATGAGCATGTGATCAATCCGGATTCTCTGAATGTGGCTGATATGGAGGCTCACTGAGCCCCCAAGGTCCAAATGAAGACTGAGAAACCATAGACAATGGCACTGGGTCTTGTTTCGTCTACATGGACTGGCTTTTTGGGATCCTGGTCTGTTTGGATGCTCACCTTCCTGGACCTGGAGGGAGGGGGAAGGAACTTGGATTTCCCACAGGGCAGGAAACCCTGACTGCTCTTGGGAATGGAGAGGGAGGAGGAGAGGGAGTGGGGGGAGCGGGAGGGTATTGGGAGGAGGGGAGGAAGTGGAAAGAGTGTTTTCGGATACTTGAATAAACAAGTCTAACGGAAAAAAAAAGAAAAAAAATATGAACACAAAAAGAGAAGTAAAGTGTATTTTGGTTACTCAAGAAACTTTCAAGAGTGTTCTGAAAACAAATATCATGTATCACATCATATTAGCAACTCAGGTAAGAGAAAAGGACAGTGGCTTCAATTATGAGTGCTTTGAAAGAAGATCTAAGACAATTGAAAATATAATGATTTATAGTATCTGAAATTCATATTTATAAATTAATATAAGCCATTTTCATTAAAATCATAAAAATTTAAACCACCCTAATGTCTGGATTCTGGAGAGAGCTTAGTGAACAATATGTTTTCAACACATTCATGAGCATGGGAGCTCAGATCCCCAGAGAAGTTCAAAGAATCGCACTCATCTGAAATTCTACTGTGCATATGGTAACATAGGGTACATACAGGAAAATATACAGAAGTTGTAGGCCATATATGTCCAGGCAAGAGCTTATACTAAAAGTGAGAGAGGAAAGGATTGACATTCAAAGTTGCCCCTTGCTATTTTCATGGTTGCATATTATCCCACATGCAACCACACATGCGCGCTCTCTCTCTCTCTCTCTCACACACACACACACACACACACACACACACACACAGTGGGGAGAAAGATTTAAATGAATTCCCAATGTTGAATTTAGTGACCTCTTTTTGAGATTATGACCAGGCAATGAGACTCCTGAATAGTTCTTCTTTAGTTTCTTCCAGGAAAAACAATTTTATTTGATAGATTAAGACAAAAAGAAAAGCCCTTTAAGAATAAGGTTCAAATTATAAGGCATTAGAGACCCATCAATAAAATAACAAACATTCAAAGATTGGACATAGCTCCTCATGTATATATTGTTTATCTGGATATAATTGCTCATTTCTGAATTAATTGATTATTTCAGACTTGTGAAAGTAAATATTAATGTTGGTATTTAATATTTTCTGATACTTTATCACAATAAAATAAATAATAATAAAAAAATAAAAAAATAAAACACACACTCACACACACACACACACACACACACACACACGAATGATAGCAGTGCTTTTTCCATACGATTTGCTTTGAATGCTGCAGTGACCTTGCATTATATGCTCGTGGAGTCAGTGCTCCTCTTCCATTCATCTGCCTGCATGTCCCCATGGCCCCACAGTCCTAACTCTGTCAGAACTCTTTGGAGGCATTCTGTTGAGTACTATGCTCTCAATGGTCAGTATATGAAAAAGTATTTTTTTTTTTTTGCTTCTAAGCATCCTTCTGCCTGCATTCTCAGAAGCCATGACAGTTGTGGTACCTTCAAATTGTTTTAACAGTTCACTCATGTGTGAATGCTGAAACCACCGCCTGGCTGTTTCTTTATTTAGTGACTTTTTGTGTAATCCTGAGTCTTTGGAACTCACGACCAGCTTCAAAACTCAAGGAAAGCAACATTCTTTTGTCAGCTATATTCTTCCCAGGTCACAGCTAAGACTGCTGGACTTCGGGGCCTATTGCCAGTATACTCTGGACCAGCAGCTTTATTCTCCTAGCTTCTGCTTTCGCCGTTCCTTTTACATGCTTTGGCTGTCATCACGGTCTTGGAGCTTGTCATGGGACTTTTCACCTGCGGTGTGAACCTTGTCCAAAATAGCACCTCTGCTGAAGTGATCTCCAGCAAACTGTAGGAAAACCTTCAACCTTGACCACTATTTTCAATGTCTTTTGAGCAGATAATGATCCCCAGTCTTATTAGATCAACAATCTAAATGTAACTTTTTCATCTTCATATTTGATATGTGTCCCTGTTCACATGTGTGTATGCATTTGTGTCTGTTGATCCTAGTGCATGTTTTTTAGGTCAATGGACATTTTTGACTGCCAGTTCTTACCTCCTAACTCAGTTTTGAGGCAGAGTTTCTTGTTGTTAACAGCTGTAAAAGCAAGACTAAAGTATAACTTTCCGGACAGCCTCCTGTCTCCATCTCCCATGGCCCTCGAGGTTCCCTGAGATTAAAGATGCACACAAGCACATGAGGCCCTTTCTGTGTTCTGAGGAGTTGAACTCTGAAATCTTGGGTTTGTGTAATAAGTACTTTATTCCTGAGACATGTTCCTAGTCATGAATTCCTAAAATTGTGTTATTACATGTCAAAGACACAAGCATACTTTCTCTATTTGCTTCAAAAGTACCAGCTTTACAAATTTCTGTTTATCTTGTATTAAAGGAAGAATAAATGACCTCAAATGGTTCTTATTAGAGAGAAACACAGGCCCTCTAACTGGATTAGAGGTTTAATTGAAAGTGTTCTGCACTCAGAAGCCTTAGTTCCATAATTAATAGCAATACACTTATAACCACTTCTTTAATTTAGGCTGAAAGTCTTCTTTTAAAAATTGAGTATTTTAGAGCCAGATAGATGGCTCAGTGGGTATACATAATTGTCACAGTAGCCCAGAATTTGAATACCTGTAATTCAACAAAAACTCAGACACTGTGTAATGTATCTATAATCCCAGCACTTTTATAGTACAAAGGAGGTGGAGGTAGTAAAATACCAAAGAGGCTTCCCAGCCTGCTCACCTGGAGTAAGTGGCCAAGTGCCAAATAAAAATAGAAAACACAATAGCATTGGGATTTAATTCTGCTGCATGGTCTAACTCTGTGGGAGCCTGGTTTATTTGGCTGTTCACCTTTAAAGACCTGTATGGATGGGGAAGGACCTTAGACTTCCCACAGGGCAGGGAAATCGGACTGCACTTAAGACTAGAGAGGGAGGGAGAGGAGGAGAGCGGGGGGGGGGGGAAGGGAGGCGGGGAAGAGGGGGAAATTTTTAATAAATAAAAAAATTAGAACACATGCCTCAAATAAGATGGAAGGCAAAGCCATCACACAGTGTTGTACTGTATTTTGGACGGGACACAAAAACAAGTACATGAAGATGAGGGATGCTCAACCATGTTTAGAATATATGGTATGCAAAAGTGTATTTTCAATAAAAAATACACAACACACAGACTTTACTTTTTAATTCATCTGACTTTAAACTTACACATATGAACAAAAAAGGTAATCGTTTGGTTTTTAATGCTGAACTCAACTTAAATACCAAGTGTCCCATTTAGAGCTGCTATTTCTATGATAAAACACCATGACCAAAATGAACTTGGGACCAAAGAATTCATTTGGCTTATATGTCCACATCATAGTTCATCATTAAAGGGAGTCAGGGCAGGAACTCAAACAGGGAAGGAAGCTGGAGGCAGGAGCTTACAGAGGCCATGGAAGGGAGCTGCTTACTGGATTGCTCATTCTGCTTTCTTATACGACTCAGGACCATGAGCCCTGGAACAGCACTTCCCATGATGTGTTGGGTCCACATCCATCAATCACTAATTAAGAAAATGCCTTACAACCAGATAGTATGGAGGTATTTTCTCAATGGAGTCTTTGTTCTTTGTACTCATTTTGGACAAGTGTCCCTATCCAGATTAACTGTTTCAAGAGTTTGGGTGCACAGATTCACATCTGACCAACACATTGTCAAGATATTTCAGACAGGACACCAGAAAAAATAATAGCATCTGGTAATATCATCTAATCGATGGATAACGGAATCTATTTGCTTATTCAAAATTCACTTAAAGCAGATTGAGTGATCAAAGAAATATTTGAAAAAAATATTTAAGTTGAACATATTTAAGAATAAAATATCTAAGGAAGAGAATAAGAAATAATAAAATTATACATTTCAGTGTTGAAAATAAAGTTGAGACGTTTCAAAGTAAACAACACTAATGTGAAGTTGCCTTAACAAGTAGAAAATTGCCAATCAAGTCAGATTAGAAACGACAACTTGTTTTTAAATGGGAATCTGAGCCCTGATACACACTGTTCCTTTGTTTATGATGGAACAGTCTCTTTTCCAGCTCACACTCCCTGTGAGCTAGTCTTTCTCAATAGGTGCTTATGAGTTGAAGCCATATTCCCTCTACCATTTTGGTGTTCATTACTTAAGCAATGACACCCTCAAAAATGGCACTAAGATTGTAAAAAAGAAATGGTACCTATTTGGCGCAAGCTCCTCATGTGCATCCGCACCATTCTGAATCAGGAACTCCGCCATTTCAGGCTGATTTTCATTTATTGCCAGCCTGTAAGGTGTCAATCCATACTGCAAAGGAAAATTTTCATTTTATAAACTGACATGCTTCTCAACTGAAAAATGTATCACCGATTTTGTAAAGAAAATGAGTCACAAAAGGATAGATTTTCCTTCAGTCCTTGCTGCAGATTCACACACACAGGACTTCCCTTTCCTTTGAAAAGGAAACATTTTTCCCTGTCCAACAATGCCCATGAACACCACTTTTTCCAGAACTTCCCACAAACGCTTGCTAGTTCCAAGTTTCTTAGCTCCATGGAGATGTGCCTCCATTGCCCCAATCCTAAAACATGGCGGTAGATTTGGTGTGCATCTGTTGAATGAGTGAACTCAAGTGGCATCTCTGGAGCAGTTTCTCAATCTGTATTTCAAAACTATTTTCCCGAAACTAAAAATTTTCTCCCAAACCAAACATCATTTCCTGTTGCAGTGGTCCAAAAAATGCTGGAGGAAGACCTAAGACTCAAATGGTATGTAAACACAAAGAGTGCTTATTCTTCAGAAATAGCCAGCATGCAACAGTCCATCACCCATATAAAATGTTAATGAGGACCAGGGACAAAGACTTGCAGGCCCTTTGAAGGAGGACATGGGGAATTCTAAGTATCTTTTTAATAATTGGGCAGTCAGGGAGCAGTAACATGGGGGGCATGTTGATTGGACAAAACTAGTAACAGTTTCATCCACTGTGGAAATTTTGTGTCACTATGGTCAGGAGCAGCCAGAGCCTGCAACTCTGGTCTCCCAGCCTTGTAAGGCCAGGTTTGGAACTGTTTAGCCAATTGGGGAACTGGAGAATTGACTGGGGAACTTCCTGGATTCAGGCTTAGGTCATTAATTACAATGGAGTTGCTCCTTGTCTAAGATAAGAATCACATTTTGGCTCCTTCATTATGTACATATAAAATCTGAAAAAGTTAAGTGAAAAAGTCTTCCCAGTATGTTTTCTTCAATGATCAAATTTCCACATTTACCTGTGTGCCTGTGACCTTCCCACTCTAGCCTCATCTCTGAGGGACAAGTCATATCAGTAGCTTCTTAATTGCAACAGATTTGTATTTTCTACAGACATTTATCTTAAAATTATTTTTTCTATTGTTTGTGTGTATGTGAAGTATGTGTGGGCCCAAGTCCTTTACTTGTTCAATTTTAAAGTAAAGCCCAAGTCTGAAACAAAAGGTGCTGTGCTGAGTTCCTTTAAGTTACCTATAAAACTATGAAAAACAGATTAGGAAAAAATGCTTGACTCTGAACAGATTCAGTGAGACTGCTTGAGCTTCAGAATGTGGAAAGTGATCTGAGTGTCATTGCTGGAAGTACATTGTGAATGAAGCTGAATGATTCTTACCCCCGTTTTTGCTGTAATATCTGCATTATACTCTAACAGCTTGCGGACAACTGTGGTTTTTCCCCTGCAAATAGCATGGTGTAGGGCAGCATGTCCGCTGTCATCGACAATGTGGGGATCAGCACCGTGCCTGAGTAGGATACAGATGCACTCAATGTTGTCCCTCTCGGTGGCCTGTGGGTATTGTATAAAGAAAGAGATACTGAAATCAAGAACTTGAATAAGCATTCCAACAATTCCACTGAATAGTTACCCTTGGATCAGACCAATTATTTAGGTTATGCATATTATCCCTCTCTTTTTGAGAGAGGGTCCTCAAGTACCCAGATGTTCCTAAATTCATAACCTCCCCACCAAAGTTTTCCAAGTGGTAGAGTTTCAGAGGTGTGCCACCACACCTAGATATTAAAGCATTTCACTAGCACTGTTTGGCCATTGCTGTAGTGGGGGAGGTTGCTTGTTCATTTCCTTGTTTTGATACCGTGGAAGAAGTTGAAGACACCTGGAAAGAAGGAACCTCACTTGAAGAACTGCTTCGACCAGACTGGACTCTGGAAAGCCTGTATAGTATTTTCTTGATTGAGGTTGATATGGGCGGGCACAGCTTCCTAGGGGTGGTGGCATGACTGGGAAGGTTGTCCAGAGTAGTATAAGAAATCTGAGCAAGTCTTGGACAAAGCCATGGAAAAGCATCATTCCCCCATGACCTCTGCTTCATTTCCTGCCTCAGGTCCTGATTGAACTCCTGACCTGGTTTCCCTTCATGAATGACTGTGATGTGGAATTGTAAGCCAAATAAACCTTTCCTGTCCTGAGATGGTTTGGGCCAGTGCTTCATCACAGCAACAAAAAACAAATAAGGACAATTTCTAATCCATTTTATACGAAAAGTGTTTCCCGATAGCTACCTTGATTAATGGTGTTCGGCCTTCATCATCCTTCATATTAATATTGATACAGATGTTGGATAATAGCAACTCTACCACGTTTGGATGATTATGGGCAGAGGCGTAATGTAGTGGACTCCTACAAATTGAGAGGACATTTTAGGAAATTACAGATTATTATGTAAAGGCACACTCAAGTGTAAATAGTAGACACCAATGTGCATTTCCTTCTGATGTAAGAGAAGAAACTAAAATTTTCTTATTTATTTATTTCTTTTCTCAGGTGTTCATCTAGTCTGTTTGGATGCTCACCTTCCTAGACCTGGAGGGATGGGGGGGAGGAACTTGAACTTCCCACAGGGAGGAAAACCTGACTGCTCTTAGGACTAGAGAGGGAGGAGGAGAGGCAGTGGGTGGAGTGTGAGGGTATTGGGAGGAGGAGAGGAAGTGGAAATTTTTATAAATAAATAAATAAGTAACTTTAAAAAAACTGAGCAAATCTGTCCAGAAGGAGATAACCTATGGTATCATAGCTCCCTTGCTTTGATTTTCAAAAAGCTTTAAGGCAAAAAATACTAGGGATTCAACTGAGCATCATTCATTGTTTTCAATATTTAAATTTATAGAACGTCAGGAAAGCTGACTGGACAAATGTAATATTTTAAGAATGAGAGGGTCTTGAGAGCTAGTAGATTTGTATGCTGTACAGTAGATATTTAAGTTACATACAGGGAATAAGTGGACTGGCAGAATGGATAAATACAGCTGGAAAATTCAGTGTTTTTAAAGAATACAGTTATTAAGCAAAAATACTTTGAAACAATAATTTACTGTTCTATTATATGTATGAAGCTCTAATTTGGAAGACTGAATAACGATAGACTAAATAACTTCTTATGGAGAATCTACGGTTGAGGGTCATTGTTTCCTGCCTATAATCTATTGAGAAATAAGAAACAAGGACAAGGAAAGAGGGCTGCAGTGTTAGTTAAAACTCAGTTGGGAAATCACTCGCCCTTCAAGCCTGATACCCCAACTTCAGAACCCCCAGCACCTTGAGAAACTGGTGCTGGAGATGTGGATACAGGAGGATATCCAAAGCGTGCTTGCCAGCAAGTCTAGGTCAATCAGTATACTCCAAGACTATCAGTCAAACACAGTGGGGATTTGGGTGAGAGAATCTGTCTAAAAAGCTGAAGTGGAGGAACCACAGGGTGGTTCATCACATGAGGCCACCTACTGGCAGAACCAATGGCCTACATTCAATGCCCAGAATCCACAAGGTGGCAGAACACAGCTGTCAATAGTTCTCTTCTGACCTTCACACACTTGGTGGGCATGTGTGAGCCACAAGTGAACACACACATGTGATTTTTTTTAATAGGATGAAAAGAAATTTTCAAAGAGAATGTCAACCGCTAGCCTTCACATATGTACCCAAACACACACAACATGTATATAAATAAGGGGCCGGGGGATAGAGTTATAGTTCAAGTTGAAATTTTCCTTATGAGATTCCTCAGCAAGCATGAAACAGACATAAGATTTCTTGGTGATTCTTTGTGGGTTTCTTTGATTTTGAGTTGACTTAATATGTGAAAATTTATCTTATGACACAATTTTCTGTGTTGCATATAACAGCATTAAAACCATATACATAAGGGCTGGAGAGATGGCTTGGCATTTACAAGTGCTAGTTTTTCCTGCAGAGGACCTGGGTTTGATTCCTAGCACCCACAAAGCAGATCACAACTGTCCATGGTTCCAGTTCCTGGAGATCCAACACTCTCTTCCTATGCTTGTGCAGTACACTGAAAATACATGCAGGCAAAACACTCAAACCTAAAAATTGTAAGTGTACACATAAAAAGATGTATGTGGTTTTCTTAGCTAAATTCCTTTAAAGCCCCCAATAAAGTGCTCTAAAAGAGACAATGTAAAGGGATTTGTAAATTAACTGAAGTTCTTTGTTTTGCTTCTCTTAAAGAAAGCCTAGGAGCTGCCCTTCCAAGGTGCGCAGGTTTCAGGTGCCTAGGAGCCTAAAGCAGGTACAAAACCCAGAGGTCTCCATGAAAGAAGAGCCTTAAGCATGACATCTGCCCTCCCTCAGGCTGCAGATCTGGAAGGTATGTTTCTCCCTGGTATACCCTGACTGTCCCCTACAGTTTCTGCCCCTTCTGCCCCCTGGCCCTCCCCCCTCCCCAGGCCCCATTACCTGCCCCTTCGGTCGCATTCATTGACATGATGTTTTCTGCCATTCATGTATCGCTCCACTAAGGCAACATCACCCACACTGGCCGCCCTTTGAAACCTCCCCACGGGATCATAACCAATTAAATTAAGGGGAAAATGCTGCCTTCTCTGACCCAAGCACCCACAAGCCAGGCAGGCAGGCCACAGGCGGGTGTACCAGCGAGTCCGCCGCCGAGGGGCTCTAACTGTAAAAGCATCGTATTCAAAATCCTCCGACATGTTGAGCCTCAAGGCTCCACAGGCCCTCCTGGCCCTCCCGGTCCTCCCTTCCCTCCCTGTCCTCCCTGCCCTCCCGCCCCTCCCTGCCCTCCCGGCCCTCCCTGCCCTCCCAGGCCTCCCTGCCCTCCTGGCCCTCCCTGCCTTCCCAGCCCTCCTGGCCCTCCCAGCCCTCCTGGCCCTACTGTCCCTCCCTGCCTTCCCCTTTAGCCACCCACACCCTCACAAACCCAAAAGTAAATGATCCAAAACAATGACTAAGTATCCCCACTGAACCAAATAAGCGTCCTGCTTGGGCAGATCCTTGGTTCAGTGTGAGCTGAACTCTGCTTCATTCTTAGCAACACAATTCTATGGGCATAGTGATGTACTGTGAGCTCACAATGGTACTCAGCAACTGAGCACCATGTGTGTGTTCTGTGCATGCCCAGGTCAGACTCAGTGACTCAGTGACAAAAGCATACAGTGCTCAGTACATGTAGACAAATATTGTTGTTTTCTCTTTTAAGGGTGTTTTGGTTCTGATATGGGAATCTCAATTCTGAATACCCACAGAGGTATGGAACCTAGTAAGGGACCAGAAGGGAGGACACTATCTCTCAAGGAAAGGAAAAAAATCTATAGTGTTATGTAGCTATAGAGAAAAACTAGAGTTGGGTGGTTTAATGAAAGGGAGATGGAACAGAAAGGTAAAGGAGGGGAAATGGAGAGGGACAACAAATACTGAAGGTCTTTAAAAATCTATATGGACAGCAACTACCCTCAGAAGCTTCCTGTACACATGTGAAAGGAATTCACAAGGAGACAAAAACAACAGGGGAGAGAAGACTTCAACTAGATATCATGTGCCACCAAATTAAACCTCCAGTGCCAGGAACAGGTTACAGCCTCTTGAGTCATTAACCAAAGGGACCCATGGAAACCACCAAATAGCATAGGCTATTGCCAAGGCTCTTGGTTGCTCACACAACCTGATGTTAAGGTCTTGTTTCTGGAGGTAACACTTCTGTCACTGAATATGGAGAAGTTGAGCTGATGTCTAACTACATTATTTACCTACTAACCACAGTTCACTGTACTGGAAGGTACTCTGCACGCTCCAGGAGGAGAAAAATAGTCCTCAATACCTCTCAGCACAAACCCTTCAACCTACAATCACACCCAAATGTAAGGAAGCTCACAGATACCTGTAACCTGTAAATTTATATCTAGAGAATCCAAAACCCTCTTGTCTCTTTGCAGGCACCAGACATGCACAGAGTGAACATACACATATGCAGACAAAAACATACATAGACATGAAATGTGATCTATAGCTATTGAGAAGTAATACATTTATGTAGTAAGTTCACTCTTTTCAAGTATATAACCCAGTATGTTTTTTTTACTATGTTCTTAAAATTATGCAACCATAATTCTATTTACTTGCAAAATAATTTTGTCATTAGAGAAAAAACCCTTTATTCATTAGTAGTTACTCTTCATTTCTCCAGACCCCCACCACCTATTAGTTACCAATCTAACTTTCTGTTCCAAGTGTCTCATTCTGGGTATATAAGAGAAATCAAATAATCTGATAAAGAAGTGTCCTATTCTTCAGTACTTTGGCTACTTTCAACTGAGCTTAATGTTTGTGATATTTATTCATGTTATACGATGTATCAATTCTCTACTTCTTTCCATGACTAGAAACTAGACCACTGTATTAACACACCACCCTTTGTTTACCTACTCATCAAGCAGTAGGTAATAGGGGTTTCTCTCTTTTTTCTTATATAAAAGCTCAGGTGCTAGTGACTGCACCATTTTAATTTACATTCCAACAGTAATGTAGTAGGTTCCTGTTCTCTGGTATCTTTACACCCCAACATGTGCCCCAGCACCTGTGCATGCTAGACAAGTGCTTTACCTGTGACTTATATCCAAAGCATGCTACATCTGCTTTTCAATTGCTAGACCCTATTTTGCTGTCTAGCTTCAACCTCATATGACACACACACACACACACACACACACTCCTCTACCAAGTGCAGGAATTGCAGAAATGTATCACCAGGATTGACTTATCTTTTGTATTTTCACCATCTCGATGATATCAAGTATCTTCTCATTGAAATTTGATTTGCAACACTTGATGGCTGATAGTGTTGAACATCTTCCAGTGTGCCAGTGGGACATTTGGAAATCTTTCCAGGTCACGTGGCATGTGGGTGAGGTTCAAACGGCAGCTGGTAAGGGACAGACAAATATGCCATGTAGATGGAGATTGACTGCAAAATTTTATTAAAAGAGGAGGTGTAGTGGGGAGGAAGGGATGGAAGGAAGGGACAGAGAAAGACAGAGAGGGAGGAGGTAGAAGGAAAAGAGGCTGAGATCTGCTTGCCTCAGTGGGGGAAAAAGAGAAAAAGAGTGAAGGGGAAAGGAAGGGAGGGAGGGAGGGAGGAAGGGAGGGAGGGAGGGAGGGAGGGAGGGAGGGAGGGAAGGAGGGAGGGAGGGAGGGAGAGCACTAGAGAGACTGAGAGTAAGCAGACGGTCTCTTAAGGGGACAAGATACCATTTGCTATGCAGCCATGCAGATGGTGTGAGGTGCTGTGACAGGGTGTGTCTGAATACTAACACAATTTCTCTTCAGATCCATTTATTGCCCTCTGTGTCACTGGGCTGTCATTCTAGTGTTGAGTTATAAGAAATCTATACATTCTGAAGAAAATTCCCTATAGGTCTATCTATGACTACACACAACACATGGGAATAAATCAAAGAGCAGGGGATATATAATGATTTCTTCTGGGCCCAAAGAAATAAGAAAGGCATGGACTTGATCATCAGGTCCTTGTGCATTATACAATTACTGACTGTACTGAAAAAATATTTAGTTACTTTAAAATGTTGTTGCTTTTTTCATTGTTAGAGAGGGAACCTGAAGCCTTACATGTATGAGGCAAACTCACACTACCCCCAAGCTGCATGCACAGTCCTATGTTTTCACTACTAGCTAGCATTGTACAAACATTTGCTTATTTATGGAAGGAGAGGAATATTAGAAACACTTCTGTTTTTATTTTTTAATGGAAAGAAAACATAGGAAAATGGACATTGAAATGGCTTAGCACCTAAGACCATTTTCCATACAAGCCTGATAACCTGAATTCCATTCCTGGAATTCATGATAGGAGAATTAAACCTACTCCCAGATGGTGTCCTCTGACCTCTACATATCTCCCTTGTCTTTCACACACACACACACACACACACACACACACACACACACACACAGAGAGGGGGGGGGGCAAGGAGGATCACTGCTTATTGGCTATGAGAAGTTAATGGAGGGTAGGTGAGAGATCAGCATGAAAGTTTTACAGATGAGAAAAATGCAGGTAAACCATTACTCAACTGTTTTTGCTCTCTACCAAAATATTTAGTGATATGAAAATATTTAAGGGGGTAGCACTTGGGCAGAAGGACTGGTTGTCACTTTTAAAATCCACCAAAAAGCTACTGATACCATAAAGAGCTTTAAATGAATGATTTCAAATTAGTGCGTTTTAATAGAAAACTTTTAAATATGCAAACACTTCAGTAAATTTTTGTCATCGTTCAGAAAATGCTTTTCTTTAAAATTTCTATATGGTTTCCATTCTTCCTGACGTAGATTGTGAATGTCAGCATACTGATTCTTAAGGGGGAGCTTAAAAGGAACAAGGATGCACTCAAGCAGAACCTAGACACAAAAGCAAGAGTAATATGCTCAATCTCAAAGACTTTAGAATTAAGTTAGCATAAGTCAGTAAGGCAGATTGAGAGCACCACTCACAGTTGAGAATAAAATGATGTATGTACCCCTACATTACAAAACGAGAAGAATGCAATATGCTTATGGTTGCATCCAGACATTATTATAAGCTAGCTAAATGCCAGATAGTTTCCCTTTGTTATCTAGTCAACAACCATGTACTAGGACAAGCAGTAGACTCATGACAAGAGTCACTATTCAGCAACCATATGATATAACCCTCCAAATCAGATGGACAGAATGTCCACACTGGTCACATTCTATGCACGTGTAGTACAGGGAACTACTGGAGCACACAGAAGGCTTATGTGTTAGACGTGGGCCAGCACTATAGGCTCTAAGGTGGAGAACAGTGAAGACAAAGCAAGCCAGAAAGACAGAGAGAGGCAGTACCTGCAAACAGCCAGAGGTGAGAAAGCACACATCTGGTGAAAAGCTACAGAGAAAGGATAGGTGAGGATGAATAACTGGACAAATTAATTGATAAGGATGGGTTAGTTCAGGTCGAGAAAACACACTTTTCCTGAGGGAAGAGCAAAGAGGTGACATGGGTTCAAGTGCTTTTTGATTTTTGGGCAACGGGTGACAAGCTACTACCTCAACAATGCAACTTTTATCTTTGCTGAGATCCTGGGGTCTAGCTCCATTGTTTCACATCTGGATCCTTTGCTCTCCTTGGACAGAGATTCTTCTGACAGTGCTGTGGTGGCTTTATTTGACAACTTTAAAGCATATGCAGACTCTATTCATTGTGATCTCTCCAAATGTGGTCTAATTTTCATAGTGCTGTCTTCCAGGAGAGATTTGATATTGCACGTAGCTGTAGCTTTGTTGTTCCATCTATCTCTGGAAAATGTCATCTGAATACTACTGAAGATTACATTGAATATGTATATGTATGCATATATATACATATATATTGCTGTTATAAGCCTGTTATCTGCCTAACCTCTAAAAGAAAAATGGTTTAGTTTCAGGATTTTGTGGTCACACAGAAACATGTATGCTTTTAGTGGATTATCCCTGCTCAAGTTCCAAGTCTCTGTATTGCACCTCCTGGGGAATGCATGACATTTTATACTTCTCTTCACACCTAGAGTCTGTTGACCAAAACCCAGTGAGTGCACAGGGCATCCTGCAGTTGTACAGTTGACACAATAAAGTCAGAGTAGATCCTGTCATACCTCTAGTGTCAGTGTAAGTCAAATATCACATCTGTCTTGTGAAGTGACTAATATTTCATACTTACTTAGATGCAGAAAATGCAGTAATAAAATACCTGAATTGACACTTGCATATTGAGTTTTGAAAACTCAGAGTAAAGAGAAATCCTGTGTAGTACACAGGGTACTGGCTATATTGCTAATATCACCCTTGTTCTGATAGCTCTAAAGTGGCTATATTGACCTTGACCATCTTTTATTATTTCTATCCAGTGACTCTGGCTGTAATCTGTTCTTGTTTCCAGAATCTGGAGCTGCAGGATCATTTTTGGCCAGAGTATTTTCCCCTTTAGGATGGGGATGCTTCTGCAGAATTGCTAGTGAAGAAAACATTTGATGTATTCTTTTCATCCCAGAAAAAGCAAGATCACTTTAAATGTATTTTGGACATTTTTAACTTTGCAATTTTTGTTTCTAAATGGGTAATTCTTTATTGACTTAGATCCTATTGGTTCCTTCGTGTTATTTCACATATTCTGTACTATTTTCCTTTTCTTTTTCCCTGGAAAGTTGATTGTAAAATATTTCTTCTATGTAGTGTCCTTTCTGGAAGACACTCTTTCACTGGAGTAATGCATCACCCCTGGCTTTACAATCCTTCTGCTCCTTTAATATGGAGATAACTCTGGCTTAAGAGGAAGGCTTTGCAGAAGACATCCCACTTAAATCTGGGCACACATTTACTCTGTACATTTAGACTTTTGGGTCTCTGTGTTAGTTTCCATCTCCTTTAGGAAGATGCTTCTCTAAGGAGGGCTGACTGAAGCACAGATCAATGGGTATGACAGCCATTTTATTGGCTTGCTACTTGGCAGAATAATAGTATTGGGTCTTCCATTAGGCTCATGACTTATCTGTTCATGGGATCTTGGCTATGTTAGCAGTGTCAGGCATGGGTTCCTTTTCATGAAGTCTCCTTAAATACAATCAGACTGGTTTGTTACTTCAATAACATTCGTGCCACTGTTGTACCAGAATATCTTACAGGCAAGTCATTATTTTCAGTCACAGTACTTACAGTTTGTTGGTATTAGTGTTTACCTTTCTCTTCTGATGCACATGCAGATACTGTGCATATCATGAACACAGTGAGTACTGCTGAAGTTTCTAGTTAGGCACCAGCTCAACTTTTTGCCCCATACTTTCTGGTTTTTGTTTTATTTTTCTGTTTTAATTTTATGTGCAATGGTGTTTGGCCATGGGTGTTGTGTTCTGGAAAGTAAAGTTACAGACAGTTGTGAGCAGTCATGTGGGTGCTGTGCATTGAACCTCGGTCCTGTGCAAGAACAATCAGTGCTCTTAACTGCTGAGTCATCTATCCAACCCCTTATTTTTGTTTTTTTATATAGATAATACTTTAATTGCCTTTACATTCTAGGTATTATCTCTTTCTCTGATATGGAGCTGGTGAGATTTTTAGGCATGCTGGTATCTTCCTCTTAACTCAAGTAATGGTGTTCTTCGCTATACATAAACTTTAATTTCACAAGGTCTGATTTATTAAGTTTTTGTTTTCAAAGTCTATGGGATCCTGTTCAGAAATTCCTTTCCTTTATCAAAGAGGTCATGCCTATTCCCTATATTCTCCTCTGTCAAATTCATGGTATTAGGTTTTAGGTTCTGGCCCTTGATGCTTATCGAGATGACTTCTGCGCTGGGTCTACATAAAGGAATGAGATTCATTCTTCTCATTACACCTATTTGAATTGATCTGCATGATTTGTAAAATTGCTGTCAATTCCCTGAGTTGCACCGTGTTCTCTTTAGTTAAATGACATATAGATATATGAGTACAAATTTATGTATAGATTCTTACTAATATTTCATTAGGCAATGATATTTGAATGACAATGTCACACTCTTTAAGTTCCTATACCTTTATAGTATAACTGAAAGTCTGTGATGGTAATACCTCAGGCAATATTATAGCTGTTCATGATTGCTTTGACTAATCTGTGTCTTTTGTATTAAAATATGAAATTTAAGATTGATTTCTAGATACTGTGAAGAATTGTTGGGATTGAATAGAGTGTCTAGATTAATTTTTTTAGAATGGCCGTCTCCACCATATTATTCCTGCCAATCCAAAACCATGAAGGCTTTCTAGGTTATTGTATCTTTTTCTATTTCCTTTCATGAAGTTTAGAGTTTTCATTGTACAAGTCATTCAATTTCTTGGTTATACTTAATCTAAGGTATTTGGGAGAATCTGTAAGTTCTATTGCTTGACCATTTTCTTAGTATTTTGGCACTTGTATTCGTGAAGGTGACTCTGCTCTGCTCATTAATTTTTATTCTAATACAACACTGAGTATATTTATTAGCAGCTGGTACAAGTAATGGGAGTCATTATAAGGTTAACAAGAAAACTGGGTACCCTTGGAGTGGGGAGGACCTTGGACTTCCCACGGGGCAGGGAACCCTGACTGCTCTTAGGACTAAAGAGGGAGGGAAAGGTGGGAAGGGGGAGGAAGAGGGTAGGCGAGAAGGAGGTGGAAATTTTTAATAAATAAATAACTCAAGAAACTAGACATTAAAACTTAATTAACCTAATTAAAAAAAACTGAACTGAACTGAACAGAGAATTCTCAACAGCAGAAGTTCAAATGGCCAAAAGATACTGAAGGTCATGCTCAACCTCCTTAGTGATCAGGGAAATGCAAATCAAAACAACATTGAGATACCAACTTACACCTATCAGAATAGCTAAAATCAAAAACACCAATGATAGCCTATGCTGGAGAGGATGTAGAGTAAGGGGAAGACTCATCCATTGTTGGTAGGAATGCACATTTGTGCAACCACTTTGGAATCAGTGTGGTGATTTCTCAGGAAACTGGAAGTCAACCTACCTCAGGACCCAGCAATTCTACTCCTGGGAATATACCCAAGAGATGCCCAATCACACTACAAAAGCATTTGTTCAACTATGTTCATAGCAACACTGATTGTAATAGCCATAACCTGGAACAATCTAGGTGCCCCTCAATAGAAAAATGGATAAAGAAGTTGTGGAACATATACACTTTAGCATTTTGCTCAGTGGTAAAAAAAATGACATCTTGAATTTTGCATGCAAATGGATGGAAATAGAAAACGCTGTACTGAGTGAGATAACTTAGACCCAAGAAGATGAATATGGTAAGCACTCACTCATAGGTGGATTCTAGCCATAAACAAAGGACATTGAGCCTATAATTCTTGGTCCTAGAGAAGCTAAATAAGAAGATGAACCCAAAGAAAACCATATAGTTATCCTCCCGTATATTGGAAGTAGACAAGATTGCCAGGCAAAAGGTGGGAGCACGGGGATTTGGGGTGGGGTAGGGGTAAAGGGAGATGAGGAGAGGGAAGGGAGAAGGGGAGAATTGGGGAGAGCTGGGAAAATGGGATGGTTGCGATGGAGGAAGGGTGGATATGGGAGCAAGGAAGTAGATATCTTAATTAAGAATGCCATTTTAGGGTAGGCAAGAGACTTGACTATAGAGGGATTCCAAGCAAATGTCCCCAGCTTGTTCCTTGGGCAGCAGAGGAGAGGGTGTCTGAACTGGCCTTATCCCATAGCCACACTGATGAATATCTTACATATCACCATAAAACCTTCATCTGGCAATCCATGGAGATAGAGTCAGAGACTCACATTGGAACACTGGACTGAGCTTCCAAGGTTCAAATGAAGAGCAGAAGGAGGGAGAACTGGAGTAAAAAAGTCAGGATCACGAGAGGTGTGTCCACCCACAGAGATGGTGGGACTGATCTAATAAGAGCTCACCAAGGCCAGGTGGACTGGGGCTGATGAGCATGTGATTAAACCGCATTCTCTGAATGTGGCTCACAATGAGGCTGACTGAGAAGAAAAGAACAATGGCACTGAGTTTTGATTCTACTGCATAGAATGGCTTTATGGGAGCATAGTCTTTTTGGATGCTCACCTTCCTAGACCTGGATGGAGGGGGGAGAACATTGGACTTCCCACAGGGCAGAAAACCCTGACTGCTCTTAAGACTGAAGAGGGAGAGTGGAGGGAATAGGAGAGAAATGGGAGGAGGGGAGGAGGTGAAAAATTTTAATAAAGAACAAAAGAAATCTGGTAAATGTACAATGATGACAGATCTAAGGGCTGTCAACAAGATAATTCAACCTATGGGCCCTCTACAGTCTGGAATTCCTCTGCTTTCTCTGGTACCCAAAGGATGGCCTCTTATAGTTATTGATTTGAAGCATTGCTTCTTCCCTTATACTTTTACAAGAAAAGGATAGAGAAAAAGTTGCCTTCACAGTGCTGACTTATAGTAATTCTCAGCCTACTAGGAGATACCAGTGGACTGTCCTACCACAGGGAATGCTCAGTAGTCCCAGCCTGTATCATTACTTTGTAAGTCAGGCATTGGAAATGATATGTAAGCAATTCCCTAAGTCTATAATTTACCATTACATGGATGATATTTGCTATCTGATTCAAACATAGATTCTTTAGAAAGAATGTTTGAGGAAGTTAAGATAGTTTTGCCTAAATGGGGATTACAAATTGCTCCTGAAAAGATTCAAAGAGGAGATTCTGTTAATTACTTAGGTTACAGAAGAGGTTTACAGAAAATTAGAACACAAAAGGCACAAATTAGGAGAAACTGGTTACAGACTCTTAATGACTTTCAAAGATTGTTAGGAGACATTTCCAGTCTACAACAGGATGTTGGGATAACACCTGATCTACTAATTCATTTAAACAAAACCTTAGATGGTGACAAAGATTTGAATAGTCCCAGAGAATTATCAACTGAAGCAGAAAAGGAACTGACAATGGATGAGGAAAAATTACAGGAGGCACATGTATATAGGGTGAATCCAAATCTTATTTTATTCTAGTTATATTGCTTTCCAGAATATCTCCTATGGGAATTTTAATGCAGAGGGACCATATTATTTATTGAATGGAACTTTTGATCACACAAACCAAATAAAATTTAACAATTTATGTAGAAAAGGTCTCTGAAATAATTATAAAAGGCAAACTGAGACTTCATCAACTAGCAGGTGTAGACCCAGCAGATATTATAGTGCCTTTCACTACTGATGAAATAAAAGGGGTATGAAAAGACAATGAACCATGGAAAAGAGCTTGTGCTAATTTTCTGAGAGAAATTAATAGCAATGATCCCAAAAGCGATAGATTCAACCTAATAAAGGGAACTTCTTGGATTCTTCCTCGAATTGTATGTGATGCTCCAATAACTGGAGCCAGTACATTTTATACTGATGGAAATAAATCAGGGAAGGCAGGTTACAAATCAGACGAAATGAGTAGGTGGAACAATACCTTATAATTCTGTCCAGAAGGCAGAATTATATTTCATTCTTATGGTGTTAAGGGATTTTAAAGAGCCTCTTAATATAGTTAATGGTTCACAATGTGCAGAAAGAGTTATCTTGCATTTTAAAACTGCTGAATTTATACCAGATGATACAGAACTGACTTCATTGTTTGTTCAGGTACAAGACATGATGAGGAATAGGCTTTGTCTGATGTACATAACACACATCTGATCCCATATGGATCTGCCAGGTTCTCTAGCACAAGGGAAAGCAGAAATTGATCAATTATTGATTGGAAGCATGTTACAGGCCTCAGGATATCATTAAAAGCATCACATCAATAACAAAGGTTTAAAGAAAGAGTTTTCCATTACATGGCAACAAGCTAAGGAGATTCTAAAGAGATGCTGTACTTGCTCTTTATGTAACCAAACACTGCTACCTGCAGGGACTAACCCAAAAGGGTACTCAAAGGAACGAAATCTGGCAGATCACATTGACAAACCCCTATCCAAACTAATCAAATGGCAGAGAGAGAACACGCAAATTAATAAGATCAGAAATGAAAAGAAGCACATAACCACAGACACAGAGGAAATTCAGAGAATCATTAGATCTTACTACAAAAGGCTGTATGCCACAAACTTTGAAAATGTAAAAGAAATGGACATGTTTTTTAGATAAGTACCATATACCAAAGTTGAACCAAGATCAGGTAAAGAATCTAAATAGACCTGTTAGTCGCGAAGAATTAGAAGCTCTTATCAAAAACCTCCTTATCAAAAAAAGCCCAGGACCAGATGGTTTCAATGCAGAATTCTACCAGAAATTCCAAGAAGAGCTAATACCTATACTCCTCCATGAATTTCACAATATAGAAACAGAAGAGTCATTGCCAAATCCTTTTTATGAAGCTACAGTTACCCTGATACCAAAACCACACAAAAACACAAACAAAAAGGAGAATTACAGGCCAGTCTCACTAATGAACATTGACACAAAAATTCTCAATAAAATACTGGCAAACCGAATCCAAAAACACAATAGAAAAATTATCCATTATGATCAAGTAGGCTTCATCGCAGAGATACACGGCTGGTTAAACACACGCAAATCTATCAATGTAATCCATCAAATACATAAACTGAAAGAAAAAAACCATATGATCATTTCATTAGATGCTGAAAAAGCATTTGAAAAAATTCAACATCCCTTTATGATAAAGATGTTGGAGAGATTAGGGATACAAGGTTCATACCTAAATATAATAAAAGCTATTTACAGCAAGCCAACAGCTAACATCAAATTAAATGGAGAGAAACTCAAAGCCATTCCACTAAAATCAGTTGCACGACAAGGCTGTCCACTCTCTCCATACCTCTTCAATATAGTGCTTGAAGTTCTAGCAATAGCAATAAGACAACATAAGGGGATTAAGAGGATTCAAATTGGAAAGGAAGATGTTAAACTTTCGTTATTTGCAGATGATATGATAGTGTACATAAGCGACCCCAAAAACTCTACCAAAGAACTCCTACAGCTGATAAACACCTTTAGTAATGTGGCAGGATACAAGATCAACTCCAAAAGATCAGTTGCCCTCCTATACAGAAAGGATAAAGAGGCAGAGAGGGAAATCAGAGAAACATCACCATTCACGATAGCCACAAATAGCATAAAGTATCTGGAAGTAACTCTAACCAACGAAGTGAAAGATCCATTTGACAAGAACTTTAAGTCTTTGAAGAAAAAAATTGAAGAGGATACCAGAAAATGGAAGGATCTCCCTTGATATTGGATTGGGAGGATCAACATAGGAAAAATGGTAATTCTACCATAAGCAATCTACAGATTCAATGCAATCCCCATCAAAATTCCATCAAAATTCTTCACAAACCTTGAGAGAATAATAATCAACTTTATATGGAAAAACAAAAAAACCCAGGATAGCCAAAACAATATTATATAATAAAGGAACTTCTGGAGGCATTACCATCTCTGACTTCAAACTCTATTACAGAGCTACAGTATTGAAACAGCTTGGTATTGGTAAAAAAAAAAAAAAAAAAAACCAGAGAACTCGACCTATGGAATTGAATAGAAGACCTTGATATTAACCCACAAGCTTATAAACACCTGATTTTCGACAAAGGAGCAAAAAGTATACAATGGAAGAAAAGAAAGCATCTTTAACAAATGGTGCTGGCATAACTGGATGTCAACCTGTAGAAGAATGAAAGTAGATCCATATCTATCACCATGCACAAAACTCAAGTCCAAATGGATTAAAGACCTCAATATTAATCTGAACACATTGAACCTGATAGAAGAGAAAGTGGGAAGTAGTCTATAAGACATGGGCACAGCAGACCACTTCCTAGGTAGAACCCTAGTAGCACAGACAATAAGAGCAACAATGAATCAATGGGACCTCCTGAAACAGAGAAGACTCTGTAAAGCAAAGGACACTGTCATTAAGACAAAAAGGCTACCTTCTGACTGGGAGAAGATCTTCACCAATCCCTCATCAGAAAAAGGTCTGATCTCCAAAATATACAAAGAACACAAAAAACTAGACAATAAAACTCTAATTAAATCAACTAAAAAATGGGGTATTGAACTGAACAGAAAATTCTCAACAGAAGAACATCGAATGGCCAAAAGACAATTAAGGTCATGCTCAACCTCCTTAGTGATCAGGGAAATGCAAATCAAAACAACTTTGAGATACCATCTTATGCCTGTCAGAATAGCTAAAATCAAAAACACAAATGAGATCCTATGCTGGAGAGGATGTAGAGAAAGGGGAACACCCATCAGGACACAGCAATTCCACTCTTGGGAATATATCGAAGAGATGCCCTATCATACTACAAAAGCATTTGTTCATCTACGTTCATAGCAGCACTATTTGTAATAGCCAGAACCTGGAAACAACCTAGGTGCCCCTCAATAGAAGAATGGGTAAAGAAGGTATGGAACATATACACATTGGAGCTTTACTCAGCGGTAAAAAAACAATGACATCTTGAATTTTGCATGCAAATGGATGGAAATAGAAAACACTTTACTGAGTGAGATAACCCAGACCCCAAAAGAGGAATATGGTATGTACTCACTCATAAGTGGATTCTAACCATAATTAAAGGACATTAAGCCTTTAATTCATGATCCTAGAGAAGCTAAATAAGAAGGTGAACCCAAAGAAAATTATATAGTTATCCACCTGGATATTGGAAGTAGACAAAATTGCCAGGGAAAGCTTGGGTGCACAGGGGTGTGAGGGTAGATGTAAGGGGACATTGGTAGAAAGAAGGGAGAAGGAGAGGATACAGGAGAGCTTGGGGGAATGGGATGGATGGGATGGAGGAAGGGTGCATAAGGGAGTAGAGAAGTAAATATCTTAATTAAGGTAGCCATTTTAGGGTTTGCAAGAGACTTTATTCTAGAGGGGTTCCCAGGTGTCCAAGGAGATGTCCCCAGCTTGTTCCTTGGGCAGCAGAGGCGAAGGTGTCTGAACTGGCCTTGTCCCATAGCCACACTGATGAATATCTTGCATATCACCATAGAACCTTCATCTGGCGATGGATGGAGATAGAGACCGAGACCCACATTGGAGCTCTGGACTGAGCTCCCAAGGTCCAAATGAGGAGCAGAAGGATGGAGAACATGAGCAAGGAAGTCAGGACCACGAGGTGTGTGCCCACCCACTGAGACGGTAGGACTGATCTAATGGGAGCTCACCAAGGCCAGCTGGACTGGGAGTGATGGAGCATGTGATCAAAATGGACACTCTGAATGTGGCTGGCAATGAAGGTTGACTGAGAATCCAAGGACAATGGCACTGGGTTTTGATTCTACTGCATGGACTGACTTTGTGGGAGCCTGGTTCTTTTGGATGCTCACCTTCATAGACCTGGATGGAGGGGGGAGGATCTTGTACTTCCCAATGGGCAGGGAACCCTACTGCTTTTATAGACTGAAGAGGGAGGGGGAGGGGGACTGAGGGGAGGAGGATTGGTGGGAAGGGAAGGGAAATGGGAAATGGGGAAGAGGTGGAAATTTTTAATAAATAAGTAAATAAAGAATTGTAAAAAAAGAAAAATTAAACTATATGTCTCAAACACACACACACACACACACACACACACACACACACACACACACAAAGCAAACATAACACCAAATAGATTGGATAAAAAAATACATCCCCTTGCCATATAATAATCAAAACATAAAACATACAGAATAAAGAAAGAATATTAAGAGCTGCAAGGGAAAAAGGTAAAGTAACACGTAAAGGTAAATCGATCAGAATTACACCTGACTTCTCTATGGAAACCTTGAAAGCCAGAAGGTTTTGGATAGATGTGCTGCAGACACTAAGAGACCATGGATGCAAGCCCAGACTAGTATACCCAGAAAAGTTTTCTTTCACCATTGATGGAGAAAACAAGATATTCCATGAGAAAAACAAATTTAAACAATAAGTACCCTCAAACTCAGCCTTACAGAAAGTACTAGAAGGAAAACCACAACCCAAGGAAGCCAACAACACCCATAATAGTTAGCAACATCTTTAACAGTAGTTAACATAATTTTTATTATGTTTATTAATTTTATTAATATTTTGTTAATATTAATAATATTTTATTAATATTTCATTAATTTTATTGATATTGTTTAACAACAATAGTTAACATAATAGTTAATAACATCTAACAACCCTCCACCAGCACAACTCAAAGAAGGGAAACACACAAACTCTACCACCACAAAAAAAAAAAAAACTAACCAGAGTTAACAACCACTGGTCATTAATATCACTTATATCAATGACTCAATTCACCTATAAAAAGGCACAGACTAAGAGAATGGATACGAAAACAGGATCCAACATTCTGCTGCTTACAAGAAACACACGTCAACAATAAAGACAGACATTACCTCAGAGTAAAGGGTTGGGAAAAGATTTTTCAATCAAATGGACCTAAGAAACAAGCGGGTGTGGTTATTCTAATATCTAACAAGATTGACTTCAAACTAAAATCAATCAGAAGAGATGGAGAAGGACACTATATACACATAAGAGGAACAATTCATCAGGATGAAGTCTCAAACCTAAATATCTACGCCCCTAATGTAAAAGCACCTACATATGTAAAAGAAACATTACTAGAACTCAAAGCATACATCAAACCCCACACACTAATAGTAGGAGATTTCAACACTCCTCTCTCCCAATGGACAGGTTAACCAGATAGAAACTTAACAGAGAAATAAGAGAACTAAAAGAGGTAATGAATCAAATGGACTTCACAGAATTCTATATAACATTCCACCCAAATAGGAAAGAATATACCTACTTCTCAGCATCTCATGAAAACTTCTCGAAAATTGATCACATATTTGGTACAAAGCAAACACCCACAGATACAAAAAAATTTTAGTAACTACCTGTGTCTAATTGGATCACTATAGAATAAAGTTAGAATTTAACAACTATTCTACCCCCAGAAAGCCTACAAACTCATAGAAACTGAACAGTCAACTACTGAACAACCACTGGGTCAAAAAAGAAAGAAAGAAAGAAATTAAAGTATTCATTGAATTCAACAAAAATAAAGACACAATATACCTAAACCTATGGGACACTATAAAAGCAGTGCTAAGAGGAAAGTTCATAGCAGTAAGTGCCCACATTAAGAAAATTGGAGAAAGCTCACATTAGAGACTTAACAGCACAGCTGAAAGCTCTAGAAAAAAAGAAGCAGACTCACCCAGGAGGAGTAGAAGTCTGAAAATAATCAAACTGAGGGCTGAAATCAACAAAGTAGAAACACAGAAAACAATCCAAAGAATCAATGAAACAAAGAGCTAGTTCTTTGAGAAAATCAGTAAGATTGACAAACCCCTATCCAAACTAATCAAAAGGCAGAGAGAAAACATGTAAATTAACAAGATCAGAAATGAAAAGGTGGACATAACAGCAGATACTGAGGAAATTCAGAGAATCATTAGGTCTTACTACAAAAGCCTCTATGCCACAAAGTTGGAAAATGTGAAACAAATGGACTTGTTTTTAGTTAAGTACTATATAGCAAAATTAAATCAAGACCAGGTGAAGAATTTAAATAGACTTATAAGTCATGAGGAAATAGAAGCTGTCATAAAAAAAAACCCTAACCTAAAAAAGTCCAGGACCAGATGGTTTTAATACATAAATCTACCAGAACTTCCAAGAAGAGCTGATACCTATACTCCTTAATGTGTTTCACATAATAGAAACAAAAGAGTCATGGCCAAACTCTTCTTATGAAGCTACAGTTAGCCTGATACCAAAACCACAAAAAGACACAACCAAGAAAGAGAATTACAGACCAATCTTGCTCATGCACATTGATGCAAAAATTCTCAATAAAATACAAGAACACATGAAAAAATTATCCATTATGATCAAGTAGGCTTCATCGAAGAGATGCAGGGCTGGTTCAACATACAAAAATCTATCAATGTAATTCATCATATAAATAAACTGAAAGAAAAAACCATATGATCATTTCATTAGATGCTGAAACAGATTTGACAAAACATAACACCCCATTATGATAAAGGTCTTGGAGAGATTAGGGATACAAAGACCATACCTAAATATAATAAAAGCAATATACAGGAAGCCAACAGCTAACATCAAATTAAATGGAGAGAAACTCAAAGCCATTCCACTAAAATCAGGAGCAAGACAAGGCTCTTGAACATGGTGTTTGAAGTTCTAGCAACAGCAATAAGATAACATAAGGAGATCAAGAGGATTTGAATTGGAAAGGAAGAAGTCAAACTTTCGTTATTTGCAGATGATATGACAGTGTATATCTGTGACCCCAAAAACGCTACCAAAGAACTCCTACAGCTGATAAATACCTTCAGTGATGTGGCAGAACACATGATCAACTCAAAAATATCAGTTGCCCTCCTATACACAAAGAATAGAGAATCAGAGAGGGAAATCAGAGAAACGTCACCTTTCACAATAGCCACAAATAGCATAAAGTATCTTGGAGTAATTCTACCCAAAGAAGTGAAAGATCTATTTGACAAGAACTATAAGGCTTTGAAGAAAGAATCTGAAGAGGACACCAGAAAACGAAATGATCTCCCTTGCTCTTGGATTGGTAGGATCAACATTGTAAAAATGGCAATTCTATCAAAGGCAATCTATAGATTCAATGCAATCCCCATCAAAATCCCAACAAAATTCTCTGCAGACCTTGAGAGAACAATAATCAACTTTATATGGAAAAACAAAAAAACCCAGGATAGCCAAAAAAAATCCTATACAATAAAGGTATTTCCGGAAGCATTGCCATCTCTGACTTCAAACTCTATTACAGAGCTACAGTAATGAAAAGAGATTGGTATTGGCATAAAAACAGAGACATTGACCGATGAAATCGAATTGAAGACCCGGATATTAATCCACAAGCATATGAACACCTAATTTTTGACAAAGGAGCTAAAATTATACAATGGAAGGAAGAAAGCATCTTCAATAAATGGTGCTGGCATAAATGGAAGTCAATCTGCAGAAGAATGAAAATAGATCCCTATCTATCACCATGCACAAAACTCAAGTCCAAATGGATTAAACGTCTCAGTATAAATCCGACCACATTGAACCTGATAGAAGAGAAAGTGGGAATAAGCCTGCAACACATGAGTACAGGAGACCACTTCCTACATATAAGCCCAGTAGCACAGACAATAAGGGCAACATTGAATAGTGGAACCTCCTGCAACTGAGAAGCTTCTGTAAAGCAAAGGACACTGTCATTAAGACAAAAAGGCTACCTTCTGACTGGGAGAAGATCTTCACCAACCCCGCATCCAACAAATATCTGATCTCCAAAATACATAAAGAACACAAGAAACTAGACATTAAAACTCTAATTAAACCAACTAAAAAATGGGGTATTGAACTGAACAGAGAATTCTCAACAGAAGAAATTCAAATGGACAAAAGACACTTGAGGTCATGCTCAACCTCCTTAGCGATCAGGGAAATGCAAATCAAAACAACTTTGAGATACCATGTTATGCCTGTCAGAATAGCTAAAATCAAAAACACAAATGAGAGCCTATGTGGGAGAGGATGTGGGAAAGGGGAACACTCATCCATTGTTGGTGGGAATGCAAACTTGTGCAACCACTTTGGAAATCAGTATGGCAGTTTCTTGGGAAACTGGGAGTCAACCTACCTCAGGACCCAGCAATTCCACTCATGGGAATAAACCCAAGAGATGCCCTATCATACTACAAAAGCATTTGTTCAACTATGTTCATAGCAGCACTATTTGTAATAGCCAGAACCTGGAAACAACCTAGGTGCCCCTCAATAGAAGAATGGTTAAAGAAGGTATGGAACATATACACTTTAGAGTTTTACTCAGCGGTAAAAAAACAATGACATCTTGAATTTTGCATGCAAATGGATGGAAATAGAAAACACTTTACTGAGTGAGATAACCCAGAACCAAAAAGAGGAATATGGTATGTACTCACTCATAAGTGGATTCTAGCCATAATTAAAGAACATTGAGCCTATATTTCGTGATCCTAGAGAAGTTGAATAAGAAGGTGAACCCAAAGAAAATAATATAGTTATCCTCCTAGATATTGGAAGTAGACAAGATAAAAGGTAAAAGTTGGGTGTATGGGGTTGGGGTAGGTGTAAGGGGAGATTGGAGGGAGAAGGGAGAAGGGGAGGATTTGGAAGAGCTTGGAAGAAAGGGATGATTAGGATGGAGTAAGGGTGCATAAGGGAGCAGAGAAGTAAATATCTTAATTAAGGGAGCCATTTAGGGTGGGCAAGAGACTTGACTCTAGAGGGGTTCCCAGGTGTCCAAGGAGATGTCCCCAGCTTGTTCCTTGGGCAGCAGAGGAGAGGGAGCCTGAACTGGCCTTGTCCCATAGCCACACTAATGAATATCTTGCATATCACCATAGAACCTTTTCATCTGGCGATGGATGGAGATAGAGACCGAGACCCACATTGGAGCTCTGGACTGAGCTCCCAAGGTCCAAATGAGGAGCAGAAGGATGGAGAACATGAGAAAGGAAGTCAGGACCGCGAGGTGCGTGTCCACCCACTGAGACGGTGGGACTGATCTAATGGGAGCTCACCAAGGCCAGCTGGACTGGGAATGATGGAGCATGTGATCAAACTGGACACTCTGAATGTGGCTGGCAATGAGGGCTGACTGAGAATCCAAGGACAATAGCACTGGGTTTTGATTCTACTACATGGACTGGCTTTGTGGTAACCTGGTTTGTTTGGAAGCTCACCTTCCTATACCTGGATGGAGGGGGGAGAACCTTGGACTTCTCACGGGTAGGGAACCCTGCCCTCTCTTAGGAATGGAGAGGGAGGGGGATAGAGAGTGTGGGGAGAGGTAGGGAAATGGGAGGTGGGGAGGAGGTAGAAATTCTTAATAAATAAATAAATTGAAAAAATAAAAATAAAATTTAATTAACTTTAAAATTCTAATTAACCCAATTAAAAAATGGAGTACTGAACTGAACATAGAATTCTCAACAGAAGAAGTTCAAATGACCAAGAGACACTTAAGGTCATGTTCATCTTCCTTATCTATCAGAAAATGAAAATCAAAACAACTTTGACATACCATCTTATACCTGTCAGAATGGCTAAAATCAAAAACAACAATGATTGCCTTTGCTGGAGAGGATGTGGAGTTAGGAGGACACTCATCCATTGTTGGTGGGAACGTAATCTTGTGCAACCACTTTGGAAATCAGTGTGACGGTTTCTCAGGAAGTTCGGTGTTGTGGGAGTAACTTCCGCTGCCTCAACCAATAGTCGCTGAAATACGAGCCCACAGTGCAGCGGGGAGCGACTTCCGCTCCGTCAGCCAATAGCTGCTGAAATACCAGCCCACTGGGGCGTGGTATATTTCTCTTTTAAAAAGAGAAGCAGTTCCGGATCAGGCCCTCTTGGTTCTGGCTCTTGGTTCCGGTGCTTGCTCCTGGCTCCTGCGACTAGGCTCCCTTCCTGACGGTTTATGGTGTATGTAAGTTTTACCCCCCAAAATAAATAACCCCTTAAAACATAACTGGTGTGGGATTGATTCGCCGATAGTTCGAAATCAACCGACCTCAGGATCCAGCAATACCACTCCTAAGAATATACCCAAGAGATGCCCTGTCATACTACAAAAGCATTTGTTCAACTATGTTCATAGCAGCATTATTTGTAATAACCAGAACCTGGAAACAATGCCCCTCAATGAGAGAATGGATCCAGAAAGAATGAATACAGAAAGTACAGAGAGAGTACTACTCAGCAGTAAAAACAATGACATCTTGAATTTTGCATGCAAATGGGTGGAAATAGAAAACACTATTCTGAGTAAGATAACCCAGACCCAAAAAGATGAATATGGTATGTACTCACTCATTTGTGGACTCTAGACACAAACCAAGGTCATTAAGCCTATAGTTCACAAGCCCAGTGAAGCCAAATAACAAGGTGAAACCAAAGAAAAATATGTATACATCCTCCTGGAAATTGGAAGCAAACAAGATTGCAGGGCAAAAGTTGTAAGCATAGTGGTGGGGGAAGGGATGGGGTTGAGGTTGTGGGAAGGGGAGGGGGGAGAGGGAAGGGAGAAGGGAAGGACTGGCAAGAGCTTGGGGGAGTGGGAGAGAGGAGATGGAGGAAGGGCGGATATAGGAGCAAGGAAGAAGTAACCTACATTAAGGGATCCATTTTAGGGTTGGCAAGAGACTTGGCTCTAGAGGGGATCCCAGGTGTCCACAGATGGATGTCCCCAGCTAGGTCCTTGAACAGCAGAGGAGAGGGTTGCCTGAACTGGCCTTGCCCTACTATCACACTGATGATTATCTCAAATACCACCATAGAATCTTTGTCCAGCCACAGATGAAGGTAGAGACAGAGACCCTCCTCAGAGCAATGGACTGAGCTCCCAAGGTCCAGTTTTAAGGCAGAAGGAGGGAGAAGACGAGCAAGGAAGTCAGAACCGCGAAGGGTTGGTCCACCAACTGAGGCAGTGTGCCTGTTCTAATGGGAGCTCACCAAATCCAGCTGGACCAGCTCTGAATGAGCATGTGATCAAACCGGACTTAGGAATGAGGTTGACAATGGGGGCTGACTGAGAAGCCATTGATAATGGCACTGGGACTTGTTTCTACTGCATGTACTGGCTTTTTGGGATCCTAGTCTGTCTGGATGCACACTTTCCTGGGCCTGGATGGATGGGGGAGGCCCTTGGACACCCCATAGGGCAGGGTTCCTTGCCCTCTCTTAAGACTGAATGGGGGGGGGGGAGGATGAGAGGGGAATGGGAGAAGGGGAGGAAGTGGAAATTTTTGAATGGAAAAATAAAAAAGAAAAGAAAAGAAATCAAAATATCATTTGCAGTATTTTTCAAAGAAAACTTTAACAGATGCCAAAGAGATGCATCTGAAATTAACATGAAATGACATGACCATTGTGTTTCAATATGAATGAAAGGATACTTAAGCTAGATCCACTTCGGGAATTAAAACAGAATCATCATCACAGCATAACTCCAGTCTACGAAATGCAGGGGAACTGAATGCACTCAAAACTTAAGAAGGCACGTGTTTAATGCAGTCTGTAAATCCCCAAGAAATGAAAGTGTACAAAATGACACCGATTTATCTCAGGTCATCTTAGCTCATGGAAACACCTCTACAGACAACCTTTCAAAAGCTGGAGCACTTCTCCAGACCCAGAAAATGGAATGGTTTAAAAACATGAATGAGCGACTTCTGGAAATAAATGAGGATGATAAGGGAGCGACGGTAGTAAGCTAAAAAAGATACAATACTTTAACAATGAACTCTCAAAATAGCTTCAGTACGGAGTAGAAAAGCAAAGACCGAACACTAAAATCCAATTTTCATTGTGAATTCCTGAATTCACAGAGGGTCTAGAAACTTAATGTGACTCAATCTTTCAGAGGCAAGATGGGGTGGGAATGGGGGTAAACAGTTTCTCAACTAGAAGAAAACAGGGTTTTCTACATTGTTTCATGCATTCCGCGAGTTCTATGTACCAAAAGCAGCAACTAGCTGGGTATGCACTAGGGCCCCAGCTGAGGATCTGAATGCAGTTTTCTGAGCATTAGCCACACCACCTCCCCAGAGAAAGTGTGGGAAAATGCCCTAAGACTGCCAGGGCATGCAGTGCTTACCTGACTGATCCACTGTACCAGAGTGCTCTTTCCTGCGATGTCCCCTCCGAGACCCTGTCCTTCAGAGCAAAGTCCCAGCAGGAGCCACTGAAGTTGGTAGCAGGAGAACGCGGATCCACGGAGGGTAGAATCGGCGGCCACGCCAAACCCTGGCTACGGATGCTCTCGCCTGACCCGGGTCTTGCATCCCGGGCATGGCCGAGGGCAACCAAGTCTGAGAGGCCTATGCTTGTGACCGCTCCTCACGCCCAGACTTCCCTCAACTAAGTTGAGCCCTCACCGTTGGGCTCCAAGGGCTCACCCCGCGGCCAAGTCCGAGCACCTCCTAGGTGGAGAAGGACGACAGGCGGCAACTTCTTGGCGGCGGCTGGGGAGAAGAGGGGACTCTGGCACTGGTGGAGCCAGAAGCTTAACAGGGGCCTCCCTGACTCCCCCTGCAACAACCCTTGCCCACCCGCGCATGCGCAGCCCGTGGACTTTGAGTAGACAGCTTCGTCTCCCCCCCCCCCCCCCGCAAACGCCCCTTTCTGGGGGCGGGGCTTCTTAGGAGCTGTTGACAGTTGATCTCTTCTGGGGAAAGAGAGTCAGTTTAAGAATTGTAACCCCTTCGGTCAATCATATCTCAGTGGAGGCCCAACTCCAGTCCCTATACTGGCAACACAAATTGAACCCTCTGAATTATAATATATATTTTAAAAAAAGAAAGTTGAGAAGGATGACATGGGTGAATATGTCCAAAATATGTTATTATGCATATATGAAAGTTTCAATAAATTATATAAACACTTCCCCGTCTCAGTGCTGGGACTACAGGGTTGTCACCCTTTCTCTACATCATTGACAGCACTTGCTTTATTTTATTGATATTGGCCATTCAGGCTGGTATAAGATAAAATCTCAAAGTACTTTTAATTTGCATTTCCCTGGTGGCTAAAGATAGATTCTCCAAAGATACCAAAGAACTCTGAGTCCAGGCAATGAGATGTTTTTGTCATTTCTAGACTTTTGGAAGTTATTTACAATGAACTTCCTCTTAACTTAGGTAGTAGTATATCCTTCTAGGATTTTTGATGATGTTAAAGAATAAATAGTTATAATAATAGTTTACCTTAGGTATGATAAAAGATAAAGTAGATGTAAATATTGTAATTGTAATTTTTGTTGATAACTGTTTTGTTATATGTAATTTTACTATGTTAAAGTTAAAAATCTTCCTTTTTATTTGAACAGAAAAGTGGGAAATGGTGTGTGAAGTCCTTCTGCATATGTGTTGCTTTTATTGGTTAATGAATAAAGAAGTTGCTTTTGGCCAAGAGCTTAACAGAATATGGAAAGGCTGGAAAAGATATAGGGAGAGCAGGCAGAGTCATGTAGAAGCCATATAGCCCCACCAGAGGCAGATGCAGATGGAACTTTACCCAGTAAGCAACAGACACATGGTGATACACAGATTAATGGAGATGGGTTAGTTTAAGATATAAGAGATAGCCAGAAATACACTTATGCTGTTGACCAAAGAGTAATTAATACAGATTTCTGTGTGATTATTTTGGATCTAAGTGGCCAGGAATGAATGGGTGTCCTCCCCCAACATACACACACTCGCATGGATGTGTTCACACATACATGCACACAAAACAAGCACACACATAATGCATACAATAATAAATGTACGAATAAATAGACAAATACATAAATAAAATGTAGCTAGACTGTGAGCTCAAGTTATATATGGTATTTTATATTTAAAGGATGATGTGGAATTTCCCTCTGTGTGCTGTTAATATGATTTATTATGATTGGTTAATAAAGAAAATTTTGGCCTATGGCAGTGCAGAATAGAGGTAGAAGGGAAAACTAAACTGAATGCAGGGAGAAAAAGACAGAGTCATACAGATGCCATGTAAACACCCAAGAAGCAAGATGTGAGTTAACAAACCTTGGGCCTTGTGGTAAAATATAAAATAATAAAAATGGGTTAATTTAAGATGTTAGTTAATAAGAAGCCTGAGCTAATAGACCAAAGAGTACATAATTGATATAAAGTCTCAGACTGGTTATTTTATATGTGGCTTCTGGAACAGGCAAACAGAGAAAATTTGGTCCAGGCAGACCAGCAGGTAAAAGAATATTTGTAGCTACATCTGGCACCCAACGTTTGACAATGTGCATCCTCATAAAACCCAAGAAAGCTTAAAAAGAGGGCTTCTAGAACCACAAAAACAGGAGTCAATTGGAGCTTATTGGTAGCCACAATTTTTCAGATAGTTTCTCTTGTGACCTGAAAGCAGAGGCGTGGCTCCTTTAAAAGATGACTCCCTGATTAGTATTGGTTGTAGGAACTTCTCTGGCTCCTTCTGGCAGTTCAGCTGCAAAGAACTGAATTGGGGTTTGTGGGTAGAGTGAACAAGCTTCTTAATCGTTACATAGACCTACTTCATCCCTGGAACTGGGACGGTGAACACGGCTCACACAGCTGGCGGTGAACATACCTCTGTCATATTGGATGGGGTGGAGTCAAAAGACAAAGTCATAGAATTAACCCTTGCCATGCCTCTTAGCATTTTAAATACTCTCCTTGTCAGAAAATGATTTCAAATATATAATAAAGACAGATTCAGACAAAAAGGCCTCTAAATGGATCACAATGTGTTTTATAAATATTCATAGGCTTGGAAAAGAGAGGATAAGAGATAGTGGCTCTTATAGATAAATAAGGTGTTTTATTTTAAACAGTTTTTAATTATAGAAAGTTTATATAAAAACTGATGATGAAGGAACAATATAGGGGTGTATAAGCTTATACAGAGAAGAGATAAAGAACATAAACATTTATTTGATTCAGAGAGGTTCTTCAGAAATATTACAGAAAAGTGACTAGTGAAATAACTTTTATTTGCTGAAAATAAGTCACCATTTGGTGAAAATGTTTGGATAAGGACACATATACATAACCTTGAGCAAAGTCTCAAACTTCTCATCTGACTATTTCTTGTTTTAATAGTTCACATAAGAAGAGTCTGCACTTAAATTAGTTTTTAACTCTAAGGTGGGTCCACCAGATGGCAGCATCTTCTCAGAGACCCAACTGCATTTTCTCACATGGTCCTTTGTGTCTGTGTGTTGTGGGGGTGGCGAGAGGGAGCAGGAGGGCTTCTGAGATAGCAGTGAAAATTAGGACCTTCTTTCTAATTGGATGAACAGCTTGGGGGTTTTCTTTTTTTATTCATCTTACAGCAGAAGAATTTGAACTCTCTAAGTGCCAGTCATTTTGTTATGGTTGAAGTGTGAATCTTCAGTGAAAACAATAATGCATCCCTTCAGTGTTTTGCTAGTGGTACTCTGGCTCCAACTGAGCGGTGAGTTTGACCATTGCTATGGGCACATAAAAATACAATATGTGAGGCTATAACCTTCACACGTTTTAGGACAGAGGGTAGGAATCTTCTCATGCTGAAACAAAAGCAGGTGGGAGGCTCATGGAAAAGCCATTCTGGGGTGTCTGTATCCATATGCATCCAGTCCTGTTCATCTGACCTTTGTCTTTCTGCACAGGGGCAAGGAGCCAGCAGAAAGTGCAGCAGAACCCAGTATTCCTCAGTGTCTCAGAAGGAGCCACGGCCTCTCTCAACTGCACTTTCAGTGATAGTGCTTCTCAGTATCCTGTCCTTCTGGTGGTACAGACAGAATCCTGGGAAAGGCCCTAAGATGCTGATGTCTATCTTCTCCAACAGTGAAAAGAAAGATGGCAGATTGACAATTCAGCTCAATAAATCCAGTCTGCTTGTTTCTCTGAACATCAGAGACTTCCAGCCCAGTGACTCAGCTCTCTACTTTTGTGCAGTGAGCACACAGTGCTCCCCAGTATATCTGCAGCCTGCACCCAAACCTACAGGGCCCCAACAAAGTCTGAGCTAGAGTACAGGAAACAGGGTGGAGAAACTCTGATTATTCTCCTTCTATTCCAAAAGAAATGGAAGGTAAGAGCAACAGGAGGGTTGGTTTACCTTACATGGAAAATACTTTATTATTATGGGAATGAATGTAACACATATTGGTGTGGCTCAAATATTTTCCACTTTATTTTAGTTGAAAAAATACATTATATTTTAATTAAGATTTAACATCCACAATTTCTTTTCAGATCCTTTACACCTCTGCACAACAACATCACACCTACTTTCTCTTTAGCACACAGATGAGCAAAACTAAACAGACAAAAAACAAAAGAAAGAAAAGCCACAAGGAACACACATACAAAGGTATATTGTTGTTGGGGTTCAAGAAGGAAGGAACAGTACCTTGGCTTATTGAAGGCAGAGAATGACACAAAGTCATACCATGAAATAGGACTCACAAATGAGAAATTTACTGTGGTATTTTGGAATAAACAGAGGCTGCCTCTGACCAAGGGTGGAAAGGGAAAGGAGAACAGGCTGTGAAGAACCTGGTTCTTTATAAAGTGCATAAGTGCATAGTGTGTATGCATAGGAGGAATATGTGACCACGGTGGAAATGTGTTATTGAAGGTGGGCTTGGGGAGACTGGAGTTTTCTAACACACATTAAAACAAAATCTGTAACAACAGAAATCTGGAAATGATAATACAGAAGCAAAAGACCAGTAATACTTTTAAAAAGTCAAAACAAAAAAAAAATACAAGATAAATTTCTGTAAAAGTACCAGTGAGTTACTTGTGTGGGCCATCTATTTCTAGGAATGGTACATGTCTTTGACTGTGATTTGTGTATTCAGTGAGATTGGAGAAAACTAATTTTTCCTTCACAAGCACATGTCCATTGGAAATACCTTCTTAGTTTGGGATGGGAACCTATGTCTACATCCTCCTCTCAACATTGGAACCATGTTGACTGAGGTTTCTGTCCCGCCCAGTCCCGCGGCCATTCAGTTTCAAAGAAACACAGAGAGGGCTACGTTAATTATAAACTGATTGGTCTATTAACTCATGCTTCTTATTAACTCTTATAACTTATATTAGCCCATAATTCTTGTCTGTGTTATCCACGAGGCTTGGTACCTTTTTCGGTGATGGAGTCACATCTTGCTTCCTCTGTGTCTGGTTTCCTTCATGTGTAGGTGACAACTTCAGGACAAAACTTCCCTCTTCCAAGAATTCTCATTGCCCCACTTCTACTACCTGCATGGTCACCCCTCCTATACTTCCTGCCTGGCTACTAGGCAATCAGTGTTTATTTAAAATACAAGTGACAGGGTATAGGTCATTGCCCCACAGCAGAACCACATCTTGCTTGAACCTGTGCAGACTCTGCACACGCTGCCACAATCTCCATGAGTTTGTACATAAAGAATTTCTGCTGTCATCCACCACTTATGGCTCTTACACTCTTTTCACCTCTTCTTTCATAAGGTACCCTATGTACCAATGGGCAGGATTTGATGAAGACTTCTCATGTATGATTAAGCATTCCAAAATCTCTCACTCTGCACACTGTCTAGTGTGGGTCTCTGTGTTGTTTCCCAGGCACAGCAGGAGGAAGTTTCTGTGGTGAGTGAGATATGAATTCTTGGGAATAGCAGAATGTCATTGGGAGTCATTTCATTGCTATGTTCATTTATCAAACTGGTTCTCAACCTGTGAGTCATAGCTCCTTTGTGGGCCAAATTACCCTTTTACAAGGGTTGCCTAACACCATCAGAAAACACAAATATTTACATTGTGATTCACAGCAAAAGCAAAATCACAGTGATGAAGTAGCAGTGAAAATAAAATTTTTGTTGGGGGTCACCGCAACATGAGGAACTGTATTAAAGAGCTGTAGCATTAAGAAACTTGAGAACCACTGCTTTACTAAAATAACAGTACTTGGTTTTCCCCTTGGCCCATGGCCTATCTGACCTAAGGTTCACTGAAGGAGCAGTGTCAGGCATGGGTTTCATCTCATGGAGTGGGCCTTAATTCCAGAGTCCACTAGAAAATAAGACCATGTTTGGTTACTCCCACAACTTTAGAGCCACTATTGCACCAGTATACCGTGCAGACATGTTAAGTTGTAGATCAATGCGCTTATAGCTGGGTTGGTGGTTACTTTCTCTTCTAGTAGTATTCAGAATGCCTGCCAGTATTATGAATACTAACTAGAGATGAAGGCTCTAGTTAGGCACCAGCTCAACTTCTTCATGTTCAATAAAATATGCAATCATCTTTAGAATTAGGGTCTTCCTATCATTTTGTGTAGAGCAACCCATTGCTTTGGCAATAGTCAAAAGTATTTGGGGGTTTCTATGGGGCCCCTTTGTCCAACAGCTCATCTAGATGCAAACTACTTCTAGTACTAGAGGTTTTACTTGGTAATGAAAAATGTCCAGTTGTAGTGTTGTTTCTCCCATTTTTGGTGACTGCATTTAGATATCTTTTGTACATGCATGCATTTTAAGAAGCTTATACAATAGGTTTCCATAGGACTCTTCAATTGGCCCTAGGATTAGTTGTCCCCACCTATATTCCCTCCCTTATCCATGTCTTTCATTTCCCTCCCCTTTTAATTCTCCCATTCCAATTCCCACCACAGATCTTCATAACTGTATGTTCTATTTCTCCCTTTTTAGCAGATCTTCCCTACATATTAGCCCCTTACTTTATATTTAACATCTGGTTATATGGATTATAGAATGTTTATCAAAAGCTTAAGAGCTAATACTCACACATGAGAAAATATATCCAATATTTGCCATTTGGGATCTAGTTTACTTCACTCAGGATGATTTTTACACTTCTATACATTTAGCTACAAATTTGATAATTTCATTGCTTTTTAAAAACTAAATAATGTTCCACTGTGTAAATGTACCACATTTTCATTATCCACACATCGGTTGATGTTGACATCCAGGCTGTTTCGAGTTTCTGACCATTATGAATAGACCAGCTCTGAACCTATGTTCAGATATAAACAAGGTTACCTATAGTAGAATGTAGAGTCCTTTGGGTATGTGCTCAAGAGTGAGATAGCCAGATGGTGAGTTAGTTGTGTTTCCAGCTTCCTGAAGAACCAGCACACTGATTTGTCCTCCTACCAGCAATGGGTGCTTACTCCCCATACTTCATATCCTTGCCAGTATGCACTATCAACTGTTTTATTGACATTAATCATTCTAACTTTTATAAGTTGAAATCTCAGAGTAGTTTTTTTTAATTTACATTTCCATGTTGGCTAAGGTTATTGAATAGTTCTTTAAGCATCTCTTGAGAATTGTCTGAAAAGTTCTGTGGTCATTTTTAACACTGGGTAATTTGTTTCCTTGATTCTTGTACGTTGAACCATTACTGAATTTGATGGATAAAGCCTACTTGATCATGTGGATAAGCTTTTATAGGTGTTCTTAAATTTGATTTGCAAATATTTTATTGAAAATTTAACAGTGAAAAGGCCTCCCTGAGGACAGGTGGACCAGGTGCCAGCTCAGCCACATTCCTGACCAGCAGGGGTCCTAACTTCTAGCAGAGGGCCATCGGAGGGGTGAGTTTGCTTCGGGCCCACGGCAGGGGCCCGGTGAGGAGGAGCTTGGGCGTTCCCTGACCCCATAGACGCCCAGGTGACCCTGCAGTGCTGGCTCCCCCCTCCCGCCTGCCATCCCAGCTCCCATCCAGGTACGAATTCCTATATTTCTCCCTTCCCCCTGGGGCCATAAAATTTCCCCAGCTCACCTGCCTTGCAAGCTGGCCTGCATTGTAAGTGCATCCCGGAAAGAGGGAGTGCCTGTGCTTCAATAGACTGCCTGAGGAAAGGTGGGCATTCTGTCAGTGAAGTTCCTGCCCAAGAAGGGAACCTGACCTGGTACCAGAAGTTCCAATAGAGAGCATTTGAACGAAGAGATGGGCAGACGCCAAGGCAAGACCTCATCCAACAATCTGAAAAACAACATGAAAACTCCAGATCCCAAGGTCCCTACAATAGAAGGACTTGAACACCTTAACCCAGAAGAACTGGAAAAAAGTGTCATTATGAAAGCAAGAGAGTCCCTTAAACAGGATATGAATAACTCCCTTAAAGAATTGGATGAGAAATATAACAAAAAGTTTGAGAAATGAGTATAGAAATAGATGAGAAATATAACAAAAAGTTTGAAGAAATAAGTAAATCCGTGAATGAGACCCTGAGAAACCGAGAAAAAACAATCAAAGAGATAAAGGAAACAGTTCAAGAATTGAAAACTGAAATGGAGGCAATGAACAAAACACAAACCGAGAACCGGCTGGATATAGAAAACCTAGGTAAACGAACGGAGACTACAGAATCAAGCATAACCAATAGAATACAAGAGATAGAAGAACGAATCTCAGATTCTGAAGATACCATAGAGAAAATAAATGCTCTGGTCAAGGAAAACAGCAAATCCAACAAATTCTCTTCACAAAACATTCAGGAAATCTGGGACACAATAAAAAAACCAAATCTAAGAATAATAGGGATTGAAGAAGGAGAAGAACTGCAGATCAAAGGCCCAGAAAATATATTCAACAAAATTATAGAAGAAAACTTTCCCAACCTAAAGAACGATATTCCTATGAAGGTTCAAGAAGCATACAGAACACCGAATAGACTGGATCAGAAAAAAACATCCCCTTGCCATATAATAATCAAAACACAAAACATACAGATTAAAGAAAGAATTTTAAGAGCTGCAAAGGAAAAAAGTCAAGTAACTTATAAAGGTAAACCTATCAGGCTTACACCGGACTTCTCTATGGATACCATGAAAGCCAGAAGATCCTGGATAGAGGTACTGCAGAAACTAAGAGACCATGGATGCAAACCCAGACTACTATACCCAGCCAAGCTATCGTTCACTATCAACGGAGAAAACAAAATATTCCAGGATAAAAACAAATTTAAACAATACGTAGCTACTAATCCAGCCTTACAGAGAATATTAGAAGGAAAATCACAACAGAAAGAATCCAACATTCCCAACACTGCCTACAATAACTCAAATATCTAGCGACCATTCACAAGCACAAATCAAAGAAGGAAAACACATACACTCTACTACCTAAAAAAAAAAAAAAATGACCGGAGTCAACAACCACTGGTCATTAATATCACTTAATATCAATGGACTCAATTCACCTATAAAGAGGCACAGACTTAGAGATTGGATACGAAAACAGGATCAAACATTCTGCTGTTTACAAGAAACACACATCAACCACAAAGACAGACACCTACTCAGAGTAAAGGGTTGGGAAAGGGTTTTCCAAGCAAATGGACCTAAGAAACAAGCGGGTGTGGCCATTCTAATATCTAACAAAATCGACTTCAAACTAAAATCAATCAGAAGAAATGGAAATGGACATTTCATACTCATAACTGGAACAATTCATCAGGAGGAAGTCTCAATCCTGAATATCTATGTTCCTAATTTAAAGGCACCCACAATGTAAAAGAAACTCTTCTAGAACTCAAGGCAGTCATCAAACCACACACCCTAATAGTAGGAGACTTCAACACTCCTCTCTCACCAATGGACAGGTCAATCAGACAGAAACCCAACAGAGAATTAAGAGATTTATTGGAGGTATTGAATCAAATGGACTTAACAGACATCTATAGAACACCCAAATAGGAAAGAATATACCTTTTTCTCTGCAGCTCATGGAACCTTCTCGAAAATTGACCACATACTCGGTAACAAAGCAAACTTCCACAGATACAAAAAAATATTAGTAACCACCTGTGTCTTGTCAGATCACCATGGATTAATATTAGAATTCAACAACAATCCTTTCCCCAGGAAGCCAACAAACTCATGGAAGTTGAACAGTCAACTACTAAATCACCCCTGGGTCAAGGAAGAAATAAAGAAAGAATTTAAACTCTTCCTTGAATTTAATGAAAACAAAGACACAACATACCCAAACCTATGGGACACTATGAAAGCAGTGCTAAGAGGAAAGTTCATAGCACTAACCCAATTAAAGAAAACAGAGAAAGCACACATTGGAGACTTAACAGCACACTTGAAAGCTCTAGAAAAAAAAGAAGCTGATTCACCCAGGAGGTCTAGAAGACTGGAAATAATCAATCTGAGGGCTGAAATCAACAAAATAGAAACACAGAAAATAATCCAAAGAATCAATGAATCAAAAAGTTGGTTCTTGGAGAAAATCAACAAGATTGACAAACCCCTATTCAAATTAATCAAACGGCAGAGAGAGAACATGCAAATTAATAAGATCAAAAATGAAAAGGGGGACATAACCACAGACACAGAGGAAATTCAGAGAATCATTAGATCTTACTATGAAAGTTTATATGCCACAAAATTGGAAATGTAAAAGAAATGGACATTTTTTTAGATAAGGACCATATACCAAAGTTTAACCAAGAACAGGTCAACAATCTAAATAGACCTGTTAGTCGCGAAGAATTAGAAGCTGTTATCAAAAATCTCCCTACCAAAAAAAGCCCAGGACCAGATGGTTTCAATGCAGAATTCTATCAGAACTTCAAGGAAGAGCTAATACCTATACTCCTTAACGTATTCCACAATATAGAAACAGAAGAGTCATTGCCAAACTCCTTTTATGAAGCTACAGTTACCCTAATACCAAAACCACACAAAGACACAACCAAGAAAGAGAATTACAGGCCAATCTCACTCATGAACATCGACGTGAAAATTCTCAATAAAATACTGGCAAACCGAATCCAAGAACACATTAGAAAAATTATCCATTATGATCAAGTAGGCTTCATTCCAGAGATGCAGGGCTGGTTCAACATACGCAAATCTATCAATGTAATCCATCATATAAATAAACTGAAAGAAAAAAACCATATGATCATCTCACTAGATGCTGAAAAAGCATTTGACAAAATTCAACACCCATTTATGATAAAGGTGTTGGAGAGACTGGGGATACAAGGATCATACCTAAATATAATAAAAGCAATATACAGCAAGCCGACAGCTAACATCAAACTGTATGGAGAGAAACTCAAAGCCTTTCCACTAAAATCAGGAACGTGACAAGGCTGTCCACTCTCTCCATACCTCTTCAATATAGTGCTTGAAGTTCTAGCAATAGCAATAAGACAACATAAGGGCATCAAGGGGATTCGTATTGGAAAGGATGATGTTAAACTTTCGTTATTTGCTGACGATATGATAGTATACATAAGTGACCCCAAAAACTCTACCAAAGAACTCCTACAGCTGATAAACACCTTTAGTAATGTGGCAGGATACAAGATCAACTCCAAAAAATCAGTGGCCCTCCTATACACAAAGGATAAAGAAGCGGAGAGGGAAATCAGAGAAACATCACCTTTCATGATAGCCACAAATAGCATAAAATATCTTGGGGTTACTCTAACCAAGGAAGTGAAAGACCTATTTGACAAGAACTTTATGTCTTTGAAGAAAGAAATTGAGGAGGATACCAGAAAATGGAAAGACCTCCTCTGCTCTTGGATTGGGAGAATCAACATAGTAAAAATGGCAATTCTACCAAAAGTAATCTATAGATTCAATGCAATCCCCATCAAAATCCCATCAAACTTCTTCACAGACCTTGAGAGAACAATAATCAAGTTTATATGGCAAAACAAAAAAACCCAGGATAGCCAAAACAATCTTTTTTTAGCCCGAGGCCCGCAATTACATGGCCATCGGCTATTGCTAGCGTGCTTGCTTAAGCTGGGTCCTGGGTCCTGTAACCTTGGGAACAGATATTAGCAGGGAGCTAGCTGCATCCCGCCTGTTTTCTTAGGCAAAATTAAAGTTCCCTGCATGTGAGAGTCAGGGACTGAGTTTTAAAATAGTCTAAACAGTCTCTTGAGTTGTGTCATCTTAATTCTGTATTGGCAGAATTAAGAATATCTTGTATTGGCATAACAACAGAGAAGTCGACCTATGGAATCGAATAGAAGACCCAGATATTAACCCACAAACCTATTAACACCTAATTTTCAACAAGGGAGCTAAAGGTATACAATGGAAGAAGGAAAGCATCTTTAACAAATGGTGCTGGCATAACTGGATGTCAACCTGTAAAAGAATGGAAGTAGATCCATATCTATCACCATGCACATAAATCAAGTACAAATGGATTAAAGACATCAATATTAATCCGTCCTCTTTGAACCTGATAGAAGAGAAAGTGGGAAGTAGTCTACAAGATATAGGCACAGGAGGCCTCTTCCTAAGTAGGACCCCAGTAGCACAGACAATAAGAGAAACAATGAAAAAATGGGATCTACTGAAACTGAGAAGCTTCTGTAAAGCAAAGGACACTGTCAGTAAGACAAAAAGGCTGCCTTCTGACTGGGAGAAGATCTTCACCAACCCCTCATCAGACAAAGGTCTGATCTCCAAAATATACAAAGAACTCAAGAAACTAGACACTAAAACTCTAATTAACCCAATTAAAAAATGGGGTACTGAACTGAACAGAGAATTCACAACCACAACTCAAAGAAGAGAAACACACAAACTCTACTACACACACACACACAAATAATAAACGGAATCAACAACCACTGGTCATTAATATCACTTAATATTAATGGACTCAACTCACCTATAAAAAGGCACAGACTTAGAGACTGGATAAGAAAACAGGATCCAACATTCTGCTGTTTACAAGAAACACACCTTAACCACAGAGATAGACATCTACTCAGAGTAAAGGGTTGGGAAAAGGTTTTCCAAGCAAACGGACCTAAGAAACAAGCTGGTGTGGTCATTCTAATATCTAACAAAATTGACTTCAAACTAAAATCAATCAGAAGAGATGGAGATGGACATTTCATACTCATAACAGGAACAATTAATCAGGAGAAAGTATCAATCCTGAATATCTATGCCCCTAATATAAAAGCACCCACTTATATAAAAGAAAAACTTTTAGAACTCAAGGCAGTCATCAAACCACACACACTAATATTAGGAGACTTCAACAAACCTCTCTCACCAATGGACAGATCAATCAAACAGAATCTCAACAGAGAAATAAGAGAATTGCTAGAGGTAATGAATCAAATGGACTTAACAAATATCTATAGAACATTCTACCCAAAAAGGAAAGAATATACCTTCTTCTCTGCAGCTCATGGAACCTTCTCAAAAATTGACCACATACTCGGTAACAAAGCAAACTTACACAGATACAAAAAAATATTAGTAATCACCTGTGTCTTGTCAGATCACCATGGAATAAAGTTAGAATTCAATAACAATTCAAATTCCAGAAAGCCTACAAATGCGTGAAAGTTGAACAGTCAACTACTGAATCATCCTTGGGTCAAGGAAGAAATAAAGAAAGAAATTAAAGTCTTCCTCGAATTTAATGAAAATAAAGACACAACATACTCAAACCTATGGGACACAATGAAAGCAGTTCTAAGAGGAAAGTTCATAGCACTAACCCAATTAAAGAAAACGGAGAAAGCATATATTGGAGACTTAAGAGCACACCTAAAAGCTCTGGAAAAAAAAGAAGCAGACTCTCCCAGGAGGTCTAGAAGACTGGAAATAATCAAACTGAGGGCTGAAATCAACAAAATAGAAACACAGAAAATAATCCAAAAAATCAACGAAACAAAAAGTTGGTTCTTGGAGAAAATCAACAAGATTGACAAACCCCTAGCCAAACTAATCAAACGGCAGAGAGAGAACACTCAAATTAATAAGATCAGAAATGAAAAGGGGGACATAACAACAGACACAGTGGAAATTCAGAGAATCATTAGATCTTAATAGGAGAGTTTATATGCCACAAAGTTGGAAAATGTACAAGAAATGGATTGGTTTTTAGATAAATACCATTTACCAAAGTTAAATCAAGAGCAACTGAACAATCTAAATAGACCTGTTAGTCACAAAGAATTAGAAGCTGTTATCAAAAACCTACCCACCAAAAAAAGCCCAGGACCAGATGGTTTCAGTGAAGAATTCTACCAGAACTTCCAAGAAGAGCTAATACCTATACTCCTTAATGTATTTCACAATATAGAAACAGAAGAATCATTGCCAAACTCCTTTTATGAAGCTACAGTTACCCTGATAACAAAACCACACAAAGACACAAACAAGAAAGAGAATTACAGGCCAATCTCACTCATGAACATTGACGCTAAAATACTCAATAAAATACTGGCAAACCGAATCCAAGAATACATTAGAAAAATTATCCATTATGATCAAGTGGGCTTCATCCCAGAGATGCAGGGCTGGTTCAACATATGCAAATGTATCAATGTAATCCATCATATAAATAAACTGAAAGAAAAAAACCATATGATCATCTCACTGGATGCTGAAAAAGCATTTGACAAAATTCAACACACCTTTATGATAAAGGTGTTGGAGAGATTGGGTATACGAGGATCATACCTAAATAAAATAAAAGCAATATATAGTAAGCCGACAGCTAACATCAAATTGAACGGAGAGAAACTCAAAGCCATTCCACTAAAATCAGGAACACAACAAGGCTGTCCACTCTCTCCATACCTCTTCAATATAGTGCTTGAAGTTCTAGCAATAGCAATACGACAACATAAGGGCATCAAGGGGATTCGAATTGGAAAGGATGATGTTAAACTTTCGTTATTTGCAGATGATATGATAGTGTACATAAGCGACCCCAAAAACTCTACCAAAGAACTTCTACAATTGATAAACACCTTTAGTAATGTGGCAGGATACAAGATCAACTCCAAAAAATCGGTTGCCCTCCTATACACAAAGGATAAAGAAGCAGAGAGGGAAATCAGAGAAACATCACCTTTCATGATAGCCACAAATAGCATAAAATATCTTGGGGTAACTCTAACCAAGGAAGTGAAAGACCTATTTGACAAGAACTTTAAGTCCTTGAAGAAAGAAATTGAGGAGGATACCAGAAAATGGAAAGACCTCCCCTGTTCTCGGATTGGGAGAATCAACATAGTAAAAATGGCAATTCTACCAAAAGCAATCTATAGATTCAACGCAATTCCCATCAAAATTCCATCAAACTTCTTCACAGACCTTGAGAGAACAATAATCACGTTTATATGGCAAAAGAAAAAACCCAGGATAGCCAAAACAATCTTATACAATAAAGGAACTTCTGGAGGCATTACCATCCCTGACTTCAAACTCTATTACAGAGCAAAAGTATTGAAAACAGCTTGGTATTGGCATAAGAACAGAGAAGTCGACCTATGGAATCGAATAGAAGACCCGGGTATTAACCCACAAACCTATGAACACCTGATATTTGACAAGGGAGCTAAAGTTATACAAGGGAAGAAGGAAAGCATCTTTAACAAATGGTGCTGGCATAACTGGATGTCAACCTGTAGAAGAATGAAAATAGATCCATATCTATCACCATGCACAAAACTCAGGTCCAAATGGATTAAAGACATCAACATTAATCCGTCCACTTTGAACCTGATAGAAGAGAAAATGGGAAGTAGTCTACAAGATATAGGCACAGGAGACCAGTTCCTAAGCAGAACCCCAGGAGCGCAGACAATAAGAGAAACAATGAAAAAATGGGATCTACTGAAACTGAGAAGCTTCTGTAAAGCAAAGGACACTGTCAGTAGGACCAAAAGGCTGCCTTCTGACTGGGAGAAGATCTTCACAAATCCCTCATCAGACAAAGGTCTGATCTCCAAAATATACAAAGAACTCAAGAAACTAGACACTAAAACTCTAATTAACCCAATTAAAAAATGGGGTACTGAACTGAACAGAGAATTCACAACAGATGAACTCCGAATGGCCAAAAGGCACTTAAGGTCATGCTCAACCTCCTTAGCGATCAGGGAAATGCAAATCAAAACCACTTTGAGATATCATCTTACACCTGTCAGAATAGCCAAACTCAAAAACACCAATGATAGCCTATCCTGGAGAGGATGTGGAATGAGGGGAACACTCATCCATTGTTGGTGGGAATGCAAACTTGTGCAGCCACTGTGGAAATCAGTGTGGCGGTTTCTCAGGAAACTGGGAGTCAACCTCCCTCAAGACCCAGCAATTCCACTCTTGGGAATATACCCAAGAGATGCCCTATCATACTATAAAAGCATTTGTTCAACTATGTTCATAGCAGCACTATTTGTAATAGCCAGAACCTGGAAACAACCTAGGTGCCCCTCAATAGAAGAATGGTTAATAAAGGTGTGGAACATATACACATTAGAGTTCTACTCAGCGGTAAAAAACAATGACATCTTGAATTTTGCATGCAAATGGATGGACATAGAAAACGCTTTACTGAGTGAGGCAAGCCAGACCCAAAAAGAGGAATATGGTATGTATTCACTCATATGTGGATTCTAACCATAATTAAAGGTCTTTGAGCCTATTATTCGTGATCCTAGAGAAGCTAAATAAGAAGATGAACCTGATGAAGATTATTTAGCTATCCGCCAGGAGGTAGGAAATAGACAAGAGTACCAGGTAACCTCGGGTGCATGGGGGGCAGGGGTGGTGGGAGGGTTGTTGGAAGGGGAGAGGGTTAGAGAGAAGGGAATAGGGGAGGAATGGGGAAAGCTTGGTGGACCGGGATGGGGGGGAGGGAGGAAGGATGAATATGGGATCAGGGAAGAATACATTTCAACTAAGGGAGTCATTTTAGGGTTTACAGGAGACTTGATTATATATGGGATCCCAGGTCCAAGGAGAGATCCCCAGATTGTTCTCTGGACAGAGGAGAGGGTGCCTGAACCGGCCTTGGCCCATAACCATACTAATGAATATTTTGCTTATCACCATAGATCCTTCATCTGGCGAAGGATGGCGATACAGACGGAGACCCACATTGGAGCACCGGACTGAGCCCCCCAAGGTCCAAATGAGGAGCAGAAGGACGAAGAAAATAAAAAAGGCAATAAGGACTGCGAGGGATGCTATCACCCACTGATACAAGGGAACGGATCTAATGAGAGTTTACCAAGGCCAGTTGGACTCGGACTGAACGAGGACGTGATCTAACCAGATTCTCGGAATTTGGCCGGATTCTCTGAATGTGGCTGGCCCGAAGTCTTTCTGAAAAGCCATTGACTATGACACTGGGACTTGTTTCCTCTGCATATACTGGATTTTGGGGATCCAGTCTGTTTGGATACTCACCTTCCTGGACCTGGAGGGAGGGGGGAGGAACTTGAACTTCACACAGGGCAGAAAACCCTGACTGCCCTAAGGGATGAAGAGGGAGGAGGAGAGGGAGTGGGGGGAGTGGAAGGGTGTTGGGAAGAGGGGCGGAAATGGAAACTTTTATAATTTAATAAAATTACTTTCAAAAAAGAAAAAAAAAGAAAATTTAGCTGCAATGTTCATAGGGACATTGATCTGTAAATTTATTCTTTGTTGGGTCTTTTGTGGCTTATGTATCAATCAGACTAATTATAGATTTTTAAAAAGTATAAGGAAATATTCCTTCTGTTTCTCTTTTGAAGAATAATTTGATGAGTATTTGCATTAATTATTCTTTGAAGATGTGGTAGAATTCTAAGCTTAATTCATCAAGTATAGACATTAATTACTGCTTCTTTTTAACTAGGGATTTGGGTTTGTTTAAATTGCTTATCTGATCTTGGTTTAACTTTGGCACCTCATGAAAAGAAAGAAGGTGAACCTGATGAAAATCATGTAGCTATCTGCCTGGAGATTGGAAATAGACAAGAGTCCCAGGTCCAAACAAGAAGCAGAAGGAAAGAGAACGTGAGCAAAGACGGCAAGATCAGAGAGAACCTTCATCCCACGATGGATGGCGATACAGATGGAGACCCACATTGGAGCACCGGACTGAGCCCCCCAAGGTCCAAATGAGGAGCAGAAGGACCAAGAAGATGAAAAAGGAAGTAAGGACTGCGAGGGATGCTATCACCCACTGATACAAGGGGACGGATCTAATGAGAGTTTACCAAGGCCTGTTGGACTGGGACTGAACGAGGACGCAATCCAACCAGATTCTCTGAATGTGGCTGGATTCTCTGAATGTGGCTGGCCGGAGTCTTTCTGAAAAGCCATTGACAATGGCACTGGGACTTGTTTCCTCTGCATATACTGGATTTTGCAGATCCAGTCCGTCTGGACACTCACCTTCCTGGACCTGGAGGGAGGCGGGAGGAAATTGAACTTCCCACTGGGCAGGAAACCCTGACTGCTCTTAGGGATGGAGAGGGAGGAGGGGAGGGAGTGGGGGGAGTGGGAGGGTGTTGGGAGGAGGGGCGGAAATGGAAACTTTTATAATTTAATAAAATTACAAAAAAACGAATTTATACCAATGTAATTTTTATAAATATTAACTCAAACCAATATATTATCCCATCATCCAATTTCCTCCATTTTTTACAAAAGGATCCCTGAGCTTATAAAACTTTTCCCCAACCCTCAACCACATATCAATTAAAATCAACCCCTAAATGATGTCCCTGACCCTGAGGGCAAACTTTGCTGGGAAAGGGGACATCGTCTTCTAGAATTACTTCCAGCTGTCATGGGGGCAATGTTCTTTTCATGGGATTCTGTGAAAGTAAAATGATGGTTAAGTTTCAAGATTAATGTCTGATAAGATTGTAAATAGTCTCTAAGTATTATATGGAGGTCTGGCCAGAACGTTGCAAAAGATATGCACCATTTCAGCACATCTTGTGCAGCTGGTACCCAAAACAGGTATTGTAGTAGCACTATCAGTGTTATGATGTCATATCAACCAGGTGGAGTTCCTGTTGTGGGGCCCTTTCTTCTTCCTAGAAACTTCAAAGATGACTGCAGAAAAATTCATTGTTCATTGTGGAAAACTTAAGCATTATTTATATAGACATATTCAGACATATATATTCAATGAAGGGTATGATAAAGACAAAAATAGATATGAAGAAAAGTAAAGATGTTTTTTAAATTCTTTTTTCTTTGTGTCCCATATCATGGCTCCTGACATGAGACAGAAACTCTGGGCTTTCCTCTTAACTACAAGCTTGAAATTGGGGGGGGGGGGGGAGCCAATGTCTAACTCCAAAACCAGCTCTAAATATTTAGAAATATAAACACACACACACACACACACATCTTTGATTTTTATACTTACGGAACCTATTTGATTTTCTTGATGATCCTTATTGTGTAGCTATTTTTCCAACTGTCAGTATTCAAACATCCAGGGTCCCTTGAAATTTTTTAAGATGAGTCTTTTACTGCAAAACAAAACCAGAACCCTGCCCCCAATCTATATGCTTATCTTACCACCTGTGTGATTATCATCATTGTGGATGAGCTGTCACGAAAAGTATAGAAACTATCACAATTCAGAAAATAACCCACCCGGCTTAAAGATAAACAATTACATTTTTAATTGTTATAAGGGGAAACTCATACCACAAGAATGGGAAGTCCGTGTTCCACTGGGTCTGGTGGGAATCACCCAGAGAGAGCACACACCTGGTCGGCCCCAGTTCTCTTCCTGGGCTCGAGGTAGCCATGCCTTAACTAGGCTCCGCTTCTTAAAGGTGATTGGTTAACAGAGCTTCCCCCATGAGAAGAATATGGATATTTGCTTATTGTTGAACAATCTGTCTCTTCTAACTTCTATTTTTGCTGAAAATTATTAAATTTTGTTCATCTTTTGGTTGAAAATAGTCCTCTTGACTACATATCTGATCTACTCTGAATAGAGCAACATATACGTGGTGTATGTGTGCATGTGTCTCACTTTGGTATGCCAATTTTATCTTCTCTGAGTATAAATCGAGAAGTAGGATAACAGTGGTTCTGATTTTGGTTCTCTGCAGCATTTCACACTCTCTCCAAGGTGACTCTATTTATCTGCCTCCCCATTAGCATTCCTGAATCCCTTTACATACGTCTTCATCAGCACTTACATCTTTGACATGGTGAGTTATCTGGTGTCTAATCATGGCTTGTTTTACATTCCACTAAGGATTAATGACATTAAACATTCCTCATCTGCTTCTTGGCTATTTGTGTTTCTTCTCTATTTAATTCAGATCTTCTGTCTGTTAATAATTAACTTATTTTTATGGTTTTCAAATTAACCCTTGACAGAATAATAGTTGGAAAATAATTTCTTCTACTCTATAGATTTTCTCTTTATTTACAGATTTTTTTTATTTCTATCTCCATTGTTTTTAATCTGATATTATTTTATTCTTCATTTTTTGCATGAAATTGTATTTCAATTCTCTGGATGACAACTTATAACATAACATCCTCCTTGATTTGGTGATCTTTTAGTAGAGTTTTCAGCAAACTAAGGACAATTGGGACAATAACATTTCACAAATCTATGCATCACAGATGTTTCTGTTGGTAAAGTTTTCAGAACAGCATGAGTATAATTAAGTTATGGCCAACAATAAAGACAACACTGAGGGATCTTCAATAACAATATCACCATTGTCTTCCTGTTGATGTAGGGCCATGTCCATTGCTTGTATACAGTACATTCAATCAAATAAACACAAGTACCAATTAACACACAGGTATTTTGCAGAAAAGTGTTTATCTTGCTTAATACAATAGCCAGATTTTCTTTTTGAAAATGGCATAAAGTATCAAATATTTAGAAGAACTCTCTCAGGGTTGGTGTAACCAAACAAGGACAAGAAAACAAAAGCCCACTAAGCTTCAACCAGTAACTCCTACTAGGGCTGGCTACTTGCTGAAATTCAGAGAGTAACACTGATTGAATGTGTCCAAGATGTTCTGTTCCTTGGTTTCACTATGATAGCACCTTGGACTTCAGGATACTCTCTTAAATTATAAGTGAAAAAAAAAAAAGGCTGTGAGTTTTTCTAGGAGGAACCCTAGAGTCTCTGTGGCCCAGAATCTTGTTGAACTTTTTAAGTTTACGTTGTTTTGATTATCTTGTCCCTAAGTAAGTACAGGGACAGATGTTTCAAAAATGTCATATATATATATGTGTGTGTGTGTGTGTGTGTGTGTGTGTGTGTGTGTGTGTACATACACATACATATATGTTTCTGAGAAGAATCATTGTGGTTAATTTAAATAATAAAATTTTATACTGAAGATTTATTAACAAAATTTTGAACTAATTTACAAAATGAGAAGAATCTATTTGCCACTACTCACAACACAAACACACACACACACACACACACAAATAGAAATCACAAATAGTTCAGTCAAATACATAGTTATTTGTTTGTAGATTTCTTGCAATAACTGCAAACAAAACCAATAATTTCAACATCTTTTCACTAACCTTGTAAATTGAATTTTCTTGAGTTTTGTGTTTTTGTTAAATTTGGTAAATGTATAAAATCTACGACATTAACAGTTTGTAGTTAGTTTTACCTGTTTTGTGTGTTTTTAAGAGCCTCGAACAATGGTCCCTTACAGGAGGATCTTTTCTTTTCTTAGTTCTGAGAGGAGCTGATATAACTGCTGACCGAGTTCATGCAGAAACTGGTCATGTTAAGGTCTGAAGCACATACTCTCACAAACTATACCTCACAAATGATGGTTGACCACCAGTCACACCCACTGCTCTTTATATATAACTGTGATATATTATAATATATTTTGTTAGGGCTTATACATTTTGGACACTGAACTAGTATTATTAATAACATTAATCTCCTGGTATCAAGTACTGAATCAGAAACAGAAAGGTCAGGGCACTGTTTTGAGGTTTGAAGGACAGAAATGAGTGTGTATATACTAGAGGAAGGAGAGATGTGCAAGGATTGCCTCTAAAGTGATGACTGGTCACACTCATCAGGAGATTATAATAGTATCAAAGACTTTCACAATAGTCCAGAATAGAGTATAACAAAGGTTTATTTATTTGGGAATAAGCTCACAGTAAGGGTAGCTATCCACAGTCCTCTGCAAGTCTAGGCAAGATGGCAGGGATGAGATGGCATCAAAGCATGGAACATAGTCCAGGAGACATGCCTTGAGAAGAGAGCTTTGAGAGTTTTCTTAAGATCACAAAGTTGATAAAATGATCATAAATAGAGATAGGATAGGCATCACATTCACAGACTGCAGGGCGTAAGGAGACTTTTTTCCCTACACTTCAAGGAGCTGACAAAGGGAAATGCCTACTGTTGGGTGCCTCCTTCTTGTGTCCCACCCAGACCACAGACACCTGTTTCCTTTCTCTGTTGTATACAACTTAAGATCCAGGGTAGATTAGCACATTCAGGAGACTAACATGCTGCAGTAAACAGAGGAACCAATATGGAAAGGCACCCTTTAAGTTGTTGATAAATTAAACTACATTCCATGCTTCTAAACACTTTTCCCAGGCACACCTTATTCTGAAAATCAGTAGCATTTTGCAGAAAAGTGTTTGTCTTGCTTACTAAAATAGCTAGCTTTTCTTTTTCAAAACCACATAAAGTATCAGGTAGTTAGGAGAACTCTCCCAGTGTTGGTGTAAGCAGACAAGGACATGAAAACCAAAGCCCACTAAACTTCAGCCAGTAATTCCTACTCAGGGCAGGCGACTTGTAGAAATTCAGAGTAACATTGACTCAAAGTGTCTAAAATGTTCTGTTCCTTGGTTTCACTATGACAGCCTCTCAGATTTGGGGGTACCCTCCTCAATTAGAAGTGCAAAAAAGGAGCTATGAACTTCTCTAGGAGGAACCCTAGAGTCTCTGTGGCCCAGACACAAGGCCACTTGCCCTCCCTAAGGAGCAGCTCTGAACTGGACTGCCTGTACCAGTACAGCATCTAATTTTCCTTTTCTGATTCCCACAGAGCCAAAGCTGCCAAAGCTTCATCTCAGAAATTTGTTGGTTGCAGTCAGCAGAGGTTTCATCCCTGTTCTCACTTTGGACCACAGCTCCTGTACTCTGAAGAAGCTATCTGTGCAAGGGTCAGAATTAGTCACATGTGCTGTTCTCCAGAAACACACACTTCCAGGACTCTGAGGGTAGCCTACAGATACAAAGGTGATTTGATGTGAGCAGCCTTGGCAAAGTCTGTTGTAAACAGAGACTACTTTTTCATTTCCCAGGTCTCCCATACCCAAATAATCACATAGAAACTGTATTAATTACAAAGTCATTTGGTCAACGGCTTCAGTGTATTCCAATCCAGTTCTTAAATCTTAAATTAATCCATTTCTATTAATCTTTGTAGCATGACAAGGCTGTGACATACTGGTAAGGTTCTGACATATTTTTCCTTTCTGAACTACATGGCATCTGTCTTACTCTGCTTTCTTTCCTTCTCTATCTCTGCTTGGATTGACTGCTTTGCTGTATTCTTCCTTGCCATAGGTCAAAGAAGCTTGTTTATTAACCAGTGGTAATAAAACATAATCACAGCATACTGAGGGAAATCCCACGTCATTCTGTTTCCTCTCACGTGCTGTACACTGGAAGTCTGCTCCAAATCCTTGAATTCTCATGCCTCCTGTAAGGTGCACTGGAATTCTTGCCTTACTCTCCTAGTGGCATTCAGGGAATGAGTGTAATGAGATATTTCTGCTCAGGCCTATTTCTGTTTTTAACAAAATTGTATCCTGTGAAAATACTCATTAGCCTTAAACTGTGGTAATAAATTATTATAAAAAAAATTTTACATTCAAGAAGACTAGAATTTTTGCTAGACCTCCCAGTGCAGTTAATAACACTTCTTGAGGTCCCTTAAGACCTCAAGAAGGACTGCTATCCTTCTATCTGCTCAGCCTGTTTGTTTAACTTGACTTTAAGAGAACAATGTAACCAACTTTTCTTACTTTGGATTTTCCATGTAATCAAATTTTACAGCACAAACTGATGCATAGCAATAGTCTTGATTCCATGCCACTAACCCAGAGAATATTATACGTCTGTTTGTATGTACAATACGATAATCATTTTCTGAAAACAGCCAATAGTTTTAAACAAAACTTATATATCAAATATCCACCATAAATGTTAGAAGTAGCATGTATTGTTATTTGATAACTGAATAATTGCTTTGTTAGTGCTTTGGGGTCAATTGGAGCAAACAACTTGATCCCTTGTGAAACTTTTCTGTAAAGTCTCCCTCCTTTCTTCCCTATATGAAGATTTCCATGTTGTTTAATAGAAAAGGGTACAAATTACTTTGTTAGGGACAGACAGATTCCCAAGTCTTCAATCATGCAGACATAGAATCATGCTGATACAATAGACAGGTTACAGATAGGCCAGAAAACAAATGCTGCCGTAGATACAGAAGACACAACAGAAGATACAAGTAAAGAAGTGGAGAATCCAAATCCAGGCTCAGTCCTGGTCAAATGACGTCAAGAGGAGGTCTTTAGTTCTTCCCTTGATGTGATAAGACAGAATTAGTGTCCCTGAGTTTATCACTACTGTGTTTAACCAATGCAGGGCATTTTAATTAATGTAAATTAAACTATTTTCACAGTTGTTTTTTATAAACCTGGCCAGGAAAAGAGTTGAAGGACTGATATGACTTTGAATTATTCCTTCTTTTATACAATTTGAATCACGGTTCTGTGTCATGCTAATTTTAGAGACAGAACTCCCACATTAAGAGAATAAAGCCTTTATTTTCTCTCCTCTTGAATACCTTTCCCTCATGGTTGCTCTATCTGCCTGGCGTCTATGAAGATGGAGTGTCAAGGAGAGACTTCCTTCCTGTCTGAGGACTGCTCCCTATTTTACCTGTATTTCTTCCTTGGGGACACTATACTCAGCCCAGGAAACTCTAAATGTGTTAGGTCATTTGATCTTATGATGTTTAAGTTTTGAAGATTTTAAAGTATATTTAAGATAGGAATTCCTTTCTGATGAAGTATGTGGGGTACACATGCACATATGTCTATTTGTGTATTTTCTTCCCCACTGTTCCTTGATATGACACACATATTACAGACTTTGTGAATTGGGCATCACAATATGTAGTCTTTCAAGAAAACAACACACACGTCATGTAAATTGTTCTGTGCCCCTCCTCTGGAAAGGTAGGAGGAAAAATTAATGCCTAAAGTTCTGCATTGTTGTTAAAGTCTCAAACATGTTTTTCTTTGCTGGAGAAAAGGGTTAATTGATAAACCAAAAGAAGCATGGCTATGGCAAATTGTAAATTACTAAATTTCCTCATAAACTGCATTCCCTGTATTATCCATCAAAGAAAAATGATCTGAAAATCAGTTTATATTTCTGTTGGTGTTTTACAGTTCAGTGAGGTATAATGAAACCAACAGTTCTTCAAGACAGACTGGCATTCTCCTAACCACATACAGAAAGATGTACAGGGCACACTAAACCTGTCCTATTGGTGCTAATAGGGAAATCTACAGCTGTCAGTGTTTCCATTAAAATAACAAAAAGGTCAGAAATGAACACAATAACAATGTGTCTGAAGATTCTTAAGGAACAATATCAATTTACTCCAGAAAGCAGACAGCAAAGTAACGATAAAGATCTGTCTTCCCTATCTGTATTTCTGACTTCTCTGTGAGTATTCCCATCAGGTAGTCTCTGGCTACACCCCCTGATTTAAAGTTAATGCTATTAACATAGTCTAAGGGTATCACAGTGCAATCAAATATCCCACAGCACAAATTATTTCAGACACAAGACCAGAGGATCAGAGCTAGATCTGAGGGAAAACCTCCTTCCCGAGGACAAGCTTTCACAGTACCAGCAGCTGCTATGCAAGCTTCCCAGGGAGGAAAGAACAAAAAGTCCTATCCAGCTGCAGTGCTTATCAACCACAACAAGAGCCAGCATGACCCAATAATCCTAAGCGGGAAACAGTTGTGCTCTTATTTTGTGGTAACCAGTAGCTGTCTAACTGGACTAAAGGTCTACTCATGAGGAGGAAAAACATGTTTGGCACTGGAAACCTAGGTAACCACCAGGGACTAGTGAGGTCATGAAGCTTAGAAGGAAACCTACTTCAGCTACTTTATTAAACCAACATAATTCCTAACTGCATTCTAAATATCTATCTTTATAACCCTGATAATACAATTCCCAATCCCATCAAAAGAACTTCTTACAAAGATGGAGACCAGTGCATAAAAACACAACCAATCAAAATTCAGTAACAGGTGATCATGTGGTACTGAGCCCCATTTTACATCTACAACACAATTTCTACACCTAAAATTCTGAGAACATTAATAGAATATTGGGTGGAATGGTTTTAAGATCCAGAAAATCAGGAAAGCTCCTGGGAAGGTGAGTCTCCTAGACGTGACAGGGAAGCCTCAGTCATGATACATCAACAACATGTCTGCCTGAACATGAATAAAGAAATACAATTTCCTGCGAGGGATGCTATCACCCACTGATACAAGGGGTCGAATCTAATGAGAGTTTACCAAGGGCAGTTGGACTGCGACTGAACGAGCCCGTGATCCAACCAGATTCTCTGAATGTGGCCGGATTCTCTGGATGTGGCTGGCCTGGAGTCTTTCTGAGAAGCCATTGACAATGACACTGGGACTAGTTTCCTCTGCATATACTGGAGTTTTGGGATCCAGTCTGTTTGGATACTCACCTTCCTGGACCTGGAGGGAGGGGGGACGAACTTGAACTTCCCACAGGACTGGAAACCCTGACTGCCCTTAGGGACAAAGAGGGAGGAGGAGAGGGAGGGGGGGAGTGGGAGGGTGTTGGGAAGAGGGGCGTAAATGGAAACTTTTATAATTTAATAAAATTACTAAAAAAAAAAAAGAAATACAATTTCAATAGACATGCGACATGGAAAGGGGAAATCTCATGTGTCCTACCCAGATTCTATAGGCAACTAATGACTGTCAATAAAAAATTAGTCTTTTTCAGAGCTCAGTTCCCTAATTGTTTATCAAATAATAAATAGTGCGGCCTGAATTCATACGCATACTAGTAACACTAGATGGATTGAGCAAGTTGTATTTATATTTAGACACATACAATATATCATGTACCATAAGGGAAGCTGTGATTTTGAGAGGAAACAAGGGAGAGGCAGTTTCTGGGAGGACCCTGGGAGAAAAAAATAGAGGAGAAAATTGATATAATCATGTTTTTACTAAAAACATAAATCTCCAGCCTTCAGAAATTAAAACACTAAAATTTCAAAATCTCTTTAAAGTATCCAAATCTCTTAACTGTGAGTTTGTGTAGAATCCATAATAATTTACATCCTTTTTTATTTCAAGAGAGATAATTCCAGGCATTAAAAACAACACTTAAATAAAATTAAAGCCTAGCCTTGTCTATTGAATCCTGTAACACAATGCCCAGTCTCTAAGACTCACTCATGACCTTTGGGCTCCGAATGGCTTAGATAGCCTCACATCTGTGTTCTGCCATTCCTAATGCAAGAAGTTTGTCTCTTAGGCTCAGCCCTGCTTTACTACACAACTACCTCAGATCTTGGGGGTCATCCCATTGTCTTGGCATATCCAGTACACTGAAGCCTCCACTGAAAATGAGGTCTCTTCTTCCTTCTTCAGAGACTCAAACCATGCGATAGAGTCACAAGCCGGTTTTTCTCCATGACACCTTAAGTCCGGCAGCTTCCATGCTGCTAGAACCAACACCACATGGGAGACCCTTACATATAACTAGGTTTTGCTGCCAGCTTTAGTTGTAGCCCTGGCCTTCTCTGGGATAGACCTTCTGTATGCTGATACTGAGGAAATACTCCCAGAATTTTTTTCCTTAGTGATGCTGGCCTCTTTTTAATCACAGCTGAATTTTCAGCCCCAGCTAGCCAGCATCAACTGTCACAGTAAACCAAGATATTCATTTCATTGGTTCTCATCTCATTGGCACAACAGTGACATAAATATTATGGGATTTGTACAAACCCCTGTGTCTTGATAAATCATAGGCCCTAGAAGAGATCCTAGTACTTTCTGATAAACAGACTTAGTAATAAACTATTCCCTAACTTATCTTATATCCATAGATTAGTGCATCTCTCCTCCCTTAACAGAGAAGTTTCTATTATCAGTGGTTTGCTATCAAAACAGAAACAAGCTAACATTTAGTGTGCATAGAATGAGTTGTGGAGTGCTCACTTGTAAATAAGACACTGCATCATGCTCTTCACCCAAGCGTTCAGATATCATAGCAGAAGAGGGGGAAGAAAAACCTGTAAGAGTCATAAAGATAAAATGTCTATAGGGAAAACTATCGACCAGATATTGCAGGGCAGCTGCACACGTGAACTCACAGTCGCTGGGGTTTAATACTCAAGACTGGCAGAACAGCAAGTCAGCCAACTTCCCCACGTGGATGATAAAGGGCTCATGAAGCCTCCCCCTTGCTGAGAAACTATCAGCAGTTGATGAATACTAGAAAACTGAAAATCACTTCTCTTCACTGATAGCCCTGAGGAGTGACTTACGGTCCACTCAGTGGTCCCACAGTCATGCACATACTTGACCGCACAAAAAATAAAACTTAGTGGGTTGGGGAAGAGTGCATAAAATCAGGAGGAGAAGTAGGGGTAAAAAGGATATGAACATGAAGAGGGGGTAGATTAGATCCTAACACATTTATATGATTGTGAGAATTTCAGATGAAATATTTAATAAAATGATGTCATAAAAACAAATAAATGAGAAACACATTCACGGCCCACCTGATGCAATTCTTCTCATGTGGGTACTAGCTGCTCACAGGCCAGACTGAGCCCTCAAGGTGGGGCCCTTTATAATGAGCAAAATGTGATGTAGACATAGAAGAGGAAGAGAAGTGAAATGGGCCATGTGCTGGGGAAAGAGCAGAACTGAAAAAGGGAAGGCAAAGAGGAGAGGCTGATGCAAGAGGCCTGCTTACTAGCTGAGGCAATGGTGATGTCATAGCCCAGGCTGCTCCAAGGCCTATGTCTAGGTTAGTGATCCTACCTCAGCCAGGATCTGCATGCCCATCCATGGTCCATGTTGTTACCAAAGGATGCCCAGTGTTTGGGCTGCCATCTGTGGTCATATAGGAATTCAAGAGCTGTGCCACTGCGAGAGCCATGCTGATCTGGGTAGTCTGTGCTGCCACCAAGGGCCATGGTGTCATCCAGGCTCAGGTTGCTGCTGATGGCCATGTCTGGGTCCATAGTTCTATGGCAGCCAGGTCTATGTTGAAGACCAAGGCTCATGTTGCCATCAAAGGTTCCACGGAAGCCCAAGGTTGGGCTAAAACCTGTGGCCTTGTTGGTGTCTGGGTACCATGCTCCCACCACAACCATAGCCATGATCTTAATGACTTGTCGTTCCACCCAGAACCAGGATGTTGTCCAGGCTTCAGCTGCTGCCAAGGACCATGTCTTTGCTCATGCTCCTGCTGCAGCTGTGGACTATGCTGATATCTGTGCCATGTGTGACCTAAGGGGCCATAGGAACAATGTGTGATGAAATCAGAGGTCTATGTTGAGCCAGTCTTGCTCTTCACTGGTTCTCAGAAGTCTGGTCCTGCTCCTCAATGGACACTGCAGCAAGAGATCTGGTTCCAACCCTAATGGGAGAGCTATTCTCTCTCCAGGTTAACTCAGGAAAGATGTCCTCCACGTCACACCACAGGTGAGGGAGATCTGCTGGCATGGGAGTAAGGGATATGGCTTCATCCCTCACCTGAGAGGCGCAGCCTCAGTGGCCCAGACTGACAAACTCAGCTACCATCTAGACAAACAACAAGGCCTGGGATTGACCCTCCCTAGCATCCCCCACCTCTGTTGGAGCTCATGAAGAAACTGATCCTGGGAAAAGACACCCACAGGATCTCCATGACTCCTGACAGCTGTGGGATATCTGAAAAGAGCTTTGGTGAGTGTCCAGTGATGATGGTGTACCAGAAACCAGAGGCTCTGACCCAAGCGAAAGACTCATTGAAAAGCCAAAGACTCATTGAGACACCTAAGACTCATGAAAGTTGCAAGTAAAGCCGATTGGACAAAGGGTATACACCAAGGACAAAGGGTATACATCATGGCTCCCAATGCCACCAGGACAAAAAAGGAGGTGTTGGAGAGGTGGGAAAGATGAAGGAGTGGAAAGGGTTTTTTGTTTCATTTTGTTGATTTTGTTTTTGTTTGTTTGGTTGGTTGGTTTGGTTTGGTTTTGTTCGATTTGATTTTTGAAAATTTTCTTTAGGTGAGTGTGCTACAGGGATGAGGAGGGTATGGGGGAACTAAGATGAACAAAATTAGGGTGCATGATGTGAAATTTGCAAAGATTCAATAAGGAAACTAAGTAAAACATAAACCAAAGACATAGTTTTATGGACAAAGCTACTCCTTTTGGAACATGAAGATGATAAGCAATCCAGAATATTTATTATGGTTGGAGAAAGTTTTGTTGTGAATCTAATGTAACTTATGCTTCAGACTCTTGACTCAAACAGATCCAAGGCCTAAGAAGATCCCAGAATGGTGATTCCATGATCTAAAGTGCTGCATTATTCTCTAAAAGTAAGATATTTTGAATGATTTTCTTCTTACATTTCTCCCAATTACAATTTTATCTGTCAGTTGATAATAAAGTGGACATAAACATATTTTGGATCTAAGATGAATTATTGGTTGGGCTAATTCACATGATTCACAATCCATTCATTGTACAGTTAATAGCCACCAAGATATCACAGTCTTTAGCTACAGCTATTTTACATTGTGGTTGCTAGTGACTTAACTCAGAGGCATGGTCTGTTTCCAGTCAGTTTACAGTGTTGGAATCTGTGTCTCTCCTCTCTAACTGCTTCCGGGTTCTTTTCTGCTCTCACTGCTGCCACACTGTGTAGCCTGCTCTGTCTAAAGAGGACTCTGTGCTTTGTGTTCTTACTTTGGTACAAGATTCTCACATTGAATGCTATATGTTAAGGCTTAGGACGCCATATTTTTGGGGGGCACAAACTATATACATAGTTGCCATAATACAACTTTCACACTACCTCTCAAGAATGAGATAATGTTCAGAATGTCTGCCCCCTGGTGGGCATGCAGGGCATAGTCTCCTGTTGGAAGGGCCTAGACTATGACAGGTGCCACTCCTGGGATTAGGTTACATTTCATAAGAAAGACAGCACAATTTCGCATATGTAATTACATCGCTAATCAGTCTGACACACGATGACTTTGACTATGAGTTTACTGAAATGATTATTCTGTGGCAGGCCATCTGAGCATGTTATTTTCTTGAGACATTTTTACAATTGATTTTGGCTCAGTACTCCCTAGCTGGCTCTTTTTACAATAAAATAACACATTTGTCATGTTTGCTGTGGAGAGAAAAAGGAAATGTAGTCTTTATTCCTCACAGCATCCATCAAACTGTGCACTCATGGTGCTGTTTCATTACATCATTCAGATTTCAGTAGTAAAGTAGCATGTGATTTTCTGAATACTGTGGTTTCTAACAGTTTCCTTTAAAATATGTAAAGGGTAAATGTCTCAAACTAAAACAGTTTATGTCCATTTTTGTTTATATCTTTTTACTCTTATTTTTGTAAAATTGACAAATTTCATGACTTCGAAAGCACGGGTCTTTCTTTGTATATGATTATCAAGCTTTGAAGAAAGGCTGGAAAGATGGTATGAAAAATCAACACACTCAGACTGTGAAATTGTATTTCTGCTTGGCCTCTAGGGGGCACTGCTCTCTAACGGGAAAAAAACTTAGAAACAGAGGAGTCTAGTCATTACAGATAGGTCTACAATATGACTCCTGTACTTAAGACTCAGTAAATACTGAAGAAGAGGGGAGAAAATATAATAGCCAGAGGGTCAGGGAATTGGCTGTGAAATTGTGACTCCTAAGCATGTCAGAAGCCACACACATGAAGACTCACCAATATGATTATCTAAACATGAACTGAATAGAGACAACAATAGACATGTTAAGGTTCATATAGAAAATGTAGAAAGCATCAATTCTAGCTCATGAGCTGCTGGAAGCTAGGCAATGCTGATTGTGAGAGCCATAGTTATCCCCAGAGAAAAGTGTACCAATTGATTATCCAATACTTACTGGTCACACCCAAAAACATGCATACAAGTAACATTATATAAATTTGCAGGTCTTATTTATATTTCTCAATAAATATGTTTATATATGCATGTGTAACAACCATTAAAGAGAGAAGAGGTTATAAAGTTTAAAGAGATCAAGGAGAGAAAGATAGGAAGTTTTGGAAGGAAGGATTGATATGACTACAGCATAATTGAAAAAATAAATGATAAAATTGAGTGTAAGAAAAATAAACTTTGTGGTTTAATAATTTTTACAATCTGCATAAAATATAACTCATGTGAAATCCAAATATTTGCCTATTTTATAAGCCTCATTGTAAATAAGCAGTTACTTCCTTTTGTCTTATGAATGACTTCTCTCACTCTCCAGAATGAAGTAGTTTTAGGCACGAGAGAAAGATAGGGAATCATGAGGATGTATGGAGGAAAGGCTGGAAGGGGGAAGGGAGAAAACTATGATATAGCTAACTTCAACATAGACACAATCAATTTCCATATCAAAAATATTGCACCAGAAAAAAAAAATGATGCCTTTCTTTCTTCAAGATGTAGGCATTAAGGGCAATGTTGAGAGTGAAGAGCTTCTTATTTGTCCACAGAGGAACAGTGCTGCTTCAGAGCAGATGAAGGTGTGGCTCCTCAACACACTCCTCAGTCATCTATATATAATTGCTTATTGAAGTAAATTATCCTCTATGTTGCTTACATTTCAATAAAAAACAAACGCATATATCTGTCTAGCCTATATTTACCTACATAATATCAGTTTATCTTGGGCCCATAGTTTTGGCAAATAGGAATTTGCAAGTGAACACTATGAAGATGCATTCTGTCCTTGAAGGCCTAGGCCACATTAATTTATCTATTGTACATTTCTAAGGTTGTCAGCCACACTTGTTTCAATATCCAGTCACATTTATATAACTTGTGCCTAGAATTATGTATGATGTTCTATCAGCTTCTCATAGTTTGAAGACAGTTCAATCTTCTCCTCCATCAGGATCTTCTCTGGATGGATTGGGAAGCAGTGTCTACAACCTATCCTTCATTGTCTTGTCTAGACACACAGGTGTCCTCTGTAGGCTTTTGTTTTCTGTTCTTGAGTGATGCTTTCCAGAAAGAAGATTAGAACAATGTGTGTCATGAAAGATACCTGAAAACTACCCACACAGTAGGCAGTAAGGCACTCAGCAAATACATAAGACTGCAGCCCATCTTGTTTAACTTATTTTAGTTCTAAATCATTTCACAATTTAATATCAAATAAAATCTTGAGAAATAAGCAGCCTGTTCATTTTAAACCACCTATTCTTCCTAGAGTATCAGTGATCTCCACCAGTAACTGTGAGCATTTTTGTCTGGCATATCTGGCTGTCCATGAACATATGGTCTGTTTTCACTGAGCAACCCTCTGAGTCCTCAGAATGACTCTTCGGGTATCATAGTGCTGTGTGGTGTGTGATGCAAGTAAAGAAATCCTACTCTAGCTCAGAATGGGGTATATTAAGGTGTTTCTTTATTAAAAGGGAACTTATGGATCACAGAGAGGAAACAGGAATGGAGTCCAAGATCCAGGTGTGGCTGGCAGAAAGAAGGGAGGTAAATGGGTAGGACCAAGGATTTTTGGTATTCAAAGACATGCCTCAATGTAGTCTAACCTCTCAAAGGTCATTGGCTGAAAGAAGTTCCCCATCACCTCCCCATTTTGTCTAAATAAGAGAGTTCCAAACCTAACACAAAACTATATATAATAAGAACAGATATCAAGTATAAAAATTAGAATTACAACCAGCTTAAACAATATTAAGCAATGGATATATGCTAAATATTTCAATAATCATTCTATCCTAAGGAGTCTAAGTCTTGTGTTAGAAATGGCCTGACTAAATCAAAAGAGGAAAGTAACTACGACTATCTAATCTTCAGTACCATTTGAAGGCATGATAAAGAAGATAATATTACTTGAGTAGGTGGGAAGTGAAATTAAGCAGTTTCCAAAGTGTGCAGTAAATGACAGAGACAACTGGCTTCCTGGACAATCACACAAGTATTATTTGCAATGTTGAAGCAACCAACTTTGGCTAAGGCCTAGACTAACTGACAGACCATTTTCAGAGGCAGGAAAAATTTTCAAACTGTCTTACACTGTCTTGACATGGTATGACAGTATTTTTTTCTTATATCCTGCTTGTCCAGTCCAGATGCCATGCATTTTGTCAGTGGTTGAAGCATTGGCAGTTCCTTGCCCAAAGGCCAGTTTTGCCAAGAAGAAAACAAGCTCCAAGGGAAGTGTCTTCAGTGCTCAACATTCTCTCAGGAATAGATCACTGCTGCCAGGAACAATCACGTCTCACATCAACAGAAATCTAGGTTATTTAAATGGCCTATTCTCCAGTTCTTTGAAGTGGTTGTAGAATACCTGTCTATGTAGGATGCAATCTCTATGTATCTAAAGAACCTGATTAGTCTAACTATGACAAGCATGAATGACTATTTACCTATAAAACTTAATACCTATATAACTTAAAAGCTAAGATTTCATATTAGATTATAAACCAATCTTTAAACAACTGTGCAGTAAATGAGAACAATGATCTCAAAGTGAAAACAATGTATAAATATCTTGATTGAGGTAGAAATATATAATGCAATATGATAAATATATCCCAAAATTTGTATCCAATATACAAAATGTCTTAAATGAAGGTAGAAATATATATGCATACAATCTGACAAATAACTTTGCATAGGTGTGCAGACATTGTTAACAGAAATAGAAGCATATTCAATATAACAAATATAATTTGAACTTGACAATATGGGTAAGGCTGCATCTCACTAAAACCTTATTTACAAAAACAGGGAGCAGGCCAGAGAAGATAGCACTATAGTATCCAAAATACAGAGTACCCTAGTGGTTGCCTATGGCAGAGTAGGCAACAAATGTGCATTAAATAGACTAGCCTAGAAAGTGGCAGGTGTAGCAGTCCTGAAAATGGTAAAAAAAAAAAAAAAATGTTGTTTTCACCCTGTTGAGTTACAGGCATGTATACTTTATGTTCTTAAAATGGGTATATTTATTGCATTCTGTAATACCTCAGCAAACTTGATTTGTTTTTAAAATGAAGTTGAAATTTTCATATGACAGCATCAATGATATGTAAAAGCCTGACTTCTGAGTCATAATAATCAACTCAATATCACATTAAGGCCTACTAGGTAATTTTTCCTTATCCTAAAAATTGGTAAATAATTTCATCCTCAGGATTCTTTTTTGGTCCCCAACCACAGGAGGGAGGATGTTGAGAATGAAATGATGAAAGTAGGTAAAATAAAGGGCACCTAGCACAGAAGAAAACTGAGTGAACTAATTGTAAATGATAAGTATGAAAATGATAGGAAAGAACAGCAGCTACACTGACCTCCTCCACAGTCTGCTTTAAATATCCAGACACTGTTCACTGCTTACCACTGTTTCACCTGACACCAGGCCCCAGCATTGAGTCAGCTGCTTCCACTGTGATGCATTCACTGTGCTTTGCATCTAAAGAGCATTCTGAACCAAAAATTAGTTTAAAAATACTCCCTGATAAACATTCAGGGAGAGAAAATGTAAGAAGACCCAAACAGAAAATGAAAACAGGACAGCTTTTCCAAGCAAGAGGAAGGACAGATGTCTTATAGTAGTTTAGTTACTTTCCATGGGGGAAAATAACGGTGAAGCTAGTGACAAGTATTCACTTGAGGGCCCTTATCAGTAATAACTAACAAGGAGGGGTCCCTTTGTTTGTCCCAGCTGCCTGACTAGCTTACACCCAAAATAATGACACAGAAACTGTATTCATTTAAACACTGCTTGGCCCATTAGCCTCTTATTGACTAACTCTTACATATTAGTATAACCCATCTCCATTAATGTGTATCGCCACGTAACTGTGGCTTACCAGCAAGATTCCAACAAGCGTCCATCTCAGGCATGAGAACCATGGCTTCCGCCACTCCACCATTCTTTCCAGTTTTCAGTTCTGTCTACTCCACCTACCTAAGTTCTGACCTATCAAAAGGCTAAGGGAGTTTCTTTATTCAACCAATGAAAGCAACACATAAAAAGAAGGATATTCTATACCATTTCCCCTTTTCTGGTTAAACAAAAAGAAAGGCTTTCACTTTAACATAGTAAAATTACATATAATAAGTATCAAGCAAGAATTACAATTATATTTGCAACTATTTTATATTTTATCATAACAAAGGAAAAATTTAACTATAACTGTCTATCTATTCTTCAGCTCCATCAAAGACTCCTGAAGGATATATTACCTAAGTAAACAAGAAGTGAGCAACGTTCAAAACTCTAGAAATGACAGAGACATCTTGCTGCCTGTACAGTAGTTCCAGACTCTTCGAGTGAACTTAAAAGTTAACATTAAGAAAAGCAAGCATCAAAGTCCAAGCTTTCCAAGGTAATTTCGTCAAGGGTATTTATACCCACAGTCTTTAGGTTCCATCAGGTAAACAATTCTAAAACATATCTACTCCATTTGGTATCTAAAATATTCTAAACTAAGTTGGTACAACCCACTTTAATCAAAGTTTCCTTCTGTAAATAGTGGCATTTGGAAAGGAAAGTGAGTGGTGTGCTTAAGTCTCTTAACTGTGTATTCTGCTTACACCCAGTCCAATTGTATCTTGTGCAAACTTGAGAGATGTCAGAAAGCCAAATGTATTGTTTTCAAGTCCAATGGAAAATGTAAACGTTAAACTGTCTGTAACTTAAGACACTGTGGTACTTTGAATAATAACAGCCCCCACAGGATCTTAGATTTCAATGTTTTGTCACCAGGTAGTGACACTAGTTGAAAGGTTAGGGGGTGTGGCCTTGTTGGGAGGAGGTGTGGCCTTGCTGGAGGAAGTATGTAGTTAGGAGTGGGCTTTGAGGTTTCAGAAGCTAAAGCCAGACCCAGAGTCTCTCTTTTCCTGTTGCTTGTGGATCCAGCTATAGAACTCTCAGCTACTTTTCCAGCACCATGTCTACCTGCATGCTGCCATGCTTCCCAACATGATTATAAACCTCAAACTTTGCAACTGTAAGTAATCTTCAATCAAATGCTTTCCTTTTTAAGAGTAGCCATGGTCATGGTATCTGTTCACAGCAACAGAACACTAAGATGGACAAGACACACTATTGCTAGTATTGAACAAAATTATCTCTTGTCATTTCCCAAACTACACAGCTGTACAGAATTCTTTCCTTCCATACCACCTGGAATCTCCCTGAGAAGAAGGCCAATAGGTGATGAAACAGTATATCGTCCTCTGGTCAAATGACATCTTTTGTGATTTTACAGTCAGTTGTGAGTTTAGAGCCGGAGTAAGTGTCACAGTGCGAATGTGGAGGTTGGAGAACAACTTTTAGCAGTTGGTTCTCTTCTTCGATTTATGTGGCATTCTGGTGGCTGAACTCGGGTCATCGTGCTTGGTGGCAAGTGTCTTTACTGACTGAGCTATCATCTGTCCAGAAACATCATTTAAAAACACTTCCTAAAGTCATGTAAAATACATCAAAATTATCATTTTAACCACCAGAAATCAGCACGACACAATATTGGACAGTGTACTAAGTCCCTTTTACTGTTTCATGCATTCCTAAGAACACGTAATGCTACTCCCCCTTACAAGGAAAAAAACAAGCTCAGAATTTAAGTAGGATGCTCAAGGCTTCAAAACCAGATGAAGAGAAGATAAGGATCTAAAATCAAATTTACATAAATAGAAAAACTGAATTTCTTCTAAATTATGTTCTCATCCAATTTCACAAGAGAGGAATAGGAAGAGCTATGAATGAATTTGTTTCACAGTTTAATCGTCTCAAGAAGGAAGAGTATGAGGGACTCATTTTCTAAACTGCAATCTTTTCTTGGAAGTACACACTGTACTGCCCAAACCCCAATCATCTTCTAGAACAAATCAACAAATTAATCAACAAATAAAGAGTTTTGAAATTTAGGGAAAGTGATATAAACCTATGTAGCCCTAAAGAAACTGAGGCAAGGAAGCCCTGAGTTCAAAGCTGGCCTACACTACAAGACAAACACTGAAACAAAGAGAAAGAGAGGAGCTTGGCCTTTAATTCCAGCACTCAGAAGACAGGTAGATCTCCGTGAGTGCAAGACCAGCCTGGGTTACATAGTGAGATCCTATCTCAAAACAGAGAGAAGTCTTAGCAAATTTTCCTAATCTAAATTTCACCACAGATGTGCAAGCTAATTATCATTTTGTTCAAGGCCCAAAAATTACTAAGTCTCTCCTGTGTACACTATCAATAGCTGGTAAAAATCACTTCACCCAAATCAAACGAATGCTCGATACCAACAGTATATAGAGACTTTTCTAGTAAAGACAGCACATAGCAAAATACAGCCCATCAGAGTCCTTAAGACTAGGAAAGACCGTTTATACTACATACTGTCTGCATTTAGGGAAGCAGGTTAAATTCTAAGAAACCCTAACACAAAGCTATGTGTTGTCACGTGTCATCACAGTCCAAGGAAGGAAAGCAACTGGAGTCCTGGTCACCTGATTATGAAGGCAATTGTGTTTGTATTATGTGACTCCTTAATAACTTCCAACTTCTGCCAACCTCCTTTCCTCACCACACCCGCCCAGGAAAGGAAAACTAAGCACAAAGATCGTGAGTCCTGGATTCCTGCGACTTAAGAATATTTTCCCTTGGTTTCATTGGGTGAACAAAGCTGAATTTCAAGTCAATAAAAGCCAAACAAACCAGAAAACCAAAGCCACTCTTCTCTACGTTATTTACATAGAAAATAAAACAAAATATCATTTGCAGTATTTTTTCACAGAAAACTTTAACTTTATAAGATGCCAAGGAGATGCAACTGAAATTAACATGAAATGATGTGGCCATAATGCTTCAATATGAATGACAGGATACTTAAACTAGTTCCACTTGGGAATTAAAACAGAATCATAACCATAGCATAAGTCCAGCCAAGGAAATGCAGTGGAATGAATCCACCCCAAACTTAAGAAGGCACATGCTCAATGCAGTTACAAAATCCCCAAAAAATAAAGGTGAACAAATGACACCAAGTTATTTCACAGTTATCTGAACTCATGGGAACGTCTTTACAGACAATGACCTTTAAAAAACTGGAGCACTTCTCCAGACCCGGGCAATCCAAAGGTTTAAAAAAATGAATAAATGACTTTGGGAAATAAGAGGGGATGATAAGGGGGTGACGGTAGTAACCAAAAAAGACACATCACTGTGGCAATGAAATCCCAAAGTAGCTTCACTGTGGAGTGGAAAAGCAAAGACCGAATAATAAAATGTTGCTCAATCCAATTTTCCTTGAATTCCTGAATTCACAGTAGAGTCTAGAAACTTAATGTGATCCAGTTTTTCACAGGCAAGATGGGGTGGGAATGAGGGTAGACAGTTTCTCAACTAGAAGAAAACAAGGTTTTCTACATCAATTATTTCATGCATCCTGAGAGTCCTATTTACCAAGAGCAGCAACGTTCTGGGTCTGAAAGTGTTAGCCTCTGCATTAGGGCCATGAGAGGAGGATCTGAATGCAGTTTTCTGAGCATTGGTCACACCCCCTTCCCCAGAGAAAGCATGGGAAAATGCCCTAAGACTGCCAGGGCATGCAGTGCTTACCTGACTGATCCACTGTACCAGGGAGCTCTTTCCTGCGATGTCCCCGCCAAGAACCTGTCCTTCAGAGGAAAGTCCCAGCAGGAGCCACTGAAGTTGGTAGCAGGAGAACGCGGATCCATGGAGTCTGGGATCGGTGGATGCGCCACCCACCCCTGGCCACGGATGCTTTCGCCTGACCCCGGTCCTGCATCTCGCGCATGGCTGAGGGCAACCGAAGCAGAGAGTCCATTGCGCACGACCACTCCTCAGATGCCCTGACTTCCCTCAACTAATTTGAACCCTCACCGGTTGGTTCCCTGGGCTCACCCGTGGTCAAGTCCAAGCAGCTCCAGGTCTTGGCGGTGATGGATGATAGGCGGCAGGTCCTCGGTGGTAGCTGAGGAGAGGTCGAGGCTCCCCGGTGTGCAGAAGCCCAGAAGCTTAACAGGGGCCTCCTTGACTCCCCCTGCATACAACCCCGCCCACCCACGCATGCGCTGTCTGTGGACCTTGAGTAGGCAGCTGAGTCCCCCAGTGAATGCTTCTTCTGGGGGCGGGGCTTCTGAGGAGCTGTTAACAGTTGATCCCTCCTGGAGAAAGAGAGTCAGTTTAACAATTGGAACCCTTTTGGTAAACCTTGTCTCAGTGGGTGCCCAACTCCCAACTCCTGTCCATATACTGGCAGCAGAAATTGAACACAGTAAAATTGTGTGTGTGTGTGTGTGTGTGTGTGTGTGTGTGTGTGTGTGTGTATACCCATATTCCGTACCTCGCCTCGAGCTTGGGGCAAGGGTCTAGGGGTTAAACAGACACACACACACACACACACAGAGAGAGAGAGAGAGAGAAAGAGAGAGAGAGAGAGAGAGAGAGAGAGAGAGAGAGAGAGAGAGAGAGAGATCTGGGTCATTTGCCCAAAAGTAAACGCCAATTTTATTTAGTTTCCACCAGGTTAAACACTCTTTTCCCCAGAAGAGCAAAACTCCCTCCCAGCCACAGCACGAACAGCTTGGCGCCTGTGAGGAATTCCTCCGCAGGCAGGGGGTGCTAGCAGGAGCACAGTGACAGACAGTTAGGATAGGTTTAGGCGCTGTGGGAAATTACCACATCAAAGATAAAACGAGGCTCACCGGGCTGACAGAAGGTAGCACAGAAGCTAGCAGGAAGCTTGGCTGGTTAGCTTAAACAGTCCTGGCATTTTGCGTTCTGTGCCTCAGGGAGCAGGGGAAAAACCTGGGATCCAACACCCATATAGAAAGCTTAAAAGCTAACATCTACATATGAAAGAAAACATAAAATGTCTTTTAGAATCTATTTTACCTCAGCTGAGATGATGTTTTCTAGCTCTATCCATTTACCTGAGAATTTCATGATTTTTAATAGCTGAATAATGTTCCATTGTCTAAATGTATCACAATTTCATCATCCAGTCATCAGTTGGTGGACATCTAGGTTGCTTCCAGTTTCCAGTTATTATGAATAGAACAGCAATGAACATGAATCAACAAGTATTTCTGTATTTGGGGTATATATATTTAAGAATGGTTTACCTAAGTCTTGAGGTAGATTAATTTCTAGGTTCCTGGGAAACAAAGACACTGATTTTCATAGTGGCTAGAGAAGACTGTACTCCCATCAGCAATGAATAAGTGTTACCTTTTCCCTACATCATTGAAAGCACGTGCCACTAGGATTGGTATAAGATGAAATCTCGAAGTACTTTGAATTTACATTTCCCTGGTGAGTAAGGATGTTGAACATGTCTTTAAAGATTTCTCGGCCATTTTTTGTTTCACTTCTTTTCAGAGAACTAAGTTCTGTGCTTACTTCTCTATCCCACTTTTGAATTGGATTAATTGGTTTTTTGATTTCCAGCTTTATATTTGCATGTTTTAGATATTAACAATCTACGAGATGTCTAATTGGTGAAGAGATTTTCTCATTCTGCCAGGTGCTGCTTTGCCCATGTGATTGTGTTTTTCATCATATAGAAGTTTCTCAGTTTTGTGGGGTCTCATTTATAAATAATTGGTCTTGATGCCTCTGCTATCAGTGTCCTGTTCAGAAAGTCTTCCTCTGTGTCAATGAGTTCAAGGCTATTTCCCTAATTTCTCTTCTATTAGATTCAGGATATCAGATCTTGTATTGAGGTCCTTGATCCATTTGTAGTTTTCTGCCAAGAGGTAGATAGGCATTAAGTTTCATTCTTCTGCAAGTACCCATCCATTTGTTAAAGTTGCTATCTTTTCTTGAGTGTATACTACATATTAAACACAATCTCCATAAAAATTCTAATACAATTCTTCAAAGAAGTTGAAATAAAAATCTCCAACTTTGTACGAAAATACAAAACATTCAGAATATATACAACAATATTGATTTATTGTTTTTATTAAGAACTGCTATTGGTAGAATAACCATTTTAGCATTAATCCCACTGATCCATGAGCATGAGAGATTGTGCCATCTTCTGATTTCCTCTTTAATTTCTCCCCTAAATACCAGTTTTTATTATACAAGTGTTTCAGTTTCTTGGTTACAGTTCTTCCAAATTCATCTCTCTTTATTTTAGTAAATTTGGATAAGGAACTGATGAAAACAGAGGCAGAGACCCACATCGGAACACTGGACTGAACTGCCGAAGTCCAGATGAAGAGTGGGAGGATTGAGAATTTGAGCAAAGAGGTCAAGATAATGATGAGTATGCCCACTGAAACAGTCAGAGCTCACAGGAGCTCACCAACTCCAGCCAGACTGGGAAGGAACAAGCATAGAACCAAATGAGTCCCTCTGAATGTGGTTGACATTTGCATGGCTGGGGCAGACTAAGGGGCCACTGGCAGTGGCACCAGGATTTATCCCTACTGCATGCACAGCCTTTGGGGAATCTGTTCTTTGTGGATGATATCTTGTTCAGCCTCTGTATAGGAGGGAGGGCCTTGCACCTTCCCCAAAGCAATGTGCCTTACCCTCTCTGACGGTTGTATGAGGGTGGGGTGGGAGAGTTTCTGGAGGGCATGAGAGGACAGGAGGGAGAGAGAACTTGGATTGGTATGTATAATGAAAAAAAGCTTTCTTTTTTAAAAAAATAATTATGTAATAAAGAAAATATCCATTCATATATGTGTGTGTGTGTGTGTGTGTGTATACTTCCAACATTAGAAGTCTCTATAGTCTTTCATAGTTCCATCTATTTCTGGGTAAGTATTGAGCTTCTTTCTTCTGAAATTCAGGAAATCTATTTCCCTGTAAGTCCCTGTCTCACTATTATTATTAGTGTGAGTAAGCTAATACTAATCTATTATCCCATCCAATTTTCCCTTCTTTTGTCTCAATGAGATCCCTGAGCCTATAAAATTTTCCCAACCCCAACCCTATAGCAATTATAATCAACCACTAAATGATATCCCTAACCCTGAGAACAAACTTCCTTGGGAGAGGGGACAGCATTCTAAAATTACTTCCAGTTCTCATGGGGGTGATGATCTTTCTATGGGATCCAGTGAAAGTAAAATGATGGTTAAGTTCAAAGATTACCGTCTTGTTTAATTGCAAATAGTCTCTGAGTATTTGTAGGGTTTTTGTGAGCTTCCTATTTGAAGGTCACATTGTAAAAAAGTTCAACATTTCAGGTAACCAGGGTGGAACCATTTTGAGCAACTGGTACCCCAAAACAGGTCATACAGTAATGCTAGCAGTGTCATGGCGTCATATTTACCGGGTGGAGTTATTTTTTTATTTATTTTATTTTTTTATTTATTAAAAATTTCTACCTCCTCCCCGCCTCCCTTTTACCTCCCCCTTCCCACCTCCCACTCCCTCTTTGGTCCTAAGAGCAGTCAGGGTTCCCTGCCCCATGGGAAGTTCAAGGTCCTCCCCCCTCCATCCAGGTCTATAAAGGTGAGCATCCAAACAAACCAGGCTCCCACAAAGTCAGTCCATGCAGTAGAATAAAAATACAGTGCCATTGTCCTTGGCTTCTCAGTCAGCCTTCATTGCCAGCCACGATCAGAGTGTCCATTTTGATCACATGCTCCAACACTCCCAGGCCAGTTGGCCTTGGTGAACTCCCATTAGATCAGTCCCACTGTCTCAGTGGGTGGACGCACCCCTCGTGATCCTGACTTCCTTCATGTTCTCCCTCTTTCTGCTCCTCATTTGGACCTTGGGAGCTAAGTCCAGTGCTCCAATGTGGGTCTCTGTCTCTATCTCCATCCATCACTAGATGAAGGTTCTATGGTGATATGCAAAATGTTCATCAGTGTGGCTATGGGACAAGGCCAGTTCAGGCACCCTCTCCTCTGCTGCCAAAGGAACAATCTGGGGACCTCTCCTTGGACCTGGAACCCCCTCTAGAGAGAAGTCCCTAGCAAACACTAAAATGTCTCTCTTAATTATTTACTTCCCTGCTCCCATATACACCCTTCCTCCATCCCACCCATCCCATTCCCCCAAGCTTTCCCCAGTCCTCCTCTTCTCCCCTCTCTCTACCCATCTCCCCTTACATCCACCCCCCACCCCAGCCCCCCATGCACCCAAGTTTTGCCTGGAAATCTTGTCTACTTCCAATATCCAGGAGGATAACTATATGATTTTCTTTAAGTTCACCTTCTTATTTAGCTTCTCTAGAATCACGAATCACAGGCTCGAAGTCCTTAAATTATGGCTAGAATCCACTTATGAGTGAGTACATACCATATTCCTATTTTTGGGTCTGAGATACTTCACTCAGTAAAGCATTTTCTATTTCCATTCATTTGCATGCAAAATTCAAGATGTCATTGTTTTTCACCGCTAAGTAAAACTCTAATGTGTATATGTTCCACACCTTCTTTAACCATTCTTCTATTGAGGGGCACCTAGGGTTGTTTCCAGGTTCTGGCTATTACAAATAGTGCTGCTATGAACAAAGTTGAGCAAATACTTTTGTAGTATATTAGGGCATCTCTCGGGTATATTCCCAAGAGTGGAATTGCTGGGTCCTGAGGGAGGTTGACTCCCAGTTTCCTGAGAAACCAACATACTGATTTCCACAGTGGCTGCACAAGTTTTCATTCCCACCAACAATGGATGAGTGCTCCCCTCTCTCCACATCCTCTCCAACATAGGCTATCATTGGTGTTTTTGAGTTTAGCTATTCTAACAGGTGTAAGATGGTATCTCAAAGTTGTTTTGATTTGCATTTCCCTGATCACTAAGGAGGTTGAGCATGATCTTAAGTGTCTTTTGGCCATTCGAAGTTCTTCTGTTGAGAATTCTCTGTTCAGTTCAGTACCCCATTTTTTAATTGGGTTAATTAGAGTTTTAGTGTCTAGTTTCTTGAGTTCTTTGTATATTTTGGAGATCAGACCTTTGTCTGATGAGGAGTTGGTGAAGATCTACTCCCAATCAGTAGGCTGCCTTTTTGTCTTACTGACAGTGTCCTTTGCTTTACTGAAGCTTCTCAGTTTCAGGAGGTCCCACTTATTTAGTCTGCTCTTATTGTCTGTGATAATAGGGTTCTACCTAGGAAGAGGTCTCCTGTGCCCATGTCTTGTAGACTACTTCCCACTTTCTCTTCTTTCAGGTTCACTGTGGTCAGATTAATATTGATGTCTTTAATCCATTTGGACTTGAGTTTTGTGCATGGTGATAGATATGGATCTATTTTCATTCTTCTACATGTTGACATCTTGTTAATTTGCATGTTCTCTCTCTGCCATTTGATTAGTTTGGATAGGGGTTTATCAATCTTGTTGATTTTCTCCAGGAACCAGCTTTTTGTTTCATTGATTCTTTGGATTGTTTTCTGTATTTCAATTTTGTTGAATTCAGCCTTTGGTTTATTTCCAGTCTTCTACTCCTCCTGGGCGAGTCTGTTTCTTTTTTTTCTAGAGCTTTCAGGTGTGCTGTTAAGTCTCTAATGTGTGCTTTCTCCGTATTCTTTATGTGGGCATTTAGTGCTATGAACTTTCCTCTTAGCACTGCTTTCATACTGTCCCATAGGTTTGTGTATGTTGTGTCTTTATTTTCGTTGAATTCAAGGAAGACTTTAATTTCTCTCTTTATTTCTTCCTTGACTCAGGGATGGTTCAGTAGTTGACTGTTCAGTTTCCATGAGTTTGTAGGCTTTCTGGGGTTAGAATTATTGTTGAATTCTAACTTTATTCCATGGTGATCTGATAGTATACAGGTGATTACTACAATTTCTTTATATCTATAAATGTTTACTTGGTTACCAATTATGTGATCAATTTTTGTGAAGGTTCCATGTGATGCTGAGAAGAATGTATGTTCTTTTCTGTTTGGGTGGAATGTTCTATAGATGTCTGTTAGGTCCATTTGGTTCGTTACATCTGTTAGTTCTCTTATTTCTCTGTTAAGTTTCTGTCTAGTTTACCTGTCCATTGGTGAGAGAGGAGTGTTGAAGTCACCCACTATTAGAGTGTGGGGTTTAATGTATGTTTTGAGTTCTAGTAATGTTTCTTTTACATATGTGGGTGCTTTTATATTAGGTGCATAGATATTCAGGATTGAGATTTCCTCCTGATGAATTGTTCTTGATATGAGTATGAAGAGTCCATCTCTGTCTCTTCTGGTTGATTTTAGTTTGAAATCAATTTTGTTAGATATTAGTATAGCCACACCTGCTTGTTTCTTTGGTTCATTTGATTGGAAAACCTTTTCCCAACCCTTTACTCTGAGGTAGTGTCTGTCTTTGTGTTTGAGGTGTGTTTCTTGTAGGCAGCAGAATGTTGGATCCTGATTATGAATCCATTCTCTTAACCTGTGCCTTTTTATAGGGGAGGTAAGTCCATTGATATTAAGCAATATTAATGACCAGTGGTTGTTGACTCCGGTTATTTTTTCTGGTGCTATTGTTTGTGTGTTTCCCTTCTTTGAGTTGTGCTGGTGGGGGGTCATCAGATGCTTGTGTTATTATGAGTGTTGTTGGCTCCCTTGGTTTGTGATTTTCCTTCAGTATTTTCTGTAGTGTTGGGTTTGTGGCTACGTATTGTTTAAATCTGTTTTTGTCCTGGAATATCTTGTTTTCTCCATCGATGGTGAATGCAAGCTTTGCTGGATATAGTAGTCTGGGCTTGCATCCTTGGTCTCTTTGTTTCTGCAGCACATCTATCCAAGACATTCTGGCGTTCATGGTTTCCATTGAGAAGTCAGGTGTAACTCTGATAGATTTCCCTTTATATGTTATTTGACGGTTTTCCCTTGCAACTCTTAATATTTGTTCTTTATTCTGTATGTTTTGTGTTTTGATTATGATATGGCGAGGGGATTTTTTTTTGATCCAGTCTATTTGGTGTTCTATATGCTTCTTGTACCTTCATAGGAATATCGTTCTTTAGATTGGGAAAGTTTTCTTCAATAATTTTGGTGAATATATTTTCTGGGCCTTTGAGCTGTAACTCTTCTCCTTCTTCCACACCTATTATTCTTAGGTTTGGCATTTTCATTGTGTCCCAGATTTCCTGGGTGTCTTGTGTTAAGAATTTGTTGGGGTGTCAGCTCAGCGACATTCCTGACCAGCAAGGGGCATTGACTTCTAGCAGACAGCCATCGGAGGGGTGAGTTTGCTTCTGGCCTGCAGCACGGAGAGGAAGAGTTCAAACTTTCCCCGACCCCCTAGACTCCCAGGTCAGCCTGCAGTGCTGGCTCCACCCTGCTAAGCTTTCCTGCCTGCCATCCCAGCTTCCATCCAGGTTCATCTTCCTGTATTTCTCCCTTCCTCCTGGGGCCATAAAATTTCCCCATCTCAGCTGCCTTGCTCTCTGGGCCTGGGCTGTAGGCACATGCCTGCAGGAGGCAGTTCCTGTGTTTTATTTTTTTTTAGATGAAAAATTGCATTTTTTTCCTTTTTATTTTTTATTTTTATTTGTTTATAAAAATTTACACTACCTTACTTCCTCCCCTCCTCCCCATATTCTCCCATTCCCCCCACTCCCTCTCCTCCCCCCCCTCCTCGGCCCTCTCCAGTCCAAAGAGCAGTCAGGGTTTCCTGCCCTGTGAGAAGTTCAAGTTCCTCCCCCCTCCCTCCATGCCTAGGAAGGTGAGCATCCAAAAAGACTAGGATCCCAAACAGCCAGTACATGCAGATGAAACAAGACCCAGTGCCATTGTCAATGGCTTCTCGGTCAGCCCCCATGTCAGCCACATTCAGAGAATCCTGTTTGATCACATATACATTCGAGCAACTGTGATGCCTAATGAGAGAGGTTTCTTTAGAAAGTGGGCTCTGCTGAATGCACAGACTCACACCTGGCCTAAGTTTAGAGAATGCACAACTGTGCAGTTCTCAAACCTCAGCAGGACATCTGAACCATAACATGCTACAAGGCTCAGGGACTGCTTTGGAAGAGAGAGGAAGAGGTTGTAGATGGTTTCTGTGAAACAGTGTCCAGGACACAATGATAATCATACACAGGAAGGGGGTCATAAGGCCCCACCCTCAGTGAGGGATTCTGCTCACTTAATGTGTGCCGGGGCATGGGATGTCATAAAAATTAAAGAAGGAGGTAATGTAGGTAAGAAGTCACACTTTAACTCTCTGGGTTTTAAGGCCAATAGAGCAGTTTGGGTGGTGTTTTTAACTCATGTGAGAGCAGTTTGAGTATGGAAACCTCAACAAGGCTGGCTTGTGCCTTGGCAAAATCCACTAAAATTGTCCAGTTTCCAAAACTGACATTGCTAGCCCAGATACCCAGAAATGGCCTCAACCTGGACTTTTGGAGGATTTCTGGAGGGTAAATCCAACATTCCTTAAAAACTTGTGAAGCTACCTCCTCTTCTCAAAGGGGTCATTTCTCTTCTCACTGGCAGTAGGAAAAATTGACTACCTGTGGTGTCTATTACTATAATAACGTACAGACTAGCCTCCCGGCTCCTCCAGGAGCACAAGTACCCACTGTACATTTCAGAGTCCATGCTCGTGTTCTACATCTTCTACCCTGCTCCCCTACTCTAAACTCCCTCTAGTTCAGAAGCACCCCTATCCCAGCTTCTCATTCTCTTCCTAAACCTATCTTTCTTTCTCCTCCTGTCTCTATGTTCCTCTGCCTCTGTGTCTCCTCCTCTGTCTCTCTCCCTCTAGCTCTCTGCTCTGCTTCTGCTTCTTTCATAGGCAGGTGCAGTTGACTATGTTCAGCCAACATCTATTTCTTCTCTGGGTGATTTGATATGCCTCTTTCTGTTCTAACTCTGATAGCTAAAATTGAAGCTTTCTCTTTAAACATGTCACCAAGAGGTCATGCCATCAGCTTGCAGAACACAAAGAAACAGCTTAAAATATTTTCATAATAGATTTTAATAAAATGCTATTACAAAGTGATATATATATAATTCAATTTTCAAAAAAACTAAACATTAAAATTTATAAATTTTATAAAGTATTTCTGACAGACTATCAGTAGATACCAGTAGCTCCTCATAGGTGCTTCAGTGGAAACTAAAAAGAAAAACAAGAATGATCAGTAGTATCAAGAACATCATGGGTGGCACCGTCAGGATAAGCAGTAAGAGAGGCATCACCAGTAGAATCCTATGTAGTGTCATGTCACAATGAATATCATTGTATTGAGAATGGTGAGAAGGTGGAGTCTTATTTCATTGGTTTTATTCTAGAGGTTGTTTCTTTTGGGGTGTTTGTTTACAAAACGCTGTTCACGTAAGTCACACTCTATGGACACAAAAAATAGAAACTAATATATAACAGTTACATTTCCCTTCTTAGCCATTTAGAAAATACAAGTTTCACATTAAGAGTGAAAATCATTTCCTCATTCCAGCATGGGAGACAACTGTGGGCTTATCAACTTTACTTGATTAGTTTGGTTGGACTAAACTGATTTTGTTAATTTTATGTGATGTGTTTTCAATATGATTGGAAAAGATGATCATTTATTCTAGTTTTAGGAAATATCTAAACAGTCCTATACAAAGTATGAAATTTATTTATCATACATATTACAACCGAAGAGAATTGGATTTCTAGCACAGAAACATTTATCTATTTTAAGTCATTGTTATGGTCTAACTTACCTTGTGAAGTTCCTTGTAACTGCAACTGTGCAGGAATGCAAAATTAGGTTCAATAACCACGTTATCACCCAAGCCACAAATTTCACCAAAAATAATAATGATGAGATGCGGAGCAGTGTTGTGGTTGTTCCCCTAATTGAAAAATCCTTGGGATCAGTATTTATTGGATAAAAGGGGAAGTCAGTGGGATTTGGCACCACAACCTGCATATTGGAGTTCTGAGGAGGGTCCAACGTGTCACCTGGGATACAAACAAGAGCAGATTCCTGATCAGTAGTGAAGCTAAGACACTGTTCTCTTCTAAGTAGGTATCAAGAACAGGGTCAGAATGTTGCACAGGGTCCATGGTGTCACCACTGTGGCTACCAGGAGCAAGCGCAGGGTCAGCATGTGTTCTCCCCCTTGCATGCCCAGTGTAAGTAACTAAGGAACGTGTGTGATCCACAGTGGTGCTGTGAACAGTAATTTCCTCAGATGCCTGAAGATTGTCACCTCTGTCAGTAGCATGAGATGTTGATGTTGAGTGAGCGTTGGCAGGAGGCTGGGGCACGACGTTATGCTCATAAACTGGAAGAAGGATACCTTCTTCCTTCTTTTTGTCAACCTTTAAGGAAATGTGGAGATGTTAGATTTCATTGAAAATTTCACTTATTTCTATTCATTTTAGAACTTATCTGTTAATGTCAGGGTCTTGATTTATAGCCCCCAAATGTTTGTTTGCTCAGGCTAATTTTATCATTATAACCGCTGATATCCTGAAACTTTTGCTTCCATTCTGTTTTAGTCAAAGGCCCAGAGTTTGAGAATCTTGAAAGGGGACCTGCTCACCTTTATGCCTTCTTTTCTACTGTTCTTTGCTATCTCTCTGTAATGGGAAGATGAATAAAAAGACACAATGTGTACTCTCCTGTCTTTAGGACAAGGATTTTACATTCCATCCAGATTAAGATAATGTGACAATCCAGGGCTTTGGAAACAAAAAGAACCTCTCTCTTCTGCACCATACTAATGCTCTCCCCATGGCCTTTCACAATTACCCATTAGGTTCCCGGGATAATAGAATAGTGAGGGCGACTTCTGAAATGCAGGAATAAAGTGTGCCACTACCCACAGCAGATGGGAACAATGAAGCTGAAGTAAGGGTTCTGGGAGATGCCATCCAAATTCTTACTCCTTAGCTAGGACTGTTTTTTATATATGGCTGATGAACGTAATGGCCTGTTCCAGCATCTCTATGGTAGCTTGAAGAAGAACAGACTCATAGGCTCATATATTTGAATGTTGGTTTCCAGGTAGTGGAACTATTTGGGGGGAAGGTTAGGAGGTGTGGCCTTGTTGGAGTAGTTGTGTGGTCTTGGGTTTCAGAAGACTGGTGCTATTTCTAGTGAGCTCTCGGTTTCTTGTATAGAGCTAAATGTAACTCAGCTGCTGCGACAGCACCATGCCTGCCGGAAAGGTATCATGGTGGTGAAGAAACTGTATGTATCTCATTGGAACCATCTGCCACACTCTGAATAAACCCTTCATTCTAGATGTTGCTTTGGGCATGGTGTTTTATTACAGCAATAGAAAATAATATAACCATCATCCAATGACATGGACAGAGCCTGAAGGATCCATACCCTGAAGGCTGAAGTGGTATTTAGCAGTGGATTATGTCAAAAGAGTTGAGACAGTTCCATAATGTTTGCTTATATAGGATACATGGAACACCACCTGATTTAATCAGATACATTTAGGAAGTGCCAGTTTTGAAAATGCATTTGATGCTGTTTGTCAGAAGGGGAGCCTCACCGACTTTTATTTGAATTACAAATAATGATGCTACCTTGTAATCGTTCATGACATCTCAGGGAGACTCCTTACTTAGCAGTCTATGTTTACCTTTCTGTACCAGGTTTGAGGAGACTTTGTGCTTCTTATGTGAAAAACTCAAACATTCCAAGGCTTACCCAACATCATCAAACAATGTAACATGGAGATGGTTAAACAAAATAGCTTAAGAAGCATCATTTGTCAACGGAAAACAGATGAGGAAGTACACATCCTACATGTATGTCCAAACTGCTCAGTGCACCATGTAAAAATGTTCAGTTCATTGGTTTCCTTGAGAATGATGAACTTGAACACATCAAAGCTTGAGATATCTGTGAGCCTTAGACACATTTTCACATGCCGTATGTTTCTCTCATTGCTCCATCATTAACTAAGTATGATTAAGCCAGTAATAAAAAGGGAATGAAAGGGCCACATGGTACAAGTATAGTTTTCCAGGATACATGCCACATGGAAAACAGAAACTCTGAAGATGACTGAGAAGACCCTGAAAATATTTTCCTTATATGCTAGTTACACAACAGGAGCACCAATGAATATATCGACACTGTTTATTATCTGAATAATAAATTTTGTATCATTCTAAAAATTATTATTGGGGTGTGTGTGTGCTTATGTGCTTGATTTAATATGCCAGTTTGTGCTCTGCTAGAGTGTGTGTGTGTGTGTGTGTGTGTGTGTGTGTGTGTGTGTGTGTGTGTGTGAAGGGCAGAAGATAACCTTCAGGAGGTGGTTCTCTGTTTTCACTGGGTGAGACAGAATCTCTCAATGTTTCTGAGCCTCTGTGCATTCCAGTCTGGCTGGTTTGTAGGTTTCAAAGCTGTTCTACTCTCTCAGTCTCCAATCTGGATTTAGGGATGTTGGGATTACATATGTGAGACACTTGTTTGTTGTGTTCTCTGGGATGGAACTCAGATCAATAGGATTTCAATGTAAGGGCTCTGAACTGCTGGCATGTGTGTGTGTGTGCCTCTCTCTGTGTCTGTGTTCTAGCTTTGTAATGCAAAGTAGTGTGTGTGTGTGTGTGTGTGTGAGAGAGAGAGAGAGAGAGAGAGAGAGAGAGAGAGAGGAGAAAGAAACAGAAATAAAGGTAGAGATTGGTTTTTATCAGTTCAGAATGAAAATGGAGAAAAACTCATTGTGATTTGAGCTTTTTCTTTCTCCTAAGCTAAGCATCATCTTTGTGCCTTTGGAGCCTGTGTCATTTATCAGAGTGTCTGACTGTAGCTCTTCATGAAGACTTCTACTTAGCATTCTGTTAGCATGAGGAACCGACATTATCTAGATCAGGTGGAGATTTTATACTCATTACACTGCAATCACCACGTAATGGGTTCTGGAAAACTCATGTGTTAATATGGTTTTATGCAAATCTAACATCATAAAAGTGATGTCTGCTTTTATTTCAGTCACATCTTTGAAGGATAGAAACAACTGCCCTTTTGCTTTATTTGCCTCAAGAATATGCTAAGATCTCATTTCTGTTAGTGATATTGTGGTTTGTATTCTAGTCCTTGGCATATCCAAGATGTTGCTCCCTTAAAACCAAGGGCAACACTCCGTGGTCGCCACACTCGTCACATTACCATTTACTTTCTGTATCAGCCTAAAATTTCTACATTAGTCTAAAATTTCCATTTGTATTAATCATGTCAATTTATATGCTAATGATTTTTTCACTGAAATCTTGGAAGAAGCCTGGCAACTGAATGTCTGTTTATTAAAATCACTTGAGATCTGTCTCCCTGCTAAGACCTCCCTTGACCAATTACTCACTTTGATCATACACAATAGCTAATAGTGATTTAGAAACCAAATTGCATTAGGCTTAAAAGAAAGAACATTTGAGTTTGGTTCTGACAAAATTAAAATTAGTTACTAAAGGATTCATTAAGTGTAATAATTATGTCAAGTCTGCCCCTGTCTCTCCTAATTGTGAACTTAGATGTTTCAAGGTAATTAGCTAGTTGTCAGCCATTTGTAATGGAAACTGGCAATTGGTGTAAGTAGGGTCTACAAACAGAGCTAGCTCTTCTGCTTGCTTTATACCTTCTGAAGGGTTTAAAACACAAAAGAAAATTGCCCATTTCCTATACATTTTCCACTTTTCTCGAATACAGGTTTTTGAAGTAATACCTGATAATTCTCTGGATTTCCTCAGTGTCTGATGTTATGTTCCCCTTTTCATTTCTGATTTGTTAATTTAGATTTTGTCTCTCTTCTTTTGATTGGTTTTAACAAGGGTTTGTCTATCTTGCTGATTTTCTCAAAAAAAAAAAAGCATTTCTTTGTTCCAGTGACACTTTGTTTCGTTTACTTTGTTTCTATTTTATTGATTTTAGTCCTCAAATTGATTATTTCCTGGGGTCCACTTCTCCTGGGTGAGCTTCCTTTTTTTGTTCTAGAGCTTTCAGGTGTGCCGTTAAGATGCTAATGTGAGATTTCTCCAGGTTCTATATGTAGGCATTTAGTGCTATGAATTTTTCTTAGTACTGCTTACAAAGTATCCCAAAGAATAGGGTATATCATGCATTCATTTTCATTAAATTCTAGGAAGGTTTCCTTTATTTTCTTTCCTTGACCCAGAGGTAATTCTTTGAGAATTGTTCAGTTTCCATGAGTATGTGGGATTTTTGCAATTAGTATTGTTGAATTCTAACTTTAACCCATAAGTTATTCAAGAAGACACGGACTTATTTACACTTTTTTTATCTGTTGAGATTTTCTTCATCAAGTATGAGGTCGATTATAGAAAAAAAAAAAACAGGAACAGCTGACCCAAGGTTGTGGGAGCTCACTGGCTCTTGACTGACAACTAGGGAACTGGCATAGGAGCAAACAAGGCCCTCTGAATGTTGGTGACAGTCCTATGGTTTGGTCAGTTTTGTGGGTTCACTGGCAATGGGACCAGGATTTGGACCAGGATTTATTCACCTGTAGTGTGTGAACTGGCTTTTTGGAACCCATGCCCTATGGAAGGATACATTGATCAACCTAGATACAGGGAGGATGGCCTTGGTCCTGCCTCAAGGGATATGACAGACTTTGTTGACTCCCTGTGAGAGACACCTCATCCTCTATGAGGAATGAATGGGGAGTGAGGTGGTGGGGAGTGGGGTGGTGGGGAGTTGGGGGGAGCAGGAGGAAGGGAGGGAGAGGGAATTGGGATTGGTACATAAAATAAAAAAGATTGTCTTAAAAATAAAAGAAAAAAGTAAAATGAATAAAAAACAAATAAGGCTATTACTTTTATAATTACTGTGACAAGATATCTGACAGAGATTATTTAAGGAAGGAAGGAAGGCTCATGGCTACAGGGAACTACTGTTTGCCTTCCCTGCTCTAACTGACTGACTTTACCTGCAGCAGTTGAAGTAGGGAAGCAAACAGGGAGGCTTTGTCTGTGGCAATGGTCTATTGCTTCTCACATGCTGGTAGACAGGGAAGCAGGCAACTCAGAACTGGTTCCAGAAGTAGTGATAACCATTAAGACCCACCACAGGAAACCTTCTGCTAACCAGACCATATCCCAAAGGTTAAACAATCTCCTAAATAGTAACAAAGTATTCAAACACATGATATCCCTTCTCTCTCTGTCACTCTCTTTCTCTTCTTGTTGTTCTTGTTGTAGCTGTGGTGGTGGTGGTGGTTTGTGTTTGTGTGTGTGTGTGTGTGTGTGTGTGTGTGTGTGAACTGTAAAAAATTTCAGTCAAAGTGTAAATCAGAGAGCCAGTGTGATGGCTAAATGGGTGAAGGCACTTGCCAGCATGACTGACAACTTGAATTTGATACCTGAGCCTGAAATGAAAAAACTGACTCCTATATATATTATCCTATGACCTCCACACTTCTGCTTGGTGCACATGTTCCTTGCCTCCCCCATCCTTGAAATAAATAGAGACCAGGGTGACCTTGAACTAACAGAGAACAGTCAGACTCTGCTTCATGAGTGCAGGTATTAAAGGTGTGCACCAACATGCCCAGCCTCCTATTGCTGTTTGTCCTGCCTCTGTGTTCTCCGGATTTCAATGTGTAAAACTGGCAGACTGATGAGGCCTAGGGTTAGGAAGTTAGAAAACATCCTGAGACTGACACTCATTTCCACTTATGATATACTCTTAATTATTTGTGTATAAACATATTCATTCTGGAACAAGGGGCATTGACTTCTAGCAGACAGCCATCGGAGGGGTGAGTTTGCTTCTGGCCCGCGGCAGGCAGGAGCCCGGCTAGGAAGAGTTCAAACTTTCCCCGAAACCCCTAGACTCCAAGGTCAGCCTGCAGTGCTGGCTCCACCCTGCTAAGCTTTCCTGCCTGCCATCCCAGCTTCCATCCAGGTACACCTTCCTATATTTCTCCCTTACCCCTGGGGCCGTAAAATTTCCCCAGCTCAGCTGCCTTGCACACTGGGCCTGCTCTGTAGGCGCATCCCGGAAGGAGGCAGTTCCTGTGTTTTAAAAGCCTGCCTGAGGAAAGGTAGGCCTTCTGTCAGTGAAGTCCCTGCCCAACAACGGAACCTGACCCAGTACCAGAAGATCCAATAGAGAGCATTTGAGGGAAGAGATGGGCAGACGCCAAGGCAAGAACTCCTCCAACAATCTGAAAAACAACATGAAAACACCAGATCCCAACGGCCCTACAATAGAAAGACTTGATCACCTTAATTCAGAAGAATTGGAAAAAAAATGCCATTATGAAAGCAATAGAGTCCCTTAAACAGGATATGAATAATACCCTTAAAGAATTGGAGGAGAAGTATAACAAAAAGTTTGAAGAAATGAGTAAAGCTGTGAATGATACCCTGGGAAACCAAGAAAAAACAATCAAACAAGTAAAGGAAACAGTCCAAGAATTGAAAACTGAAATGGAGGCAATGAAGAAAACACAAAACGAGAACCGGCTGGATATGGAAAACCTAGGTAAACGAACGGAGACTACAGAATCAAGCATAACCAATAGAATACAAGAGATAGAAGAACGAATCTCTGATTCTGAAGATACCATAGAGAAAATAAACGCTCTGATCAAAGAAAACGGCAAATCCAACAAATTCTCTTCACAAAACATTCAAGAAATCTGGGACACAATAAAAAAACCAAATCTAAGAATAATAGGGATTGAAGAAGGAGAAGAATTCCAGATTAAAGGCCCAGAAAATATATTCAACAAAATTATAGAAGAAAACTTTACCACCCTAAAGAATGATATTCCTATGAAGGTTCAAGAAGCATACAGAACACCAAAAAGACTGAGTCAAAAAAAAACATCCCCTCGCCATATAATAATCAAAACCCAAAAAAATTCAGATTAAAGAAAGAATATTAAGAGCTGCTAAGGAAAAAGGTCAAGTAACTTATAAAGATAAACCTATCAGACTTACACCAGACTTCTCTATGGAAACCATGAAAGCCAGAAGATCCTGGATAGAGGTACTGCAGAAACTAAGAGACCATGGATGCAAGCCCAGACTACTATACCCAGCCAAGCTATCATTCACTATCAACAGAGAAAACAAAATATTCCAGGATAAAAATAAATTTAAACAATTCGTAGCCACAAATCCAGCCTTACAGAAAGTCATAGAAGGAAAATCGCAACCCAAGGAATCCAACATTGCCAACACTGCCTACAATAACCCAGATATCTAGCGACCATTCATAACCACAACTCAAAGAAGAGAAACACACAAACTCTACTACACACACTCAAAAAAATAATAACCGGGATCAACAACCACTGGTCATTAATATCACTTAATATTAATGGACTCAACTCACCTATAAAAAGGCACAGACTAAGAGAATATCGGATACGAAAACAGGATCCAACATTCTGCTGTTTACAAGAAACACACATCAACCACAAAGATAGACATCTACTCAAAGTAAAGGGCTGGGAAAAGGTTTTCCAAGCAAACGGACCTAAGAAACAAGCGGGTGTGGCCATTCTAATATCTAACAAAATTAACTTCAAACTAAAATCAATCACAAGAGATGGAGATGGACATTTCATACTCATAACAGGAACAATTCATCAGGAGGAAGTCTCAATCCTGAATATCTATGCCCCTAATATAAAAGCACCCACTTATGTAAAAGAAAAACTTTTAGAACTCAAGGCAGTCATCAAACGACACACACTAATAGTAGGAGACTTCAACACATCTCTCTCACCAATGGACAGATAAATCAGACAGAAACTCAACAGAGAAATAAGAGAATTACTAGAGGTAATGAATCAAATGGACTTAACAGATATCTATAGAACATTCCACACAAATAGGAAAGAATATACCTTCTTCTCTGCAGCTCATGGAACCTTCTCGAAAATTGACTACATACTCGGTAACAAAGCAAACTTCCACAGATACAAAAAAATATTAGTAACCACCTGTGTCTTGTCAGATCACCATGGAATAAAGTTAGAATTCAGCAACAATTCGAACACCAGAAAGCCTACAAACTCATGGAAACTGAACAGTCAACTACTGAATCATCCCTGGGTCAAGGAAGAAATAAAGAAAGAAATTAAAGTCCTCCTTGAATTTAATGAAAATAAAGACACAACATACTCAAACCTATGGGACACAATGAAAGCAGTGCTAAGAGGAAAGTTCATAGCACTAAGTGCCCATTTAAAGAAAACGGAGAAAGCACACATTGGAGACTTAACAGCACACCTGAAAGCTCTGGAAAAAAAAGAAGCTGATTCACCCAGGAGGAGTAGAAGACTGGAAATAATCAAACTGAGGGCCGAAATCAACAAAATAGAAACATAGAAAACAATCCAAAGAATCAACGAAACAAAAAGTTGGTTCTTGGAGAAAATCAACAAGATTGACAAACCCCTAGCCAAACTAATCAAAAGGCAGAGAGAGAACACACAAATTAATAAGACCAGAAATGAAAAGGGGGACATAACAACAGACACAGAGGAAATTCAGAGAATCATCAGATCTTACTACGAAAGTTTATATGTCACAAAGTTGGAAAATGTTCAAGAAATGGATTGGTTTTTAGATAAATATCATTTACCAAAGTTAAATCAAGACCAGGTGAACAATCTAAATAGACCTGTTAGTCGCGAAGAATTAGAAGCTGTTATCAAAAACCTCCCGACCAAAAAAAGCCCAGGGCCAGATGGTTTCAATGCAGAATTCTACCAGAACTTCCAAGAAGAACTGATACCTATACTCCTTAAGGTATTCCACAATATAGAAACAGAAGAGTCATTGCCAAACTCTTTTTATGAAGCTACAGTTACCCTGATACCAAAACCACATAAAGACACAACTAAGAAAGAGAATTACAGGCCAATCTCACTCATGAACATTGACGCAAAAATTCTCAATAAAATCCTGGCAAACCGAATCCAAGAACACATTAGGAAAATTATCCATTATGATCAAGTAGGCTTCATCCCAGAGATGCAGGGCGGGTTCAACATATGCAAATCTATCAATGTAATCCATCATATAAATAAACTGAAAGAAAAAAACCATATGATCATTTCATTAGATGCTGAAAAAGCATTTGACAAAATTCAACATCCCTTTATGATAAAGGTGTTGAAGAGATTGGGGATACAAGGATCATACGTAAATATAATAAAAGCTATTTACAGCAAGCAGACAGCTAACATCAAATTGAATGGAGAGAAACTCAAAGCCATTCCTTTGAAATCAGGAACACGACAAGGCTGTCCACTCTCTCCATACCTCTTCAATATAGTGCTTGAAGTTCTAGCAATAGCAATACAACAACATAAGGGCATCAAGGGGATTCGAATGGGAAAGGAAGAAGTGAAACTCTCGTTATTTGAAGACGATATGATAGTATACATGAGCAACCCCAAAAACTCTACCAAAGAACTCCTACAGCTGATAAACACCTTTAGTAATGTGGCAGGATACAAAATCAACTCCAAAAAATTGGTTGCCCTCCTATACACAAAGGATAAAGAAGCAGAGAGGGAAATCAGAGAAACATCACCTTTCACGATAGCCACAAACAACATAAAATATCTTGGGATAACTCTAAACAAGGAAGTGAAAGACCTATTTGACAAGAACTTTAAGTCTTTGAAGAAAGAAATTGAGGAGGACACAAGAATATGGAAAGACCTCCCCTGTTCTTGGATTGGGAGAATCGACATAGTAAAAACGGCAATTCTACCAAGAGCAATCTATAGATTCAATGCAATCCCCATCAAAATCCCATCAAACTTCTTCACAGACCTTGAGAGAACAATAATCAAGTTTATATGGAAAAACAAAAATCCCAGGATAGCCAAAACAATCTTAGACAATAAAGGAACTTCTGGAGGCATTACCATCCCTGACTTCAAACTCTATTACAGAGCGACAGTATTGAAAACAGCTTGGTATTGGCGTAAGAACAGAGAAGTCGACCTATGGAATCGAATAGAAAACCCGGATATTAACCCACAAACCTATGAACACTTGATTATCGACAAGGGGGCTAAAGGTATACAATGGAAGAAGGAAAGCATCTTTAACAAATGGTGCTGGCATAACTGGATGTCAACCTGTAGAAGAATGAAAGTAGATCCATATCTATCACCATGCACAAAACTCAGGTCCAAATGGATTAAAGATCTCAACATTAATCTGACCACTTTGAACCAGATAGAAGAGAAAGTGGGAAGTAGTCTGCAAGATACAGGCACAGGAGGCCTCTTCCTAAGTAGGACCCCAGTAGCACAGACAATAAGAGCAACAATGAATAAATGGGACCTACTGAAACTGAGAAGTTTCTGTAAAGCAAAGGACCCCGTCAGTAAGACAAAAAGGCTACCTTCGGACTGGGAGAAGATCTTCACCAACGCTTCATCAGATAAAGGCCTGATCTCCAAAATATACAAAGAACTCAAGAAACTAGACACTAAAACTCTAATTAACCCAATTAAAAAATGGGGTGCAGATATGAACAGAGAATTCTCAACAGAAGAAGAACTTCGAATGGCCAAAAGACACTTAAGATCATGCTCAACCTCCTTAGTGATCAGGGAAATGCAAATCAAAACAACTATGAGATACCATTTTACACCGATCAGATTAGCTAAAGTCAAAAACACCAATGATAGCCTATGCTGGAGAGGATGTGGAGAGAGGGGAACTCTCATCCATTGTTGGTGGCAATGTAAAATTGTGCAGCCACTGTGGAAATCAGTGTGGCGGTTTCTCAGGAAACTGGGAGTCAACCTCCCTCAAGACCCAGCAATTCCACTCTTGGGAATATACCCAAGAGATGCCCTATCATACCACAAAAGCATTTGTTCAACTATGTTCATAGCAGCACTATTTGTAATAGCCAGAACCTGGAAACAACCTAGGTGCCCCTCAATAGAAGAATGGTTAAAAAAAGGTGTGGAACATATATATACATTAGAGTTTTACTCAGCGGTAAAAAACAATGACATCTTGAATTTTGCATGCAAATGGATGGACATAGAAAACGCTTTACTGAGTGAGGTAAGCCAGACCCAAAAAGAGGAATATGGTATGTATTTACTCATAAGTGGATTCTAGCCATAATTAAAGGTATTTGAGCCTATTATTCGTGATCCTAGAGAAGCTAGATAAGAAGGTGAACCTGAAGAAAATCATGTAGTTATCCTCCTGGAGATTGGAAATAGACAAGAGTGCCAGGTAACCTCGGGTGCATGGGGGGGGGGGAATTGTTGGAAGGGGAGAGGGTTAGAGGGAAGGGAGTAGGGGAGGAATGGGGAAAGCTCGGGGGACTGGGATGGGGGGAGGGAGGAAGGATGGATATGGGATCAGGGAAGTATATATCTCAACTAAGGGAGTCGTTTTAGGGTTTATAAGAGACTTGATTATAAAGGGGATCCCAGGTCCAAGGAGAAATCCCCAGATTGTTCTCTGGACAGAGGAGAGGGTGCCTGAACTGGCCTTGGCCCATAACCATACTGATGAATATTTTGCATATCACCATAGAACCTTCATCGGGCGATGGATGGAGATAGAGAAAGAGACCCACATTGGAACACTGGACTTAACTCCCTAGGTCCAAACGAGAAGCAGAAGGAAAGAGAACAAGAGCAAACCTTCATCTGCGATGGATGACGAAACAGAGGGAAACCCACATTGGAGCACGGGACTGAGGCCCCCAAGGTCCAAATGAGGAGCAGAAGGAGAAAGAACATGGAAAAGGAAATCAGGACCGCGAGGGGTGGGTTCACCCACTGATACAAGGGGACTGATTTAATGAGAGTTCACCAAGGCCAGTTGGACTGGGATTGAATGAGCACGTGATCCAACCAGATTCTCTGAAGGTGGCTGGATTCTCTGAATGTGGCTGACACGGGGTCTTTCTGAAAAGCCATTGACAATGACACTGGGATTTGTTTTCTCTGCATATACTGGTTTTTTGGGATCCAGTCTGTTTGGATACTCACCTTCCTGGACCTGGAGGGAGGGGGGAGGAACTTGAACTTCCCACAGGGCAGGAAACCCTGACTGCTCTTAGGGATGGAGAGGGAGGAGGAGAGGGAGTGGGGGGAGTGGGAGGGTGTTGGGAGGAGGGGCGGAAATGGAAACTTTTATAAATTAAACTTAAAAAAATTCTGTCATACCAATAAATATTTTTAAAAGATAGTAAAAAAATATTCATTCTGGGGACAGGAAAGATGGCTCTGTAGTTTATGACACTTGTTCCTCTTGCAGAGACCTGGACTTGATTACAGCACCCACACATAGGCTGATATCCCTCTAGAACACCAATTCCAGGGGATTGAATGTTGTCTTGGGTGTCTGTGGGCAGCACACACACACACAAGGTGAATGGAGAGAATGCATGCAAAATATTTATGCACATAAAATAAATCAGTTTAAAACATTGTATGTATGTTAGGTACACTCATGTTGACAGTTATGGCTCCAGGAGTCTTTATTATTTATTCTCTGTATTCTATGAGTCGTCTACAACTGTGATAAAAGTTATTCACTTTCTGATTTTTCTTTCCATGGTCTAATGTGTTATCACTTACCCCTTAGAAGAGGGATTCTCAACCTGTGAACCCATTTGGGGATCACAGGACCTTTTTACAGAGGTCATCTAAGGCCTTCTGAGAACACAGGATACCGACATCACGATTTGTCACATTAGAAAAATTACAGTTGACCGCGGGCCAGGTCAGTAGGTGAGTGCAAAGGGACTGGAGTCCCTTTGTTCCGATAGCCGGCCTGCAGCAAGCCAAGACTGCAGGCAGGGGCACCTCTGACCAGCGAGGGGCTCTGATCCTGTGGAGGGGTAAGTGTATTGTTCCTGACCGCCACACAAGGCCGGTTAGGGAACACACAATATTCCCACCACCCTTATCTCCCTGACTACTCCAGAGGGGCAGCTTCCCCAGCTAATCCCTCTCTCCTGCAACGCCATCCCAGCTTTCTGCCTGGAACCCATACCCTCCCCTCTCCTTTTTTCGGGGCTTAAATTCCTCCATCTCAGCCTGGGTGGGCACCGCGGACCAGGATAGGCGGTGAGTGCAAAGGGACTGGAGTCCCTTTGTTCTGAGAGCTGGCCTGCAGCAAGCTAAGACTGCAGGCAGGGGCACCTCTGACTAGCAAGGGGCTCTGATCCTGTGGAGGGGTAAGTGTATTGTTCCTGACCGCCACACAAGGCCGGTTAGGGAACACACAATATTCCTGCCATCCTTATCTCCCTGGCTACTTCAAAGGGGCAGCTTCCCCCAGCTAATCCCTCCCTTCTGCTACGCCATCCCAGCCTTCTGCCTGGAACCCATACCCTCCCCTCTCCTTTTTTGGGGGCTTAAATTCCTCCATCTCAGCCGGGGTGGGCACCGCGGACCAGGTCAGTAGGTGAGTGCAAAGGGACTGGAGTCCCTTTGTTCCGATAGCCGGCCTGCAGCAAGCCAAGACTGCAGGCAGGGGCACCTCTGACCAGCGAGGGGCTCTGATCCTGTGGAGGGGTAAGTGTATTGTTCCTGACCGCCACACAAGGCCGGTTAGGGAACACACAATATTCCCACCACCCTTATCTCCCTGACTACTCCAGAGGGGCAGCTTCCCCAGCTAATCCCTCTCTCCTGCAACGCCATCCCAGCTTTCTGCCTGGAACCCATACCCTCCTCTCTCCTTTTTTCGGGGCTTAAATTCCTCCATCGCAGCCTGGGTGGGCACCGCGGACCAGGTTAGGCGGTGAGTGCAAAGGGACTGGAGTCCCTTTGTTCTGAGAGCCGGCCTGCAGCAAGCTAAGACTGCAGGCAGGGGCACCTCTGACCAGCAAGGGGCTCTGATCCTGTGGAGGGGTAAGTGTATTGTTCCTGACTGCCACACAAGGCCGGTTAGGGAACACACAATATTCCCGCCACCCTTATCTCCCTGACTACTCCAAAGGGGCAGCTTCCCCCAGCTAATCCCTCTCTCCTGCTACGCCATCCCAGCTTTCTGCCTGGAACCCATACCCTCCCCTCTCCCTTTTTCGGGGCTTAAATTCCTCCATCTCAGCCGGGGTGGGCACCGCGGGACGTACAGGCGGTGAGTGCAAAGGGACGAAAATCCCTTTGTTCTAATAGCCTGCCTGCAGCAAGCTAAGGCTGCAGGCAAAGTGATTCCTGGATAGCAAGGGGCACTAATCCAGTAGCAAAAGACCCAGCGGAGGGAAGAGCCATTGGAGAGCATCTGAAGGAAGAGATGGGCAGGCGCCAAGGCAAGAATTCCTCCAACAATCTGAAAAACAACACGAAAACACCAAATCCCAGCGATCTTATGACAGAAGGACTTGAACACCCTATACCGGAAGAAGTGGAAAACAGTGTCATTATAAAAGCAATAGAGTCTCTTAAACAGGGTATGAATAACTCACTTAAAGAAATAGAAGAGAAATATAACAAAAAGATGGAAGAAATGAGTAAAGAAATGGAAGACAAATATAAGAAAAAGTTTGAAGAAATAAGTAAATTCGTAAATGATACCCTGGGAAACCAAAAAAAAACAATCAAACAGGTAATGGAATCAGTTCAAGAATTGAAAACTGAAATGGAGGCAGTGAAGAAAACACAAACCGAGGACCGGCAGGATATGGAAAATCTAGGTAAACAAACAGAGACTTCAGGAACAAGCATAACCAATAGAATACAAGAGATAGAAGAACGAATCTCAGATTATGAAGACACCATAGAGAAAATAAATGCCCTGACCAAAGAAAACAGCAAATCCAACAAATTCTCATCACAAAACATTCAGGAAATATGGGACATAATAAAAAAACCAAATCTAAGAATAATAGGAGTAGAAGAAGGAGAAGAATTGCAGACCAAAGGTCCAGAAAATATATTCAACAAAATTATAGAAGAAAACTTTCCCATCCTAAAGAGTGATATTCCTATGAAGGTGCAAGAAGCATACAGAACACCGAATAGACTGGATCAGAAAAAAACATCCCCTCGCCATATAATAATCAAAACACAAAGCATTCAGATTAAAGAAAGGATATTAAGAGCTGCAAAGGAAAAAGGTCAAGTAACCTATAAAGGTAAACCTATCAGACTTACACCAGACTTCTCTATAGAAACCATGAAAGCCAGAAGGTCCTGGATAGAGGTACTGCAGAAACTAAGGGACCATGGATGCAAGCCCAGATTAATATACCCAGCCAAGCTTTCATTCACTATCAACGGAGAAAACAAAATATTCCAGGATAAAAACAAATTTAAACAATACGTAACTACTAATCCAGCCTTACAGAGAATATTAGAAGGAAAATTACATCCCAAGGAATCCAACATTGCCAACACTGACTACAATAACTCAGACATCTAGCGACCCTTCACTAGCACAACTCAAAGAAGGAAAACACATACACTCTACTACCCAAAAAAAAAAAAATGACTCGAGTCAACAACCACTGGTCATTAATATCTCTTAATGTCAATGGACTCAATTCACCTATAAAGAGGCACAGACTTAGAGATTGGATATGAAAACAGGATCCAACATTCTGCTGTTTACAAGAAACACACCTCAACCACAAAGACAGACACCTACTCAGAGTAAAGGGTTGGGAAAAGGTTTTCCAAGCAAATGGACCTAAGAAACAAGCGGGTGTGGCCATTCTAATATCTAACAAAATCGACTTCAAACTAAAATCAATCAGAAGAGATGGAGATGGTCATTTCATACTCATAACAGGAACATCTCATCAGGAAGAAGTCTCAATCCTGAATATCTATGCCCCTAATATAAAGGCACCCACTTATGTAAAAGAAACTCTTCTAGAACTCAAGGCAGTCATCAAACCACACACGCTAATAGTAGGAGACTTCAACACTCCTCTCTCACCAATGGACAGGTCAATCAGACAGAAACCAAACAGAGAATTAAGAGATTTATTGGAGGTATTGAATCAAATGGACTTAACAGACATCTATAGAACACTCCACCCAAATAGGAAAGAATATACCTTCTTCTCTGCAGTTCATGGAACCTTCTCGAAGATTGACCACATACTCGGTAACAAAGCAAACTTCCACAGATACAAAAAAATATTAGTAACCACCTGTGTCTTGTCAGATCACCATGGATTAAAATTAGAATTCAACAACAATGCTAACCCCAGGAAGTCAACAAACTCATGGAAGTTGAACAGTCAACTACTAAATCACCCCTGGGTCAAGGACGAAATTATGAAAGAAATTAAAGACTTCCTTGAATTTAATGAAAACAAAGACACAACATACTCAAACCTATGGGACACTATGAAAGCAGTGCTAAGAGGAAAGTTCATAGCAATAGGTGCCCAAATAAAGAAAACGGAGAAAGCACACATTGGAGACCTAACAGCACACTTGAAAGCTCTAGAAAAAAAAGAAGCTGATTCACCCAGGAGGAGTAGAAGACTGGAAATAATCAAACTGAGGGCTGAAATCAACAAAATAGAAACACAGAAAACAATCCAAAGAATCAATGAATCAAAAAGCTGGTTCTTGGAGAAAATCAACAAGATTGACAAACCCCTATCCAAACTAATCAAACGGCAGAGAGAGAACATGCAAATTAATAAGATCAGAAATGAAAAGGGGGACATAACCACAGACACAGAGGAAATTCAGAGAATCATTAGATCTTACTACGAAAGTTTATATGCCACAAAGTTGGAAAATGTAAAAGAAATGGACATTTTTTTAGATAAGTACCATATACCAAAGTTGAACCAAGAACAGGTGAACAATCTAAATAGACCTGTTAGTCGCGAAGAATTAGAAGCTGTTATCAAAAATCTCCCTACCAAAAAAAGCCCAGGACCAGATGGTTTCAATGCAGAATTCTACCAGAACTTCCAGGAAGAGCTAATACCTATACTCCTTAACGTATTCCACAATATAGAAACAGAAGAGTCATTGCCTAACTCCTTTTATGAAGCTACAGTTACCCTAATACCAAAACCACACAAAGACACAACCAAGAAAGAGAATTACAGGCCAATCTCACTCATGAACATCGACGCGAAAATTCTCAATAAAATACTGGCAAACCGTGTCCAAGAGCACATTAGAAAAATTATCCATTATGATCAAGTCGGCTTCATTCCAGAGATGCAGGGCTGGTTCAACATTCGCAAATCTATCAATGTAATCCATCATATAAATAATCTGAAAGAAAAAAACCATATGATCATCTCACTAGATGCTGAAAAAGCATTTGACAAAATTCAACACCCATTTATGATAAAGGTGTTGGAGAGACTGGGGATACAAGGATCATACCTAAATATAATAAAAGCAATATACAGCAAGCCGACAGCTAACATCAAACTGAATGGAGAGAAACTCAAAGCCTTTCCACTAAAATCAGGAACGCGACAAGGCTGTCCACTCTCTCCATACCTTTTCAATATAGTGCTTGAAGTTCTAGCAATAGCAATAAGACAACATAAGGAGATCAAGGGAATTCGTATTGGAAAGGATGAAGTCAAACTTTCGTTATTTGCTGACGATATGATAGTTTACATAAGTGACCCCAAAAACTCTACCAAAGAACTCCTACAGCTGATAAACACGTTTAGTAACGTGGCAGGATACAAGATCAACTCCAAAAAATCAGTGGCCTTCCTATATACAAAGGATAAAGAAGCAGAGAGGGAAATCAGAGAAACATCACCTTTCATGATAGCCACAAATAGCATAAAATATCTTGGGGTTACTCTAACCAAGGAAGTGAAAGACCTATTTGACAAAAACTTTAAGTCTTTGAAGAAAGAAATTGAGGAGGATACCAGAAAATGGAAAGACCTCCCCTGCTCTTGGATTGGGAGAATCAACATAGTAAAAATGGCAATTCTACCAAAAGCAATCTATAGATTCAATGCAATCCCCATCAAAATCCCATCAAACTTTTTCACAGACCTTGAGAGAACAATAATCAAGTTTATATGGCAAAACAAAAAACCCAGGATAGCCAAAACAATCTTATACAATAAAGGAACTTCAGGAGGCATTACCATCCCTGACTTCAAACTCTATTATAGAGCTACAGTATTGAAAACAGCTTAGTATTGGCATAAGAACAGAGAAATCGACCTTTGGAATCGAATAGAAGACCCGGATATTAACCCACAAACCTATGAGCACCTAATTTTTGACAAGGGAGCTAAAGGTATACAATGGAAGAAGGAAAGCATCTTTAACAAATGGTGCTGGCATAACTGGATGTCAACCTGTAGAAGAATGAAAGTAGATCCATATCTATCACCATGCACAAAACTCAGGTCCAAATGGATTAAAGATCTCAACATTAATCTGACCACTTTGAACCAGATAGAAGAGAAAGTGGGAAGTAGTCTGCAAGATACAGGCACAGGAGGCCTCTTCCTAAGTAGGACCCCAGCAGCACAGACAATAAGAGAAACAATGAATAAATGGGATCTACTGAAACTGAGAAGCTTCTGTAAAGCAAAGGACACTGTCAGTAGGACAAAAAGGCTGCCTTCTGACTGGGAGAAGATCTTCACCAACCCCTCATCAGACAAAGGACTGATCTCCAAAATATACAAAGAACTCAAGAAACTAGGCACTAAATCTCTAATTAACCCAATTAAAAAATGGGGTACTGAACTTAACAGAGAATTCACAACAGATGAACTCCGAATGGCCAGAAGACACTTAAGGTCATGCTCAACCTCCTTAGCGATCAGGGAAATGCAAATCAAAACCACTTTGAGATACCATCTTACACCTGTCAGAATAGCTAAAGTCAAAAACACCAATGATAGCCTATGCTGGAGAGGATGTGGGGTGAGGGGAACACTCATCCATAGTTGGTGGGAATGCAAACTCGTGCAGCCACTGTGGAAATCAGTGTGGCGGTTTCTCAGGAAACTGGGAGTCAACCTCCCTCAGGACCCAGCAATTCCACTCTTGGGAATATACCCTAAAGATTCCCTAACATACTACAAAAGCATTTGTTCTACTATGTTCATAGCAGCACTATTTGTAATAGCCAGAACCTGGAAACAGCCTAGGTGCCCCTCAATAGAAGAATGGTTAAAAAAGGTGTGGAACATATACACATTAGAGTTTTACTCAGCGGTAAAAAACAATGACATCTTGAATTTTGCATGCAAATGGATGGAAATAGAAAACGCTTTACTGAGTGAGGTGAGCCAGACCCAAAAAGAGGAACACGGTATGTATTCACTCATTAGTGGATTCTAACCATAATTAAAGGTCTTTGAGCCTATTATTCGTGATCCTAGAGAAGCTAAATAAGAAGATGAACCTGATGAAGATTATTTACCTATCCACCAGGAGGTAGGAAATAGTCAAGAGTCCCAGGTAACCTCGGGTGCATGGGGGGGTGGGAGGGTTGATGGAAGGGGAGAGGGTTAGAGAGAAGGGAGTAGGGGAGGAATGGGGAAAGCTCGGTGGCCTGGGATGGGGGGGGGGAGGGAGGGAGGATGAATATGGGAGCAGGGAAGAATATATTTCAACTAAGGGAGTCATCTTAGGGTTTACAGGAGACTTGATTATATATGGGATCCCAGGTCCAAGGAGAGATCCCCCAGATTGTTCTCTGGACAGAGGAGAGGGTGCCTGAATCGGCCGTGGCCCATAACCATACTGATGTATATTTTGCTTGTCACCATAGATCCTTCATCTGGCGAAGGACGGGGATAAAGTCGGAGACCCACATTGGAGCACCGGACTGAGCCCCCCGAGGTCCAAATGAGGAACAGAAGGAGGAAGAACATGAAAAACGAAATCAGTACTGCGAGGGATGCTATCACCCACTGATACAATGGAACGGATCTAATGAGAGTTTACCAAGGCCAGTTGGACTGGGACTGAACGAGGAAGTGATCTTACCAGATTCTCGGAATTTGACCGGATTCTCTGAATGTGGCTGGCCTGAAGTCTTTCTGAAAAGCCATTGACTATGACACTGGGACCTGTTTCCTCTACATATACTGGATTTTGGGGATCAAGTCAGTTTGGACACTCACCTACTGGACCTGGAGGGAGGGGGGAGGAACTTGAACTTCCCACAGGGCAGGAAAACCTGACTGCCCTAAGGGTCGAAGAGGGAGGAGGAGAGGGAGTGGGGGGAGTGGGAGGGGGGTTGGGAAGAGGGGCGGAAATGGAAACTTTTATAATTTAATAAAATTTACTTTAAAAAAAAAGAAAAGAAAAATTACAGTTATGAGAGAGCAGCGAAAATTGTATTACGGTCAGGATCAGTGCATGAAGAACTGTGTCAAATGGTCACAGCATTAGAAATATTGAGAACTACTGCCTTAGAAGGTGACAAGCTAGCATGGGTATTCCCAGGAATGAGAGTTGAAGGAGGTGAAAGGTATGTTCAAGGATTTGTTTGTCTTCTCTGACATGATTTGCAACTTGGGAACACAAAGTCATCATTCTCCTCAGAAGCAAATATGTTACTTTTCAAATCAACAGGAATTACCATCAAGCACAAATTTTTTCGAGAGAACTCAGGCAGTGCCTCTCCTGGGGAACTTAAGTCCATCACTGATTTACTTAGCTCTGCTTGCTCCCTCTTTTTCCTTGCGGCGATCTTCTTGGAATACAACATTTGTTTCTGTATGATCTGCAATAAAAAGACAGGAGATCAATTTTCCTGGTTTGATTGGGAAATGAACTCTTGATTTGGGGTGCACAATTTCAAAACTACTTTATTCCTTACCAGGACAGGGTGTTGAAACATGAAAAGTAGAAACTATTACTTAAAAGTGAAATATCTTCTACTCTGTTTAGCTATTTATAAATTATTAAGATATCATCTATAATTAAAAAATATTTTTGCTAGCTAGATATAAAAAATCATGAACTGAGAAATTTGGCCTTTCCCTGTGACTGAAACTAAACTGAACTCACTATATTTTAAAAGTTGTGAATCTTATATGATTATTAATTTTAATACCCCTCTTTCATCAGTACTTTTCTATGTTTGGGAGGCAAAATGCGTATTATTTTCCACTTATAAATAAACTCTCACTACTAGTGTCCTCCATACCATAGTATCTGTGAAACTGCTTTATAGAAACCCATTTTTTCTGCTGAGTCCCATTCAAAAGTCATTAGTATTCAACTTCTGATTCACACAAGGCTCCAGGTTACAAACAGGATCCCTAACCTTCAGCAGCTCACAGTGATGAGGTCACTTTACTATGAACACATTAATGTCTAATTATAACCCTAAAATATTAAATGTGGGAACGTGATACAAAGAATCAGAGTGTATGTTATTGTCAAATGCACAGCAAATATCCAGAAATCAAAAGGTTATGATATGGTAATTGAATCTTAACATCTACAATTGCTGGCTAATTGGGGAAAAAATACTTACTGTGTACCTGGAGGAAGAGTTTTGAATATCCTCCTAGTGGAATCAAATAGAAAACACACTGCAATCTCTTCATAATGTAAACTTGGTTGAACAGATTACAAATAGCTAAATTTCCACAATGTCTTGCTAGTGTTAATACAGAGGCAAAGAGACAAACAGAGGAGATGCTCTTCTATGTGATCCTGAAATAAGAATATCCAAGGGAAGAGAAAACCTACTGCAATTATGCTGAGAGAAAAGGTACCTGGGTGATGCCTGGACTACTTTAATAACTGGACCCTTTAAAATGTATTCAGATGTATTACCACAGTTGTTTTCAAAATCAGTGTAATGTGTATTTATTTCTGCAAACCGTCCTTGGTCAAGCACAAGGCACCTTCTATTACATGAGAACTGCTTGCAATCTTCCACTTTCTGTGTTTCCAGTTCATTCTCTTATTGGGTCATTGCTATCTGCAAGGACTTACTGCTCACTGGAATTTATAGAAAGGATGGCTCACTGATACCAAACACTTTTCTCTGACCAAATTGCCATATAAAACTGTGATAGGTAGACTACTGCTGCATTTTAACAAAATTCATAAGAAAACAAATTTCACAAAGAATTTTACCTTAATAACAGAGGTACTGGTTTTGTCCTCTGTTGAAGATGCTGGAACATGAGTCTTTCCAGAGAGCCTTTAGAATAAAAACATGCAGTGAGGGGTGAGTTTGGTCCTTAGGGCATCTCTGTTGAAAGATTTATTATCTGTGTACTAAGTAACATTTTTGCATTTATGTAACATTCAACGTTGACCCCGTTTTAAAAAGTTTTTGCTTTTGCAGTTTCAACTTGTCTCAATCTATGTAACATTTAGTGAAGACTCACTCATAGTTCTATTTAAAAATAAAAATGTAAAAAGCCAGTGGTTTGGGAGATGGCTCAGTCAATAAGAAAGTTTGCTACCAACACAGATCAACCTGAGTTTGAATCCTCAGCATCCACATAAAAAACTGGGCATGGACACATGCATGTAACCCCAGTATTGTGGATGGAAGAGATGGGCTACCATTTGGGCTTGTTGGCTGCCAGACCAGCTCCATCGTCAGTCAGAGATCTTATGTCAAGTGTGTAAGTTAGAGAATGATACAAGATACCAATGTCCTCCTCTTTCCTTCATGTCTGCACAGAGAAATATGCAAAGCATGCAACACACACACACACACATGCAACACACACATACACACACACACACACACACACACACACACACACACACACACATCCAAACACATAAGGGGGGAGAATGGTGGATTTTGCACACACTTGTTCTGATGGTTGCAGTAACTGATTGTTATGAGCACTGAATGCTCCCATTTCATTTGTTCCCCTAAACCTAAAGCACCATGGCCTGTTTTCTGTAAAAAAAAAAAAAAAAAAATAAGGCATTTCATTTCATCTCACTCTCCCAAGGAGTTGCTTGCTTTGGGAAAACATTAAATGTACTCTATGTCTAAACACTAAGTTGCCATCAGTCTCAAAAGTCACCATATTTTGGTACCTTGAAGCTATCTATGTTTTGATAGTATGTCCACATGCATATGTTGAAACTCTTTATACTCAATGGTATTTCTGAGTCATTTTATAGGACACTGGAGAGCAACATTGTCCCCTCAGCTGAACTACAGCTAAAAGCTCCAAATTTCAGGGTTTCTGATTGGGAAACTCTGGACCAAACACTTTGTTTTTCTAACTTCCACCTACCTTGCGATTCACCACAGAGGTGGAACTCATTAAGAAGGAAATAAACCTGCTGAACAGAAGCATGTCTATAAGGCCATTCTAAGATGATCCTCTCATCAAAGTCTGGGAGAGTTTTGAACCTTGCCATTTTGCCCACACTCTTCCCAGCAACTTGCCTTAAACATACTGGTAAACAGGATTAAAGGCCTGAAAATTAATATTATATATATATATATATATATGTACATGGTATGTTATGTGCAGTGTATTTGTAAGTATGTGTGATTTCAGATGCATACATGCCAGTGTGTAGGTGTGGTGATTGGAGTACAGACTTGGGTGTCGACCCTCACCCTCGGCCACAGTTATATGACTGAATCTCATTCATGAATGCAAGGGCCATAGTTGTATGACTGAATCTCATTCATGAATTCAAGCCCCAGGTTAGCAATCCAGGCAAGCCATCCAGAAAATGTGAGGGATGCTCTGTCTCCACCTGCAATCTCACCATAAGCTCCTCAGGATTCTAGAAGCGCACAAGACCAACAGGCCTCATGTGAACCCTGGGCTTCCTTCTCCCATTCTCCCATATGCACAGCCAGCACTTTACCCGATGAATCACCTCCACAGACAGGGGTCCTAACAGCATTTCATGCTGTATCTGAGGCATAATTCAGCTTTGATTAGCAAATAATCAAGAAGCTAAAATTGTCTTACACAGAGGAAAACATGGTGCCAGCTTCTGAACTTTAAAGTCTCTACATACTCATTGTAATTAAAATCCAGACATTCTTACCCGAATGAGAGCTGGTCTTTATTTCTTCCATTATCTAGAGAGCAGAAAGGCAAAATATGTTATAAGCAACTGTAGAAAAAAGAGCATTGAATGCTGAGGCTAATACTTTGTTACTACATATACTTTGAATCTTCGTAGCCTTTAAAGTGAATACTGATTTATAGACAAAAATACAAGGATAACTCCTAATTTACATCTCATGGAAGTTTCAAATACAGAGACAATTTTCTCAAAAGTCAATGCTAATAATAAATTGGTGTACAAAACACCTATGATCATGAGCATTAGCATTATCAAACAGAGAAACTGACATCTCAACCAGAATCAATATCACAAGCTGAAGTGTTAACGTGGTAGTACAGTGTTGCTGCTGTTGATTTGTCTCTGGAATAGTGGTGTTAGGAGAATTGTAAGTGAGCATACTCATCTTGCATGGAAGTGAAAGAGCCTCTCTAAAGATTAAGTTGAACTTATTTCATTGAAGATGAAAATTCCAGACACAAGGAAGCTAAGTCTATGAGGACCGCTCTTTGCAGCATAGCAAAACTTAAAAAACAGAGGTAGACCAAGGGCAAAGAATTTCCAGGTGCCAGGGTGGCAAGGCTATAGAGAGAGAGGGCACTGTATGTACACTCCTCAAGTGTTTCTGAGGAAGCTGCAGAAGCCCCTCAGTTCTAGCTTCTGGTCCCTCACCCACAGGCAGTGCAAAGAAATACAGTACCAGCTGCTAGCAACTCCCATGGTAAGAGCTATTGGAAAGCCCCCTGCAGTAGTTATGCACCCTGAACTGTATCTCTAGGGAGAGAAGCATGGAAGAAATGTGGGGACAGGGCAGCAATTCCATGGGAGTAGTACCTAACAGGAAACATTTGTGTCTACACATACACAGCTTCAAGTGAGTAGCTTTCACTGCATCCTAACAGCCCATGCACTACAAAGGAATAAAGCAAATTTTTACTTATTTCATTCACAGTATGGAAACTGCAGTAAAACCTCCTCGGCATTGCCAATGGCTGAGGCAAAGCATTTGTCCCATCAACAAATAGACTGTCAATAAGTCTTAGCACGTGGGAGACCCCCATCAACCCTCTTCACCACAAAGGAAATCTAGTATGGAAATAATGTGAAGGATAGTCACCCACATTACAATAATACTGACTCTTTCAGACCCTCTACACACCATGTACTCCTATTCGCTTGATGCTGTGCTCTCAATAGGAAAGGTAGGTGTGAAAGACACTGTGGTGGCAGCTGCTGAAAGCCCAAACTCTGTAGTGTTCCTCCCACTCTTAGAATCTTATCCAGACTCAATGGACCAGTCAGTGCTGTCCACTGCAGAATGATGCTCTTTTCTCAGCCTTCCTCCTACTGTGGCAAATTGTTCTGGAAGTTATGTCTATCAGCATATAAACCAAGTATCACCATACCCTACACTAATAAACCAAAAGAAAAAGGTGCTGGCGGCATAGCCAACAGGGCAAGCGCTTGTCTAGAATGCTTATAATGGCAATGTTCAATACGCAGCACTGCCTACAGGACTCAAAGTCCATTTTTTTAAAAAGTTGAGTAAGCCTATTATTTTTTATGCCAAGAAATAGTCAGATTAAATAACAGATAATTAAAAATAAACATAAGACCATATGTGAATTGTCTAATATGTCTAAATAGAGAAATTATAGAAAGGAACAAACCTCATAAAAATGTAGTTAAATTTAGTTCTCAACATCCTTAATGAAAGTAATTGAACACTGTACTTCTGTTTTTACATGATCACGTTTGATTGACACTGATACGTAGGTAGTATAAATGCAATGTATTTATTACAAAAATGAAAGAAAAATTCATTTTATAACAAGCAAAATTGCTGTCACATAACTCTAGCGGACACATACTGTGGACTAGTTAGAGGTCCTTTTATTTATACAAAGATACTGTGTGCATCAGAGGCTCATGTTAAATAAACAAACATGGTTCAGTTAATATAGTTTGATACTGAAATTTCTCAGAAAACCATTTCTTAAATAATTTTAAATGTGAAGAACATCAGGAGGCAAATTTTAAAATGAAATTATGTTTATATCTTATTTACTTTGTTCCTTTTTTGGATGAATTAAGTTGCTATTGAATTAGGGAAGTAGCAGCAAAGTATTCATGATTACTCTTACCTCCACTGATCAAAATAGACTTCTTAAGAATTGATTTCAGCTCTCCAGCAGGTGGTCGTATGCTGCTGTGACATATTTTAAAAAGTAATATTTTAATATTCATATAAAAACATTTACCAAATGCTGTATTTGTTGTTTGATTTCCTAACATACATTAGAGATTTACAGTCAAGCATTAATTTGTCCTTCAATCAGTTGATTAGGTTTGGTGACACTTTCTTTTAAACTTGTTCCCATGTGAAAGGAAAGAATTTAGTCCACAAAAATTAGTCCAGCGAAAGCATAGGAACACACGAGAGAGAGAGAGAGAGAGAGAGAGAGAGAGAGAGAGAGAGAGAGAGAGAGACAGAGAGAGAGACAGAGAGAGAGACAGAGAGAGAGAGAGAGAGAGAGAGAATAACAAAGACACTAGTTTCTCTCCAGCACATTTTTTTAATACTGTAATAACTGATGGTCACTCTTGTGCTCAATGTAATTAGTACCCTGACTCCACTTGTCAAATCATCCCTTGCTATTAAAGCATCACAGAACCCCTCTATGTCATGCTACTTTGTGGGCTCTCAATGCATGTGATGTTATCTCCCATAAGGTTTGTTTGTGGACCATAAAATAGATTCCTGCTTCTGCTAGCACTCTTACAAGATACCATGGCCTAGGAGACACTCAAGCTGTCCCTTAGTAGTCCATTCATGAGGGAATTTTGAAAACATAATCGGCCTATTTCTATACCAAATGAGTATTGCTATTAACTTAATGAGATAAAAACATGAACAATAAAACTCGGTAGATAATTTCAGGTTATAAGCTTGAGACAGTTTAGAATTCCAAGTAGAAAGAAATGTGGTTTTTACAAGGTATTTCTTGGAACAGTTGTAACTACTGTAAATTATGAATCTGCACTTTGAACATTAACTGTGATGCCCTTTGGATCTTTCAACATGAAGTAAATAAGCAATTTATTAATGTGCATCCAATGTACATGGCCCCACAAATGATAACACAATTGTCCTCTATTATGGAAGTAATCAATTAAGATGAGCACAGGACTAGCTTGACATACCACCTTTAATTTTTTGCCAAATCAGTGTCTGAGATAGCAGATCACTGAAGAAAAGGGCCTGTACTCTATGTTCATGTCCTACTGCTGGGGAAGACAAAGCCCATTTTCGTAGACACAAAAGAATAGTCATGCTATGGTTTGACTCTCTACATTAAGATAATCTACTGAGATCCAGAGACTTCATTACTGTAGAAAACAGCTCACATAAATGGACAAGTGATGGATGGAGCACTGTGGTAGGAAGAAGGCATGGGATCTTCCACCACCTATGAAAGGGTGCTACGCAGGACCAAAGGGCCTCTGTGGAGATGGTGTCAAAGGAAGAAAGTAATTTGTTGACTTCTTCTAATACTGTGTGATAACACAGAGAGATCCCAAATTCTGTCAGCTCTCAGAAAGATAAGTGTGATGAAGGTCTAGTACACTAGCTGATTTCAGAAAAATTTTGAAAAGGCAAGGAGTGTCAGATGGACATAGTGAGTGTGGTTATCATGAATAAGCTCATTTTCCAAAACACAGAATTGGTACTTGGGAAGTGATGGTTGAGTATACACCTCATATCCATGATCTAAAAATAACAATATTTCAGGCTAAAATACATTGATAATACTATGGGGATTGGAAAACAAAGCAAAAATTGAGTGTATAAATCAGTATCTATCTGAGAATACAACCAATAATTGGCTTGTTATCTTTGAATTTCCTTAGTATTATTGTATTCTTAGACCTTACCTGCAAAAAGGCTTCAGATCAGTGTTATAATGGACTTCTAAAAAATCAAAATAAATTTATAACAATGCTAGAGAAATATAACATACAAAGTGATTAGATACATAGTATTCATTTTTGAGACTAATCTAGACTATTCTAGAGTAAATACTCTCTTGTGGGAAACTTATTCATGTAGAATTAATCCATTTTGTTTATTTCAAATCAAACAAAACTTAAACTTATCTAGCAAATTACCTAAAAATAAACAATCACCCTGTGATTCACAAGATAGCCAGAACTATGTAACAATAAAACTGTGTCTCACAAACAAAAAGACAAATTCAAAATGGAAAAAAAATCCATGGGCCCATACACATTTTTGTTCTTCAAGGAAACAAAAAACCTTGTTGAGCCTTTCAGTTAAAATTGTTCACTTTATCATGAAAATTCCGACCACTGGGACTATATGTATGGTTTCTGTCTTTTGTATCAGGATGAAACCTGGCAGAAAGAAAGAAGAGGAACAAAGATCTTTACATAACAGCTCAAGGCAAGGCAGGCAACAGGCTTCCTCTCCTCATTCCCTTTGCGGGAAGAATATCCTTAGTTCCATCTGTGTTTCCAGACTTATATGTAGCTTAAAGGATGCTCATGATAGCAGGCATCATCTTCCCCTGAAATGAATTACTGGAAAGATCCCTCCCTTGGTAGTAATAACACTAAGAGACCAGCAGAGAAGCAGCTGTGAGACTGGAGCAGCAAATTCCATGGGCTACCTTCTGACATAGATTCATTGTACATGTTTACATATGTAAACAATAAACACACTCAATCCTTCCCTGGACACTTGCAGTTTGCTGTTAGAAATGAAACATTGGAGGCAGGCAGTGGTGGCTCACACCTTTAATCCCAGTGCTTGGAAACAGAGGCAGGACGCTCTATGGGAGTTCAAGGCAAGCTTGGTGTAGAGAATACATTAAAGGGCAGGCTCCAAATCTACACACAGAAAAACCCTGTCTCAAAAAAACTAAAATAAACATAAACAAACCAAACAAGACATGAAATGTTCATTCATTCTTGTCTTGTTTAAAGTCAAGGAAACTTAGTGTGCCTTTTTAGAATTCCCCGTGTCTCCGGACGGCCATTGGAGCCACCAACTAGTGGACTGGGATTGTGGCTCAGTAGGAAAGCCTATGCTTATCATGCAGGAGGCCTCAGTCAGTTCTCACCACCACAAATGCCATGAACAACTAACTTCACTTTGCCTTTTGTTTCAATTTTTATTCTTGAATCATGATTTGCAGCATGGAAATGATATACATTGTTACCCTGTTCTATTTAACAAAAACAGAAGGCAGAGATAAGGGTAGGTTGCTTGCCTAAAATGCTCCCAAAGCCTTATGTTCAACCTTCAGCACTTCAGAAAAGAAAGAGAGAGAGAGAGAGAGAGAGAGAGAGAGAGAGAGAGAGAGAGAGAGGAGGGAGGGAGGGAGGGAGGGAGAAGTCTTCCTAAAATCAATACATTCACTGTGAAAACACACTTCCACCCTAAAATGGGAGATTTCTAAAGAAAACAATTATACATTATGCCAAAACTTTCCAAACTGAGAACTTTCACAGACATTTAAGAACTCAGATGATTTAATTACATCATAAGGTTAGGAAATTAGTTAATGAAAATAATTGATTATTGAGGTTTTTTGAGACATAATCACATTTTAGTGGCAGTGAGATGTGTAGTGATATACAGTACAACACACAGGCATTTGTCATAAAACTCAAGGAGAATCTGTATTTCTGACAACCCTATTTGCTGCAATGTGACTATAGAGGACATGTGCTGTGTAGAGATGTTTTCTCATTTATTCAAAGGCAGTACAGATGTCAGCATCAAAATTAAATAAGCAATGTTTTGACAAAAATACTTCACACATGAAAGTGCTTGATTTATACTTGTTTTCCTTAATTCCTTTTTGGGGATATAAAATCTTTACTCTTCCTTATTTTCTTCAGAGAAGATAGGAGCAGATGGAGTCATTCTTACCTTTTTTGAAGGTGACACGTTTTTTCATTCTCTGCTCTGGCTCTCTTGTCATTGTTCCTTCACTGTGATATATGTTGAAAGTGATAATCATTTAACTATCCATATAAAAACACTTAGCATGTTTTCTAAATTTTTTATTTTTGAGTCCCTAATACATCTTACATTAGATATTTACAAAAACATTTTTTGAAACAGGATCACATTATGTATTACAGCTAACTTTTAACACACTATGTGTTTCATGTATGTCTTGAAATCAAAGAGATCTAAGCCTCCTGCCTCCCACATTCTGGGATGAAAGGCATGGGCAAAGAGCACTCCCAAATAATTCTAAATTCATTCTCCAACAGTTGATGATGATTAATGATTGCTCTCCTTCCACCTTTCCTCATGGAGAAGAACATACAAAATTTAGCACTTGATAAAAACAACACACACACACACACACACACACACACACACACACACACACACACACATTTCCAAGCACAGAAGACAGGGGAATGGCAGTTTTCCCACACACTTTGTTCTGATGGTTGCAGGAACTGATTGTTTTGTGCTCTAAGTACTTAGTGCTCCTATTTCATTTCTTTCCCTAAACCTAAAGCACCTTGGCCTATTTTCTGTCAAGAAACTTTTTAGGCATTTCATTTAGTCACACACTCTCTCCTCCCAAGAAGCTGCTTTGGGAGAACATGAAACAAACTCTATGTCTAAACATCAAGCTGCCAACCATATCAGAATTCACCATATTTTGGTGATTTGAAGCTGCTTTATTGGTAGTCTGTGCACAAGTACATGATGATTTTTTTTCCTTTTTTTGGTTTCTTCAGACAGACTTTCTCTGTAGTTTTGAAGCCTATCCTGGAACTGGTTCTTGTAAACCAGGCTGGCCTTGAACTCACAGAACCACCTGCCTCTGCTTTCCCGAGTGCTGGGATTAAAAATATGCACTAAACCACCGGGACCTATGATGATCCTCTTTATACTCAATGGCCATTCCTTCCTGCACAAGGCTTGAGTATTTACAGGGCATTGCAGAGCAATACAGACCCTCAGCTCTACTCCATCTAAACTACAGCTAAGAGCTCCAAATTTCAGGGCTTCTGGTTGCTAAGCTCTGGACCAACCAGTTTGTTTTTCTAGCTTCACCTACCTTGGGATTCACCAGAGTCAGGGAACTCACTGAGGGAGCTATTAACATGCTGGACAGAAGCATGTCTACAAGGTCATTCTAAGGTGATCTTTAGCAAAGCCTTGGAGAGTCTTGAACCTTGCCATATTACTCACACTCTTCCCACAGAAAACTCAACCAGACAAATTAGTGAAAAGGATTAATGACTTGAAAATGGATCCTTTTACATACATGTGCAAAATACGTTATGTGCTGTGTATTTCTATGTATGTGTGATTGAAGGTACATACATGCCAGTGTGTAGGTGTGGTGATTGGAATATAGACTCAGGAGTTGAACCTAACCTTAAGCATTAGTTTTCTGACTGGGTCTTTCATTCGTGAATGCAAACCTCAGGCAAGCAATCCAGAAATGTCAGGGCATGCTCTGTCTTCACCTGCAATCTCATGAAAGCTCACCAGGATTCTAGAAGCACACAAGACCATCAGGCCTCATGTGGACCCTGGGCATCCATCTCCCATTCTCCCATATGCACAGCCAGCACTTTACAGCTGAATCACCTCCACAGACAGGGGTCTTAACAGCATTTCATGCTGTATCAGAGGAATCATCAGGTATTTAAAACTATAAGCTCCACAGATAAATATTCAGCTTTGATTAGCAACTAATCAAGAAGCTGAAATTGTCTTACACAGAAAAACATGGTGGTAGCTTCTGAACTTTATATTCTTTACATACTCAGTGTATGGTGAAATCCAGACATTCATACCTGAGTGAGATCTGGTTTTTAAGTCTTCGACTAGCTATAAAGTAGAAAAACAAAATATGTTATTATCAATTGTAAAATATAAGAGCATTAAATGCCAAGCCCAATATTTTTTAATACATATGCTTTGTTCCCAAATGTGGATAAAATTTAAAGTGACTATTGACTTACAGACAACAAATATATGGATAACTCTTAATTGAGACTTCTTTGTATGTTTCAAATACAGACAAATTTATGAAAAGTTACTACTTATAATAAATTGGTGTACAAAACACCTAAGATCTTGAACACAATAAGGCATCTTAACCAGAATCAATTTCACAAGCTGAAGTGTTAAAATGGTAGCACAGTGTTGCTGCTGTTGCTTTTGTCTCTGGACTAATGGTGTTAGGAGAATTGTAAGTGAGCGTACTCATCTTGTATGGAAGTTAAAGGAGTTTCTCTAAGGTTTGAGTTATTCCATTGAAGATGAAAGTTCCAGACACAAGGAAACTAAGTCTACGGTGACTGCCCTTTGCAGCATAGCAAAATGAAAATCAACAAGCAGCAAGCAAACCAAGGACAAAGGCCCCTGAAAAGAATTTCAAACTGATAGGTTGGCAAAGCTCCAGAGAGGGAGCAAGGTATGTACTCTCCTCAAGTGCTTCTGAGGAAGCTGCAGTAGCCCCTCAGTTCTAGCTTCTGGTCCCTCGCTCATGGGCAGTGCAAAGAAGTTCAGCACCAGTACCTATCACCTACCGTGGTAAGAGCTATTGGAAAGCCTCCTGCAGTAATTAAGCACCCTAAACTCTATCTCTGGGGTGAGAAGCATGGAAGAAATGTGGGAACCAAGCAGCAACTGCATGGTAGTAGTCCCTTCCAGGAAACATTGGAGTTCCCACAGACAAGGCATCAAGCTCCCACTGCATGCTAAAAGCCCGCCCTCTGAAAAGGAATAAAGCAAATTCTTGTTTATTTTATGCACAGTATATAAGCTGTAATATAACTTCCTTGGCATTGCCTATGGCTGAAGCAGAGTGTTGGTCCCACCAACAAAAGGGTTGCAATGAGGCTTAGCATGCGGGAGACCTCCATCAACCCTCTTCACCACAAAGAAAATCCAAGGTGGTGCCTGTTCACCTGCAAGCTCCGTGGAACCCTGAAACACAGCTTGTTCCAATACTGAGGGGACCTAAGAGCCTGTGAGCTCTGTGGAACTCTGAAACACAGCTTGATCCAATACTGAGGAGATCTAAGAGACAGCCACAGCAAGGATTGTACCAACATGCCAAGACACTGCTGGCCCCATTTGAAGGAAGAGATGGGGATAAAAGAGATGGGTAGGTGCCTATGCAAGAATTCCTCCAACATCCTAAAAAACATGGTAACACCAGAATCCAGTGGACACAGAAAAGGTAGACTTGATCATCCTAACCCAGAAGTAGAATAAAATGACTTTGAATGTAACTTTATGAAAATGATGTATACCTTTAAAGAGGAAGTGAAAAACTCCCTTAAAGAAATTGAAGAGAAGACAAAGTTGGAAAAAATTAATAAATCCCACAAAGAAACCCAAAACTACCCATGAAAAAAAGCAAACAAGTGAAAGAAACAGTTTAAGACTTGAAGACTGAAATAGAGGTAATAAAGAAAACACAAACCAAGGGAATTCTGGATATGGAAAATCTGGATAAATGAACAGGAACTACAGAGACAAGTATAATCAACAGAATACAAGAGATAGAAGAAAGAATCTCAGGCACTGGACTTACTATAAAGAAAATAGACTCTGGTCAAAGAAAACATTAAATCCAACAAATTCTTAACACAAAACATTCAGGAAATCTGGGCCACCATGAAAAGGCCAAAACTAAGAATAATAGGGGTAGAAGAAGAAGAACAACTTCAGCTCAAAGGCACAAAAAACATATTCAACAAAATTATAGAAGGAAACTTTTCCAACCTAAAGAAGGATATCTCTATGAAGTTCAAGAAGATTGCAGAACACCAAATAGACTGGATCAAAGAAATAACATCCCCTAGCCCTATAATAATCAAAACAAAAACATAAGAATAATGAAAGAATATTGAAACATGCAAAGGAAAATGGTCAAGTAACATATAAAGGTAAACCTATCAGAATTACGCCTGGAAACCAAAAATTCTCAATGGAAACCATGAAAGCCAGAAGGTCCTGGATAGATGTGCTGCAGACACTAAGAGACCATGGATACAAGCCCAGACTACTACACTCCGCAAAGCTTTCACTCACCAACTATGGTGACTCAGGAAGGTCAGTAGGGCCACCAACTAGTGGATTGGGATTGCGGCTCAGTAGGAAAGCCTATGCTTATTATGCAGGAGGCCTCAGTCAGTTCTCACCACCACAAATGCCATGAACAACTAACTTCATAACAAAGTGACACAAAGCTGTCTCCATTACAATCATATTGACTCTCTTCATCGTACTCTTGCGGGAAGAGGGTTTTGAATTCACTACCTAGTGTGGTTGCCACTGGCAAGTTAGGTATAAAAGACACTGTGATGACAGTTGCTGAAAGTAAATACTACGTGGTGTTCCCTCGACTGCCACAAAGGTTCTCCAGACTCAATGGAGAGGCAGCTAATTCTTTGAAATACAGAATGATGTTATTTCCTTCACTCTGCTTTTTGTTCCAATTTTTATTTCTGAATCATGCTTTAAAGCATGGAAATGATACACACACCTACCGCGTTCTATTTAAGAAAAACTAAAGAGAAAAGTACTGAAGGCAGAGATAACGGGTAGGGTGCTTGTGTAGAATGCTCCCAAAGCCTTGTGTTCAATGTCTAGCACTTCAGAAAACAAAAACTAAAAAGGAAAGAAGAGAAAGAAGGAAGGAAGGAAGGAAGGAAGGAAGGAAGGAAGGAAGGAAGGAAGGAAGGAAGGAAGGAAGGAAGGAAGAAAGAGATAATGGAAGGAAGCGAAAAGGAAAACATGTTAGAATTGATAAATCTTCATAAAAACAATACATTCACTACAGAACAAAGCTTTCACCCTAAAATGGGAGATTTCTAAAGAAAACAGTTACACAGTAGGAGGACAAAACTGTCCCAATTGAGAAATTGCACAGACATTAAGGAGGTCAGAAGATTTTAATTATATTGTAAGGTAGACAAATTATTTAATGAAAGTTATTGATTACTGAGGTTTGTTTGTGACATAATTACATTCTAGTGACACTTACCTGTGTATTGGTATGCAGTACAACATACAAGGCTTTTGTCATAAAAGTAAAGAAGAATATGTATTTCTAATTATCCTATTTGCTGCAATGTGACTATGTAGGACAGGTGCCGCATGAAGTTGATTTCTCCTTTATTCAAAGGCAGTACAGATATCAGCATTAATGTAAAATAAGCAGTGTTTTGACAATATATTTTCACAATTGAAAATTCTTTGAAATAGTTTCTTAATTAATTCTGACTTTTCAGAATATTTGAAAACCAGAGAACTGCATTTATACTTGATTTCCTTAACTCCTTTAGGGAATCTAAAATCTTTACTCTTCCTTATTTTCTTTAGGGAAGGTAGGAGCAGTTGGAGTCATTCTTACCTTTGCTGATGTTAGCACACTGTTTCTTGGTTTGTTCAGATTCTGCTGCAGCTGTTTCTCCACTGTGACATATGTTTAAAAGTGATCATCATTTAACTATTCATATAAAAACACTTAGCATGTTTTCTAAATTTTTAATTTTTGAGTCCCTAATATAGCTTACATTAGATACTTACAAATAATTTTTTGAAACAGGATCTCATTAAGCGTCCAGCTGACTTTACACTCACTATATGCATCATGCTAGTCTTGAAATCAAAGAGATCTCTGTGCCTACTGCCTTCCAAGTTCTGGGATTAAAAGCATAGGCAACAAGGCCCGGCCTAATAACTCTAAATTCATTCTTCAATAGTTGGTGATGATTAATAACTGCTGTCCTTCCACCTTTCCTCATGGAGAAGAAACGGTGAAAATTTAGCTCTTGATTAAAACACACACACACTCACACACTCACACACACACAAACACACACATGAATGATAGCAGTGCTTTTTCCATACGATTTGCTTTGAATGATCCAGTAACCTTGTATTATATGCTCGTGGAGTCAGTGCTCCTGTTCCATTCATCTGCCTGCATGTCCCTATGGCCCCACAGTCCTAACTCTGTCAGAACTCTTTGGAGGCATTCTGTTGAGTACTATGCTCTCAATGGTCAGTATATGAAAAAGTATTTTTTTTTTTGCTTCTAAGCATCCTTCTGCTTAGAAGCTGTAACAGTTGTGGTACCTTCAAATTGTTTTAACAGTTCACTCATGTGTGAATGCTGAAACCACCGCCTGGCTGTTTCTTTATTTAGTGACTTTTTGTGTAATCCTGAGTCTTTGGAACTCACGACCAGCTTCAAAACTCAAGGAAAGCAACATTCTTTTGTCAGCTATATTCTTCCCAGGTCACAGCTAAGACTGCTGGACTTCGGGGCCTATTGCCAGTATACTCTGGACCAGCAGCTTTATTCTCCTAGTTTCTGCTTTCGCCATTCCTTTTACATGCTTTGGCTGACATCACGGTCTTGGAGCTTGCCATGGGACTTTTCACGTGCGATGTGAACCTTGTCCAAAATAGCACCGCTGCTGAAGTGATCTCCAGCAAACTGTAGGAAAACCTTCAACCTTGACCACTATTTTCAATGTCTTTTGAGCAGATAATGATCCCCAGTCTTATTAGATCAACAATCTAAACTTAACTTTTTCATCTTCGTATTTGATATGCGTCCCTGTTCACATGTGTGTATGCATTTGTGTCTGTTGATCCTAGTGCATGTTTTTTAGGTCAATGGACATTTTTGACTGTCAGTTCTTACCTCCTAACTCAGCTTTGAGGCAGAGTTTCTTGTTGTTAACAGCTGTAAAAGCAAGACTATCTAACGTATAACTTTCCAGACAGCCTGCTGTCTCCATCTCCCATAGCCCTCGAGGTTCCCTGAGATTAAAGATGCACACAAGCACATGAGGCCCTTTCTGTGTTCTGAGGAGTTGAACTCTGAAATCTTGGGTTTGTGTGATAAGTACTTTATTCCTGAGACATGTTCCTAGTCATGAATTGCTAAAACTGTGTTATTCCATGTCAAAGACACAAGCATACTTTCTCTATTTTCTTCAAAAGTACCAGCTTTACAAATTTCTGTTTATCTTGTATTAAAGGAAGAATAAATGACCTCAAATGGTTCTTATTAGAGAGAAACACAGGCCCTCTAACTGGATTAGAGGTTTAATTGAAAATGCTCTGCACTCAGAAGCCTTAGTTCCATAATTAATAGCAATACACTTATAACCACTTCTTTAATTTAGGCTCAAAGTCTTCTTTTAAAAATTGAGTGTTCTAGAGTCAGATATATGGCTCAGTGCGTATACATAATTGTCACAGTAGTCCAGAATTTGAATACCTGGAATTCAACAAAAAGTCAGACACTGTGTAATGTGTCTATAATCCCAGCACTTTTATAGTATAAAGGAGGTGGAGGTAGTAAGATACCCAAGAGGCTTCCCAGCCTGCTCACCTGGAGTAAGTGGCCAAGGGCCAAATAAAAATAGAAAACATGCCTCAAATAAGATGGAAGGCAAAGCCATCACACAGTGTTGTACTGTATTTTGGATGGGACACAAAAACAAGTACATGAAGATGAAGGATGATAAAACATGTTTAGAATATATGGCATGCAAAAGTGTATTTTCAATAAAAAACACACAACACACAGGCTTTACTTTTTAATTCATCTGACTTTAAACTTACATGTATGAACAAAAAAGGTAATCGTTTGATTTTTAATGCTGAACTCAACTTAAATACCAAGTGTCCCATTTAGAGCTGTTATTTCTATGATAAAACACCATGACCAAAATGAACTTGGGACCAAAGAATTCATTTGGCTTATATGTCCACATCATAGTCCATCATTAAAGGAAGTCAGGGCAGGAACTCAAACAGGGAAGGAAGCTGGAGGCAGGAGCTTACAGTGGCCACAGACGGGAGCTGCTTACCGGCTTGCTCATTCTGCTTTCTTATACAACTCAGGACCATGAGCCCTGGAACAGCACTTCCCATGATGTGTTGGGTCCACATCCATCAATCACTAATTAAGAAAATGCCTTACAACCAGATAGTATGGAGGTATTTTCTCAATGAAGTCTTTGTTCTTTGTACTTATTTTGGACAAATGTCCCTATCCAGATTAGCTGTTTCAAGAGTTTGGGTGCACAGATTCACATTTGACCAACACAGAGTCAAGATATTTCAGACAGGCCACAGGAAAGAATAATAACATCTGGTAATATCATCTAATTGATGGATAACCGAATCTATTTGTTTATTCAAAATTCACTTAAAGCAGAGTGAGTGATCAAAGAAATATTTGAAAAAAATATTTAAATTGAACATATATAAGAATAAAATATATAAGGAACAGAATAAGAAGTAATAAAATTATACATTTCAGTGTTAAAAATAAAGTTGACACTTTTCAAAGTAAACACCACTAATGTGAAGTTGCCTTAATTAGAAAATTGCCAATCAAATCAGATTAGAAATGACAACTTGTTTTTAAATGGGAATCTGAGCCCTGGTACACACTGTTCCTTTGTTTATGTTGGAACAGTCTCTTTTCCAGCTCACACTCCCTGTGAGCTAGTCTTTCTCAATAGGTGCTTATGAGTTGAAGCCATATTCCCTCTACCATTTTAGTGTTCATTACTTAAGCAATGACACCCTCAAAAATGGCACTAAGATTGTAAAAAAGAAATGGTACCTATTTGGCGTAAGCTCCTCATCTGCATCCGCACCATTCTGAATGAGGAACTCCGCCATTTCAGGCTGATTTTCAAATAATGCAACCTTGTAAGGTGTTAGTCCATACTGCAAAGGAAAATTTTCATTTTATAAATTGACATGCTTATCAACTGAAAAATGTATCACAGATTTTGTAAAGAAAATGAGTCACAAAAGGAGAGATTTTCCTTCAGCCCTTGCTGCAGATTAACACACATAGGGCTTCCTTTTCCTTTGAAACATTTTTCCCTGTTCAACAATGCCCATGAACACCACTATTTCCAGAACTTCCCACAAACGCTTGCTGGTTCCAAGTTTCTTAGTTCCATGGAGATGGGCCTCCACTGCCCCAATCCTAAAACGTGGAGGTAGATTTGGTGTGCATCTGTTGAATGAGTGAACTCAAGTGGCATCTCTGGGGCAGTTTCTCAATCTGTATTTCAAAACTATTTTCCTGAAACTAAAAATTTTCTCCGAAACCAAACATCATTTCCTGTTGTAGTGGTCCAAAAAATGCTAGAGGAAGACCTCAGACTCAAATGGTATGTAAACTCAAAGAGTGCTTATTCTTCAGAAATAGCCAGCATGCAACAGTCCATCACCCATATAAAATGTTAATGAGGACCAGGGACACAGACATGCAGGCCCTTTGAAAGAGGACATGGGGAATTCTAAGTATCTTTTTAATAATTGGGCAGTCAGGGAACAGTTACATGGGGGGCATATTGATTGGATAAAACTAGTAACAGTTTCATCCACTGTGGAAATTTTGTGTCACATATGGTCAGTAGCAGCCAGATCCTGAAACCCAGGTCTCCCAGCCTTATAAGGCCAGGTTTGGAACTGTTTAGCCAATTGGCTAAACTTGACTGGGGAACTTCCTGGATTCAGGTTTAGGTCATTAATTGCAATGGAGTTGCTCCTTGTCTAAGACAGAGTCACATTTTGGCCCCTTCATTATGTACATATAAAATCTGAAAAAGTTAAGTGAAAAAGTCTTCTCAGTATGTTTTCTTCAATGATCAAATTTCCACATTTACCTGTGTGCCTGTGACCTTCCCACTCTAGCCTCGCCTCATCTCTGAGGAACAAGCCATATCAGTAGCTTCTTAATTGCAACAGATTTGTATTTTCTACAGACATTTATCTTAAAATTATTTTTTTCTATTGTTTGTGTGGGGGCCCAAGTCCTTTACTTGTTCAGTTTTAAAGTAAAGCCCAAGTCTGAAACAAAAGGTGCTGTGCTGAGTTCCTTTAAGTTACCTACAAAACTATGAAAAACAGATTAGGAAAAAATGCTTGACTCTGAACAGATTCAGTGAGACTGCTTGAGCTTCAGAATGTGGAAAGTGATCTGAGTGTCACTGCTGGAAGTACATTAGGAATGAAGTTGAATGATTCTTACCCCCGTTTTTGCTGTAATATCTGCATTATACTCTAACAGCTTGCGGACAACTGTGGTTTTTCCCCTGCAAATGGCATGGTGTAGGGCAGTATGTCCGCTGTCATCGACAATGTGGGGATCAGCACCGTGCCTGAGTAGGATACAGATGCACTCGATGTTGTCCCTCTCGGTGGCCTGTAGGTATTGTATAAAGAAAGAGATACTGAAATCAAGAACATGAATAAGCATTCCAACAATTCCATTGAATAGTTACCCTTGGATCAGACAAATTATTTAGGTTGTGCATATTATCCCTCTCTTTTTGAGAGAGGGTCCTCAAGTACCCAGACTTTCCTAAATTCATAACCTCCCCACCAAAGTTTTCCAAGTGGTAGAGTTTCAGAGGTGTGCCACCACACCTAGATATTAAAGCATTTCACTAGCACTGTTTGGCCATTGCTGTAGTGGGGGAGGTTGCTTGTTCATTTCCTTGTTTTGATACCATGGAACAGGTTGAAGACACCTTGAAAGAAGGAACCTCACTTGAAGAACAGACTTGACCAGACTGGACTCTGGAAAGCCTGTATAGTATTTCCTTGATTGAGGTTGATATGAGCGGGCACAGCTTCCTAGGGGTGGTGGCATGACTGGGAAGGTTGTCCTGAGTAGTATAAGAAATCTGAGCAAGTCTTGGACAAAGCCATGGAAAAGCATCATTCCCCCATGACCTCTGCTTCATTTCCTGCCTCAGGTCCTGATTGAACTCCTGACCTGGTTTCCCTTCATGAATGACTGTGATGTGGAATTGTAAGCCAAATAAACCTTTCCTGTCCTGAGATGGTTTGGGCCAGTGTTTCATCACAGCAACAAAAACCAAACAAGGATAATTTTTAATCCATTTTATACGAAAAGTGTTTCCCGATAGCTACCTTGATTAATGGTGTGCGGCCTTCATCGTCCTTCATATTAATATTGGTACAGTCGTTGGATGATAGCAACTCTACCACGTTTGGATGATTATGGGCAGAGGCATAATGTAGTGGACTCCTACAAATTGAGAGGACATTTTAAGAAATTACAGATTATTATGTAAAGGCACACTCAAGTGTAAATAGTAGACACCAATGTGCGTTTCCTTCTGATGTAAGAGAAGAAACTAAAATTTTATTATTTACTTATTTCTCTACTCAGGTGTTCATCTTCTGTGCTAGGCATATAGTGCATGGCTGTACCATTCAAGGCGAGTGCTATATCACAAGCTTCATCCTTCCTCAGAGTAACCTCTCTGGATAACAGGAGAATGCCCAGTAGATTGAACTCTAATTGGATTTGAATCCAACTCTAATCTCTGAGTGTTACAAGTTACAACGAAGACTTCCTATGAGCTCCACAAATCAATCTCTCCATCTGGAGAATGGGGATTCAACACTGCAGCTCTCTTACACAGTGCTGCTGTGATGCTTCAACTCACATCTTCAAGAGCATGTACAAATGCTTCCAGCACCTGACAGCTCAGTGTTTGCTGGATACAATTATGACTGGTCTTCCTCATGGTAACAAACACAGTATTTCAATGAAGAGAAATAAAAGAATTATACCTACTGCAGATGCAAAATTCTTTACTCAAATAACTTTACAATATTTTAAAACTATATTCCTAAGCAGGCCTTGAACTTGGTAATCCTCCCAGTAGGTAGGAATGCAGGCAGTTCCACTGCACCCACCTTACTCTTTATTTCACACTTTAGCATCGCTGATGTCTGACACTTAGAATTCATGATATTTTATGACTATGATTGGCAATGTTTTTTACTTTGCTACCATACAAAATAAAAGGTCACCATGCAGTCCACTGTGCCTTACATCCAATGAAATTATGACACAATCCACAGGCCCATGACACTTCTAAAGGTCACATGTATCTATGAAAATTTCAGCTCTTAAGACTATGAAATGTAAACATATTTAGAATAGCAATAACAACAAACAAAAATCTAAATTTTCAGTCATCAATACTTTAATGTTTTTCATTTCTCAATGCCCAGAATTAATGTTTCTATATTTGCTGCCAACAGGGACACAGCATAGTCTTCAGACAACAAACAGAATGTCCATGTTAATATAGACACCAGGTGGTAGCAAATGGCTTTGCCTAAGACCTCCCTGAATTAGCACCAAAACTGAGCAAATCTACCCAGAAGGAGATAACCTATGGTATCATAGCTCCCTTGCTTTGATTTTCAAAAAGCTTTAAGACAAAAAATACTAGGGATTCAAATGAGCATCGTTCATTGTTTTCAATATTTAAATTTATAGAACGTCAGGAAAGCTGACTGGACAAATGTAATATTTTAAGAATGAGAGGGTCTTGAGAGCTAGTAGATTTGTATGCTGTACAGTAGATATCTAAGTTACATGCAGGGAATAAGTGGATTGCCAGAATGGATAAATACAGCTGGAAAATTCAGTGTTTTTAAAGAATACAGTTATTAAGCAAAAATACTTTGAAACAATAATTTACTGTTCTATTATTTGTATGAAGCTCTAATTTGGAAGACTGAATAACGATAGACTAAATAACTTCTTATGGAGAATCTACGGTTGAGGGTCATTGTTTCCTGACTATAATCTACTGAGAAATAAGAAACAAGGACAAGGAAAGAGGGCTGCAGTGACTGTTACAACTCAGTTTGGAAATCACTCGCCCTGCAAGCCTGAGACCTCGACTTCAGAAACCCAAACACCTTGAGAAACTGGTTCTGGAGATGTGGATACAGGAGGATATCCAAAGCGTGCTTGCCAGCAAGTCTAGGTCAATCAGTATACTCCAAGACAACCAGTCCAACACAGTGGGAATTTGGGTGAGAGAATCTGTCTAAAAAGCTGAGGTGGAGGAACCACAGGGTGGTTCATCAGGTGAGGCCACCTACTGGCAGAACCAATGGCCTACATTCAATGACCAGAATCCACAAGGTGGCAGAACACAGCTGTCAATAGTTCTCTTCTGACCTTCACACACTTGGTGGGCATGTGTGAGCCACAAGTGAACACACACATGTGATTTTTTTTAATAGGATGAAAAGAAATTTTCAAAGAGAATGTCAACCACTAGCCTTCACGTATGTACCAAAACACATACAACATGTATATAAGGGGCCGGGGAATAGAGTTATAGTTCAAGTTGAAATTTTCCTTCTGAGATTCCTCAGCAAGCATGAAACAGACATAAGATTTCTTGGTGATTCTTTGTGGGTTTTTTGGCCTTGAGTTGGCTTTATATGTGAAAATTTATCTTATGATACAATTTTCTGTGTTGCATATAACAGCATTAAAAACATATACATAACGGCTGGAGAGATGGCTTGGCATTTACAAGTGCTAGTTTTTCCTGCAGAGGACCTGGGTTTGATTCCTAGCACCCACAAAGCAGATCACAACTGTCCACGGTTCCAGTTCCTGGAGATCCAACACCCTCTTACTATGCTTGTGTGGTACACTGAAAATACATGCAGGCAAAACACTCAAACCTAAAAATTTTAAGTGTACACATAAAAAGATGTAGGTGGTTTTCTTAGCTAAATTCCTTTAAAGCCCCCAATAAAGTGCTCTAAAAGAGACAATGTAAAGGGATTTGTAAATTAACTGAAGTTCTTTGTTTTGCTTCTCTTGAAGAAAGCCTAGGAGCTGCCCTTCCAAGGTGTGCAGGTTTCAGGTGCCTAGGAGCCTAAAGCAGGTACAAAACCCAGAGGTCTCCATGAAAGAAGAGCCTTAAGCATGACATCTGCCCTCCCTCAGGCTGCAGATCTGGAAGGTATGTTTCTCCCTGGTAGACCCTGACTGTCCCCAACAGTTTCTGCCCCTCCTGCCCCTCGGCCCTCCCCAGGCCCCATTACCTGCCCCTCCGGTCGCATTCATTGACATGATGTTCACTGTCATTGATGTATCTCTCCACTAGATCCAGATCACCCACACTGGCCGCCCTTTGGAATCGCCCAACTGGATCATAACCAATTAAAAATAAGGGAAATCTCTGCCTTCTCTGACCCAAGCACCCATGACCCAGGCAGGCAGGTGGCGCCACAGGCGGGTGTACCAGTGAGGCCGCTGACGGGCTCTAACTGTAAGAGCATCATATTCAAAATCCTCCCACATGTTGAGCCTCAAGGCTCCACAGGCCCTCCCGGCCCTCCCGGCCCTCCTGGCCCTCCCGGCCCTCCAGGCCCTCCCTGCCCTCCCTGCCTTCCTGGCCCTCCTGACCCAACTGGCCCTCCCTCCCTTCCTGGCGCTCCCAGCCCTCCTGGCCCTACTGTCCCTCCCTGCCTTCCCCTTTAGCCACCCACACCCTCCCAAACCCAAATGTTCAAAATAATGGTTAAATCTGTTAAATCTCCCCACTGAACCAAATAAGCGTCCTGCTTGGGCAGATCCTTGGTTCAGTGTGAACTTGGTTCATTCTTAGCAACACAATTCCATGGGCATAGTGATGCGCTGTGAGCTCACAATGGTACTCAGCAGCTGAGCACCATGTGTGTGTTCTGTGCATGCCCCTGTCAGACTCCAGTGACAAAAGCATACAGTGCTCAGTACATGTAGACAAATATTGTTATGTTTTCTCTTTTAAGGATGTTTTGGTTCTGATATGGGAATCTCAATTCTGAATACCCACAGTGGTAAGGAACCTAGTAAGGGACCAGAACGGAGGAGAGTATCTCTCAAGGAAAGGAAAAAGTCTATAGTGTTATGTAGCTATAGAGAAAAACTAGAATTGGATGGTTTAATGAAAGGGAGATGGGACAGAAAGGTAAAGGAGGGGAAATGGAGAGGGACAACAAATACTGAAGGTCCTTTGAAAAACTATATGGACAGCGACTACCCTTAGAAGCTTCCTGTACATATGTGAAAGGAACCCACAAGGAGACAAAAAACAACAGGGGAGAGAAGACTTCAACTAGATATCATGTGCCACCAAATTAAACCTCCAGTGCCAGGAACAGGTTACAGCCTCTTGAGTCATTAACCAAAGGGACCCATGGAAACCACCAAATAGCACAGGCTATTGCCAAGGCTCTTGGTTGCTCACACAACCTGCTGTTAAGGTCTTATTTCTGGAGGTAACACTTCTGTCACTGAATATGGAGAAGTTGAGCTGATGTCTAACTACATTATTTACCTACTAACCACAGTTCACTGTACTGGAAGGTACTCTGCACGCTCCAGGAGGAGAAAAATAGTCCTCAATACCTCTCAGCACAAACCCTTCAACCTACAATCACACCCAAATGTAAGGAAGCTCACAGATACCTGTAACCTGTAAATTTATATCTAGAGAATCCAAAACCCTCTTGTCTCTTTGCAGGCACCAGACATGCACAGAGTGAACATACACATATGCAGACAAAAACATACATAGACATGAAATGTGATCTATAGCTATTGAGAAGTAATACATTTATGTAGTAAGTTCACTCTTTTCAAGTATATAACCCAGTATGTTTTTTTACTATGTTCTTAAAATTATGCAACCATAATTCTATTTACTTGCAAAATAATTTTGTCATTAGAGAAAAAACCCTTTATTCATTAGTAGTTACTCTTCATTTCTCCAGACCCCCACCACCTATTAGTTACCAATCTAACTTTCCTGTTCCAAGTGTCTCATTCTGGGTATATAAGAGAAATCAAATAATCTGATAAAGAAGTGTCCTATTCTTCAGTCCTTTGGCTACTTTCAACTGAGCTTAATGTTTGTGATATTTATTCATGTTATACGATGTATCAATTCTCTACTTCTTTCCATGACTAGAAAATAGACCACTGTATTAACACACCACCCTTTGTTTACCTACACATCAAGCAGTAGGTAATAGGGGTTTCTCTCTTTTTCCTTGTATAAATGCTCAGGTGCTAGTGGCTTCATCATTTTAATCTACATTCCAACAGTAATGTAGCAGGTTCCTGTTCTCTGGTATCTTTACACTCCCAACATGTGCCCCAGCACCTGTGCATGCTAGACAAATGCTTTACCTGTGACTTATAGCCAAAGCATGCAACATCTACTTTTCAATTGCTAGACCCTATTTTGCTGTCCAGCTTCAACCTCATATGTGATACACACACACACACACACACACACACACACACACACACACACACTCCTCTATCAAGTGCTGGGATTGCAGAGCGGTGCCACCAGGATTGACTTATCTTTTGTATTCTCACCATCTTAATGATATCAAGTATCTTCTCATTGAAATTTGATTTGCAACACTTGATGGCTGATGGTGTTGAACATCTTCCAGTGTGCCAGTGGGACATTTGGAAATCTTTCCGGGTCACATGGCATGTGGGTGAGGTTCAAACTGCGGCTGGTAAGGGACAGACAAATATGCCATGCCATGTAGATGGAGATTGAGTGCAAAAATTTTATTAAAAGAGGAGGTGTAGTGGGGAGGAAGGGATGGGAGGAAGGGACAGAGAAAGACAGAGAGGGAGGAGGGAGGAGGAAAAGAGGCTGAGATCTGCTTGCCTCAGTAGGGGAAAAAGAGTGAAGGGGAAAAGGAGGGAGGAAGGGAGGGAAGGAGGGAGGGAGGAAGGGAGGGAAGGAGAGAGGGAGGGAAAGCACTAGAGAGACTGAGAGTAAGCAGAGGGTCTCTTAAGGGGACAAGATACCATTTGCTATGCAGCCATGCAGATGGTGTCAGGTGCTGTGACAGGGTGTGCCTGAATACTAACACAATTTCTCTTCAGATCCATTTATTGCCCTCTGTGTCACTGGGCTGTCATTCTAGTGTTGAGTTATAAGAAATCTATAAATTCTGAAGAAAATTCCCTATAGACCTATATATGATTACACACAACACATGAGAATAAATCAAAGAGCAGGGGATATATAATGATTTCTTCTGGACCCAAAGAAATAAGAAAGGCATGGACTTGATCATCAGGTCCTTGTGCATTATACAATTACTGACTGTACTGAAAAAATATTTAGTTACTTTAAAATGTTGTTGCTTTTTTCATTGTTAGAGAGGGAACCTGGAGCCTTACATGTATGAGACAAGCTCACAGAACACCCAAGCAGCATGCATAGCCCTGTGTTTTCCTTACTAGCTAGCACTGTACAAACATTTGCTTATTTAGGGAGGGAGAGGAATATAAGAAACACTTCTATTTTTATTTTTTAATGGAAAAAAACATAGGAAAATGGCCATTGAAATGGCTCAGCACCTAAGACCATTTTCCATACAAGCCTGATAACCTGAATTCCATTCCTGGAATTTGTGATACGAGAATTAAACCAACTCTCGGATGGTGTCCTCTGACCTCTACATATCTACCTTGTCTTTCACACACATGCACACACACACACACACACACATACACAGAGAGAGAGGGGGGGGGGAGGGCAAGGAGGATCATTGCTTATTGGCTATGAGAAGTTAATGGAGAGTAGGTGAGGGATCAGCATAAAAGTTTTACAGAGGAGAAAAATGCAGGTAAACCATTACTCAACTGTTTTTTCTCTCTAAAATATTTAGTGATATGAGTAATATTTAAGGGGGTAGCACTTGGGCAGAAGGACTGGTTGTCACTTTTAAAATCCACCAAGAAACTACTGATGCCATAAGGAGCTTTAAATGAATGATTTTTAATTAGTGCATTTTAATAGAAAACTCTTAAATATGCAAACACTTCAGTAAATTTTTGTCATCGTTCAGAAAATGCTTTTCTTTAAAATTTCTATGTTTTTCATTCTTCCTGACATAGATTGTATATGTCAGCATACTGATCCTGAAGGAGGAGCTTAAAAGGAACAAGGATGTACTCAAGCAGAACCTAGACAGAAAAGCAAGAGTAATATGCTCAATCTCAAAGGCTTTAGAATTAAGTTAGCATAAGTCAGTAAGGCAGATTGAGAGCACCACTCACAGTTGAGAATAAAATGCTGTATGTACCCCTACATTACAAAACGAGAAGAATGCAATATGCTTATAGTTGCACCCAGACTTTGTTATCATCTAGCTAAATGCCAGATAGTTTCCCTTTGTTATCTAGTCAACAACCATGTACTAGGACAAGCAGTAGGCTCATGACAAGAGTCACTATTCAGCAACCATATGATATAACCCTCCAAATCAGATGGACAGAATGTCCACACTGGTCACATTCTATGCACGTGTAGTACAGGGAACTACTGGAGCACACAGAAGGCTTATGTGTTAGACTTGGGCCAGCACTATAGGCTCTAAGGTGGAGAACAGTGAAGACAAAGTATCCAGAAAGACAGAGAGAGGCAGTACCTGCAAACAGCCAGAGGTGAGAAAGCACACATCTGGTGGGAAGCTACAGAGAAAGGATAGGTGAGGATGAATAACTGGACAAATTAATTGATAAGGATGGGTCAGTGCAGGCTGAGAAAACACACTTTTCCTGAGGGAAGAGCAAAGAGGTGACATGGGTTCAAGTGCTTTTTGATTTTTGGGCAAAGGGTGACAAGCTACTACCTCAACAATGCAACTTTTACCTTTGCTGAGATTCTGGGCTTCTAGCTCCATTGTTTCACATCTGCATCCTTTGCTCTCCTTGGACAGACATTCTTCTGACAGTACTGTGCTGGTTTTATTTGACAACTTTAAAGCATATGCAGACTCCATTCATTGTGGTCTCTCCAAATGTGGTCTAATTTTCATAGTGCTGTCTTCCAGGAGAGATTTGATGTTGCATGTAGCTGTAGCTTTGTTGTGCCATCTATCTCTGGAAAATGTCATTTGAATATTACTGAAGATTACATTGAATATGTACAACTATGCATATGTATACATACATGTATATGTATGCATATACATATATATTGCTGTATTAGCCTGTTACCTGCCTAATCTCTAAAAGAAAAATGGTTTAGTTTCAGGATACTGTGGTCACACAGAAACATGTATGCTTTTAGTGGATTTTCCTTGCTCAAGTTCCAGGTCTCTGTATTGCACCTCCTGGGGAATGCATGACATTTTATACTTCTCTTTACACCTAGAGTCTGTTCACCAAAACCCAGTGAGTGCACAGGGCATCCTGCAGTTGGACAGTTGACACAGTAAAGTCTGAGCAGATTCTGCCATACATCTCGTGTCAGTGTAAGTCAAATATCACATCTGTCTTGTGAAGTGACTGATATTTCATACTGATTTAGTTGCAGAAAATACAGTAATTAAATACCTGAATTGACACTTGCATATTGAGTTTTGAAAACTCTGAGTAAAGAGAAACCCTGTGTAATACACAGGGTACTGGCTGTATTGCTAATATCACACTTGTTCTGATTGCTCTAAAGCGGCCATATTGACCTCTACCAGCTTTTGTTATTTCTATCCTATGACTCTGGCTGCAATCTGTTCTTGTTTCCAGAATCTGGAGCTGCAGGATTATTTTTGGCTAGAGTATTTTCCCCTTTCTGATGGGGATACTTCTGCAGAATTGCTAGTGAAGACAACACTTGATGCATTCTTTTAAGCCTAGAAAAAGCAAGATCACTTTAAATGTATTTTGGACATTTTTAACTCTGCAATTTTTATTTCTAAATGGGTAATTCATTATTAACTCAGATCCTATTGGTTCCTTAGTATTATTTCACATATTCTGTACTATTTTCCTTTTCTTTTTCCCTGAAAAGTTGATTGTAAAATATTTCTTCTATGTAGTGTCCTTTCTGGAAGACACTCTTTCACTGGAGTAATGCATCACCCCTGGCTTTACAATCCTTGTGCTCCTTTAATATGGAGATAACTCAGGCTTAAGGGGAAGGCTTTGAAGAAGTCATCCCACTTAAATCTGGGCACACATTTACTCTGTACATTTACACTTTTGGGTCTCTGTGTTAGTTTCCATCTCCTTCAGGAAGATGCTTCTCTAAGGAGGGCTGACTGAAGCACAGATCAATGGGTATGACAGCCATTTTATTGGCTTGCTACTTGGCAGAATAATAGTATTGGGTCTTCCATTAGGCTCATGACTTATCTGTTCATGGGATCTTGGCTATGTTAGCAGTGTCAGGCATGGGTTCCTTTTCATGAAGTCTCCTTAAATACAATCAGACTGGTTTGTTACTTCAATAACATTCGTGCCACTGTTGTACCAGAATATCTTACAGGCAAGTCATTATTTTCAGTCACAGTACTTACAGTTTGTTGGTATTAGTGTTTACCTTTCTCTTCTGATGCACATGCAGATACTGTGCATATCATGAACACAGTGAGTACTGCTGAAGTTTCTAGTTAGGCACCAGCTCAACTTTTTGCCCCATACTTTCTGGTTTTTGTTTTATTTTTCTGTTTTAATTTTATGTGCAATGGTGTTTGGCCATGGGTGTTGTGTTCTGGAAAGTAAAGTTACAGACAGTTGTGAGCAGTCATGTGGGTGCTGTGCATTGAACCTCGGTCCTGCGCAAGAACAGTCAGAGCTCTTAACGGCTGAGCCATCTATCCAGCCCCTAATTTTTGTTTTTTATATAGATAATATTTTAATTGCCTTTACATTCTAGGTATTATCTCTGTCTCTGATATGGAGCTGGTGAGATTTTATGCATGCTGGTACCTTCCTTTCAACTCAAGTAATGGTGTTCTTTGCTATACATAAACTTTAATTTCAAAAGGTCTGATTTATTAAGTTTTGGTTTTCAAAGTCTATGGGACCCTGTTCAGAAATTCCTTTCCTTTATCAAAGTGGTCATGCCTATTCCCTATATTCTCCTCTGTCAAATTCATGGTATTAGGTTTTAGGTTCTGGCCCTTGATGCTTATGGAGTTGACTTCTACACTGGGTCTACATAAAGGAATAAGATTCATTCTTCTCATTACACCTATTTGAATTGATCTGCATCATTTGTAAAATTTCTGTCAATTCCCTGAGTTGTACTGTGTTCTTTTTAGTTAAATGACATATAGATATATGAGTACAAATTTATGTATTGATTCTTATTAATATTTCATTAGGGAATGAATATTTTTGAATGACAATGTCACACTCTTTAAGTTCCTATACCTTTATAGTATAACTGAAAGTCTGTGATGGTAATACCTCAGGCAATAATATTGCTGCTCATGATTGCTTTGACTAATCTGTGTCTTTTGTATTAAAATATGAAATTTAAGATTGATTTCTAAATCCTGTGAAGAATTGTTGGGATTGAATAGAGTGTCTAGATTAATTTTTTAGAATGGCTGTCTCCACCATATTATTCCTGCCTATCCACAAACATGAAGGACTTTCTAGGTTATTGTATCTTTTCTATTTCCTTTCATGAAGTTTAGAGTTTTCATTGTACAAGTCATTCAATTCCTTGGTTATACTTAATCTAAGATATTTGTGAGAATCTGTAAGTTCTATTGTTTGACTATTTTCTTAGTATTTTGGCACTTGTATTCATGAAGGTGACTCTGCTTTGCTCATTAATTTTTATTCTAATACAACACTGAGTATATTTATTAGCAGCTGGTACAAGTAATGGGAGCCATTATAAGGATAACAAGAAACCTGGCTCCGCCTGGAGGGGGGAGGACCCTGGACTTCCCATGGGGCAGGGAACCCTGACTGCTCTTAGGACTAGAGAGGAAGGGAGATGTGGGGAGGGGGAGGGAAAAGGGAGGCAGGAAGGAGGTGGAAATTTTTAATATATTTTAATGAATAAATAAATAAATAACTCAAGAAACTATACAACGCAATCTCCATCAAAATCCCATCAAAATTTTTCACAGACCTTGAGAGAACAATAATCAACATTATATGCAAAAACAAAAAACCAAGGATAGCCAAAACAATATTATACAATAAAGGAACTTCTAGAGGCATTACCATCCCTGATGTCAAACTTTATTACAGAGCTACAGTATTGAAAACAGCTCGGTATTGGCATAAGAACAGAGAAGTCGACTTATGGAATCGAATAGAAGACTCAGATATTAACCCACAAACCTATGAACATATGATTTTCGACAAGGGAGCTAAAGGTATACAATGGAAGAAGGATAGCAACTTTTATAAATGGTGCTAGCATAACTGGATGTCAACCTGTAGAAGAATGAAAATAGATCCATATCTATCACCATGCACAAAAATCAAGTCCAAATGAAATTAAAGACCTCAACATTAATCTGAACACATTGAACCTGACAGAAGAGAAAGTGGGAAGTAGTCTACAAGACATGGGTATAGGAGACCACTTCCTAGGTAGAACCCCAGTAACACAGACAATAAGAGAATCAATGAACAAATGGGACCTCCTTAAACTGAGAAGCTTCTGTAAAGCAAAGGACACTGTCAGTAAGACAAAAAGGCTACCTTCCGATTGGGAGAAGATCTTCACCAACCCCTCATCAGACAAAGGTCTGAACTCCAAAATATACAAAGAACTCAAGAAACTAGACACTAAAACTCTAATTAATCCAATTAAAAAATGGGATACTGAACTGAACAGAGAATTCTCAACAGAAGAACTTCGAATGGCCAAAAGACACTTAAGGTCATGCTCAACCTCCCTAGCGATCAGGGAAATACAAATCAAAACAACTTTGAGATACCATATTACACCTGTCAGAATAGATAAACTCAAAAACACCAATGATAGTCTATGCTGGAGAGGATGTGGAGAAGGGGAACACTCATCCATTGTTGGGATGCAAACAATGTGCAGCCACTGTGGAAATCAGTGTGGCAGTTTCTCAGGAAACTGGGAGTCAATCTCCCTCAGGACCCAGCAATTCCACTCTTGGGAATATACCCGAGAGATGCCCTATCATACCACAAAAGCATTTGTTCAACTATGTTCATAGCAGCACTATTTGTAATAGCCAGAACCTGGAACAACTTAGGTGCCCCTCAATAGAAGAATGGTTAAAAAAAGGTGCGGAATATATACGTATTAGAGTACTACTCAATGGTAAAAAATAATGACATCTTGAATTTTGCATGTAAATGGATGGAAATAGAAAACGCTTTACTGAGTGAGGTAACCCAGACCCAAAAAGAGGAATATGTACTCACTCATAAGTGGATTCTAGACATAATTAAAGGTCTTTGAGACTATAATTCATGATCCTAGAGAAGCTAAATAAGAAGGTGAACCTGAAGAAAATCATATAGTTATCCTCCAGGATATTGGAAGTAGACAAGATTGCCAGGCAAACTTGGGTGCAGGGGGGGTGGGGGATGGAAATGAGGGGAGATGGTTAGAGAAAATGGAGTCGGAGATGATTGGGGATACCTTGGGGTAATGGGATGGGGGGAGGGAGGAAGGATGGATATGGGAGCAGGGAAGTATACATCTCAACTAAGGGAGACATTTTAGGGTTTGCAAGAGACTTGATTCTAGAGGGGTTCCCAGGTCCAAGGGGAGGTCCCCAGATTGTTCCCTCGGTAGCAGAGGAGAGGGTGCCTGAACTGGCCTTGTCCCATAACCATACTGATGAAAATTTTGCATATCACCATAGAACTTTCGTCAGGCAATGGATGGAGATAGAGACAGAGACCAACTTTGGAATACAGGACTTAACTCCCTAGGTCCAAATGAGAAGCAGGAGGGAGAACGTGAGCAAGGAAGTCAGGACCAGGGGGAATCTTCATCCGACGATGGATGGAGATTGAGACATAGACCCACATTGGAGCACTGGACTGAGCCCCCAAGGTCCAAATGAGGAGCAGAAGGAGGGAGAACATGAACAAGAAAGTCAGGACTGAGAGGGGTGTGTTCACCCACTGATACAAGGGGACTGATCTAATGAGAGCTCACCAAGGCCAGCTGGACTGGGACTGAACAAACATGTGATCAAACTGGATTCTCTGAATGTGGCTGACATGGGGGCTGACTGAGAAGTCATTGACAATGGCACTGGGTCTTGTTTTGTCTGCATGTACTGGCTTTTTGGGATCCTAGTCTGTTTGGATGCTCACCTTCCTAGACCTGGAGGGAAGGGGGAGGAACTTGAACTTCCCAGAGGGCAGGAAACCCAGACTGCTCTTAGGACTGGAGAGGGAGGAGGAGAGGGAGTGGGGGGAGTGGGAGGGTATTGGGAGGAGGGGAGGAAGTGGAAATTTTTATAAATTAATAATAACAATAATAATAAAGTGAAAAAAATTTAAAAAAGAAACTAGACATTAAAACTCTAATTAACCCAATTAAAAAATGGGGTACCGAACTGAACAGAGAATTCTCAACAGAAGTTCAAATGGCCAAAAAGATACTGAAGGTCATGCTCAACCTCCTCAGTTATCAGGGAAATGCAAATCAAAATAACTTTGAGATACCATATTACACCTGTCAGAATAGCTAAAATCAAAAACACCAATGATAGCCTAAGCTGGAGAGGATGTGGAGTGAGGGGAACACTCATCCATTGTTGGTGGGAATGCAAACTTGTGCAACCACTTTGGAAATCAGTGTGGCGGTTTTTCAGGAAAGTGGGAGTCAACGTATCTCAGAACCCAGCAATTTGACTCTTGGGAATATACCCAAGAGATGCCCAATCATACTACAAAAGCATTTGTTCAACTATGTTCATAGCAGCAGTATTTTAATAGCCATAATCTGGAACAACTTAGGTGCCCCTCAATAGAAGAATGGATAAAGAAGGTGTGGAATATATACACTTTAACATTTTACTCAGCAGTAAAAACCAATGACATCTTGGATTTTGCATGCAAATGGATGGAAACAGAAAACACTTTACTGAGTGAGATAAGTTAGACCCAAGAAGATGAATATGGCATGCACTCATTCATAGGTGGATCCTAGCCATAAACAAAGGACATTGAGCCTATAGTTCCTGGTCCTAGAAAAGCTAAATAAGAAAGTGAACCCAAAGAAAAATATATAGTTATCCTCCTGGATATTGGAAGTAGACAAGATTGCCAGGAAAAAGGTGAAAGCAGGGGGCCTTGGGGTGGGATATGGGTAAAGGGAGATGAGGAGAGAGAAGGGAGAAGGAGAGAATTGGGGAGAGCTGGGGGAATGGGATGGTTGGAATGGAGGAAGGGTGGATATGGGAGCAGGGAAGTAGATATCTTAAGAATTCCATTTTAGGGTTGGCAAGAGACTTGACTCTAAAGGGATTCCAAGGTGTCTAAGCAGTTGTTCCCAGCTTATTCCTTGGGCAGCAGAGGAGAGGGTGCCTGAACTGGCCTTATCCCATAGTCACACTGATGAATATCTTGCATATCACCATAAAACCTTCATCTGGCAATGGATGAAGATAGAGACGGAGACCCACATTGGAGCACTGGACTGAGCTCCCAAAGTCCAAATGAAGAGCAGAAGGAGGGAGAACAGGAGTAAAAAAGTCAGGACCGCGAGGAGTGGGTCCACCCACAGAGACGGTGAGACTGATCTAATAAGAGCTCACCAAGGCCAGGTGGACGGGACTGATGATCATTTGATTAAACCACACTCTCTGAATGTGGCTCACAATGAGGGCTGACTGAGAAGCCAAGGACAAAGGCACTGAGTTTTATTTCTACTGCATAGAATGGCTTTATGGGAGCCTATTCTGTTTGGATGCTCACCTTCCTAGACCTGGATGGAGGGGGGAGATTATTGGACTTCCCTCAGGGCAGAAAACCCTGACTGCTCTTAAGACTTAGAGGGAGGGGGAGGGGAGTGGAGGGAGTAGGAGAGAAATGGGAGGAGGGGAGGAGGTGGAATTTTTAATAAAGAAAAAAAGAAATCTGGTAAATGTACAATGATGACAGATCTAAGGGCTGTCAACAAGATAATTCAACCTGTGGGCCCTCTACAGTCTGGAATTCCTCTGCTTTCTCTGGTACCCAAAGGATGGCCTCTTAAAGTTATTGATTTGAAGCATTGCTTCTTCACTTATACCTTTACAAGAAAAGGATAGAGAAAAAGTTGCTTTCACAGTGCCTACTTAAAATAATTCTCAGCCTACTAGGAGATACCAGTGCACTGTCCTACCACAGGGAATGCTCAGTAGCCCCAGCCTGTGTGAGTCAGCCATTGGAAATAATACACAAGTAATTTCCTAAGTCTATAATTTACCATTACATGGAAGACATTTTGTTATCTGATTCAAACATAGATACTTTAGAAGGAATGTTTGAGGAAGTTAAGATAGTTTTGCCTAAATGGGGATTACAAATTGCTCCTGAAAAGATTCAAAGAGGAGATTCTGTTAATTACTTAGGTTGCAGAATAGGTTTACAGAAAATTAGAACACAAAAGGCACAAATTAGGAGAGACTGGTTATGGACTCTTAATGACTTTCAAAGATTGTTAGGAGACATTTCAGTCTACAACCGACTGTTGGGATAACACCTCATCTAATAATTCATTTAAACAAAACCCTAGATGGTGACAAAGATTTGAATAGTCCCAGAGAATTATCAACTGAAACAGAAAAGGAACTGACAATGGATGAGGAAAAATTACAGGAGGCACATGGATATAGGGTGAATCCAAATCTTAGTTTATTCTAGTTATATTGCCTTCCAGAATATCTCCTATGGGAATTTTAATGCAGAGGGACCATATTATTTTTTGAATGGAACTTTTGATCACACAAACCAAATAAAAATTAACAACTTATGTAGGAAAGGTCTCTGAATTAATTATAAAAGGCAAACTGAGACTTCATCAACTAGCAGGTATAGACCCAACAGAAATTATAGTGCCTTTCACTACTGATGAAATAAAAGGGTATGTGAAGACAATGAATCAAGGAAAAGGGCTTGTGCTAATTTTCTGAGAGAAATTAATAGCAATGATCCCAAAAGCGATAGACTTAACCTTATAAAGAGAACTTGTTGTATTCTTCCTTGAATCGTATGTGATGCTCCAATAACTGGAGCCCGTACATTTTATACTGACGCTAATAAATCAGGGAAGGCAGGTTACAAATCAGATGAAATGAGTAGGTGGAACAATACCTTATAATTCTGTCCAGAAGGCAGAATTATATGTCATTCTTATGGTGTTATGGGATTTTTAAAGAGCCTCTTAATATAGTTACTGATTCACAATATGCAGAAAGAGTTATCTTGCATATTAAAACTGCTGAATTTATACCAGATGAAACAGAACTGACTTCATTGTTTGTCTAGGTACAAGACATGATCAGGAATAGGCTTTGTCTGATGTACATAACACACATCTGATCCCATATGAATCTGCCAGGTCCTCTAGCACAAGAGAAATCAGAAATTGATCAATTATTGATTGGAAGCATGTTACAGGCCTCAGAATTTCATAAAAACATCATGTCAATAGCAAAGGTTTAAAGAAAGAGTTTTCCATTACATGGCAACAAGCTAAGGAGATTATAAAGAGATGCTGTACTTGCTCTTTATGTAACCAAACACTGCTACCTGCAGGGACGAACCCAAAGGGTACTCAAAGGAATGAAATCTGGCAGATGGAGGTGTTCCACTTTGCAGAATTTGGGAAATTAAAATATGTACATCACACCATTGACACTTATTCAGGCTTTCAGTGGGCAACTGCTTTAAGCTCAAAAAAGACTGATTCAGTAATTGTACATTTATTAGAAGTTATGACCATCATGGGTACACCCACACAAATAAAAACAGATAACAGTCCAGTTTATGTCTCTAGGAAAATGATTTTTTTGCTTATTGTAATATTAGGCATGTTACAGGTATACCTCACAATCCTACAGGTCAAATCGAACTATAAAGGACATGTTAACCAAACAGAAAGGGGTGGAAAATGCCTCCAGAAATAGATTACATAATGCCTCATTAACCTTGAATTTTCTTAACTCCAAGGAGAAAGGGACAAAAGCAGCAAAAAGACATTGGATAATGGGAAAATCTGCTGAACTAAATCAACTGGTTTATTTCAAGGATGTGTTGACCTCTCAACGGAAGCCAGAAGATGTGCTATGTTGGGGAAAGGGTTTTGCTTTTGTTTCAACAGGAGAAGAAAAATTGTGGATACCATCAAAATTAATAAAGGTGCAGTTTGAAGAGGAGAAACCTCTTGGAAAGGAGAAAAGACAGATCATTCACAATGGTGATACTCATACAGGTGGTAAGGAAAACATATAGGATGGGGGCAGGGCTCTGTTCTTATCTCTACAGGAAAGCACTCATCTTCAAAAAATTCTGAAAATTTTCTTGCCTCTAAAAATAATCTGTCAATTATTCTAGGCCTTAGCCAAAGTTGGTTACTTCAACGTTGCATACATGACTTTGGGTGATTGCCCAGGTAGTCAGTAGTCTTTGTGATTTGCTGCATGCTTTGGAAATTGTTTGATTGCACTTCCTAATTACTCAGGTAACATTATATCCCTTCTTGGGTCTTCAATGGGGTTGAAGACCACATAAATGTAGTAACTTTACTTTCATGACTTAGCCAAAGTTACTTATTATACAAGACTCAAGCTAGTAAGGATAGGATATTTGTTCTTATTGTAAGTAATTTTCTAGTAGTTCTGGAACTGTCTTACTTAAACAGAAGAGGGAAGTGCTGCGGGAGCTCCTTCTGATCCTTCAGCAAATAGCCTTTGAGATACCAGCCCACTGGAGCTTGGTCTCTTTCTCTTTAAAAAGCAGCAGAAGCCCTCCTCTCTCTCTCGCTCTGGACTCCTGTTCCAGCGACTAAACTCCTTTCCTAGTTGTCATGTAGTAAGGTGTTCTGTAAGTTTTTCCCCCTCAAATAACCCTTTTAATAACCCTTAGTTAATGGTCTGGAATCTCTGCTATGACTCAGACTAGATTTTTAAGTAGGAGAAAATTAAGAAAATGCCATTTGCACATCATTGATGTTCTGAGAGGTCAGTCCGATAGATGCAGCCCTAAACCACAAATCTCAGATTATGCTATAGCCTTGTTATATGGAATAGTTTCACCTTCATCTTACACAAGACCTTTGCCTTCAGGAAACCTGTGCCTTAGGTGTATAAAAAAATCAGGTCAGAAATTGCTGGTGTGACTGAAGTGTAGTTAGTAAAAGCCTACAATCCTAACACTGGGAAAGCTGAGGAAGAGGAACTTGGATTTCAAGAGCTAGCCTGGGCTAGAGAATAATACCACATCAGCATGAAAGAAAAACATGCCTCAGTGGTTGCTCCAAGCATCCATAACCAAACTGAACTTCTTAGCAATGTAAACTCAGAGGTTAGGAAATCAACTCGGAGAAGTCTGAAGAATTTAGTGTTCTAGAAAACATTGTTTCAATATTTTTGATATCTTGATTTTGCTTTTCTTTCCTTTTGCACAACTAGCTCTTGAGTTACAAATCCATTCTACTTGACTGTTCTGGAACTCTCTATGTACAACAAGCTGGCTTCAAGCACACAGAGATCTCCTGCTTCTACCTCCCCAGTGTTAAATGCATGTGCCTGCATAGCTGGATAGACCATTGCTTCTTGTAGACGTTGAGAGAATTAGACCACTTGGGCCATTATGGAAGTGAATCTGGTCATATCCCTATTTCTTTTCACCTCACCATCCAGGGAGCAAGGAGGATTAAATTCAATCCATGTAGGCCGGAAAAGGATGGAGAACAGGTCCATCTTTGAGAGAAGGAGCTGTGTCCATGACCATTTATTCTTAGCACCAGGCAGACCCCAATGAGCACATTCAGCACAAAAGGTGCATTGTATTCCAGAACAATCACTTTCGTTGCTCTTCTGTGCTGTATGAATGCCAGATGCCAAAGATCCTGGGAATGGGAAATAACTGTTGGAGGTCTGGGGTGTTATTGAAGAATTCATCCAGAACCTCTGCCTACCTCCTCATAGTCCTTTTCTTATTATCAGGGTATTTACCCTTCCTAAAGCTGGCTGTTGTCAGCCTGAAAAAATGCTCACAGTGCCAGGTCCCTTCCAGTTTGCAGCTCATGTCTGCCTCAACACAGGAGAGCTAGTGCTGTGTGTTCTTTGGCTCTGGGTGGTGGGATTGACAGCTAACATCTCAGAGGAGTGTGGATGACATAATAAACTCACCTGGACCAGCTGTGCATCATCCAGGCCATCTAAAATATGTTCTAGTGATGCTACAACAGGTCACAGAGAATGGCCTGCCTTTGGTACAAAACTGTCCCTTGGAGACACTCAGATCTAAACAAGAGAAGGACTTATACAGGCAACATAGAAGACCTTTTAGAGGTGATTAGACCTAATGCACTTTCCCCTGTTCATTCACAAGTCTACAGTAATTCATACTTTTTTCTTCACAGTATCTCCTGCTCCATCATTAGGAACATACACCTTCACCTTCACAGATATTATCAGTTCCCCTCTTCATCAAACACGCTTATTTCGCATACCTCCTTGCCCCCAAATTACTTCATTTCCTGTCACCTGTGGGTTTAAGCTAAACCTCTAATCTATTATGATTCACCTGCTGGGAATCAGGGTTGCATGGCGAGTCATTTGTAGGGTTCTGGGGATCTTTTCCCAACAAATATCAGAAAGTTGGAATTGTGCTAAAAAGTCAAGCTTATGATAGATATATCTATGTCATCTTATGGCATGCCTAAATCTCATCATCTGCATGTACACTGGGAGTAAGCTCAAGACATGCTCCCTGCAGGCAATGTTTGCTATACTGTCTCATTCTACTGTCACATGATGCACAGGTGATTCCCATATATATTTCCTTTATATTCAACAAGATCTCATTATAAACCAGGGGTTGGAAGTTGACCTCCTTCACTGGATATACGGTGCCTTGCTGCCTCTCAATGGTTGTGGATTGTCGCATTTTGTAAGCATAAGCATGTCTTTCAGCTGATATTCATGTGATCCATGAACACCTGACACAGTTCTTGAGCACCAGAACTTGATCTGAATTATCCCAGTCAAATGACAGCTAGTGCCTACTAGTAATAAAGTCTTGACTTAGAGGATAAACATTGACTTAGGCATAGAGCACTCTTTGAGACTCTAAGGGATGTTTTGAATGACTGCCCTCTGCTGACATAACACACACAGACTTGTTTAGCAGACCTGGGAATAATAATAAGGTTTACAGCGGGCTGTAAATTTTGGGAATATAGAATTTTTTAAGTCAACATTTGCCTGTGTGGCTATTCAAAACATAACAAATCTATGGAGATTATCTGCTGTCCATTTGTAATCTTAGCACTTGTAATGAGAAGCAGGATGACCTGCTAAGCCAGTATGAGGACAGCTGGGCAGATACTGTGCCCTGTATCAACAAGCAAAACACACCTGGCAATCTTGTCTACTTCCAATATCCAGGAGGATAACTACATGATTTTCTTTGGGTTCACATTCTTATTTAGCTTCTCTAAGATCACGAATTGTAGTCTCAATGTCCTTTAATTATGGCTAGAATCCACTTATGAGTGAGTACATACCATATTCCTCTTTTTGGGTCTGGGTTACCTCACTCAGTAAAGTATTTTCTATTTCTATCCATTTGCATGCAAAATTCAAGATGTCATTGTATTTTACCGCTGAGTAAAACTCCAATGTGTATATATTCCACACCTTCTTTAACCATTCTTCTTTTTTTTGTATGCAAAAGATAAAAGCCTTCATTGCAAACTCGAGCTTGAATCCCCCATCTGTTCTGACTCAGTGGTTGCATCAGAAAGCCCTAAGCTCAGTTATGGAAGGGGTTTTTAAGGAATAAAGGATGGGGGAGGGGAATTCCAGATCCAGATGGGGGTTGCAGGAGTGAGCAACAGAAGTCCTGTCAGACAGGGATTGGTACTGGCGCTGCTGCACGGAAATTGGTAACCTATATACAAATTATGTAAGCTAGTCTCAATGTTCTGGAGCATGTAGTACTTGCTTGTCTCAATTCTAATGGTCCCCCACAGGGTACAGTTTGTGTTTTTTCCTGATTGTTGTAAGGATGGGGTCTAGTCTTTGGTATTGTTAGCCTGCAGTCTATCATGGCTGCACTGATGTTAAGTTAGGCCTCCTTAAGTATTTACGCAAATTTTAACCATTCTTCTATTGAGGGGCACCTAGGTTGTTTCCAGGCTCTGGCTATTACAAATAGTGCTGCTATGAACATAGTTGAACAAATGCTTTTGAGATATTTCATTGTGTGGTCTGCTAAGCTAAACCAGCATATATGTTTTAAAGGTATCATGACTTCCAAATTTGGGTCTAAGGATATGATGCTTTGGAAAAGAGGTTCTTCTTTTGTTTTCACAAAGGATGAGACCCTGTGCATTGTTTCAAGACCAATATGGTATGGTAGACCACACCCTCCTGAAAGGTTGCTGTGAACACCCTCAAAAAATTACTTCACTCAACTGCCGACTGAGATGAACCTAGCAGACAGGTTACACCATAAAAGACCTGATTAACAGCGCCCCCATATAACACGAAGCAGTTTGGAGAGAAATAACTATGTCCATATTCCCAAATATTGTTTAGAACTGTTTGTTTACATTTAAAGGAGGATAGGATATAGATATGAATAATTTGCTTTGGTATACATCTTGGTTTTTTGATAGAAACTTAAAATCAATTTTGTTGTATTTATATGTATTTCTGATCTTGATTAAGGTATTGTGATTGTGAATTCATTTAAAAATGGAATGTATAATTAGGAAATATAGGTTGTTAACATATAATCATCAATAATAGTCATGTTAGTAAGATTTTCTAGATATATAGAGAGATATTTCAGTTAGATAGACATTTTTCATATCTTTCAAAGACAACAGAATATGGCATTTAAAATGTTTTAATAACTTAGGGTTTTTCATGACAATGAGTCAAGTCTGCTCCTGGTAGCACCAAGCTACTTCCTGAGGAAGATGGGCATCAAAGAGGTTCCTTATGGGGTTTGCTAGCCATTTGAGCAAAAAACTGCTCTTGCCCGGACTGCTGCATAAACTGGACATAAAGAACCCACAGAGAGAGGACAGGTGACCTTGCCTAAAGGTGAGATAGTCCTTAGGGTTCCTGCTTCATGAAAGAGTCTGCAAGACATTCTGGAGGATACAAAAGAAAGTGACTTAACTGTCTTTGAAATTTCCTGCTTCATGGAAAAGTCTGCTGGATACTATGGGCCTGAAGACTGAAGATGCATGCCCCAATGGTACAGAAAAACTTTGGGTGACTGCCCAGGCAGCGAGATGTCTCTGTCATTTCTAGAGTTTTGGAAATTTCTTACTTCTTGTTTACTTAGTTAATATTATATCCTTCAGGAGTCATTGATGGAGTTGGAGGATAGTTAAAGTTATTGTTTTCCTTCGTTATGATAAAAGATAAAATAGATCTAAATATTGTAGTTGTAATTCTTGCTTGAAAACTGTTCTGTTATATGTAATTTTACTATGTTAAAGTGAAAGCCTTTCTTTTTTGTTTAAATAGAAAATGAAGGAATGGTGTAGGAGGTTCTTCTGTCTATGTGTTGCTTTCACTGGTTGAATAAAGAAACTGCCTTGGTCTTTTCATAGAGC